>NC_092100.1:46780536-47380536 GCF_045679555.1 Salvelinus alpinus
CTAGATCCTGTAAGGACCCGGGTGGAGGGGAGCAAGGGATACGAGGAGGGGAAAACAGAAGGAGAGAGGAAAAGGGACTGAGATGAAGGAATGCAAACTAAGGCGATGTGGGAAGGGAGTGACAGAGTAAAGATATGGCTGGGATCATGCAACGAGGTAGGTTGAGAAAAAGTGGAGTTTTCCATGGAGCTAAGACAGTGTTTCCCAGATGGTTTAGCAGGACCCATTGGAGATCCCATTGGCTGACCCCTTAGGGAAAGGGAGAAATACTGTCTCTTCATGGGTAACATCTACAGTGTTACTCAATCTCATTACGGTGAAATGGCAGCCAGGTCACCCGTAATACAAGTCAGTATTCGACGTCCAGCCATGTCTGAGGACGTCGGGAGATGATGTGGAAACCAGCCACTAGGGGCAACATTGAGCGCTGTTACCTTCAACTAGGTTTCGGTTTTGCTAGGGCGTTGAGGATGGGGATGGCGATTGAAAGTTAACCTTAGAAGCTTACTTTAACCATTCAGAGTTAATGCCTAACCATAAGATTTCGGAGTTAATGCCTAAACTTAAACCTAACCTTCAAAATTCTGAGTTAATGCCTAGACTTAAACCTTCAAAATTCTGAGTTAATGCCTAAACTTAACCTTAAACACTTAGAAATTAAACCTTCAAAATTCTGAGTTAATGCCTAAACTTAACCTTAAACACTTAGAAATTTTACATTTGTAACAACTTCTAAATTTGACGTTTGAGAAACATGTATGAACGTCTAATTCTGAAGTGAGACTGTGAGAGCTAGTTGGAAATGGACCTTGAAAACAAGACAGTAGAGGAAGGGCACACAGAGAGAGTCAAACTGGTAGGCTACTTGTTATTCTAGACTAGTGAGGAACATTCAAGAGTCAACTAGAATGATACATAAGACATACATCAGTTTCTCACAAACGTGGAAAACAATGAGAACCTCCAGTGCTATACACAATGTGGTGCATCACATCTGATTGTTGTTTATCCGATATGCCTGTGAGGTGACTGTCCAGCATCATTCCCTCAGGCTCTTTCTCTCTTTCATCTCCTTTTCACTTTCTGATCCTCTCTCTCTCTCTCTCTCTCGGTGTCTCTCTCTCTCTTCCTTTCTTTCTTGTTCCTTCTCTCTCTCTCAACTCTCTCTCTCTCTCTCTCTCTCTCTCGCTCTTTCTCTCTTTCTGTCTTCCTCGCTGTCTGTCTCGTAAAACGTGTTGTTTTTCTCCTGCGTAGCTCCTTAATGAAAAGCATATTTGGAGTGGAGCGGGACAGACAGACAGACAGGAGTATTTGTAGCAACACTTCTGTCCCAATGCAAGAAGCTCCTTCAGCAGTAAATATTTCTACCTCCTCCCTTTTCTCCTCCTCCTCTTTCTCCTCCTGTCCATCATCCTAATACACTTCAGAGTGTGGTGTTGACAGCACAGGGGTGGTTGTGAAACCTGACTGTATGTTCTGTTAAAGATGCACTATAGAGAAATCACTCCGCCATTTCCTGGTTACAAAAATTCTAATAGTTTGCCTAATTTCAGTTTATGTGACAAAACAGGCAAGTGTAGTATAGAGAATCACTGTACCATCTAAACTGCTGTGAAATATATTTTCCATAACCAAAAAATATTGTGTTTGAAGCTGGTGTGCAAAATCGAAACTTAAGAACGGGAATCATAGAAATAGTGCACATAGATCTACCGCTTCTTATACTTGTTTTCAATGAGAATGACAGATCTACAACACACATTTCTATGTGAATTTGGTCAGGTCACCCAAAAGTTACATATTGCAGCTTTAATAACAATGTGATTTCTCCATATGTTTTCTCACTGAACCTGGGTCATAAGGAGGCCTGAGTTTCACACAGACAGACAGACAGACAGACAGACAGACAGACAGACTCTCGCGCACACACACAAAAACCTGGCTTCCACGGCTGCACCTGCAGTGGTCAACCAGTTCCGTTGTCCACTTATCCCCTCACTCATCAGCCCCACCTAAGTATTATCACTTTTTTCATCCTCTCTTCTTCTCCATCCCCCTCTTCGTTCATCTATCATTGGCCTCCACCGCCTCTACCGGCTTGCTCTCTGAACCTCTTAAAAGGGGTGAGAGAGGGTGAAGGGAAGAGCTTGTGTTAAGATCAGGCTGATCAGCGTCAGCGTCACTGCATGGCTACGGTGCCAACGTGAGGTGTATGATGTAATCCTTTGGAGTTTGGTTAACTGTTATCCTTAGGACTAAGAGATTTCTCTAGCTAACCAGCTGGATAAGATTCCAATTTTGTGACATTCCTGGAAACATAAAAGTGAGGATGTTCTGTTCGTTAGCTACCTCTGACCAGCCTCTATAAACATTTTGATGTTTAACACAGGAAGGACATAGCACAGTCAGCACTCTCAAAAACAATCAAGCTGTTTTAACTAGCTTCCAACCTAGTTTTAGCATCTTTGGCAGGTAGAACAGTTTGAAGGTGTTCCAATGGGAAGCTAAATCCATTCAGACTCCACCCCACCCCCCACACACACCATGTTGAAGGCATCAGTGAGGGAGGCCCCAGGCTCTAGTCCTGGAGCTACTGGCAGGCGGATGGCGGGACCAGTGCGGCCTCTATAAAGCCAGCTTGTTAAATTCCTCCCCCGAGGATCACTGGAGAATGGGGATAATCAGGACCAGAGGTCTGGAACCACTCACCAGTCAATGGGCCTGGTCTGCTCAAAAATACTGTACACAACAACTTTAACCATGAGCAGACTTGGTCGTATAGATCTATGTAGCTACCTGTGAAGTGTCAGTATCTGGCACATACAGTCATCCACCTCTGACTTATGACTGTGTACCATATGTAGTCATATATATATCTACAATAACATTGTGGGACATTTACCTCAGCCTGAATGAATATAATATGGCTCCATTGCCCTGCCCATATGTTATTTATCTTATTTTATAATACACAGCTTCACACTTGTTGAGAACATGCATCAAGGCAACTCCTGTCAATGTGGATATGCGTGCATCCGTATGTACTAGATGGATCCCTCTGGATTCCAGTGAGCGAATGGAGCGTTGGAGGCTATCCCAGTCAGATAGGCTACAGTGAATGGAGCGTTTGAGGCTATCCCAGTCAGATAGGCTACAGTGAATGGAGCGTTGGAGGCTATCCCAGTCAGATAGGCTACAGTGAATGGAGCGTTGGAGGCTATCCCAGTCAGATAGGCTACAGTGAATGGAGCGTTTGAGGCTATCCCAGTCAGATAGGCTATATTGAATGGAGCTTTTGAGGCTATCCTAGTCAGACAGGCTATATTGAATGGAGAGTTTGAGGCTATCCCATCATCTGCTCCAGCCATGCCTGTGGTGTGGGCTAGCCTGTGGGCTGTGGGACTCCAGGCTGTGGAGCGTGTCCGGTCAGGGCCAGAGGCCAGGGCTCCTGGATGTAGAAAGCCTGTTGGTCAGGACGTCTCCAGGATGTCACTTTCAGCCAATCCTTCGGAGGGGAAGTAAGGGGAAACCTGGCAGGTGTGGATGGGAATGGGGGCAAGGTGGAGAGGATATGGGGGTAGTGTGTGTGTGTGTGGAGGGAGGCTGGCTGACTGTGACATTGGGAAGGTCTGTTATATAGATAAAAGGCCCATTACTCCCCTCCATCCTCCTCTTCTTCCCTCTTCTCCCCTCTTCCTGCCAAGCCAGCCTCTTTAGAGTTGATCTGCAGCTGTGGACGCCTCCTGTAGTGGAAAGAGGAACACTGTGTGTGTGTGTGTGTGTGTGTGTGTGTGTGTGTGTGTGTGTGTGTGTGTGTGTGTGTGTGTGTGTGTGTGTGTGTGTGTGTGTGTGTGTGTGTGTGTGTGTGTGTGTGTGTGTGTGTGTGTGTGTGTGTGTGTGCGTGCGTGTGTGTTTCCATGTGCAATACTGTAAGTGCATTTTCTATATGTCTATGTATATATGTTATACAAGCATATTCACATTGATTTGAAGGCCAAACAGCCTTCAATTACCTATTCAGTTGATCAAGAGTTGTGACGAGAACAGACTGAGTGGAGAGAAGAGTCTCCAATCCATAGTTTCAGTGACATTTTTATGCAAAATGAATATCATACAGAGAGAGAGGGCCGTTGTGTTACAAATCACATCACAAACACACTGTGGGTGACAGAGGACTTCTTTCCGGAGAAAGAAAGACGGAAGGGGGGTTAAGGGCCCCACATGGGGAGAATCTCAATTGCATACTCCTCGTGTCCTTTCCAATGTTCCCTCTAAGCTGCGGTTGTGCGCGGGCGTGCAGCTCCCCTGGGACTGCCGCGCAGAAGACATATCAGCCCCCGCAGAGATTGAACTTCACTCAACTTTCTAGAGTTTTCCTCGTTAGTTAACACTATCAATGGTTCCCTTTACTGTGGGAGTTGTGATCGAATCAATGTAATATTAGCCACTTTCAATGTAACATACCGTAACAAAACAAACTATGAAAGACTTAGTATGCAAAATGAACTATGTAAGAGATTTTGTTGTAGGCAGAACTCATCGGAGTAGGATTCTATTGCATTGACAGGCAAGACTCAGGCCCGTACTCTACACAGACCTGTGCGGCATAACCAATCAGAGCTGCAGTAGGCCTGTATGCAAATAGACCATTGCCATATATGGAGCTGAGCCATTCACTTTGACCTGGACTGTGTTTACAGCATGAGCGGTCATGAGTAGATTCGCTTGTTTTGAAATCAAAGCGAAAGCTACATGTAGCCACGTGTGCACATTTGTTCATATCCTTTGCTAGTTAGTGAGTTATTAGCCCAGTTATAGATCATTTGTAGTCAGTAATGGGGGAGTGATTGCTGACAGTGGGGTGATGTGGGGCGGTAGATAGGCAGAGGGTAGCATAATTTGTCTGACTTTGTAATAATGGTATGAGAATAATTATGCATTTTATTTTGTAAAGTGGTGTCTTGCATCATACAACACAACAACATTTTCGGTCACAAGGACAAGTGGATCAACAGGTTAATGTCAAGCCCTGCATGTTTTTTTCAAAAGTCTGGAATATAGGCCTACATTGAAGACTACACATTGGCTGCTACTGTAGGCTAAACGATAGAACAGCTATTTCCATGTTAAAATGTTATGGGATGCATTTTCTCCATTGTTTTTGATGGTAGGCCACTCTGGTAGGCCTACATTATGATCAAATAGCCACAGTAGTCTACTTGACCACTGTTAAAATGAACTTAAAGCGGGCACAGCCTCAATGTTCACAGTAAATGCGCACCGGAGTTGCACAGAATTTTCACAACGTTCAAGTTTGCGCTCCTCAGACCTGAAATTTGCTCTGTGACGCAAAAAATGAGAGGGAATATTGATCCTCTCTCCTCGACTCCTCAAAACCCTTTGGAGGAGGTCAGAGGGGAGGGACCTCTGGCTTTCTCATTCAATTTGTTTTGAGAAGGAGATGAGGAGAGAGAGGACGCGAGAGATCTTCCCATGGTCCCTATATCACTTCCTGCGTTATCATAGTGGGTGGGATTCAGCTGGGTAACCTCTGACCTCTTACCTGTAGACATTTCAGTCACTTGGAAAGGAAATACAGCTGTATGACAACATGACTAAACTTCCACCACACATCATCCCATCCACACATGGTTGTCAGTGGATTCATCCATCCCCCAAATCCATCCAGCATCTGGCCCTGATGCCTCTGGGAGATGGAGTTCTGTGAGGTGGAATGCTTTTGACGTAATCCCCAGAGCATTGAAGCCAATAGTGAAGGGAATACTAGCTACTGTATATGTGAACGGTGCTTTGTCTTATGATGAGTTTCACCACGGAATTAGTTTAGTCTCTAGGTATATAAATGAAATAGATTATTCTTCATTGTATGCATCCATCTTCAGTAGGGATGTGCATATTTTCCTTTCAAGATGATTTGATATGTATCTAGATACATTGGATCCGATATGATACAGGATTAATACATTTCAGTTTGAAACGATTCGTTTCGATTAGAGATTGAATCGATGCGATCCGGTTCGATGCGATACTATTCGATGCACTGGGCCTCTGAGCTGGATCTGTCTGAGCTGACTGTGTGTATGTAGGCCCCTGAGCTAAACCATAAGGGAAGCTGGGCATCTACCACCCCACTGTCAGATTGGGGGACATTGTTTGCTTTTTGTCCCTCCCCACTTTTGATAAAAATTAAAAAAAACATCACCCACTATGAATTTGTTATTTTTGCAGATTAAAAGTGTTAGAGCTAGTAATGTATCCATATGTATCTTAAAAATGTGCTATGACATAGCTAATGAATGTACTGTATGTAACACAACTTTGAATTTCACCCCGTCTCATAATCTAATGGTTTAGACCGCTAGGAAATTTTGACAGAGTTGGAGTGAGCTTCTCTTCTTCTCTGCTTCAACCATGCAGTGTGGGTAGCAAAAACGATTGCTGTCCTCATTATGAAATTAGCAACTTTACCCTAAAACTGACCATACTGATTGTTTCAAGCAAAACTACCAAAACGATTGCTGATGGTGAACCTGAACAATCAAAATTTAAATCTAATGTAATCCCTGATCAGCATGTAGCCTACCTATAGCCAGATGAGAGTGGTGTCTCCGGTGGTAACTTAGGCTACTTTTATTCAACAGCACATTTGATAAAAATAGCCTAGCAAATGACATTGTTTAACATAAAATGTAATATGGCGCAATCCATTTGACAAACATTTGAATGCTGAAGGTGACCCGCAGACGTGCCAGATTAGGAATAGGCCTACCTCTTGTTGGTCAGCGCGCGAAGCTACGCACAGTGTGCAGTTTGACTAGGCTACTGATACTGTATTGCCTGGGCTTGTTCGGCATGAAAAATTACTTGTTATTTTATTTTATTATTTTTTTACTTTTATTTAACTAGGCAAGTCAGTTAAGAACAAATTCTTATTTACAATGACGGCCTTCCTTGTTCAGGGCCAGAACGACAGACATTTTACCTTGTCAGCTCGGGGAATCGATCTAGAACCCTTCCGGTTACTAGTCCAACGCTCTAACCACTAGGCTACCTGCCGCCCCGTATATCAATGATTGTCAACACAATTACATGATTAGTTCGACACTGAAGGAGAGGACGCAATTGTCACACAGATAAGAGGTATTTTCAGAAGGTAGTCATTTGAGAAAAAATTATTTGTAACGTTTGAATCTATTGCCTGACCGGTGGATGCTACATTTGAATCGAGTTTGGGCCGATGCGCTCATATCTTAAACATTTGAACCAGGGACCGATGCATATCAGTCAGTCGTAACAACCCTAATCTTCAGTATTCTACAGTCAGAGGATGTTTGATTTGATCCAGTTAGATCAGCAGCTTCCTCTCTCTCTTCTCCCTCTAATATCTTTTTCACTCTACTGAGCTGAGCTGTGCTGCACTGGCCTGGCTACACATCCACCATAGTTGCTGAAGCCAGCACAGTTCGGGTTGGCACAATAGTGTGGAAAGGGCTTAACTGTGTGCAGGCCCAGGCTTGGTAGATTGAGCCTTCCTCGTGGACAGACAGGTTCAAGCCAGTCTTTCCTCGCACCCCTGTAAGAATGGTGTTTAGGAAACCCAGAGAACAGGAAAGGCAGAGCAGGCCAGGGAAGAATAGAGGGATATCCCCTTACAGGGTACCCACCTTTTTCCTTCAGGATAGAGTTGGGAAGAGGGGGTATGTAAATCACACCACCTGTCTACACACACGGACTAACACACACGCGTGCGAGCGCATGCGTGCGCTCATGCACATGTGTGTGTCTGCCTGCCAATGTGTGTGGTGGTGTGAGACCCTCCCGACCATCCCCCGATTAGGCCTCGTTGGCCCAGTGGATTAGAGCAGGATCAATCCTGGACGATGTTTCTGCGGTACCCTAAGAATGAGCCCTGGATGCGGCCTGTAGCCGGCGGAGCATGTAGCTTGGGGCCAGCCTGGGCTTTAAGGCTTAACACCCCATTTTAATTACGCTTGACTAGAGAGGAAAAGTAGTACAGCAACTCAGACAAGCTGTGATTTCCTGGGATGTGGGGTGGGGTGGATAAATCACTGAATGCAATTACATTTCATTGGTGTAGTTGGTGTCCAGACCAGGGTAGTAGATGCAAGATAATGTTGAGGATGAATGGGCTGCAGCCTCTAGATGTTGTGTTGGATTGATTACTTTTGACATTTTCCTGTAAGATTTTGGTTGGAGAAAATAACTGTGCTAACTGAGCTGACTGGTGTCCCTTGTTGTGATATGCAATGCCGCCCCCCAGTGGTTGTGTAAACCCACACTACTAGAACCAATCTCTCCCTCTCTCTCCAGGAGGCACCAGGGACATAGGTTCAGCTCTGACCAGGATGTGCATGAGACACCGCAGCATTGAGACTAAACTACGCCACTTCACCAAGTAAGTGGTCCACCTTCAACCCTGCCTGATTCCTCTCCCTACATCTCTGTGCATTGCTAATGGTGCTACAAGTCCTGTCCTTACCCTCCCTCTTCTTTCGTCTCCTCCCCAGTGCTCTTATGGAAGGCCTAGTCACTCCTCTCCAGGACAGGATAGAGGAATGGAAAAAGACAGCTAACCTGCTGGACAAAGACCACGCCAAAGGTGAGGGTTTATGTTAAAAGGGCTATATATTATATTGAATTTGATTGATTGAACAAATCAATCAACAAATGACACTTAACTCCAGGGTGACCGCTCCTTCTCTCCTCATCAGAATACAAGCGGTCTCGCCAGGAGATCAAGAGGAAGTCCTCAGACACCATGAAGCTCCAGAAGAAGGCCAGGAAAGGTAACATCGAACCGCACCCTGTGACATGTTCTGATTGGCTACTGCTAAAAACGACTGGTTACTGATTGGCTACTGTTAAAAACTCTGTTCAAAACAGGATGTAGACTCGATAGAGGTTTGTTGTACTGTAGGCTAGTTACCAGCACCTAACTGGGAAATGCCACTACCTAGTGCCCTGAATGAGAAATACATTGTCATGGGTTTCCAATGAGGGATAAATCAGAAATTAAGGCTATCATCCAAAAGGTTTGGAGAGTTTGGAGGTAAAAAATAAGAGGTTTATGTGTACAACTTTGATCTATTTCAATGCTTATAACGATGACCGTGCCAACTCTAATATTGGGCTTTCTGTCTATGCTTCCCCCCCCCCCCTTCCTTCTTCCACCCATGCTACCTATCTGTCTACTCCTCTGCCTCCTCACTGGCCTATTCCCCTGCTGTAGAGCTTCTAGGTATGTGTGTTATGCTTTCCCCACATTTCCCCGCGTTGCATGAGGCATTTCATGATAATGCTATAGTTAATATCTGGTGTGTGTGTTTCTGTGTGTGTGTGTCCTGCATCATCACGTCATTGTGTCTGACCATCTCACCTGGAGTGTTGTAGTCTGTCTGATACTGGTGTGTCCTATCAGTATTAACATACCCTCGGTCTGTGTTGGGGAGTCGTGACCTATATGTAGTTCAGATAGTAATTGGACTACATTTGACAGTAGCTTGGTGGTAGTTCATCTACATTCAAATCCACTAGTGTTTTCAGTAGATAATTACTTTTTTGCCATGTAGCGTTGTAGCTAACTACAGGAACCACGCACTACATAGACATATGGGAGAAGTAAGCAAGACATTCCTTTCTTTTTTGTCATCAGATCTGCCAAATTCTCACTTGAAGTTGAGTTTTTAATAGGCTAAATTACACATTCTGTTAACATCTGACTCCAGTCCAGAGTGATCGGTTTGTAGCAATTTGTAGTCTACGACGTTTCAGATCTACATATGATTAATCACTAAGTACTTTGGATGTAGTGAACTACTTTTTCAAAGTAACTTTAGTTACGTCAACGATATTTCTCTTATGGGTAGCTGTAGTGTAGCTTAACTTAATTAGCAGCTTGGTAAACTATATGTTAGCTTCCCCATCACGGCCTCTTCTACACACCCCTCTTGGTCATCATGTCACCATGTTTCATAATTTGGGTCCAAAACTTTTTTGTTACAGTCTCTTGAGTTGAACGGTACTAGTCACTGGTAATTATCCACAGTCACTGGTCATTTTCCACAGTCACTGGTCATTTTCCACAGTCACTGGTCATTTTCCACAGTTGTTCAGTAACCTCTTTACATACCGAACAGAGGAGGGAATTATTACTATCTCATTATCTATAGGGCACTAAAAGCAATGCGGAAATCTAGTTTCCTCTGGTTTTAAAGATCCTAGCACTCCTCTATCTTAGGCTGTGAGAACTGGTTAGAACCTGTTCTCATTTGTAATATGTTTCTAAGGAAGTGGAGCCAATTACACCTTATCTATTTTCCTAGCTTGCCTCCACCTAGAAGGGGGATTTAGCTCTTTGTGTAGATGAAGTATATAAAGACTGTGTCATTTGTAAATGAACAAGATCCTCTCCAGGTTCATCCCGAGAGAGTGATTTCCCTTGCAATTGCTCAAATAAACCTCTTATTACTGATAAATGGGTTCTGCCTGATTCCTTGTAATGAGTTTTCCTCAACAATAAGGCTGTCTCATACATGGCGGCTGAATATGTCATCAGTGTTGTATTTACCTGTGCTAGTAAACCATGTTCATTTCAGGATCTCCAGCCATATAATCTGTTGTTTTTGGTCACATACACCAGATAGATGCAGTGAAATGTGTTGTTTTACAGCGTCAGCCATAGTAGTACAGCACCCATGGAGCAAATTAGGGTTGTGCCTTGCTCAAGGACACCAACAGATTTTTCACCTTTTCTGCTCGGGTATTCAAACCAGCATCCTTTTCCTGACTGGCCCAACGCTCTAACCCACTAGGCTACCTGCGGAGTTGTTGGTGCTAGCCTCGTTTGAGATATGTGCTGTAGTTTCATCCCATTCTCATTGAACGCGTATCATTTCAGTGCAGTGTTGTTTGTCAATGGTGGTCTGTCCTACGGTACACCGGCAGGCCCAAACCTGGCAGAGGGTTCTAATCACCACTCTTTTCTTCTCCTCCTCCTCTCCCATTTCATCCTCATCCTCTAACCGTCTTACCCAATGCCCCTCATCCCCGGGTACCCCTGTTCCTCCTTCTTTCACTATTGACCCCTCCCTCCACTATCCCCTCCCCCTTTCTCTCGTCTTCCTCTTTTATCTTCCCTCCTCTATGTACTCTTCTCTCTTTACCCCCCCCCCCCCCCCCTTCTCACCAGGCCGGGGTAACCTGCGTCCTCAGCTGGACAGTGCCATGCAGGACGTCAGTGACCTCTACCTGCTGATGGGGGAGACAGAGAAGCAGGCGGTGCGCCGGGCCCTCCTAGAGGAGAGGGGGCGCTACTGCTTCTTCATCAACCTGCTGAAGCCTGTGGTGGTGAGCACAGATCTAGGATCAGCCTATCCAAATCCTTAGCTATTATAGGGAAAACTTCACTCACTTTAGATCAGTCTGTGGTTGTGAGAGGGGAGGATGATGATAGAGTTGGCTGGGGTGGGCGCTGGGGCATAGATCTAGGATAAGATTACCCTCCCTAAATCTTAACCTTAACCAGTATGTGGGAAAAACCTGCCTGACTGTAGATCAGCGATGGTGGTGAGAGAGGAGGATTGCTGAGATACCAGGGCGGGGTGGGCTCCCGGGAGAAGTTGCCTTGTCTTTAGGCTAGAGTTGAGGGTTGAAGTCAATTCCACAAATCACATTATAATTCTATTCTCTCCCTGTTAATTACATTTAATTCAATTCAAATTCCAGGTCAGTCTTTGAATTCAGAGATAATTGAATTCCTCTGAATTCCAGTGTTAGTTCAATTCCAATTCCCAATTCAATATTATCCCCAAAGATTCCAAATAATAATTCTCTGCAACCTGAGCCACCCCCATAGAATTGTTCCGAGAGCCGATTCGTGACCCGCCAATTAACATCAATTTATTAATATTTTTTATGAGTCCAGAGCAGTACGTTATTCCCCATCCCTGCATTAATTAATTTGTCTGCATGTCTACATTTGGATAAAAGGAAACCATGCCATGAATGAATAAGAATGATAGGCCGATCTTCTTATTTTCACAATGCTGTGCGGCACATTGACAACTCAAATCGCTTTGAGAAAGAGCCATATAATTAGCATTCTTCTAATAAAACCTATACTGATATAACAAAACAATACTTTTACAATCAATATTGTTTAGATAATCAAATAGTTTCATTGAGACTTAAATAAACTATTCCCAGAATTGAATAGGCTACAGGCTGCAAAAATACATTTATTTAGTAGGCAATTGGCTTATCAAACTTTTACCGACCACACAGGTTTAAACTTTATATGGCCTGCATATGGTCTAAATGAATGAATTTACAGTGTGTAATAATTAACTGATAATTAACTGAATTATCATAAACAAATACCTGCCGCTTGCACTTTTGCAGGCTGTGTATCCATCTATCGGGTTGTTGTCCTCCTTGTCCACAATGACTACAAACTGGGGATTTCACTCGCGCAGCACCTATTACCACGATGGTGTATTCCACCATCATAACCTTTCTTTTTATTTCTCCTGTTACATTAGCCATTTTCGCGTGAGCTAGGAGTCAGGGAAAATAAACTTGGCAACTTATTGTCGCGTGGCAGACGGGAACATAAGATCTGCACATGGACAAATTATGAATGTTTCAGCACCACAGAAACAATGGACAGTTCCCTGCTCCAGTCTCTTGCTGCGTGGCTGGTAGCCTAGTCCTAGGCTATATCTTCCTCACTGCTCACATAATGGATTTTGCAACACATTTCAACACAACAAGCTCCTGGGCTTGTACAATTCTTTACAAATCTTGATTTAATTCAAACGTTTCCAACCCGCAATATAATTGTTCTGAACCGCCAGCCGACCACTGGTTGAAAGAATGTTTTCATTCCACCCGCCAGCGGATTTTTTTGCATGTCAACCACAGGGAACTGTGGGTATCTGACCCAATGCAGGACTGTACTTTAGGCACAGATCTAGAACCTGATTATCCTACCCAAATCTGAACTATTATATGGAAAATATTTACAGACCATACTTAAATCAGAGTCTAGGTACAACTGCATCCTTCTGTCCACAGTGGAGTTGTTTGGTGGTCTTAACTCTCATGTTAAAGTTGTTTGGTGGTCTTAACTCTCATGTTAAAGTTGTTTGGTGGTCTTAACTCTCATGTTAAAGTTGTTTGGTGGTCTTAACTCTCATGTTAAAGTTGTTTGGTGGTCTTAACTCTCATGTTAAAGTTGTTTGGTGGTCTTAACTCTCATGTTAAAGTTGTTTGGTGGTCTTAACTCTCATGTTAAAGTTGTTTGGTGGTCTTAACTCTCATGTTAAAGTTGTTTGGTGGTCTTAACTCTCATGTTAAAGTTGTTTGGTGGTCTTAACTCTCATGTTAAAGTTGTTTGTTTGTCACAGTTATTTCAGTTAGTCTTAAATAATGCACATGTTATGTCTTTGTGTGTTGCTGAGCGAAAGGTCTTGTTGTTGCTCCTCTTCAGAATGGAGAGATAGCCATGCTGGGAGAGATCACTCACCTGCAGGCCATTGTTGATGACCTCACTGTGCTCACTGAAGACCCACACAAACTGCCCCCGGCTAGTGAGCAGGTAATCTCCAACATATACACAAAAGAACAAGACTTTCCTGACACAAGAAATCAGTCTTGCAAGGACACATGCTTAACCAGTAGCACAACATGTCAAACAGTGAATGCACTTAGTGTAGGTATTGCTGGCGTAAACTCTCTCTTCTCTCTCTCCAGGTGATCGGGGACCTGAAGGGTTCAGACTACAGTTGGTCCTACCAGACCCCTCCCTCCTCTCCCAGCAGTGCTGCCTCCAGGAAGAGCAGTATGTGCAGTATCCTCCAGATGCCAACTGTCGGTGCCCATCGTCTCAGTAGTGTCTCCTCCCATGATTCAGGGTTCATCTCTCAGGATGCCAACACCCACTCCAAGCCCCCCTCACCCATGCCCTCTGACATCACCAGCCAGGTAGACACTCCTCTGAGTCAGTCAGTCTCTCGGCTCCACTCCAGGTTCTCTGTCACGTTCTTGATTATCAAAACTTTGGAGTATGATAATGCACAGACCTGGGTTGAAATACATGTGTATTTGATTATTTGTTATTTAAATACGTATGTTCTGTGTATTTCAGTATTCAAATAATATGGCCCGAGTCTAATACTTCTATTTATTAGTATTTATTTTCAAATAATTTCCTAAATACTTACAGTTGAAGTCGGAAGTTTACATACACTTAGGTTGGAGTCATTAAAACTTGTTTTTCAACCACTCCACAAATTTCTTGTTAACAAACTATAGTTTTTTAAGAAAGTCGGTTAGGACATCTACTAGTAATTTTTCCAACAATTGTTTACAGACAGATTATTTCACTTATAATTCACTGTATTACAATTCCAGTGGGTCAGAAGTTTACATACACTAAGTTGACTGTGCCTTTAAACAGCTTGGAAAATTCCAGAAAATGATATCATGGCTTTAGAAGCTTCTGATAGGCTAATTGACACCATTTGAGTCAATTGGAGGTGTACCTGGATGTATTTCAAGGCCTACCTTCAAATTCAGTGCCTCTTTGCTTGACATCATGGGAAAATCAAAAGAAATCAGCCAAGACCTCAGAAAGAAAATTGTAGACCTCCACAAGTCTGGTTCATCCTTAGGAGCAATTTCCAAACACCTGAAGGTACCACGTTCATCTGTACAAACAATAGTACGCAAGTATAAACACCATGCGACCACGCAGCCGTTATTCCGCTCA
This sequence comes from Salvelinus alpinus, assembly GCF_045679555.1. Taxonomy (NCBI): domain Eukaryota; kingdom Metazoa; phylum Chordata; class Actinopteri; order Salmoniformes; family Salmonidae; genus Salvelinus; species Salvelinus alpinus. The sequence continues at coordinate 46,795,349 of NC_092100.1, forward strand.
GGAAGAAGACGCGTTCTGTCTCCTAGAGATGAACGCACTTTGGTGCGAAAAGTTAAAATCAATCCCAGAACAACAGCAAAGGACGTGGTGAAGATGCTGGAGGAAACAGGCACAAAAGTATTTATATCCACAGTAAAATTAGTCCTATATCAACATAACCTGAAAGGCCGCTCAGCAAGTGAGAAGCCACTGCTCCAAAACTGCCATAAAAAAGCCAGACTACGGTTTGCAACTGCACATGGGGACAAAGATCATACTTTTTGGAGAAATGTCCTCTAGTCTGATGAAACAAAAATAGAACTGTTTGGCCATAATGAACATCATTATGTTTGGAGGAAAAATGGGGAGGCTTGCAAGCCGAAGAACACCATCCCAACCGTGAAGCACAGGGGTGACAGCATCATGTTGTGGGGGTGCTTTGCTGCAGGAGGGACTGGTGCACTTCACAAAATAGATGGCATCATGAGGATGGAAAATTATGTGGATATATTGAAGCAACATCTCAAGACATCAGTCAGGAAGTTAATGCTTGGTCACAAATGGGTCTTCCAAATGGACAATGACCCCAAGCATACTTCCAAAGTTGTGGCAAAATGGCTTAAGGACAACAAAGTCAAGGTATTGGAGTGGCCATCACAAAGCCCTGACCTCAATCCTATAGAAATTTTGTGGGCAGAACTGAAAAAGCATGTGCGAGCAAGGAGGCCTACAAACCTGACTCAGTTACACCAGCTCTGTCAGGAGGAATGGGCCAAAATTCACCCAACTTATTGTGGGAAGCTTGTGGAAGGCTACCCGAAACGTTTGACCCAAGTTAAGCAGTTTAAAGGCAATGCTACCAAATACTAATTGAGTGTATGTAAACTTCTGACCCACTGGGAATGTGATGAAAGAAATAAAAGCTGAAATAAATAATTCTCTCAAATATTATTCTGACATTTCACATTCTTAAAATAAAGTGGTGATCCTAACTGACCTAAGACAGGGAATTTTTACTAGGATTAAATGTCAGAGATTGTGAAAAACTGAGTTTAAATGTATTTGGCTAAGGTGTATGTGAACTTCCGACTTCAACTGTATTTCAAATAATATTTTCAAATGCATGGGAGTGCATTTTAATCAGTGTACTTTCAAATACTTTCATGTGCATTTCCAAATACATTACAATATTCAACTACTTGTCTTTTCAAGTAAAAAATATGTAAATTCATACTTCCAAATGTCTTTAAAAGTAATTGAAATATCCTAAATAGTATTTGAACCCAGGTTTGGTAACGTGAGAATCGTATTTTTATCCTCTTTCTGGCTGGTATGTGTTATTACTTATACCATCAAGCCTGTAAGATGATGCTAGAGTTTTTCTCCTTGATATAGTATGAATTATTGTGGCGGATGGCTGTTGAAATTTCTCTGTAAATAGAATGGGCATCAGGGAGGGAATCTGATGCAATCTTCCATAGCAAAAGAGCAATATTGTGTGATGGTTTGTTGTGGAAGAGTAAATAGTTCCTTGAGTCATATTCTTTCCCCTCTTTCCCATTATTTCCCCTCCCTCTCAATCTCACTCACTTCTTGTCACCTTTCTCCATCTCTCCCACTCCTCTTCTCTCTCCATCTCCTTACTCCTCTTCTCTCTCTCCGTCTCTCTGATTCCATCTACAGAAGTCCACCAGCTCAGCCTCCTCTGAGGCATCAGAAACCTGCCAATCTGTCAGTGAATGCAACTCTCCCACCGCGGTTAGTACAGACAGACAGACAGACAGACAGACAGACAGACAGACAGACAGACAGACAGACAGACAGACAGACAGACAGACAGACAGACAGACAGACAGACATTCTTAAAATAAAGTGGTGATCCTAACTGACCTAAGACCGACCGACCGACCGACACCGACCGACCGACCGACCGACACCGACCGACCGACCAGACCAGACCAGACCAGACCAGACCAGACAAGCTGTGTGACATATCTATGGCTTAAGAGGCCCAGAGGGATCTTGCTATAGTATGTGATGAACACGATGACTCAGACATGTCTGTCCATTCCGCAGTTTGGCTCGGGCTCATCCTTCGGTACCTTCCGCCCCGCTCTCTCACACACTGGCTCCATCAGGCCTCTCTCTGTCATACTTCCTGGGTCCCCCACATTTAACCGCTCTCCTGGATCCAAAACCCCCTCACCCATCTCAAAGGTTCCTAGCTGGAAGGTTTGTTTTAATTTGCTGCTTTTCCGTTTTAATCTTTAATTTGCTTAACTGCTTTTTTCTTGGCTTTAACAACTCATTTGCATAACTCATGATGCATAATATCTTCAGGATCCATTCTGTTGTCGAATTCCGCTTTCAAATCTCTCATGCCAAAGATTTGCTAAGCTGAGCGGACTTTGCTAAACTCATTGTAATAAAATATTCATGCTTAGGGCTGAGATCTATTTGTGTAGACAGCACAAGCAGATTTGGTACCATGCTGTTAGAATTTAACCTCTTCATGGACCCTCATACTGCTTCCATTGTACCACAATGGAAAAGACTTCTGAACTGCTGAATGATAGACATGTCCAATCCAAGGGTACATTGTTTAGTTAATTTCCTCATTGCCTCAATAATACTGCCACAGGATTGGTCTAAAACCAGTACCTACGAGCCCTCATTGGCTACCACTCTGCAGCAAAGGAGAGAGTCATTGGACAGGATGAGGGAGCAGGAGGTTCCTTCCAGTCCTAAAGGGTTCTCTGGGATGCACCCAGACACTCATAGGTCCAGGATGGCCCAAGCTACTATAGCAGCCAAGGTAATGATGAGCACACATTGGATGCAGTAACAGTACTCAACAATCAGCATGAGTTGTTGAGATGTAGATTTTAATGTTTGCCACTACTGCTATTGTACGGTAATGTGAGTCTCCTCTCTCTTCTCTCTTTTTCTTTCTTTCTCATTCTGTTTTCTCTCTCTCTCTCTCTGCGTGTGTGTGTGCGTGTGTGTGCGCACACAGCACGGCGGTGAGGCCATGTCCCCAGCAGCCAGTACACTAGCCATGGTACTAACCCGTGGTCTCAGTATAGAGCAGCAGAAGAATAGCAGGGAATCTCTGCAGTACTCCAGTGGCTACAGCACCCAGACCAACACACCGTGCTGCTCAGAGGACACCATCCCCTCACAGGGTAACATACTCTGATCAACACCAGATAACCACACGTATCCCTTCAAACAGTAGTACCTGAAATTGTATAGAAAATCCAATAGGATCCGGCTGTCACATGCGGCCTGATCAGTTTGAATTCATTCTCTGCTGTTCTCAGGGTCTGACTATGAGTGCTACTCTCTGAACGGGGACGCTGATACCGGCAGGGAGGCTGACTTCGACAAGTCCTCCACCATCCCCCGCCACAGCAACATCGCACAGAACTACCGCCGCATGATCCAGACCAAGAGGCCGGCCAGCACCGCCGGGTTACCCGCCGGAGTGAGCCCTCCTGGTGGTATGCATGGAGTGATTTATGGGGGTGATGGAGGGCGTGACGGGAGGCACGGAGCCATCACCTCTGGAACAGCCACCATCCGCCGGACCCCCTCCTCCAAAACGGGGGTGAGACGCACCCCGTCCACCTCAGGCCCCATCGCCATCCGCCCCCCCATCGTTCCAGTCAAGACCCCCACGGTGCCAGACTCTCCTGTCTACTCCCCCGGTTACTCCCCCAGCTACTCTCCCAGCCTTACCCAGAGCATGGGCAGCGAAGAGTACCTGTATGGGGACGAGACTCCATCCAGTGCCCTGGAATACATGAAGGCCTCCCCCAAGCGGCTGAGCCTACCTGACACCACCGCCTGGAGCTCCGGAGGGGGGCTGGACCAAAGTGTCTATGCCCAGCAGCCCCCTGGCATGACAGGCCTCAGCCTTGAGGAGGACCCCCAGCTGGCAGCCAACCGCCACAGCCTGGTGGAGAAGATAGGAGAGCTCGCGGCCAGCGCCCACGCCCTGGGCGAGGGTCAGTTCCCCTTCTCCTCTCTGGACCCTCTGCCAGCGGACCCAATGGGTACCAAATCTGTAACCCAACACCCACAACAACCACCACACAGGCCCCAGGAGGGCGTGGACATGCTGGTGTCCATACGGAGAGGTGTGAGGCTCCGCAAGGCGGTCTCCAACGACAGATCAGCCCCCAGGATACTGCAGGATACTGCAGCAGCATCCAGGATACTGCGGTAGTATCTACTGGGACTGACCACAGAACTGTGGTGCCACTGCAAGCTCTAGTAGTGAAATGAATGAACACTCATCCTGTACAGGAAAAGACTGCATGAAATGAAAGGGAAAACGAGTGTCAATGTGTAAAGATTCAATGAATGGCCATGGGTGGCCAATGGACAAATGTCATGTAATGAATTGCGTACAAATATATTTTTATGTCGTATTCCTATTTCCCTTGATGTCTGTGGGCTTAGTGGCTGTGGTTGTCTATTCCCTCTCCTGTCTCCTGATGAATCAGCTCAGGCACCTTTCCTTTAGACTCAGTGATCAGGGCCTGTATTCACAAAGTGTCTCAGAGTAGGTGTTGTGAATATAATGAATCTATAATACAATTATATGGACAATGGTGCTGAGAGATTAGTGTATTTTGAGGTCTGTTTGGTTTGGTTTCGATTATATATACAGTACGAGTCAAAAGTTTGGACACACCTACTCATTCAAGGGTTTTTCTTTATTTTTACTGTTTTCTACATTGTAGAATAATAGTGAAGACATCAAAACTATGAAATAACACATATGGAATCATGTAGTAACCAAAAAAGTGTTAAACAAATCAATATATATATTAGATTTTAGATTCTTCAAAGTAGCCACCCGTTGCCTTGATGACAGCTTTGCACACTCTTGGCATTCTCTCAACCAGCTTCATGAGGTACAGTAGTCACCTGGAATGCATTTCAATTAACAGGTGTGCCTTGTTAAAAGTACATTTGTGGAATTTCTTTCCTTCTTAATGTGTTTGAGCCAATCAGTTGTGTTGTGACAAGGCTGAGGTGGCATACAGAAGATAGCCCTATTTGGTAAAAGACCAAGTCTATATTATGGGAAGAACAACTCAAATAAGCAAAGAGAAATGACAGTCCATAATTTCTTTAAGACATGAAGGTCAGTCAATCCAGAAAATTTAAAGAACCAGAAAGCGCTATGAGGAAACTGGCTCTCATGAGGACCGCCACTGGAAAGGAAGACCCAGAGTTACCTCTGCTATAGAGGATAAGTTCATTAGAGTTAACTGCACCTCAGATTGCAGCCCAAATAAATGCTTCACAGAGTTCAAGTAACAGACACATCTCAACATAAACTGTTCAGAGGAGACTGCATGAAACAGGCCTTCGTGGTCGAATTTCTGCAAAGAAACCACTACTAAAGGACACCAATAATAAGAAGAGACTTGCTTGGGCCAAGAAACACGAGCAATGGACATTAGACCGGTGGAAATCTGTCCTTCGGTCGGATGAGTCCAAATTTGAGATTTTTGGCTCCAACCACCGTGTCTTTGTGAGACGCAGAGTAGGTGAACGGATGATCTCTGCATGTGTGGTTCCCACCGTGAAGCATGGAGGCATTGTGATGGTGTGGGAGTGCTTTGCTGGTAACAATGTGAGTTATTTACAATTCAAGGCACACGTAACCAGCATGGCTACCACAGCATTCTGCAGCGATACGCCATCCCATCTGGTTTGCGCTTAGTGGGACTATCATTTGTTTTTCAACAGAACAATGACCCATCACACCTCCAGGCTGTGTAAGGGCTATTTCACCAAGAAGGAGCATGATGGAGTGCTGCATCAGATGACCTGTCCTCCACAATCACCCGACCTCAACCCAATTGAGATGGTTTGGGATAAGTTAGACCGCAGAGTGTGGAAAAGCAGCCAACAAGTGCTCAGCATATGTGGGAACTCCTTCAAGACTGTTGGAAAATCATTCCTCATGAAGCTGGTTGAGAGAATGCCAAGAGTGTGCAAAGCTGTCATCAAGGCAAAGGGTGGCTACTTTGAAGAATCTGAAATATATATTGATTTGTTTAACACTTTTTTGGTTACTACATGATTCCATATGTGTTATTTCTTAGTTTTGATGTCTTCACTATTATTCTACAATGTAGAAAATAGTAAAAATATAGAAAAACCCTTGAATGAGTAGTTGTGTCCAAACTTTTGACTGGTACTGTATATATATTTTTTAACATTAAATGCACTATGCATTATGTGGGTTGAATGCTATATCAACTCAGAATAAAACAATTCATCAAAGTCCCATGATGGTATTGACTGCCCATTACTGCTTATATTAACCATCGTTTATTCACATTATTTTACTTTAATAAAATATTTCAGTTGTTGTGTATATAAACATGTTTTATTTGATTACTTTATTATTTAATTCCAAGTCATCATCTCATCTCCATAGTGCTGCTGCCTATGCTGTCTGACTAAATCACTATTTTAGTAGTTCTTCAAAGTAAATAAGGCATACTTTTATGACTGCTGAATACCAACTATCAAACACTTAAATTATGTATTTTCAAAAAAATACCGCATGAAGCGAGAGGTCTCTCGATCGCACATTAATCTGTCTCTTTTACGTAGTAGGCGTAAAAGAAACAAACCGGATCAGTAGGCGCGCAATGGATTGTGGTCATTGTAGTTCATGTTTTCTGAGCTTAACAATGTAGAATATTGGCCTGTTGGAAACTACTACAACATCACAGAGTTCGGGCTTGATCTGATTGTTCTTTAGAGAAACTGCATAATGTGTGCATTGAGCTTACAGAAAACTGAACAAAATGGACTTCAAATAATTGAACCAACGTCTGTCAATGAGTTGTTAAAATACGGAAAAATATCTGAAATGTCAGTTAATCACTCCACTAATGGACAAGGCTGCTTTTATCCTAGATCAGCACTCCTACTCTTAAATGCTATATGAATATGGGCCCAGGAGGTCATTTCAAAATGGCAGTTGAATGCTGTGTCTTATTGTGTGTGTACTAACACAGCCATCTGTTGTCTGAACGTGATGGGGCTAAGTTGCTCTGTGAGCCTGTCTGTATGTTATGTTGTGTATTATTATACTGATGTATGTATTGCCGGTTGTATCATAAGCTGAACACCAATGTATGTTACATATCGGAGAAATGTAAAAGTCATGTAAATTAGGAGCAATGTGGCAGTGTTTTTATTGCTGTACTGTACTATCAATTTATTCTGCAATTAAACCAACCTTTTCCTGTAGAGGGATGTTGCCCTTTATTTTGAGTCTGAGATTTTATATGATGCACAAAAATGGATTGAGGTTTTACAGTTTTTATGACAGCCTATAGGCTAATTGAAAATCCAAGAAAGTGTAGTTTTCTTATGGAATTGTTATTAGGCTATGTAGTAGTTTTAGATGAAGGAGCAAAGGGTGAAAAGAGCACATGGTTATCAGGACAGGTGGAGTAAGAGCCATTTCAGCCTGGTCTCATAGACTAGGCATAACACACTAATTGTAAATCTGGGACATTCAAAGTACTGTAGTATGATATGATACATTTGGTATGGTTATACTAGACGGTTACTTAAGGAAAAAACAAAGATGGCCTGTCCGAATCTCATCAGGGACAACTTTAGCATATGAGCTAATAAGCAACTTTTCAACTACTTACTACGTTTTAGCTACTTTTTAACTACTTAGCATGTTAGCTAACCCTTCCACTAACCCTAACCTTAACCATTTTAGCTAACCCTAACCTTAACCCTTTAACTTAACTCCTAACCTTAACCCTAACTCCTAACCCCTAGCTTAGCTAACGTTAGCCAGCTAGCTAAATGAGTGTTAGCCACCTAGTTAACGTTAGCCACACCAAATTGGAATTCGTAACATACCGTACCAGTCAAAAGTTGGGACACACCTACTCATTTTTTTCTTTATTTTCTACATTGTAGAATAATAGTGAAGACATCAAAACTGTGAAATAACACATATGGAATCATGTAGTAAGCAAAAAAATGTTAAACAAATCAAAATATATTTTATATTTCAGATTCTTCAAAGTAGCCACTCTTGCCTTGATGACAGCTTTGCACACTCTTGGCATTCTCTCAACCAGCTTCATGAGGAATGATTTTCCAACAGTTTTGAATGAGTTCCCACATATGCTGAGCACTTGTTGGCTGCTTTCTTTCACTCTGTGGTCCAACTCATTCCAAACGATCTCAATTGGTTTGAGGTCGGGTGATTGTGGAGGCCAGGTCATCTGATGCAGAACTCCATCACTCTCCTTCTTGGTCAAATAGCCCTTACACAGCCTGGAGGTGTGTTTTGGGTCATTGTCCTGTTGAAAAACAAATGATAGTCCCACTAAGCGCAAACCAGATGGGATGGCATATCGCTGCAGAATGCTGTGGTAGCCATGCTGGTTAAGTGTGTCTTGAATTGTAAATAACTCACAGAAAGTGTCACCAGCAAAGCACCCCCACCTCCTACTCCTCCATCCTTCATGGTGGGAACCACATATGCAGAGATCATCCGTTCACCGACTCTGCGTCTCACAAAGACACGGCAGTTGGAACCAAAAATCTCAAATTTGGAATCATCAGACCAAAGGACAGATTTCCACTGGTCTAATGTCCATTTCTCATGTTTCTTTGCACAAGCAAGTCTCTTCTTATTATTGGTGTCCTTTAGTAGTGGTTTATTTGCATAAATTCGACCATGCAGGCCTGATTCACGCAGTCTCATCTGAACAGTTTATGTTGAGATGTGTCTGTTACTTGAACTCTGTGAAGCATTTATTTGGCCTGCAATTTCTCAGGCTGGTAACTCTAATGAATTTATCCTCTGCAGCATAGGTAACTCTGGGTCTTCCTTCCAGTGGCGGTCCGTATGAGAGCCAGTTTCATCATAGCGCTTGATGGTTTTTACGACTGCACTTGAAGAAACTTTAAACGTTCTTGAAATGTTCCGCATTGACTGACCTTCCTGTCTTAAAGAAAAGCTGTTCTTGCCATAATATGGACTTGGTATCTTAACAAATAGGGCTTTCTTCTGTATACCACCCCTACCTTGTCACAGCACAACTGATTGGCTCAAACGCATTAAGAAGGAAAGAAATTCCACAAATTAACATTTAACAAGGTACGCCTGTTAATTGAAATGCATTCCAGGTGACTGCCTCATGAAGCTGGTTGAGAGAATGCCAAGAGTGTGCAAAGCTGTCATCAAGGCAAGGAGTGGCTACTTTGAAGAATCTCAAATATAAAATATATTTTGATTTGTTTAACACTTTTTTGGTTACTACATGATTCCATATGAGTTATTTCATAGTTGTGATGTCTTCACTATTATTCTACAATGTAGAAAATAGTAAAAAATAAAAATAAAAAAAACATTTGAATATGTAGGTGTGTCCAAACTTTTGACTAGTACTGTTTACGTTTTGTAAATTAGTAACATATGGTATATTTAGCAAATTCTTAACATAACATACCAATTATAATTCATAACATATCCGAAATGGATGATGGACATCCATACCATACAAATTGTAACATATCATGCTAATTGGAGTGTCTCGGCTGTACATACAGAATGATACGAAATGCGCTGAGATCAAGTTGGCCATTTTGATAGGATCTATGATAGGATCTATGATAGGATCAAGATGTTTCTCTTGAGCTGTAATTTCTTACAACTAAAGAGCAGTCTCACTTGTCAGGTGGTGCATGTGTATAAGGTCACAGGTAAACAGGTAGCAATCATGCATGGGTGAACAGGAGATACATTTTGCTGCTACTCACAAGATTACTCTACTACAAACCATCACCACAAAAAAATATATACACTTGAAATAGCCAATAAAGGTGGGCTCTCCCTGACAGGACACTATGAGACTGAGCACTTAATAATAACCAGAGAGGCTGCGATATGTTGACTGGACAGAAGGTGGCGCCAGACACCTTTCATCTGCTTTTTGAAGCTTGACCGAGTGGGCGAGATTTTAAAGCCACAAGAAGAGGACATCCAGCGCGACAGGCGTGGACGGTGGACTTTCCCGAAACTTGGCAATCTATATTCCTATATGGCTTAACAAATGTATAAAAAATTATTAGTACGTTTCCCCCACCTTCATCCAGAGAATGAATTATACAATAGAATTATACAATAGAACATATTCTAATGATCTCGCCTTCATATGATGAATGGGACATTCTGGAAAGTATTTCATCTGTTTGTATACGCATCAATTCTTTTTAGTCTGAATAGTACATCATTATCTAATTCCCACATCTACCATCTCTCTCAGATAAATACAATATCTGAGATATCTGAGAGAGACATCTAGTACTGATTATCTTTTCAGTTCATTTTTAATGACATAATTATCTCCCAGCTCCTCTCATAGTAGAGGAATTCATTTAGTGAACTAGTAGGATAGCATGATTCTGTCAGAGCGGCAACAAGGTCTCCTTTTAATCAAGTATTATTTGTGAGTGTAATCACTTGGCTTGGACTCAAGCTCTTCTAATCAGTATGGCCATAAGAGAGCCTCTCCGCTGAGCTTCACAAGAGACCCTGTTGGCGCAAGGCCTTGTGTGTTTTTGTTAGTTAGAACCAGCCTATTAGGGAGACAATGTTGTTACTATCATTTACAATGACATAGGCCTATGCTATTCTCTGTGCTTCCTTCGTGACTAATTGTCTTTGAGATGGAGGAATGTGAAGAATATATTCTCTCACACACACACATTGGAAAACCAACCAACAATAAAACTTTCACTCATCTCAGTCTGTTCTTTGATCCTTCGTTGCAGAAGATGATACTGTATATGACGACCCCCCCCCCCCCCATGATAATTGACAAACGTAAAAGACTAAACTTGATTTTGAATGTGATGCTCTGTTCATAACTAATGAGTATCTTCTTAACCGTTCATTAATGCACAATGATCACTTCTATGCCGTTACAGTGTAGCTGAAGTAGTTCACTAGATGGTCCCTTGAGGGAGGCTTACAGCTCTAGGCCAATTAGCAATAGTTGAAATATCTTTATTTATATAGATTCTTTATGGCTACAGTAGTTTCCCAAGGCTTTTATTGAGGACTAATAGCCTGAAGAGCTACAAGCAGAGGAATACTACTTAGTGTGCGTGTGTGTAGAGTCAGTATGAATGTGTGTGCATGGAATGTGTGTGTGAGCAAATTAAGTGTGTGTGTGTGTGTGTGTGCATAGATGGACCTGTGTGTCAAGATTTTGATCGTATGACTTCATTTGCCCTTTTTTTATTTAACAATTATTATTATTATTAAGTCATACAATCAAAATCTTGACAGACAGGTCCATGTATGCACGCACACACACACACACACACACACACACACACACACACACACACACACACACACACACACACACACACACACACACACACACACACACACACACACACACACACACACACACACACACACACAACAACATGCACACACATTCCTACTTACTCTACACACACGCACACCCACTCACGTAAAATCATAATGTACACTGCTACTACTCTGTTAATCATACACTGAGTGTACAACAGTAGCGGTGCGTGGGCAAAATCACTGGGGAAGCCAAGCCAGGGATAAAAGCCATATTACAACCTATTTGTTGTGATAATTGTGTTGTTTGCCCTATAAGCTGTTAGTTCATATGCCTTGTCACCGTGATATACAAGTATTTCATACACTACCGATTTTGCAGGTTTTCCTACTTACAAAGCATGTAGAGGTCTGTAATTTGTATCATAGGTACATTTCAACTGTGAGAGACGGTATCTAAAACAAAAATCCAGAAAATCACATTGTATGATTTTTAAGTAATTAATTTGCATTTTATTGCATGACATAAGTATTTGATACATCAGAAAAGCAGGACTTAATATTTGGTACAGAAACCTTTGTTTGCAATTACAGAGATCATACATTTCCTGTAGTTCTTGACCAGGTTTGCACACACTGCAGCAGGGATTTTGGCCCACTCTTCCATACAGACCTTCTCCAGATCCTTCAGGTTTCGGGGCTGTCGCTGGGCAATACGGACTTTCAGCTCCCTCCAAAGATTTTCTATTGGGTTCAGGTCTGGGGACTGGCTAGGCCACTCCAGGACCTTGAGATGCTTCTTACGGAGCCACTCCTTAGTTGCCCTGGCTGTGTGTTTCGGGTCGTTGTCATGCTGGAAGACCCAGCCACGACCCATCTTCAATGCTCTTACTGAGGGAAGGAGGTTGTTGGCCAAGATCACGCGATACATGGCCCCATCCATCCTCCCCTCAATACAGTGCAGTCGTCCTGTCCCCTTTGCAGAAAAGCATCCCCAAAGAATGATGTTTCCACCTCCATGCTTCACGGTTGGGATGGTGTTCTTGGGGTTGTACTCATCCTTCTTCTTCCTCCAAACACGGCGAGTGGAGTTTAGACCAAAAGACTCTATTTTTGTCTCATCAGACCACACGACCTTCTCCCATTCCTCCTCTGGATCATCCAGATGGTCATTGGCAAACTTCAGACGGGCCTGGACATGCGCTGGCTTGAGCAAGGGGACCTTGCGTGCGCTGCAGGATTTTAATCCATGACGGTGTAGTGTGTTACTAATGGTTTTCTTTGAGACTGTGGTCCCAGCTCTCTTCAGGTCATTGACCAGGTCCTGCCGTGTAGTTCTGGGCTGATCCCTCACCTTCCTCATGATCATTGATCCCCCACGAGGTGAGATCTTGCATGGAGCCCCAGACCGAGGGTGATTGACCGTCATCTTGAACTTCTTCCATTTTCTAATAATTGCGCCAACAGTTGTTGCCTTCTCACCAAGCTGCTTGCCTATTGTCCTGTAGCCCATCCCAGCCTTGTGCAGGTCTACAATTTTTATCCCTGATGTCCTTACACAGCTCTCTGGTCTTGGCCATTGTGGAGAGGTTGGAGTCTGTTTGATTGAGTGTGTGGACAGGTGTCTTTTATACAGGTAACGAGTTCAAACAGGTGCAGTTAATACAGGTAATGAGTGGAGAACAGGAGGGCTTCTTAAAGAAAAACTAACAGGTCTGTGAGAGCCGGAATTCTTACTGGTTGGTAGGTGATCAAATACTTATGCAATAAAATGCAAATTAATTACTTAAAAATCATACAATGTGATTTTCTGGATTTTTGTTTTAGATTCCGTCTCTCACAGTTGAAGTGTACCTATGATAAAAATTACAGACCTCTACATGCTTTGTAAGTAGGAAAACCTGCAAAATCGGCAGTGTATCAAATAATTGTTCTCCCCACTGTATAGGCCGGGGTGAAAGTAAATGTCAAGAAAACTGTAGGCTACTACACCACTTTTTACCATTACCACATGTCAGAGGCATGAAAATGAGAGAATGGACTTGAAAATGGGTGGTATTTCCTATACTCCAAAATGCAATGTGGTTAGACGTGAACACAGAAAAAGGCTGAGATGAGTGGCCGACACCATACAAAACATTAAGAACACCTTCCTAAGATTGAGTTTCACTTCCTGTTTTGCCCTCAGAACAGCCTCAATTTGTCTACAAGGTGTTGATAGAATTCCACAGGGATGCTGGCCCATGACTCCAATGCTTCCCACAGTTGTGTCAAGTTGGCTGAATGTCCTTTGGTTGGTGGACCATTCTTGATACACACGGGAAACTGTTGATTGTGAAAAACCCAGCAGCGTTGGAGTTCTTGACAAAAAGCGGTGCACCTGGCACCTACTACCATACCCCATTCAAAGGCACTTACTGTAAGTATTTTGTCTTGCCCATTCACCCTCTGAATGGCACACATACACAATCCATATCTCAATTGTCTCAAAGCTTAAAAATCCTTCTTTAACCTGTCTCCTCCCCTTCATCTACATTGATCGAAGTGGATTTCACAAGTGACATCCATAAGGGATCATTGCTTTCACCTGGATCCACCTGGTCAGTTTATGTCATGGAATGTGCAGGTGTTCATAATGTTTTGTACACTCAGTGTATATGTTGATGGCTAGTCACCCTACCCTTATACATATCTAACCCTACCACGCCACTATCCCTGCACATTGTAAATATGGTATTGGCACTGACCCTGGAACTGACCTTGTATATAGGCTACTTACTTTCTCCTGTTCTTCTTATTTCTATTTCTTGTGTGTTTTTGTTCTACTTGCCGTATAGTAGTACTGATATAAATTACTGCATTTTTGGGAAAGCGCAAGCAAGAAAGGCATTTCACTGTACTAATGCACGTGACAATAAAAACCCGAAACTTTTCCTTTGAGGAGTGCAACAGGGAATCTATAAATGTAGAACTGAACTACAATAATAGTTCTGATGCCTAGTCATTCACTTAGGGTTTCATTCATTCCTTGGTTCATTGCTTCGTTCATTGTTTTGTCCATCCGTCTGTCTGGCCATCCATCCATCAATGTATTCATTCATTTGTTTTATTTTTATGAAGGCAGTTAACCTTCAGAACACAATGCAAGGCCATGGCTATCGTCCCTCTCCTTCCTTATTGTTCAACTCATCCAAGCAAGGTGGACATTCCGCAGTTCAGGGGCATCCCCTCACTCCATCCCTTGCTGTCTCTCTCTCCGTCTCTCTCTCTCTCTAAGGCACAGACAGAGCACAGACACAGGTAAATGTGCTACATCAGTTACAGTAAGTACTGCTCCTGTAACACACTTCAACCATTGCCTTTAAGAAGCTAAAGCTGCTTCTACTTGAGTGAAGGGAATGGATTTGGTCAATTATTCATTAAGGGGGAATTCAGACATGAGTTAGTGCAGAGTGGGGTAAGTTGAGCCATGTTAACATTCAGTATCACTCAGTCAAGGGAAATATAAAATGATTTCTAACAAGGATATCTACATATAGTTCAGGATGTTGTGTATCCCTGGAAATAGTTATAATGAATGTAAACATTACAGTCTCTTGGCACAACTTACCCTGGGTATGGGGTAAATTAAATCTTTATTTCCCAAACACAATTCAACACAATCACTTTTTTGTCTTAATCATTTAAAACTTATTTTAAAACAGGCTTAACACCTAACAAACACTTTGTACTTTAAAAAAATCACTTTTAACATAGACCAGGCCCTGGTGTTACCACATATCCCTGCGACAATGCCTTGCATTATGCCTGGGAAGAGTACACTTAAATTTGCTCAACTTGCCATTGGCTCAACTTACCCCATGGCAAATATTTGGACTATATTAGCCCACACTGCTACAAGGATGCAGTTGCATGCTAGGTTCAGGACCTCATATTGAAGCTTATAGAGACCTCAACTGATGCATAGAACAATCTTTAAATTATCTACTTTGGTTTAGATCCAAGCATCATGAAACCTCTAACACAACAAATTAAATTTGTCTTGGTGAAAACCTAACTTGCTTACGACTTTTTCCATGTTGTTTCTTCCTTCACAGACTCCATGAAATTACCTCTTCCTAAATATTTGATCAAATTATTAATTTTGTATATGGTTTCCTAAAAACAAGCGGTGGCTCAACTAAGCGCTTTGCTCAAATTACCCCCACTCTCCCCTACGCGTGCATAAAAATTACTTCATTCCCTTTTAATGCACTTTCCTCTCTACATATTCTGACCTTGAATATATGCATGGGGAAAATCCAGTGCCAGCAAGGTACGCGTTTGGGGTGGAGATCAAATAATTGGAGGTGTAGCGGGTGTGTGTCTACAGATACGCCATATTCTGACCTTGACTTAATTCTCTCATAGTTCCGCCAGCTTTACGTGCGAGGAAACGATGAATAAGGTCGACCAACCTGTTGGTTGCAAGTGGAAAAACATCACGTGTTTTTTGCCCGATAGAAATAAGACCATTCTCGCAGGAGGCAAATGTGAAACCAGTCATATGGCAGCAAACTGAATCAAATCAACATGACTGGTGTGCCGCTTCCTACAGTGAAGTATATGAAATGCTGTGCCGTTACGCAGAATTGACTCTTTTTTAAAATAATTTGCAGGGATGACTCTTTGACGCAAGCCAAATGAGATGACAAGCCAAATTCGTGCAGTGACAGTTGGGCCAAATGTAACCTCTGTGTGCACTACAATGTTTTAATTTCAGCCTGGACTTTTCTTCATTTTTTGTAATATTTTTTTTTTAACAGATATTAGCCATCAAACGTTATAAACTGTCACTTTAATGGGCTTTTTTGTTGTTGTTGTTTTCTCTCAATATTTAGCCTACATTTGGCATCATTCCATTACATCATTAGTTTTCCTTTTCCTCTGTCATGTCCGTGTGGTTGATCCTGTTCCGGTTCCTAGCAATAGTGCATCATATTTAACGTACTACAAGTTGTTCCATAATTTGGGACATGTAGCTCACTTTATGGAATCATAATGGATTGCAGACCAAGCATGGCAGTTTAAACCTGGAGCCTGGCGCCAGATTTATCCGCCGAGTTGGGCCTATTTCTTTACCTCTTCCTCTCTGGCTGTAGTTGGTCTCCGCCGCCTAGCTCATGCAGCAAAGCTGCTCTATGAACAAGGGATTGTTTGGTGGGAAAGGGGCCAAAACGGAGAGTTATGCTAATTGTCGCCATCTACATGGGAGGTGTGAATTGCAGGCTATTACCATGTGCTATGTAATCAGGTAGAATAATAATAATGAATGCCATTTAGCGGATGCTTTTATCCAAAGCGACTAACAGTCATGCATGCATACATTTTACGTATGGGTAGTCCCTGGAAGCAAACCCAATACCCTGACATTACACACGCCATGCTCTACCAACTGAGCTACAAAGGACCACATTAGCCTAGCCATTAGCCTAAACATGATACATGTGCATCCAGGTCAGTAGAGGCTGGTGGGAGGAGCTGGAAGAGGATGGGCTCATTGTAATGGCTGGAATGGAAAATCGGAACGGAGTCAAACATGTGGTTTCCATATCTGTGATGTGTTTGATACCGTTCCATTGATTCCATTCCAGCCATTACAATGAGCCCATCATCCTATAGCTCCTCACACCAGCCTCCACTGATCCAGGTATACTTATGTGGGTGAGTCAACTTATTTGAATTACATTTCATATGATTGAATACTGTACATATCCTGATGTACATACAGTATTGTACCTGTTAGATATTTGGGGCTTCCTGGGATGAGCGAGTTAGCCAGCATGCTGTTATTTTAATGGTTGCATTAACTCCCTGCTGACAGTTATTTCAATGCTAACAGACAAATCACGAATCTATAGCCATCAACATACTGTTGTCCTGCACATTTAATGTGCTTCCTTGTGTCTATTATCAGTTACTTACATTTACTGTATTTTGTACAACACTGAACAAAAATATTAACGCAACATGTATTGTGTTGGTCCTATGTTTCATGAGCTGATTTTTTTTTTACAGAAATATTCCATATGCACAAAAAGTTTATTTCTCTCAAATGTTGGACACAAATATGTTTACATCCCTGTTAGTGAGCATTTCTCCTTTGCCAAGATAATCCATCCACCTGACAGGTGTGGCATATCAAGAAGCTTATTAAACAGCATGATTATTACACAGGTGCACCTGGTGCTGGGTACAATAAAAGGCCACTTTAAAATGTGCAGTTTTGTCACACAACACAATGCCACAGATGTCTCAAGTTTTGAGGGAGTGTGCAATTGGCATGCTGACTGTAGGAATGACCACTAGAGCTGTTGCCAGAGAATTTAATTATAATTTCTCTACCATAAATCACCTCCAACGCCATTTTAGAGAATTTGGTAGTACGCCCAACCGGCCTCACAACTGCAGGCCAGGTGTAACCATAACGCCCTTTGGTGGGGAAAAACTAATTCTGATTAGCTGGGACTGGCTCCCCAGTGGGTGGGCCTCTGCCCTCCAAGGCCCACCCATAGCTGCATCCCTGCATGCCGATGATTGTTTTGAAGGACTAACACAGTTGGAAAGCCTTCAACCAAAAGTGAAAGAAAAGGCAGAACATGTCCCATCATGCTTCACCCAATACTCACCATTGGGGAAGGCATTTCTTAATTCCATTCCTTTACTTTTGATGTGTGTGTATTGTTGTGAAATTGTTAGATATGACTGTTAGATATTACTGCACTGTTAATGCTAGAAACACAAGCATTTCTCTACACCCGCAATAAAATCTGCTAAACACGTGTATGTGACAAATAAAAATGGATTTGATTTGATTTCAGAACATTATCAGGAACCACTGGTACGTTATTGATATTGACCCACAATTGAAACCCATTTTTAAATATCCCCCACGTATGTTCCCCAAACGTGAGAGACTTTGTGGTTAAATCTGATTACCCACCAGAGAAAAAGCTAACTTTCTTGGACAAGGTTCCGGAGGGTAATTACAAATGTGGGCAATGTGCTCAATGCAGCTTCACGTACAAGTACAACTCATTTACCCACCCCCGCACAAGACAAAGATTTAAGATCAATTGTCTGAATACCTGCATACCCACCAATGTTATTTACATGTTGAAATGTCCTTATGGTCTGTCTTACATAGGGAAAACCCGTAGAAGCCTTAAGACATGGATCAGTGAGCACTGCAGCAACATACGGACAGGTGAGACAAGCAATCTGGTTGCTGTTCATTTTGTACTAGCTTGACATCCTATTAGTTCTCTGAGATACATTGGAATAGAAATGATCAAAATGTCATGCAGGTTAGGGGACATTGAGAGGAAACTTCTTCAAAGGGGATCTTTCTGGATCCACAGGCTGAACACTGTCTCCTCTTGGCCTTAATGCCTGATGAAGACCTAAGGGTCGAAATGTTGTATCATTAAAATCACCTGGGAGCATGAACAGCAATGTGTGGCGTTTTCCTTTCTGTTTTGCATCCCTGCCCAGTCATGTGAAATCCATAGATCAGGGCTTAATGAATATATTTCAATTGACTGATTTCCTTATATGAACTGTAACTCTGTATAATCTCTGAAATTGTTGTATGTTGCGTTTATATTTTTGTTCAGCTATTTTTTTGTCATTGTACCCAGTCTGATACTGACATGCGAGAATCCCGAATCTACAGCCATCAACATACCGTCGTCATGCATATCTAATGTGCTTCCATGTGTCTGTCGTCAGAATAATCACCAATCAGCTGGGATCGCTGGCTGTACAGTCCTTTCTTTAAAAACACAACACAAGAGTGTTACGAAGTACAATCACGTCTGTTACACTGGTGCTGAGACCAGTCTTCTTCTCTTCCCGGGACGTCTGCTCCATTTGAAGTCGAAAAAAACCTTATTACATGAAACAAAATGTTGAATCATTTTGAGACTACAGGAGAAAGGTTCACTGCTACGTTAAAACAACTGCAGTAATGGTTACTTTGATTGTCAACAGCCTTTTGGCCATTGAGGTATTCTGACTGTAGAAAAACAGGGATCTCAATTTGTCCCAGTTCAGGCAGGCAGCATGCGAGGGAGCCCTTACCTGGTGGTGGGTCTGGAACCTGGTGGTGGGTCTCACCCTTTTCAGTACACATGGGAACATCTCCCAAAGAGCTCGTTGCGCACCGGTGTAAGTTAGGTCTTCCCTGAGCTGGCAAGGTGGAGAAACCTGCTGTGCTGCCCTTAAGCAAGGGAGTTAACTGCCAACTGCTATGATGCTGATTAAGGCAGACCCCCCACTTCTCTGATTCAGAGGGGTTGGGTTATTTGTGGAAGGCACATTTCGGTTTAGTGCATTCAGTTCAGTTGTGCAACTGACTAGGCATCCCCTATTTCTGTTGTAGGAGGGATGATAAAAAGGTTTCTCGCAGATTTTGTATTCCTCACAGGTTTTTTTGAAGTGTGTGTGTGTGTTCAACCTGTTGGTTTTTCATCCCTGCAGGCAGAATCTCTGCCATCTTCACACACACTAAGTACACCCCGCTCCCTTAGGTGTGCCAGTTTGTGCTTGCTCGTGTCATCTCTTACACTGATAGTTGCAGTAGTGCATTCATAATGTAATATGATATATAAAAATGGTGTCATTTTTTTAATGACATTCAGATCATCATTATGAATATGGAATTTATACATGGTAGTTGTGGTCTCTCTCTCACAGCAAGTGAGGTTAATACAGAAACAATATGCACTCATATTCATTAATAATTGATGTAACTAACACAGTTGTAACCTCTTAGATCCCATTAGGATAGAGAAGCATCCTCTTTCTGTACTGGCCAGGAAGGAGCCTTTGACCCCCTTCTTCCCAAGCGTGTTGCACACTGCCGTCATGGATTTAACAATGGGCAGAACTCCCTCCAGCCAATGCTTACACCAATTCAATGTTTATAAATCCATGACAGGGAGTGTGCAAGTTTGGGGGAAGTGTGAAAAATGTAGATGTACCGCAAGTGTCTGTCTCACCTCAGAGGTTACAGGAGAGTTCTGGATGAAACCAAACATCCAGGTTCCATCATGTTGTTACCCTCTTATCTAATTTGTGACACTATAAACAATTTGGCAACATCACATTTTAAGTCCGTACCCACATATTTAGCTGTTGTCATATTGTCATGAGCCATAAAATTGCTGTGAGAATTTGTGTGTTGCACTTGAAGATAACAATGTAGAGGGTGTTCTGCTGGCTGGGTAGGCATGGACCAGTGACAGTGTTGATTGTTCACACTCTGCTGAACACAGAACACAGGCAGCACAGAGCTACTGCCCAGTTTGCAAAGCCCTTTTCTCACTCTAGTAAAAGGCTACATCTCACAATACAAGTATTTTTGTTTGAGTTCTCATTTACAGCAACCTAACCTTGAGTCCTAATTTGCCACTATGTTGTCCATTCATATTGTCTCTACCATTTGTCATGTTCCTAGCTTTCCACATTACATTGAATATCTGAGTTGGAATTGACTGTGCCAGGAGAGAACTGCTTCACCGTCTGTATTTGACTCACGCTAAGGCTTCGGGCAAAAAAGTGGAGATCAATAACTGAGAGTGCTCAATGGTTCATGTTTACACAAGTAGTTTATTTGGTCACAGACGTCTTAACCGCAGTGGAACGTACTCGATCCCAGGACCCAAGCAGCTACCAGGCGGTCACATGGGGTGGGGTTCTCCGAGAATTCCGTCCCTATGCGCCACGCCCCCGCGCTTGGCGCTGTCCAGCACGCCAGGGCTGAACGCTGCTGGTAGCGAGCAACCAGTAACTGCCTGCAGCGGTGGACTGCACGTAGTGCTGCATGGAACAGCGACAGACAGTCGGCAAATCTCACCGGATACTATGGTGAAAGTTCAGTAGACCCAGGTCAATTCACGGAGGAGACATCGGACAAATATGTGACATCTTTTTGATTTTACCAGACGGGGGCATTTTATTTTTGCCTTTCATTGATTTGCTGTCACACATGGAACTCCTGAACCATTCGGTGGTACAACTTGTTACCACCATGCTTTTGTATATTTTATTGACTTACTGTCTGTTTGTTTTTGGATATAAAACGGATGATCGACTGCCTTTCTTTCATGGGCATGTATTTGAGAACTCGCCGAAGGCATCAAAAGTGAATGGACTAAGCATTCCTGTGAAGCGCATCAACGCGCAAAAATGGTGTCCAGAATCGGGAATGCACTTGAAACTCTATGGGAATGGCAGCGAGGATTTCCACGTATTTGCCCACCACAAACAGGGAAATATATTGCTTAAAACTTCCAGGATTTTGGACAGGGAAGAGCGCTACGAATACCTACTGAGTGTAAGTTTGTGTTGCCAAACATGCGTTTCAGCGGGCCATGTTGTCTTTCAGGTTGCGTCGGTGAAAGTGGATGTTTTGGACACCAACGACCACGAACCCACTTTTCGCAATGCAGACTTGAAATTAACTTTGAATGACGCGACTCCACTCCGGTCTGTGGTTTACACGATGGAAGCGCTTGATGCGGACAGTGGAAAGAACGCAGAGTTGACGTACTTCCCTGTTCCCAAAAACGGCAGTTTCTACGTGGTACCAAAAACTGGCGAAGTTTTGCTGATGGACTCCCTACTGGGCCTCCCATCTGCAATCAAGTTCTATGTTTTTGCTAAAGACCATGGTTGGCCCTGCAGAATCAGTAAGGGTGTTGAGATCACGGTTACCCCACGACAGTGGTGCCCACTGCGCCCAGGCCAGACAGGGGAGTTGGGCAGCCTGGGCAGGGCAGGGCGGATGCATAGGGCATTGTTGGACTCTGGTAGCATGGTCTTCCTCAATGTCTCCGAAGATGCAAACATCGGTTCTGTCGTTATGAGTCTGAGCCCAGCCAGGTTTCAGGCAGCCTCCTTTGAGCTGGTTTATCCGAAGACAGATATTACCCCAATCAACGTGGGAAAGGAGAGTGGAGATATCGTGATAGCCATGCGCCTGGACAGGGAGACTGAACCGTTCATCGAAATCACTGTCAAAATACAAGATGAACGAGGTGTGTACTATGTACTAAATCTGCACTTAACTGGGTGCATGTCTCCTGTGCGATATGTGCAGAGTGGTAATTCCATAATTTAATGGAAAAACGGCTATTACGCATGCATTATATGGCACTTAATAGCGCAGGATTTTACGACCATCTGGATAGCTGAATTACAAGTCTCCCTGCAGTCACCATCCCTCAGTAATGCCCCAAGAGAGCATAATATACATTAGGACACTGACACTGGTCAGAAAAAAAGCTTTTAGAGCGGACTAGCTACAATACATTCAACAGGTACACATGACAAGGTATCACATTACCTGCTTCCGTGTGAGGAATGTACACAGATTATTTGTCATTATGACATGCTCATACATTGATATTACGAACCTCATGTTTATGTATAACTCTAACAGCTATATGAACTTTTAACAGCTATTTTAATTATGGCTAAATAACTGCTGGGTATAACTGACTTATTCATTGATTTCTTAAATAGACTCCAGTCAGCAGAGAGTTATGGCCTCCATAGAAATACTCTACGTAGACTCGGCTGTGAAGTTGTTTCCAACATTAATCCTTTTGGATTGGAGATCCAGTGTGATGTCTCTCTCTCGCTCCCTCTCTCTCTCTCTTTCTCTCTCTTTCTCTCTCTCCCCATCTATCCATCCATCCATCTCTCTCACTCTCACTCTCTCTCTCTTTCTCTCCCCATCTCTCCATCCATCTCTCTCTCTCTCACACTCTCTCTTTCTCATCTGCTGGCATTAGACCTTTAATCCCCCTCTCATCCGCTCCCTCCCTCCCGGGGATTTGGAGAGGCACACAGGAAACAACCTCTGGCATTCTTGGAGGGAGAGAGAAATATGAAACCCTGCAGTGTAATTGTGTTGACAGTTGTTGTGTGGCCCCTAGAGTTAGGGCCCCTAGAGTTGGGGCCCTTACAGAGATGATGTTGGAACTTGGCACCGTGGCCAATGATTTGCTTTGGTTTTATAGTGCCAGTGTTTGATTGTGATGCACAGCAGCGTGTGAGAGTTGTTATTGCTTCCAGTGTTGGGACAGGGGCCAATAATAATATATGTTGGTTGTAGTGCCAGTTTTCCAGTGTGCCCAGTGTTCAATGATGTTAATGTGAAAAACTTGTAGGGATTTTGCTTGAATAGCCTATTGTTGTTCGATGCACAGCATGTGTTCATTGATGTGTAAGTGTCTGTATGTATGTATAGGATGGATGCATATTTGTACCAAAATCACAATTCTTTCTTGGGAATGAATAATGTTCATGCAACCCGATGTTTTCTGAGAAAATCAATTCACAATTCTTTCTTTCTTGAGAACATATGAATTCTCTTATATATTGATGTTGTGAGGCAAGGACTATTCCTTTTCCAACTTGTCTCTGCCTGATTAAAGATTAGCAATTTCTTATGACTAGCTTGCCAGACAGTTCTTTCTGCTTCTTTTGTGGGCTGGTCTTTTTTATTTTTATCCTTTCAAAAGCAGACTACCCATCAAACATACCTCTTTTTGTGTTTAAACACATTTTCTGCTGTATTTTATTTGATGTGTGTTTTGCACCAACATACCTTCAACTTTAGTATTCTGTACTGCATGTGGTTTGCTTTGGTTTGCTTTTTCCAATATGGCTGTGTGGTGAAACAAGTAGCTATAGCATGGAGGCCCATAGGGATATTAGGTGTGGCTAAAGTTAGCATGTGGCCCAGTGGCCTCTTGTCTACACCCCAGACAGCCCTATGAGATCCAGGAGAGAGTGAGCTGTCCATGGTACTGTAGTCTTTCTCTGTCACATCTACACCAGCAGCTGTGGAATCAGCAGAGGGAGACTGCAGGAGAAGCCAGTGAATTAGGTCATCATGATAGACACTGCTAAGGTGTCGTGTTGGATAGAGGCAAAGGGAACTCTCCATTAGTCCTGTCTAAAGATTTTGTTTCCACAAAGGCCATCGGCATTAGTAGCTTAGTTTCACAGAACAGAATGTATTAGCTGATTCTCTTTGACTAGGACTTTTTCCTGCACCTGTGTTGAAATCTGTTTATCGTATTGGAAGGGGCAGGAGATTTGAGAAATATTGAGCAAATTGGACTGGAGTGATTCCCCTGCCTTTTTTATATCTGTGGGCCGGGTGGTAGTGGTTTGGAATGGAGACGTGGAGCTGTGTTTTAGCTCATAGTAATCACACGGGCTCCTATTTATCAAGCGTTTCAGAGTAGGAGTGCTGATTTAGGATCAGTAATTCCTTCTAGATCACAATGAATAAAATGACATGGACAGCGAGGGACCTGATCCTAGATCAGCACTCCTTGATGCTTGATACATACGGCACCTGAGCTCAGCCTGTTTGTCAGGAAACTCGAGTTCTCTAGTTCTAGTCATCCTCTTCCCTAGTTGCCTCAGGCTGTATTTAATCCAATTTCCCATTTTCTCACTGCCTCTCCCCCAACTAAACATTAGCATATTCCCCCTGTGATGTGAAATGAATTGGAATGAGACCTGATCTTATTTCATGTGTAATTTGTGAATCTGGGGCTGTATATTTAATATGGAAAACAATTTCAGAATGCCATGCCATCTGCATTTATTCAATTTGTAAAGAAACTCCAGCTGTGGCTGGTGTGTTTTTGTGTGTGCTCGCGCCGTGTGAGTGCGTGTGTGTGCGCATGCCCGTGTGTGATCGTGTTTATGTTCACCTCTCTGTGGTGGGCCCTAGTTGTCACATTCATAGCTCCTTTCTGCTTGAAGTACATTGTCAATGCATTCATAAGATCCTGTCTATTGTTCGATTTGTCTAATACTCTAGCCATACTTCTGTTATTTTGGAATGCAGTTGACAGATCAAGATAGAGGTGAACTATTCATGAGAAAGACATTGCAGAGCCACAACCTCTATCTGTCATTCCAGAAATATCTTTGTTTACTGAGTTCAGTTTCGCCTCAGCGTCACCTTAACATACTCCCTGTTGGCGTTTCCCCTGTAGCGTCACCTTAACATACTCCCTGTTGGTGTTTCCCTGTAGCGTCACCTTAACATACTCCCTGTTGGTGTTTCCCCTGTAGCGTCACCTTAACATACTCCCTGTTGGTGTTTCCCCTGTAGCGTCACCTTAACATACTCCCTGTTGGTGTTTCCCCTGTAGCGTCACCTTAACATACTCCCTGTTGGTGTTTCCCCTGTAGCGTCACCTTAACATACTCCCTGTTGGTGTTTCCCTGTAGCGTCACCTTAACATACTCCCTGTTGGTGTTTCCCCTGTAGCGTCACCTTAACATACTCCCTGTTGGTGTTTCCCCTGTAGCGTCACCTTAACATACTCCCTGTTGGTGTTTCCCCTGTAGCGTCACCTTAACATACTCCCTGTTGGTGTTTCCCCTGTAGCGTCACCTTAACATACTCCCTGTTGGTGTTTCCCCTGTAGCGTCACCTTAACATACTCCCTGTTGGCGTTTCCCCTGTAGCGTCACCTTAACATACTCCCTGTTGGTGTTTCCCCTGTAGCGTCACCTTAACATACTCCCTGTTGGTGTTTCCCTGTAGCGTCACCTTAACATACTCCCTGTTGGCGTTTCCCCTGTAGCGTCACCTTAACATACTCCCTGTTGGTGTTTCCCCTGTAGCGTCACCTTAACATACTCCCTGTTGGTGTTTCCCTGTAGCGTCACCTTAACATACTCCCTGTTGGCGTTTCCCCTGTAGCGTCACCTTAACATACTCCCTGTTGGTGTTTCCCCTGTAGCGTCACCTTAACATACTCCCTGTTGGTGTTTCCCTGTAGCGTCACCTTAACATACTCCCTGTTGGCGTTTCCCCTGTAGCGTCACCTTAACATACTCCCTGTTGGTGTTTCCCCTGTAGCGTCACCTTAACATACTCCCTGTTGGTGTTTCCCCTGTAGCGTCACCTTAACATACTCCCTGTTGGTGTTTCCCTGTAGCGTCACCTTAACATACTCCCTGTTGGCGTTTCCCCTGTAGCGTCACCTTAACATACTCCCTGTTGGTGTTTCCCCTGTAGCGTCACCTTAACAAACTCCCTGTTGGCGTTTCCCCTGTAGCGTCACCTTAACATACTCCCTGTTGGTGTTTCCCCTGTAGCGTCACCTTAACATACTCCCTGTTGGTGTTTCCCTGTAGCGTCACCTTAACATACTCCCTGTTGGTGTTTCCCTGTAGCGTCACCTTAACATACTCCCTGTTGGTGTTTCCCTGTAGCGTCACCTTAACATACTCCCTGTTGGTGTTTCCCCTGTAGCGTCACCTTAACATACTCCCTGTTGGCGTTTCCCCTGTAGCGTCACCTTAACATACTCCCTGTTGGCGTTTCCCCTGTAGCGTCACCTTAACATACTCCCTGTTGGCGTTTCCCTGTAGCGTCACTTTAACATACTCCCTGTTGGCGTTTCCCCTGTAGCGTCACCTTAACATACTCCCTGTTGGTGTTTCCCTGTAGCGTCACCTTAACATACTCCCTGTTGGTGTTTCCCTGTAGCGTCACCTTAACATACTCCCTGTTGGTGTTTCCCTGTAGCGTCACCCTAACATACTCCCTGTTGGCGTTTCCCTGTAGCGTCACCTTAACATACTCCCTGTTGGTGTTTCCCTGTAGCGTCACCTTAACATACTCCCTGTTGGCGATTCCCCTGTAGCGTCACCTTAACATACTCCCTGTTGGCGTTTCCCCTGTAGCGTCACCTTAACATACTCCCTGTTGGTGTTTCCCCTGTAGTGTCACCTTAACATACTCCCTGTTGGTGTTTCCCCTGTAGCGTCACCTTAACATACTCCCTGTTGGTGTTTCCCCTGTAGCGTCACCTTAACATACTCCCTGTTGGTGTTTCCCCTGTAGCGTCACCTTAACATACTCCCTATTGGTGTTTCCCTGTAGCGTCACCTTAACATACTCCCTGTTGGTGTTTCCCCTGTAGCGTCACCTTAACATACTCCCTGTTGGTGTTTCCCTGTAGCGTCACCTTGACATACTCCCTGTTGGTGTTTCCCCTGTAGCGTCACCTTAACATATTCCCTGTTGGTGTTTCCCCTGTAGCGTCACCTTAACATACTCCCTGTTGGTGTTTCCCCTGTAGCGTCACCTTAACATACTCCCTGTTGGCGTTTCCCCTGTAGCGTCACCTTAACATACTCCCTGTTGGCGTTTCCCCTGTAGCGTCACCTTAACATACTCCCTGTTGGTGTTTCCCCTGTAGCGTCACCTTAACATGCTCCCTGTTGGTGTTTCCCCTGTAGCGTCACCTTAACATATTCCCTGTTGGTGTTTCCCCTGTAGCGTCACCTTAACATACTCCCTGTTGGCGTTTCCCCTGTAGCGTCACCTTAACATACTCCCTATTGGCGTTTCCCCTGTAGCGTCACCTTAACATACTCCCTGTTGGCGTTTCCCCTGTAGCGTCACCTTAACATACTCCCTGTTGGTGTTTCCCTGTAGCGTCACCTTAACATACTCCCTGTTGGTGTTTCCCTGTAGCGTCACCTTAACATACTCCCTGTTGGCGTTTCCCCTGTAGCGTCACCTTAACATACTCCCTGTTGGTGTTTCCCCTGTAGCGTCACCTTAACATACTCCCTGTTGGTGTTTCCCCTGTAGCGTCACCTTAACATACTCCCTGTTGGCGTTTCCCCTGTAGCGTCACCTTAACATACTCCCTGTTGGTGTTTCCTCTGTAGTGTCACCTTAACATACTCCCTGTTGGTGTTTCCCTGTAGCGTCACCTTAACATACTCCCTGTTGGTGTTTCCCTGTAGCGTCACCTTAACATACTCCCTGTTGGTGTTTCCCTGTAGCGTCACCCTAACATACTCCCTGTTGGCGTTTCCCTGTAGCGTCACCTTAACATACTCCCTGTTGGTGTTTCCCTGTAGCGTCACCTTAACATACTCCCTGTTGGCGTTTCCCTGTAGCGTCACCTTAACATACTCCCTGTTGGCGTTTCCCCTGTAGCGTCACCTTAACATACTCCCTGTTGGTGTTTCCCCTGTAGCGTCACCTTAACATACTCCCTGTTGGTGTTTCCCTGTAGCGTCACCTTAACATACTCCCTGTTGGTGTTTCCCTGTAGCGTCACCTTAACATACTCCCTGTTGGTGTTTCCCCTGTAGCGTCACCTTAACATACTCCCTGTTGGTGTTTCCCCTGTAGCGTCACCTTAACATACTCCCTGTTGGTGTTTCCCTGTAGCGTCACCTTAACATACTCCCTGTTGGTGTTTCCCCTGTAGCGTCACCTTAACATACTCCCTGTTGGTGTTTCCCCTGTAGCGTCACCTTAACATACTCCCTGTTGGTGTTTCCCTGTAGCGTCACCTTAACATACTCCCTGTTGGTGTTTCCCCTGTAGCGTCACCTTAACATACTCCCTGTTGGCGTTTCCCCTGTAGCGTCACCTTAACATACTCCCTGTTGGTGTTTCCCCTGTAGCGTCACCTTAACATACTCCCTGTTGGTGTTTCCTTGTAGCGTCACCTTAACATACTCCCTGTTGGTGTTTCCCTGTAGCGTCACCTTAACATACTCCCTGTTGGTGTTTCCCTGTAGCGTCACCTTAACATACTCCCTGTTGGTGTTTCCCTGTAGCGTCACCCTAACATACTCCCTGTTGGCGTTTCCCTGTAGCGTCACCTTAACATACTCCCTGTTGGTGTTTCCCTGTAGCGTCACCTTAACATACTCCTTGTTGGCGTTTCCCCTGTAGCGTCACCTTAACATACTCCCTGTTGGCATTTCCCCTGTAGCGTCACCTTAACATACTCCCTGTTGGTGTTTCCCCTGTAGCGTCACCTTAACATACTCCCTGTTGGTGTTTCCCCTGTAGCGTCACCTTAACATACTCCCTGTTGGTGTTTCCCCTGTAGCGTCACCTTAACATACTCCCTGTTGGCGTTTCCCCTGTAGCGTCACCTTAACATACTCCCTGTTGGTGTTTCCCCTGTAGCGTCACCTTAACATACTCCCTGTTGGTGTTACCCCTGTAGCGTCACCTTAACATACTCCCTGTTGGTGTTTCCCTGTAGCGTCACCTTAACATACTCCCTGTTGGCGTTTCCCCTGTAGCGTCACCTTAACATACTCCCTGTTGGCGTTTCCCCTGTAGCGTCACCTTAACATACTCCCTGTTGGCGTTTCCCCTGTAGCGTCACCTTAACATACTCCCTGTTGGTGTTTCCCCTGTAGCGTCACCTTAACATTCTCCCTGTTGGTGTTTCCCCTGTAGCGTCACCTTAACATACTCCCTGTTGGTGTTTCCCCTGTAGCGTCACCTTAACATACTCCCTGTTGGTGTTTCCCCTGTAGCGTCACCTTAACATACTCCCTGTTGGCGTTTCCCCTGTAGCGTCACCTTAACATACTCCATGTTGGTGTTTCCCTGTAGCGTCACCTTAACATACTCCCTGTTGGCGTTTCCCCTGTAGCGTCACCTTAACATACTCCCTGTTGGCGTTTCCCCTGTAGCGTCACCTTAACATACTCCCTGTTGGTGTTTCCCCTGTAGCGTCACCTTAACATGCTCCCTGTTGGTGTTTCCCCTGTAGCGTCACCTTAACATATTCCCTGTTGGTGTTTCCCCTGTAGCGTCACCTTAACATACTCCCTGTTGGCGTTTCCCCTGTAGCGTCACCTTAACATACTCCCTATTGGCGTTTCCCCTGTAGCGTCACCTTAACATACTCCCTGTTGGCGTTTCCCCTGTAGCGTCACCTTAACATACTCCCTGTTGGTGTTTCCCTGTAGCGTCACCTTAACATACTCCCTGTTGGTGTTTCCCTGTAGCGTCACCTTAACATACTCCCTGTTGGCGTTTCCCCTGTAGCGTCACCTTAACATACTCCCTGTTGGTGTTTCCCCTGTAGCGTCACCTTAACATACTCCCTGTTGGCGTTTCCCCTGTAGCGTCACCTTAACATACTCCCTGTTGGCGTTTCCCCTGTAGCGTCACCTTAACATACTCCCTGTTGGTGTTTCCTCTGTAGTGTCACCTTAACATACTCCCTGTTGGTGTTTCCCTGTAGCGTCACCTTAACATACTCCCTGTTGGTGTTTCCCTGTAGCGTCACCTTAACATACTCCCTGTTGGTGTTTCCCTGTAGCGTCACCCTAACATACTCCCTGTTGGCGTTTCCCTGTAGCGTCACCTTAACATACTCCCTGTTGGTGTTTCCCTGTAGCGTCACCTTAACATACTCCCTGTTGGCGTTTCCCTGTAGCGTCACCTTAACATACTCCCTGTTGGCGTTTCCCCTGTAGCGTCACCTTAACATACTCCCTGTTGGTGTTTCCCCTGTAGCGTCACCTTAACATACTCCCTGTTGGTGTTTCCCTGTAGCGTCACCTTAACATACTCCCTGTTGGTGTTTCCCTGTAGCGTCACCTTAACATACTCCCTGTTGGTGTTTCCCCTGTAGCGTCACCTTAACATACTCCCTGTTGGTGTTTCCCCTGTAGCGTCACCTTAACATACTCCCTGTTGGTGTTTCCCTGTAGCGTCACCTTAACATACTCCCTGTTGGTGTTTCCCCTGTAGCGTCACCTTAACATACTCCCTGTTGGTGTTTCCCCTGTAGCGTCACCTTAACATACTCCCTGTTGGTGTTTCCCTGTAGCGTCACCTTAACATACTCCCTGTTGGTGTTTCCCCTGTAGCGTCACCTTAACATACTCCCTGTTGGCGTTTCCCCTGTAGCGTCACCTTAACATACTCCCTGTTGGTGTTTCCCCTGTAGCGTCACCTTAACATACTCCCTGTTGGTGTTTCCTTGTAGCGTCACCTTAACATACTCCCTGTTGGTGTTTCCCTGTAGCGTCACCTTAACATACTCCCTGTTGGTGTTTCCCTGTAGCGTCACCTTAACATACTCCCTGTTGGTGTTTCCCTGTAGCGTCACCCTAACATACTCCCTGTTGGCGTTTCCCTGTAGCGTCACCTTAACATACTCCCTGTTGGTGTTTCCCTGTAGCGTCACCTTAACATACTCCTTGTTGGCGTTTCCCCTGTAGCGTCACCTTAACATACTCCCTGTTGGCGTTTCCCCTGTAGCGTCACCTTAACATACTCCCTGTTGGTGTTTCCCCTGTAGCGTCACCTTAACATACTCCCTGTTGGTGTTTCCCCTGTAGCGTCACCTTAACATACTCCCTGTTGGTGTTTCCCCTGTAGCGTCACCTTAACATACTCCCTGTTGGCGTTTCCCCTGTAGCGTCACCTTAACATACTCCCTGTTGGTGTTTCCCCTGTAGCGTCACCTTAACATACTCCCTGTTGGTGTTACCCCTGTAGCGTCACCTTAACATACTCCCTGTTGGTGTTTCCCTGTAGCGTCACCTTAACATACTCCCTGTTGGCGTTTCCCCTGTAGCGTCACCTTAACATACTCCCTGTTGGCGTTTCCCCTGTAGCGTCACCTTAACATACTCCCTGTTGGCGTTTCCCCTGTAGCGTCACCTTAACATACTCCCTGTTGGTGTTTCCCCTGTAGCGTCACCTTAACATTCTCCCTGTTGGTGTTTCCCCTGTAGCGTCACCTTAACATACTCCCTGTTGGTGTTTCCCCTGTAGCGTCACCTTAACATACTCCCTTTTGGTGTTTCCCTGTAGCGTCACCTTAACATACTCCCTGTTGGTGTTTCCCCTGTAGCGTCACCTTAACATACTCCCTGTTGGTGTTTCCCTGTAGCGTCACCTTAACATACTCCCTGTTGGCGTTTCCCCTGTAGCGTCACCTTAACATACTCCCTGTTGGCGTTTCCCCTGTAGCGTCACCTTAACATACTCCCTGTTGGCGTTTCCCCTGTAGCGTCACCTTAACATACTCCCTGTTGGTGTTTCCCCTGTAGCGTCACCTTAACATACTCCCTGTTGGCGTTTCCCCTGTAGCGTCACCTTAACATACTCCCTGTTGGCGTTTCCCCTGTAGCGTCACCTTAACATACTCCCTGTTGGTGTTTCCCCTGTAGCGTCACCTTAACATACTCCCTGTTGGTGTTTCCCCTGTAGCGTCACCTTAACATACTCCCTGTTGGTGTTTCCCCTGTAGCGTCACCTTAACATACTCCCTATTGGTGTTTCCCTGTAGCGTCACCTTAACATACTCCCTGTTGGTGTTTCCCCTGTAGCGTCATCTTAACATACTCCCTGTTGGTGTTTCCTTGTAGCGTCACCTTGACATACTCCCTGTTGGTGTTTCCCCTGTAGCGTCACCTTAACATATTCCCTGTTGGCGTTTCCCCTGTAGCGTCACCTTAACATATTCCCTGTTGGCGTTTCCCCTGTAGCGTCACCTTAACATACTCCCTGTTGGTGTTTCCCCTGTAGCGTCACCTTAACATACTCCCTGTTGGCGTTTCCCCTGTAGCGTCACCTTAACATACTCCCTGTTGGCGTTTCCCCTGTAGCGTCACCTTAACATACTCCCTGTTGGTGTTTCCCCTGTAGCGTCACCTTAACATTCTCCCTGTTGGTGTTTCCCCTGTAGCGTCACCTTAACATACTCCCTGTTGGCGTTTCCCCTGTAGCGTCACCTTAACATACTCCCTGTTGGCGTTTCCCCTGTAGCGTCACCTTAACATACTCCCTGTTGGCGTTTCCCCTGTAGCGTCACCTTAACATACTCCCTGTTGGTGTTTCCCTGTAGCGTCACCTTAACATACTCCCTGTTGGTGTTTCCCCTGTAGCGTCACCTTAACATACTCCCTGTTGGTGTTTCCCCTTTAGCGTCACCTTAACATACTCCCTGTTGGTGTTTCCCTGTAGCGTCACCTTATCATACTCCCTGTTGGTGTTTCCCCTTTAGCGTCACCTTAACATACTCCCTGTTGGTGTTTCCCTGTAGCGTCACCTTAACATACTCCCTGTTGGTGTTTCCCCTGTAGCGTCACCTTAACATACTCCCTGTTGGTGTTTCCCTGTAGCGTCACCTTAACATACTCCCTGTTGGTGTTTCCCCTGTAGCGTCACCTTAACATACTCCCTGTTGGTGTTTCCCCTGTAGCGTCACCTTAACATACTCCCTGTTGGTGTTTCCCCTGTAGCGTCACCTTAACATACTCCCTGTTGGTGTTTCCCTGTAGCGTCACCTTAACATACTCCATGTTGGTGTTTCCCTGTAGCGTCACCTTAACATACTCCCTGTTGGCGTTTCCCTGTAGCGTCACCTTAACATACTCCCTGTTGGTGTTTCCCCTGTAGCGTCACCTTAACATACTCCCTGTTGGCGTTTCCCCTGTAGCGTCACCTTAACATACTCCCTGTTGGTGTTTCCCCTGTAGCGTCACCTTAACATACTCCCTGTTGGCGTTTCCCCTGTAGCGTCACCTTAACATACTCCCTGTTGGTGTTTCCCCTGTAGCGTCACCTTAACATACTCCCTGTTGGTGTTTCCCCTGTAGCGTCACCTTAACATACTCCCTGTTGGTGTTTCCCCTGTAGCGTCACCTTAACATACTCCCTGTTGGTGTTTCCCCTGTAGCGTCACCTTAACATACTCCCTGTTGGCGTTTCCCCTGTAGCGTCACCTTAACATACTCCCTGTTGGTGTTTCCCTGTAGCGTCACCTTAACATACTCCCTGTTGGTGTTTCCCCTGTAGCGTCACCTTAACATGCTCCCTGTTGGCGTTTCCCCTGTAGGCTAGAATCGATTTGCTGCTATTGATTTAGCAAGCATTCTTCTGTTATGTTCCAATCCCGAACATCGCTGTAGCCCTTTCCTGCAGTCAAATGACTAGTGGCCTCATATTTTACAATCCAGGTGTGCAAAGCTCTTAGAGACTTACCCAGAAAGACTCACAGTTGTAATCACTGCCAAAGGTGCTTCTAAGATGTATTGAGTCAGGGGATGTAATACTTACGTAATCAAGATATGTTAGGGCTATATTTTTCATACATTTGTGAAAGAAGAAAAAAAGAAAAGGGTGTGAATACTTTCTGGAGGCACTGTATCTACAGTGTATTGTGCTGCATTTTTCTACCTTTTGCATCATTAACTGACCCAATTAACTGAGGATAACAATGGTTGTGGCTCAACCTTCAGCCCCTGAGAAGAGCTGATAAAAAACACGACACAGGGTATAGAAACAGCTCCGGAAGTTTTAGTGTTTGTGGACAAAGAGATGTTGCTGCGGAGAAATGGCTGACAGAGTTTCTGCGTGAAAAGTTTTAATAGGAATCTCAGTAAGGGCTAAAAAATATATAATTGCAGTAATTGGGTAACGTGTTGTGTTGTAAGGGACTTCTGTCAAAAGATGAAATGGCAGTTTGATTGAAGATTGAAGGGAGATATTTGAAGCTGGCTCAAAGTCTGGCTGGTTATCAAAACAATGCATCACTAGAAGCTATTGGCAGTACAATGAAGGTACTGGGAACTTGTCTCAGTTTGAATGAGAGGTTGTTAAAACCATGTCCATCAAAGGGTGTAGGCATTGATATTATCAGAGAGTAGGACATCAACGTTTATTGGTCACGTACACAGTTTAGCAGATGTTATAGTGGGTGCAGTAAAATGCTTGTGTTATCAGCTCATCACAGTGCAATATAATGTCACACAAATAATCAAATCATAAAAAACTATAGACAAGACATAAAAAATGTCAGAACGACTACAAATGTAAAATATGCATATATTCTTAAGCAATAAGGCACGAGGGGGTTTGTGGTATATGGCCATATAATCTACAAACCCCTGAGGTGCCTTATTGCTTTTATAAACTGGTTACCAAAGTAATTAGTGCAGTAAAAATAAATGTTTTGTCATACCTGTGGTATACGGTGCTGTAAATGTCCTGGACGGCGTGCTCTGGGCTGACCGCACCAGCCTCTGGAGAGCCGTTCGGTTGAGGGCAGTGCAGTTGTCGTACCAGGTGGTGATCCAGCCCAACAGAATGCTCTCAATGGTGCAGCTGTAGGAGTTTGTTAGGGTTTTAGGAGCCATGCTGAATTTCTTCAGCCGCCTGAGGTTGTAGAGACGCTGTTGCGCCTTCTTCACAACGGTGTCGGTGTGGTGGGACCATCTCAGGTCCTCACAATTTCAGGTCTGCTATTGCTAGATATTGCTGCACTATTGAAGAAATAAACATTAGCATTTCGCTGCACCTGCGTTTTACTAAACTGTGTACACGACCAATAAACGTTGATTTGATGTGCACGCCAAGGAACTTGAATCTTTTGACCCTCTCCACTGCGGCCCTGTCAATGTGGATGGGGGCATGTTCCCTCATCTCGACATGGTTCCACTTGACACCGGAGGGCAGCAGAGACCATCGTAGAGATAATAATGACACTCAGGTGTGTTCTATTACTCATTGTGATTTCCCCTTTAAAATAGGTGTTTTCTATTACTCATTGTGATTTCCCCTTTAAAAGAGGTGTTTTCTATTACTCATTGTGATTTCCCCTTTAAAAGAGGTGTTTTCTATTACTCATTGTGATTTCCCCTTTAAAAGAGGTTTTCTATTACTCATTGTGATTTC
This sequence comes from Salvelinus alpinus, assembly GCF_045679555.1. Lineage (NCBI taxonomy): Eukaryota > Metazoa > Chordata > Actinopteri > Salmoniformes > Salmonidae > Salvelinus > Salvelinus alpinus. The sequence continues at coordinate 46,831,288 of NC_092100.1, forward strand.
CCCTTTAAAAGAGGTGTGTTTTCAGTTTTTCTTTGCAGAAGCTTGAATTGTTTACTGTGTGCGGTCGTTTCCTGAGTGAGTTGTCGAGACTTAGTGTTTGTTGTTTTGTTTTTCCAAGTGTACTGTGGTGCTGCGGCTAACGTTTCTTAGTAAAGTATTATGTTTATCCTTAACCGCTGATTCCTCGTCTGGTCTCTTCTCTGCACCTGGGTCCAACCTCACCACGTCACACTTCTGTCTCCTGTAGTCCACTATCAGCTCCTTAGTTTTTTTACGCTGAGGAACAGGTTATTTTCTTGGCACCGCTACACCAGTGTGTGTGCGCGTGTTTGCACAGAGAGAACAAGAGAGAAGGGGAGAGACCATGGTGATGTAGCCTACCCACAAGCAAGGCAGCTGTTTGAAAGACTATCTGTGTCTGCGGCTGACTGCTTAGCGTTCCGTTTGTTGTATCGTCCCTGCAGTTGGAGCACATATTATATGCTTCTTTTATGGTTTCCGTGTCTGTGGTCCGACTACCTCCTCAGTGTGCTTTGATCCCAGTTTAACCGTGTGTCTCTGCAATGTTCTCATCGCATGTGAACTTTTCTATGGAACTAATGGATGTGGTCCTCTCCCTATTGTCAGTGTGGGGGCCCGGCTTAATGCTGTGGACTAATAAGGACACAGTCTGGTGCACTGAGAAGGAGGATGGGATAGTGATGATGCTGGAGTCATTAGTAATGCTGGAGGTCACACACACACACACACACACACACACACACACACACACACACACACACACACACACACACACACACACACACACACACACACACACACACACACACACACACACTGTACAACTAAGCTCAGGATAGAAACCATGAGAAGCCATTTAAATGTACTTTTTCTCTACGTCAACATTGTCGAGAGGTTGAAATTGTTTCGCATTGTGACTATTTCACAAGATGTGTAGCGTTTAATTATTGTGTCCTTTGTGCACCAGGAAGCTAGAGCAATTGCATTTTAATCAACCGATCTGAATCATTAATTGCATGAATGCATGTTAAGTTGCTTATGATGGGTTTCTCGGGTGCGTAGCATTGACTGCATCAGTCAAATCCTTAATTTAGTTGGTAAACACTTTATGGTCCTTAATAAAATAATCATACGTGTCGATATTAAAAAGTAAATACCAGATGCATTTACATTTTAGTCCATTACACACCGCTGTTAGTGCATCAATATTGTACTATGAGATACAGGATAATCATAGATTTGGGGAATTAACTCACAATATTAATATTTACCATGTACATAAGAGAATCATATATTTCATTTTTTTTTTATGTCACACTAATGTAATCATACAAGTTAGTGATCAGGGGTGTTAAAAGTCGGTTGTTAACACTTCCTCCTCGCTCTCCCACTGTGTGATGAGCATTGATCTGGTTTAATCTCGCTGGCTTCCTGCTAATGCAGATTTGGATGTGTGAGAGGCGATGATGTACCACAGCACAGGCTGTTCACTGGATTACACTCAGAAAATAGGGAGGTTTATCCTCTCCTTTACCCATTAATAACGCTTCTACAGATGCTGCTGTTTTAATGTGTGTGTGTGTGTGTGTGTGTGTGTGTGGGAGGGGGGTATAGATAGTGTGTGTGTTTGAGCTATGTGAGGCATTGAAAGGGATGAGAGGACAACAGCATTATTTCGCAGCTCCGACACATTCTAGTTCTGTGTATACTCTTGCATACCAATCAATTCAAATGTGCTATGTCATTATATACTATGAAGTGTTGGACTCAACATTGTTCCTTATATGGAGTACAACAACAACAGGCCCAATAATGATTGGTCCTTAGAATCTCTCCTACCGTGGCACAGTCAACAACGTCAACCCAGATTCAGGTGTTGGTGATAGATTAACACTGTCTCGGGCCATACTCTTACTGTTTTCCCATTAAGCCTGCATGGCTCTTCAGTGGCTCCTGCCTGGCCCTGTACACTCTGGGCTGGGGAGGCGACTGGGCTTCCTAGACACCCCCATCAATCACCACCACGCTGGGAAATGGAGAGAGGGATAGAGGAGCAAGAGCTATGGAGCTCTGATTGAGCTCCAGTAGTGGTGCACTACACTGAGTGTACAAAACATTAAGAACACCTGCTCTTTCAATGACAGACTGACCAGGTGAATCCAGGTGAAACTATGATCCCTTATTGATTTCACTTGTTAAATCCACTTCAATCAGTGTAGGTGAAGGGGAGGAGACAGGTTAAAGAAGGATTATTAAGCCATGAGAAAATTGAGACATGGATTGTGTATGTGTGCCATTCAGAGGGTGAATGGGCAAGACAAAATATTGAAGTGCCTTTGAACAGGTATGGTGGTAGATGCCAGGTGTAGGGCTGTAACGGTCATAACATTTTGTCAGCCGGTGATTGTCAAGGAAATAACTGCCGGTCTTACGGTGATTGACCATTAATTAACAAGCTCATTTAGCATCTCCTGGCTTCCACACATACATTACAAGCCACTGATGCAGACCTTTGGAATATCTACAATTTAAAAAGTCTAATAAATCCATGTAACATAGCCTACACCTTCACAATAAATCCATTTATTTTAGACAGGTCTAAAGAAACACGATAGGAAGGAAATGTAGTCTATTTCAGAAGAACAGAATAGCATCCTCTGAGTTGTCCTTATGTTAGGTCCTGATCTGGCTATGCCATATGGCTGTGGGCTACACTAGTTCATTTAGCAGACAAGATTTGCTTAGAATTCCATGGCATTATTTTATAACATGAAGAATACAATTGAACAAAGCTGAATAAAATAGAAAGGATATTTTCTCCAAACGATGTGAGGAAGTGTTCACATGCTGCTATTTTGTGTTGAGCGGTTAACAAAGAAACAGGTCCTCCTATTTGCTTAATTTGGAGTTATTTATGCAACTTTAGTTGTGATACAGACTTTGAACACTACACTACACTACACTACACATTTACATTTACATCTAAGTCATTTAGCAGACGCTCTTATCCAGAGCGACTTACAAATTGGTGCATTCACCTTATGATATCCAGTGGAACAACCATTTTACAATAGTGCATCTAACTCTTTTAAGGGGGGGGGGGGTTAGAAGGATTACTTTATCCTATCCTAGGTATTCCTTAAAGAGGTGGGGTTTCAGGTGTCTCCGGAAGGTGGTGATTGACTCCGCTGACCTGGCGTCGTGAGGGAGTTTGTTCCACCATTGCTGTGCCAGAGCAGCGAACAGTTTTGACTGGGCTGAGCGGGAACTGTACTTCCTCAGAGGTAGGGAGGCGAGCAGGCCAGAGGTGGATGACTACACTACACTACACTACACTACACTACACTACACTACACTACACTATACACTGCCTTCGGAAAGTATTCAGACCCCTTGACTTTTCCCAAATGTTGTTACATTACAGCCTTGTTCTATAATGTATTAAAAAAATAATAATTCACTCATCAATCTACACACAATACTCCATAATGACAAATAATTTTAAAAAGGGTTTTATACATTTGCTAATTTATTTAAAAAATATATAAAAAAATCACATTTACGTAAGTATTCAGACCCTTTACTCAGAACTTTGTTGAAGCAGCTTTGGCAGCGATTACAGCACTGAGTCTTCTTGGGTATGACACTACAAGCTTGGCACACCTGTATTTGGGGAGTTTCTTCTCTGCAGATCCTCACAAGCTCTGTCAGGTTGGATGGGGAGCATTCATGCACAGCCATTTTCAGGTCTCTCCAGTCGTGGCTGTGTGCTTAGGGTTGTTGTCCTGTTGGAAGGTGAACCTTCGCCCCAGTCTGAGGTCCTGAGCACTCTGGAGCAGGTTTTCATCAAGGATCTCTCTCTACTTTGCTTTGTTAATCTTTGCCTCGATCCTGACTAGTCTCCCAGTCCCTGCCGCTGAAAAACATCCCAACAGCATGATGCTGCCACCACCATGCTTCACCGTAGGGATGGTGCCAGGTTTCCTCCAGATGTGATGCTTGGCATTCAGGCCAAAGAGTTCAATCTTGGTTTCATCAGACCAGAGAAGCTTGTTTCTCATGGTTTGAGAGTCGTAAGGTTCCTTTTGCCAAATTCCAAGCAGGCTGTCATGTGCCTTTTACTGAGGAGTGGCTTCGGTCTGGCCACTCAACTATAAAGGTCTAATTGGTGGAGTGCTGCAGAGATGGTTGTCCTTCTGGAAGGTTCTTCCATCTCCACAGAGGAACTCTAGAGCTCTGTCAGAGTGACCATCGTGTTCTTGGTCCCTGACCAAGGACCTTCTCCCCCAATTGCTCAGTTTGGACGGGCGGCCAGGTCTAGGAAGAGTCTTGGTGGTTCCAAATGTCTTCCATTTAAGAATGATGGAGGCCACTGTGTTCTTGGGGACCTTCAGTGCTGCAAAAAGTTTTGGTACCCTGTCTGTCTCAGAGCTTTATGGACAGTTCCTTTGACTTCATGGCTTGGTTTTTGCGCTGACATGCACTGTCAACTGTGGGACCTTACATAGACAGGCGTGTGCCTTTCCAAATCATGTCCAATCAATTGAATTTACCACAGGTGGACTCCAATCAAGTTGTATAAATGGCGCCGGATGAAATGGCAGCAGTTTTACGGGCGCCGAACCAATTGTGCTATTATGTGTTTTTTTTTGTGTTATTTGTAACTTATTTCTGCAACCATATCTTATGGCAAAAAAAGAGCTTCTGGATATCAGGACAGCGATTACTCACCTCGGATTAGACAAAGATTTTTTCTACAATAAGCAAGACTCACATGATATTCTCCAAACACCCGGCAGGGCCGACATCCCAGTTATTTGCAAGAGGAAGCGACGCAGGTACAGAGGACAAAGAACCAGATGCCTGGTCAGGACTCGGAGAAGGCGAGTAGGAAAGCTGCCGTTACCGTCAATATTACTCGCCAACGTGCAATCATTGGACAATAAATTAGACGAGGTACGATCACGAATATCCTACCAATAGGACATCAAAAACTGTAATATCCTATGTTTCATGGAATCGTGGCTGAATGACGACATGGATATTCAGCTAGCGGGATATACGTTGCACCGGCAAGATAGAACAGCACACTCTGTTAAGACGAGGGGGGGGGGGGGGGGGGGGGGGGTCTGTGCATATTTGTAAACAACAGCTGGTGCACGAAATCTAAGGAAGTCTCTAGATTTTGCACACCAGAAGTAAAGTATATTGTGATAAATTGCAGGCCACACTACTTGCCTAGAGAGTTCTCAGCTATACTTTTCGTGGCTGTTTATTTACCACCACAAACAGATCCTGGCACTAAGACCGCACTCAGTCAGCTGTATAAGGAAATAAGCAAACAGGAAACGCCTCACCCAGAGGCGGCGCTCCTAGTGGCCAGAGACTTTAATGCAGGGAAGATTAAATCAGTTCTACCAAATCTCTATCAACATGTTAAATGTGCAACCAGAGGTAAAATAATTCTAGATCACCTGTACTCCACACACAGAGACGCGTACAAAGCTCTCCCTCGCCCTCCATTTGGTAAATCCGACCACAACTCTATCCTCCTGATTTCTGCTTACAAGCAAAAATTAAAGCAGGAAGCACCAGTGACTCGGTCTATAAAAAAGTGGTCAGATGAAGCAGATGCTAAACTACAGGACTGTTTTGCTATCACAGACTGTAACATGTTCCAGGATTCTTCCGATGACATTGAGGAGTTCACCACATCAGTCACTGGCTTAATCAATAAGTGCATCGAGGACGTCGTCCCCACAGTGACTGTACGTACATACCACAACCAGAAGCCATGGATTACAGGCAACATTCGCACTGAGCTAAAGGGTAGAGCTGCCGCTTTCAAGGTGCAGGACTCTAACCCGGAAGCTTACAAGAAATCCTGCTATGCCCTGCGACGAACCATCAAACAGGCAAAGCGTCAATACAGGGCTAAGATTGAATCATACTACACCGGCTCCGACTCTCGTCGGATGTGGCAGGGCTTGCAAACTATTACAGACTACAAAGGGAAGCACAGCCGCGAGCTGCCCAGTGACACGAGCCTACCAGACGAGCTAAATCACTTCTATGCTCGCTTCGAGGCAAGCAACACTGAGGCATGTATGAGAGCGTCAGCTGTTCCGTACGACTGTGTGATCACGCTCTCCGTGGCCGACGTGAGTAAGACCTTTCAACATACACAAGGCTGCGGGGCCAGACGGATTACCAGGACGTGTGCTCCGGGCATGTGCTGACCAACTGGCAGGTGTCTTCACTGACATTTTCAACATGTCCCTGATTGAGTCTGTAATACCAACATGTTTCAAGCAACCTGCCTAAATGACTACAGACCTGTAGCACTCACGTCCGTAGCCATGAAGTGCTTTGAAAGGCTGGCAATGGCTCACATCAACACCATTATCCCAGAAACCCTAGACCCACTCCAATTTGCATACCGCCCAAACAGATCCACAGATGATGCAATCTCTATTGCACTCCACACTGCCCTTTCCCACCTGGAAAAAAGGAACACCTATGTGAGACTGCTATTCATTGACTACAGCTCAGTGTTCAACACTATAGTACCCTCAAAGCTCATCACTAAGCTAAGGAACCTGGGACTAAACACCTCCCTCTGCAACTGGATCCTGGACTTCCCGCCCCCAGGTGGTGAGGGTAGGTAGCAACACATCTGCCACTCTGATCCTCAACACTGGAGCTCCCCAGAGGTGCGTGCTCAGTCCCCTCCTGTACTCCCTGTTCACCCACGACTGCATGGCCAGGCATATTAAGTTTGCAGATGACACGACAGTGGTAGGCCTGATCACCGACAACGACGAGACAGCCTATAGGGAGGAGGTCAGAGACCTGGCCGGGTGGTGCCAGGATAACAACCTATCTCTCAACGTAACCAAGACTAAGGAGATGATTGTGGACTACAGGAAAAGGAGCACCGAGCACGCCCCAATTCTCATCAACGGGGCTGTAGTGGAGCAGGTTGAGAGTTTCAAGTTTCTTGGTGTCCACATCAACAACAAACTAGAATGGTCCAAACACACCAAGACAGTCGTGAAGAGGGCACAACAAAACCTATTCCCCCTCAGGAAACTAAAAAGATTTGACATGGGTCCTGAGATCCTCAAAAGGTTCTACAGCTGCAACATTGAGAGCATCCTGACCGGTTGCATCACTGCCTGGTACGGCAATTGCTCGGCCTCCAACCGCAAGGCACTTCAGAGGGTAGTGCGTACGGCCCAGTACATCACTGGGGCAAAGCTGCCTGCCATCCAGGACCTCTACACCAGGCGGTGTCAGAGGAAGGCCCTAAAAATTTACAAAGACCCCAGCCCCCCCAGTCATAGACTGTTCTCTCTACTACCGCATGGCAAGTGGTACCAGAGTGCCAAGTCTAGGACAAAAAGGCTTTTCAACAGTTTTTACCCCCAAGCCATAAGACTCCTGAATAGGTAACCAAATGGCTACCCAGACTATTTGCATTGTGTGCCCCCCCCAACCCCTCTTTTACGCTGCTGCTACTCTCTGTTTATAATATATGCATAGTCACTTTAACTATACATTCATGTACATACAACCTCAATTGGGCCGACCAACCAGTGCTCCCGCACATTGGCTAACCGGGCTATCTGCATTGTGTCCCACAACCCGCCAACCCCTCTTTTTACACTACTGCTACTCTCTGTTCATCATATATGCATAGTCACTTTAACCATACCTACATGTATATACTACCTCAATAAGCCTGACTAACCGGTGACTGTATATAGCCTCGCTACTGTTATTTTCAAATGTCTTTTTACTGTTGTTTTATTTATTTCTTTACTTACCTACCTACCTACCTACCTACCTACACACACACACGCACACGCACACGCACACGCACACGCACACGCACACACACACACACACACACACACACACACACACACACACACACACACACACACACACACACACACACACACACACACACACCCACACATACCTTTTTTTCCACACTATTGGTTAGAGCCTGTAAGTAAGCATTTCACTGTAAGGTCTACACCTGTTGTATTCGGCGCACGTGACAAATAAACTTTGATTTGATTTGAGTTGAGAAACAGCTCAAGGATGATCAATGGAAACAGGATGCACCTGAGCTCATTTTCAAGTCTCATAGCAATGGGTCTGAATACTTATGTAAATAAGGTATTTCTGTTTTTTATTTTTAATACATTTGCAACAATTTCTAAAAACCTGTTTTCACTTTGTCATTATGGGGTATTGTGTGTAGATTGCTGAGAATTATTCTTTTTTTAATCCATTTTAGAATAAGGCTGTAACGTAACAAAATGTGGAAAAAGTCAAGGGGTCTGAACACTTTCAGAAGGCACTGTATGTTTAGATTTTTAATCTATTCTATGGCTGCATGATGCGACTCTAATGATGATTTGAAAAAAGTTTCATGAAAGGCATGAGCTCTGCTCTGTTTCTTGCGCAGGCTGCACACACTTCATCAGTCTGTCATTCACCATTTGACAAGCAATTGATAATGCCTCGAATTTCCTGGCGGAATCCCCCTAGCGTGGCCGTAATGCCCCCTAAAAAAAGCCATGCCTTTTGCGGCCAGTGGCCGTTTTACTGAATATAATAATTATAATTCCTTTCTCCTGTCTGCGTGTTCTGAAGCACCTCTCACTCACATGGCTTTCTCCTGGCTGCGTGTTCTGAAGCACCTCTCACTCACATGGCTTTCTCCTGGCTGCGTGTTCTGAAGCACCTCTCACTCACATGGCTTTCTCCTGGCTGCGTGTTCTGAAGCACCTCTCACTCACATGGCTTTCTCCTGGCTGCGTGTTCTGAAGCACCTCTCACTCACATGGCTCTCAGGTATCTCAATTATTATTAGCAAATGCCTGTCACGTGATCGTGTTCTTCTCACGGGCATCTTGGGGACGTAACTGTGCTTGTCCCACTTATCGAATTCCGAGGCACATATTGAAGATATTGGAAGAACTGTCCACTTGTACTTTTTGTCAGCCAACAAGATGAGTAGGCCTAACGAACAGCAAAAGCACTAGCCTATGTCCATTTACTATCCCCCATAGTACCAAATTTGACCTATTCTATTGGTCAACTTGTCCTTCTGTGCGAGAAAGAAATATTCCAAATATAGTCTGGGACAGTTGTGGGATGCGACAGATCCCATATTAAGATAACCACTCACATCAAAAATTTTTTTTTTTAAAGCAATGAGCCTGATTCAACAGATCAGAACGTTTAGTTTAAAATGTTGCGAAACTATTAGGCTATTTCTTCACATTATAAGCTCAGCAATGCACACACAATGCTATACGCGTGAATGTTCCAAAATGCAATCAATTAGTGAGAAAACACCATGCTCAAAAGTGACCTCAAATGTGATTATGCATGTAATGCTTTTATTATAAAGATGCATTTTTATGGTGAAAATGATCTTCCCCAAACTTGAAACTCACGCGCTGCTTATGTATGTATACCAGTTAGGCTCTACACCCATTGTAAAGCGGATTAATGTGCTTAATTTTAAGAAGTTATGTGGCCACTTTAGTTGTCATACAAACCTTATCAAAACATATAGGCCTATGGGCTAGGCTACATGAGGTGTGGGACTATGACTTAAAAAAATATATCATTCACAAGTGATAGGCTAATATTGTCACCAATCAGACTATTCTTGATTTAATCTTGTCTTTACATATACTAAGTAATATATGTGTGGAATTAGTTTTGATTTAGAATGGACCATTATCATGCACCCGTCTCGGAACAGGAGCAGGGGGAAAAATACATGTCATCTATGCACTTAAATACCGAATAGAGGACGCTTTTTCCCGTGGTTCATTTTCTGTTGTAAAGCGAAGCATGTGCTTAATATTAGGAAAGTTGAGAAATAAATATACTGAAGTAGACCTTGCCTATAGAAATCGGATCCTTCTATTTTTAATAAAGGCCATCAAAACTCTTGTTTCTCACACAATTGTATAGCCTATAGAAATGTTGCGCAACATGAGCTCATGGGTTCTCATGAAGTGTTTGATTAGATTTTCCAATACATTTGCATTGATGTCAGAGTGATTAGAGGGACAATAGTGCTGAGTACCAGGCAGTTAGCAAGTTTGGTAGGCTACTAATGACCATCCGCAGCACCAGAACTTAGAGAAGCCTAGTTACCGTGACTAAACAGTCACGTGGAATTTGACTGCGGTCATGACTCGTGACTGCCGGTGTGGCGGTAATACGCTCACCTCACCTCACCCTAGCCAGGCGCACCGGTTTGTGTAGAGAACTGCAATGCTGTTGGGTTTTTCACGCTCAACAGTTTCCTGTATGTATCAAGATTGGTCCACCACCCAAAGGACATCGAGCCAACTTCACACAACTGTGGGACGCATTGGAGAAAACATGGGCCAGAATCCCTGTGGAACACTTTCGACATCTTGTATAGTCCATGCCCCGACGAATTGAGGTAGTTTTTTTGGGGGAGGGGAGCAACTCCATATTAGGAATGTGTCCTTAATGTTTTGCACACTCAGTGTATATTACCAAGTCAAAGATACAGTTATAGGGTGCATCCCAAATGGCAGCCTATTCCCTATGTAGTGCACTACTTTTGGAGCTCTGGTCAAAATAATTCTACTATATAGGGAACAGGGTGCCATTTGAGATACAGAGTGTTGCTCAGCCTCACTGTCTTCCTCAGTAGGGTTACAGTGGGCTTGATAATGAGCGTGTGTGAATGGGAAATGTAATTCATCCGCTGGCAGCCCCCATAAATGTGTAGCTATCATGCATTCCAAGTCATATAATGAGTAAAGCTGAAATAATTTCACACACCATTAAGGAGCACAGGAGGTTGGTGACACCTTAATTGGGGAGGACAGGCTCGTGGTAATGGCTGGAGTGGAATAAGTGGAATGGTATCAAACCTGGTGTTTGATGCCATTCCAATTTGCTCCGTTCCAGACATTATTTTGAGCCGTCCTCCCCTCAGCAGCCCCCTGTGGTGAGGAGTGAGAAGATGGGTCTTTAAACAGTTTGGCCTCATAGTCATCACTTGACTTAGTTTAATAGGATTTGAGGTAACCTGGTCCCAGATCTGTTGGTGCTGTTGCCAATGACAACTCCATTGTTTGGCATGACAATGAGTGACAAGGAGTTGATATAATAGCACAAACAGAATCAGGATAGACTCTAAGTGATGTATCTATCTGATAGTCACCATGAAGATGCTCAGGGCCCGAATCCTAACTTGAGATAAGTGTGCGGAATTACAACCTCTGAGTAACAGAAGTCTTGCACTGATGTCAGTGGGAGATGTCTGCGGAAATATTGAGTTAGGTGCGTAGCTCAAGTTAGCTACGAGCTAATAGTTAGCTACTTAGGCCTTGTTGAACTTAACAGCTCCTTTCGCTCTACCTGGCACAGTCCAAAGGTGTAGATATTAGCTAGCGATCCATTTTCTTGGTTTGGTAGAGCATGCTAGCTAGCAGCTGTTGTGTTGGTTAGGTAGAAGCAGAACTACCCACTGGGCACAGATGTCAATTCAACATCTATGTCATTTCATTGAAATGACGTGGAAAGTCTCTCCCAACATCTGTGACTAGCTGATGCATTTACGGGATATTTTGGTTCTGGGTCTCCGAGATTAAGGCAGAACATGCTAGCTAGAGCCCGTTGTGTTGTGATGGTTTGGTGGAGGCATACCCTGCCTCAGTGACTCAGAGGTCAGAGAGTTCCAGATAGGCCACATCTGCTTGTAGAGCAACCCCATTACTCTCCAATATGATCCCATTCTAGGCCTGAGGACACTGCTGAGAGTGGAGCCTCCAAATCGGCCCCATACTCATCACTATCTTTCTGTAGCTACCACCACCATCATAACACAGAAATTACCCCTTCCTCCCTTCACCACAGCAGCATTGCCACAGCACAGAGAGCGAGATCCTTCTGAAAGCCTCTAACACCAACTGACAGCAACAGATAGAGATGAATGGGTATATGAACAATACCCCTGGTTCTGGTTAGAAAGGGGAATAGCTAGCAGGAAATATGGAGAGAGAGAGAGAGAGCAAGAGAAGTGGAGAGAAACTAGAGAGAGAGAGAGAGAGAGAGAGAGAGAGAGAGCGAGAGGAGTGCAGAGAAACTAGAGCGAGAGAGAGCGAGAGGGAGATGACTCTCCTTATAGCCACAATCCTCTGCTGGCTCTCTGTTGTGAAGTTGTTTTCAGAGTCTTTTCTTAGAGTTGAATAGTGCTTCTACGAACTCGCCATTGTTCCCAATCCACCTCAGGCCCAGTGTGGTGTTAACAGCTGGAGGGATGAGAGAGCCTGAGAGTACTACTATCGCCTTACTGCTAGTGTCCATTCTCCTCTCAACATACTACAGTAAAGCGAGCCTACATAGGGAGAGCAGGATAAGCCCAAAGAATATTTATGACTTTACATTCTCTCACAGAGGATAGTGTAGTGGTATATTCCATATTTAACTAGGCAAGTCAGTTAAGAATAAATTGTTATTTACAATGACAGCCTACCCCAGCCAAACCCAGACAACGCTGGGCCAATTGTGTGCCGCCCTATGGGACTCCCAATCACAGCCAGATGGAATGCAGCCTTGATTTGAACCAGGTTCTGCAGTGACACCTCTTGCAATGATATGCAGTGTCTTAGACCGCTGCACCACTCGGGAGCACAAGCGTGAAGCTATTTAGATTAACTTCCCTGAGACCTAGTCAGCAGTACATTGCATTTAATTGGTGTGTGTGTATGTGTGTGTCTGTGTGTGCGTGCATACGTACGTGTGTGTTTGTTTGTTTGTGTGTGTGCATGGGTGCATTTGATTACGGTTAGTGAGTGTGTATGTGTCTGTGGATCTCTGTGTGTGTCCGAATCTCAGAAGCCTTGAGCCTCTACAGTACAGAGTGTGCAGAGGATGGATCTTCCAGTTAATAGTTTTCAGTCGTCTCAGCTTTCAGTGTGTTGATCCTATGCTGACCGGTCCGGACTCACCGTGCTTTAGGCTCACAATGGGGGGATTTGAAATAGGGGCCCTTTAACACTGAAAACATTTGGTTAATGTCTTCATACTTCCCTGCTGCGCTGAAATCCATTTTATAACCATGGACTGCTAAAAAGCACGTCTCAAAGGTATGCTGTGCCATTGGGTATTTATATTAATTTGGTACCCAATTGAAGACTGAGTGTACAAAACATTAGGAACACCTTCCTAATATTGCGTTTGCCCCCCTTTTGCCCTCAGAACAGCCTCAATTCGTCAGGGCATGGACTCTACAAGGTGTCGATAGCATTTCACAGGGATGCTGGCCCATGTTGACTCCAATGCTTCCCACAGTTGTGTCAAGCTGGCTGGATGTCCTTTGGGTGATGGATCATTCTTGATACACACGGGAAACTGTTAAGCAGCATTGCAGTTCTTGACACACTCAAACTGGTGCGCCTGGCACCTACCTACTACCATACCCCGTTCAAAGGCACTTTCTGAATGGCATACACACACAATCTATGTCTCAATTGTCTCAAGGATTAAAACTAATTCTTTAACCTGTCTCATCACCTTCATCTACACTGATTGAAGTGGATTTAACAAGTGACATCAATAAGAGATCATAGCGTTCACCTGGATCCACCTGGTCAGTCTGTCATGGAAAGAGAAGGTGTTCCTAATGTTTTGAAAACTCAGTGTACTTGTTGCATGTCTTATTTTCCCACAATGGGCTCGAAGAACCAGCAGGCAATTCCGCGTGGGATCCATATTATGTAAAGCCTTTTAAATGAATTAGATGATATATCTCAATACAGTTCTCTCATTTGCTGTTCTGCATTGTGTACTATGCACCGATCCCTGGTGTGTGAAGGCTTTGTCATACAGTATTTTGTTATATGTAGTCACTGTGGTGCCATAGACTGCTTAGGCTGTTCCCCTTGTACTGCTCTGTTCTCTTACGCTTCTCTGCCGTGCATTGCACATAATATGCACAAATATATGAACACACACATCAAGATACAGACACACACACACACACACACACACACACACACACACACACACACACACACACACACACACACACACACACACACACACACACACACACACACACACACACACACACACACACACACACACACACACTCATTACCCCCCCATGCTCTCGTACCGTGGGCAGTCTATGAGAAAAGCACTTGAGAAAACGTTTTATATCAGCAAGACTTTATACTGTATAGCTACTACCCAAGGAGAGGATTACCAGCAGAAAGCGACAACAACATCCCTGCAGGGATACAGGGGAGGGAACAGCACACAATGACACTCCTTCTATCCAATTTATCACATTACATTTCATTACAGCCATTTAGCAGATGCTAAATTAGATATTAGATACTTAAGCAATCAGACCCGAGGGGGTGTGGTATATGGTCAATATACCACGGCTAAGGGCTGTTCTTAAGCACGACGCAACGTGGAGTGCCTAGATACAGGCCTTGGCTGTGGTATATTGGCCATATACCACACCCCCTCGGGACTTATTGCTTAAATATACCGTATTCATCAAATTGACCTACAGTAAATATTTTGTACGGGCTTTAGAGGAGGAGGAGGCTTAATTGATTCCTCTCACAGTCATTTGATCAAAGCACTTGGTGTCAGTCAGGTGTGACGCTATCAGACCAGTTCCAGCCTGGGTGTTTTTATCAATGCTCCTTTTGTAGCTCCATAGATCATAGGAGCCTCTCACACACACGTCGGCTTTGACAAGCTCTTCATTACCATTCTAGTCCTGATGGTCTGTAATCATATGCCTTGGCTCTGATTAGACGCTCCATAACAAACTAATTAAACCGGCCTTGCAAAATCATCACCACCATTAGCTAAGAGACATGACTGGGAAAGGCACAAACCTGCAAGAGCACGGCCTTTTCTCCCCTCGCTTGTCACAAAATAACACTATTGAACTAAATGTTAAGTGATTTGTCCTTGATAGAGTGCCTCTTAGACCTTCTATAACAAATACATATCTGTGATCATTACTCAAAATAACTCAATTTTTTAATTTATTTTTTACAGAGCTGTAGCTGGCGCAAACTGCCTCTGTCGACATTTCCACAGATACTTTCAAATGTTTATTAGTTATACTATTTTGATATTGAATACTGCACTGTTTGGTAGGGCTTGCAAGTTAATCATGTCAATGTTCTTGTGCATGTGCAAAATCAAACTTGAAATCTGAACGTTGATGAGTTTCTCTGCCCCATGACACTGTCCCAGTTATCCAAATGAGCTATCGCCTGTTCCACAATAACTTTTCCCCACAAACATACTTCAAAGTGAGGCTAGCAAAGCCAGATGAATTCTCTCCTCTAGCCTCTGCCTCTGTTCTATTATACCTCTAACAATCCGTTTATGAGCTGTCACACAGGTTAGAGCTATTGTGTTTCAGTAGAGAACACTCCTCAGCTAGCTACTCGGGGTGCAGAGCATTCTGTTTCTCACAGAACACAGGCCAGCTAAACCTAAGCCTGGTAAAGAAATGGGAAATTGGTTTTTTAAAACATTTTCAGCATTTATTTGGTTTGTGCAACCCCACAGATAAAACTGTATTGACTCTCATATATCAAGGTGTATTACAATATGAGAAATATTGGTTATTTTTGGTGCACTGGAATTTGACATCATAGAATATAAATTGATCATACAGTAAAAAGACTTAGTTGAAATGTCATTATAGTGACATAACTAATATGTCACTACAATGAACATATAACTAATATGTCAGTTTAGGTGACATATGCACTGAGTGTACAAAACACCTTCCTAATATTGAGTTGCATTCCCCCCGATTTGCTCTCAGAACAGCCTCAATTCGTCGGGGCATGGACTCTACAAGGGTGTCGAAAGCGTTCCGCATGGATGCTGGCCCATGTTGACTCACAGATGTGTCAAGTTGGCTGGATGTCCATTGGGTGGTGGACCATTCTTGATACACACAGGAAACTGTAGTTCTTGACACAAACCGGTGCGCTTAGCACCTAACCTGTCTCCTCCCCTTCATGTACACCGATTGAAGTGGATTTAACAAGTGACATCAATAAAGGATCATAGCGTTCACCTGGATTCACCTGGTCAGTCTGTCATGGAAAGAGCAGGTGTTCTTAATGTTTTGTACTCTCACCAGTGATGGTGAAAGACAGTAGCTACTTCCTGTTTACTTAATGCATCAGTTGTTTAGATTGTCAAAGAGCAGGAGGCACGTTTATAGCCCGAAGTCAGACATACTGTAGGAGTGCCGTTAATAGGTTTTAGCCAAATCCTCTGTCGCCTTTGACGCCAAGGAAACTTGGGTGGGAATATAGCTACCTAACCTCGCTAAGGTGAAACAAAGAACAACTGAGGAGACCGTCAATATGTCAATATCCTAGTCTTATAACTCAATATCTGTAAAAAGTACTGAGCCTTCAAACAGTTGAATTTCCTGACAATGGCATAGCATCCTTGATTCTATATTCAGCGTAGCCATTGTTTGAATGTGCTGGTCTGTCTAGTCTCAGTTTCAGCTCTGAACAATGAACCTCTTCAGCCCCCTTCACATCTGTATCTTGCGTCTCTCTGTCTCTCTGTCTCTCTGTCTCTCTGTCTCTCTGTCTCTCTGTGTGTCTCTCTGTGTGTCTCTCTGTGTGTCTCTCTGTGTGTCTCTCTGTGTGTCTCTCTGTGTGTCTCTCTCTGTGTCTCTCTGTGTGTCTCTCTCTCTCTGTGTGTCTCTCTCTCTCTGTGTGTCTCTCTCTCTCTCTGTGTCTCTCTCTCTCTGTGTCTCTCTCTCTCTCTGTGTGTCTCTCTCTCTCTGTGTCTCTCTCTCTCTCTGTGTCTCTCTCTCTCTCTCTCTCTCTCTCTCTCTCTCTCTCTCTCTCTCTCTCTCTCTCTCTCTCTCTCTCTCTCTCTCTCTCTCTCTCTCTCTCTCTCTCTCTCTCTCACTCACTCACTCCCGCTGTATTCCTCCCTGCCGCGGTGAGAGAGCAGGTGATAATTGGATTGCAGGAATCTTCTTATTCACTACAGTGTGGCAGGAGCATGGCAGTAGCAGTGTGCAGGTGACAATACGCATTTGGTTGTGTGGCGTTATCTCCATGCTCCTGAGCGATCACAGAGGCTTTGCTGGGCCAGGGAAGATCATCTGTCGCCTGGCTGGGCTACTCTCCCAGGGGAGGCAGGGTGTCTGGAAGTCTGCTGGGCTGGCATCTCTCCCAGGGGAGGCAGGGTGTCTGGAAGTCTGCTGGGCTGGCATCTCTCCAAGGGGAGGCAGGGTGTCTGGAAGTCTGCTGGGCTGGCATCTCTCCCAGGGGAGGCAGGGTGTCTGGAAGTCTGCTGGGCTGGAATCTCTCCCAGGGGAGGCAGGGTGTCTGGAAGTCTGCTCGGCTGGCATCTCTCCCAGGGGAGGCAGGGTGTCTGGAAGTCTGCTGGGCTGGCATCTCTCCTGGGGTGGTAAAAAGCCTCCTGACCCTGGTGGGATTGTGACATCATGCCATCCCAGAAAAGCCTTCAGTCATCAGTCATGTAGGGCAATCCCTTAGAGAATGGTATGAGTGATATTGTTGTTATTTAACCCTAATCAGGCTGCACTCATTTTGGTGAGATTTAGAATGATTGGAATGGGAATCCCCGTCAATTTCTCTATGATGGGTGGATTGGTGGCCGTTTTGAGTGTACCCATAATAAGGAAGTAAAGTAGGAAGTACAGTATTCCCTTTTTTAATTTTTTTATTTTTTTTAAATGTTTTTTTTATTATGAACACAACAAATACAAAAAAAAAGAAATAGACAAACAAGAGTACATACTGATCATTTCAAGATAATATTTCAATTCTATCTTAAATAATGTGAAGAGGGGTTTGTTCTCTGCCCACTTCATTTTATGGACAAAGAATCTTCCATTAAAGACAAACAAATTAACAATGAAAGTTAAATCAGGGTCCATATAATTTGGATCAAAATAAAACAAATTATCAGAGTCTTTCAAATTAACATTAATAGTTGTTTCTTTTAAAATAAAATCTTCTAATTCACACCAAAATCTTCTGACATAAGAACAGTCCCAAAATAAATGGTCAGGAGTCTCTGGGTCACAACCACAAAATACACATTTGTTATCAATAGCTATTTTAAATCTGTGTATAATAAAGGTCTTTACAGGGTAGATTCTATGAATGAGTTTGTATGATACTTCTTTCACCTTATTAGATATACAATATTTACCAGATAACAATGAAACTTTGTTCCAGTTCACTTGTCCTAGGGCTGTATTCCAGTACATTTTAGCAGAGGGAATAGTAACATATTGACAGTTTCCTTATATACATGTTATTACATTTATAGTTTAAAATGTCAATTCCTTCTAAAATTATTGAGGCTACAAAATCCTCAATAGTTGCACTTGGAGTATTGTTATATTCTCCTAAAAGAAGAATAGCACCTTTAGGGACAGGTCTAACAACCATTTGATACTCCTCAGGAGTGAATGTAACATTGTGTGTTCTAATAAATTCTGGATAATCATATAGTTGTCCATCACTACTCAATAATTGTTTAACCCAAATAATGTTGTTGTCAAACCAGTTCTGGAAAAACAAAGACTTGTTTTTGTATTTTATGTCTTTATTATTCCAGGTTGTATACCTATGAGGGGAAAAATATGTTTGTACATGAGGTTCCAAGTTAGAAGTGCTTGTTTATGAAAGTTAGCAAACTTAATAGGGATCTTACCCACATCAGAGTTGCATTTGAGTAAGAATTCTAGATCACCAATTTGTTGGAACATTAAATTAGGGATTATATTCCAAATGCAATCCTTATTTCTTACATAGTTTTGTTTCCATTTAATCTTAAATATTATATTAGAGGTTTTAAAATCCATAGCATTCAACCCTCCCTCACCTTGGGTGCTACATATTACCGCTTTTCTTAAATAATGAGGTTTATTCCTCCATATGAAGTTAAATAATTTAGTATCAACCATTTTAGTTACTGACAGGGGAACATCCAAGGCAAGGGACGTATAAACTAATCTGGACAGACCTTCAGATTTTGATAAAAGTACACGTCCAGATAAAGAAAGATCTCATCTTTAACCAGGAGTTAAATCTCTTTCCAATTTCCACTACAATAGGAGAGAAATTTAAGTTGGCCTTTTCTTTCTGATCTTTGCTAACTGTAATACCAAGATATGTGATCACATCCTTTACAGGGATATTGCATACTGAGTTTAAGTCACATCTTTTCAACGCAAATAATTCACATTTCCTAATATTCAGAGATAAACCTGATACATGTGTGAAGTCATTAATACACTCAATAGCTTTTTTGACTTCATTATGATCTTTCAAAAAAATTGTGGTGTCTTCAGCCAATTGTGAACATTTTATCTCTTTGTCTTGTATTTGATTACCCCCTAAAACTATCCTTATTTATGTGAAGTGCCATAACTTGTGTGACCAATAAAAATAAGAAAGGAGAAATTGGGCATCCTTGTTTAATTCCACGTCTAATGTCGAATCTTTGTGAAGTTCCATGGGAAAATGTAGTTACTGTTATTGTAAAGTGTCTTAATTACACTTTGAAAATATTGACCAAAACCAAAAAGTCTCAAAAATAAAATAATGTTCAACTGTATCAAATGCCTTGTAAAAGTCTACAAATAAAATAAAGCTATCTTCCTTAATGTGCTCATTGTAGTCTATCAAGTCCAATACTAGTCTAATATTATTACATATGTCTGCCCTTCATAAATCCAGACTGGGTATCATCAATGATTTGGTCAAGACCTTTTTTAAGTCTTTCTGCAAAGATGGATGCAAGTATCTTTCCATCATTGTTCATTAATGTGATTGGTCTCCAATTTTCTAACATCATAGAATCTTTGTTTGGTTTGGGTATTACAGAAATTAGGCCTAGTGTCATAGAAACAGGCAGTATTCCATTTCTATGGTCTAGTCTCTTCTATTGACTCACTATCTCTCTTCTTCCCAGGGCCTGACTGGTACCTGACCAAGGTGAAGCTGAGGGTGACAGATGTCAACGACAACGTCCCCGAGTGGGCCATGGAGCCTTACCCCTACCTGGCAGTGGTGTCCCCCGAGGCCCCCCCTGGGGAGCTGGTGTACCCGCTCCATGCTCGCGACGGGGATGAGGGCAGTAGCGGCGAGGTGGAGTACTTCCTGGCTGATGGTAAGAAAGAGATGCGCGCACGTACGCACACAGCGGGCCAGCCAAAAGATCTGCTACATCTGTGGAGCCCCTGCTGAGGGGGAGTGTAGGGGGGGGGGTCTGGTTTGTTGATGTATCAGGGACTGGGGGGTGGGCTAATCTTGTTCAATGGGATCACAATCCGTCTGCGACTCTTCTATGACCTGCATTAACTCAGTGCACTACCACTGACACAGATAAAACCCTAGTCCAGCAGTATTCAAACCCACTAGTACCACTTTTTGAGTGGATTGACCCCCTTCTCGTTCCTCATTCTCCTCAAACAGATGTTGAAGATGAATTGTAACTAAGCACCGACATCACATGAGCCCCAAGTGGTACAAGCTAAATGGAAATCAACAACCACCTGCTAAGATTTTTTTTAATCAGATTTTTTAAACATGAGCTTTTGTATTTAATCCTTCAATGATTCCATAGGTTTAACTACATCTAAAGAGGATGATAGCCCGGGTCTTGGGCACCAGCGAGGTCTGCTAACTTATATTTGACCTCATTCTATAGAGTGGGGTGTTGGTAGACTTACTGTACTGTACTGTACGTGCCAGGGTTTACAGTTGGCGGACAAGACTAGGACCAGGATGTTGCTACTGTGAATACATTTTGATGGGGAAATTATCTTCAGTCTATTCATCTAGTCGTGTAAAATCAGGTCAAGTCAAATGTGCCTTTCACATCCATGACACAACACACTTTACAGAGAAAAAAAGACAAGACAAGAATGTTGCTACTGTGTATTAATGGAAAGTTCAATAGGGGGGCGCTGTTTTCACTTTGGAAAAAATCGTGCCCAATTTAAACGGCCTCGTACTCTATTCTAGATCATACAATATGCATATTATTATTACTATTGGATAGAAAACACTCTCAAGTTTCTAAAACTGTTTGAATTATATCTGTGAGTAAAACAGAACTCATTTGGCAGCAAACTTCCAGACAGGAAGTGAAAATTCTGAAAATGGGGCTCTGTTTCAGGGCCTGCCTATTCAACTGGCTTATATTTATCGATATACATGCACTTCATACGCCTTCCACTAGATGTCAACAGGCAGTGGAAGGTGGAATGGGGTGTCTAGCTTGATCTGAGGTCGAATGAGAGCTTTTGGAGTGGCAGGTCAGGAATTTCCTTTGTCTACCAAGGCGCGAGGCGGAGCTCGACATTAGCTTCTGAAAGCTTTCGGTTTACACGGCAAATATCTCCGGCTCTGATTTTAGTTGATACATGTGATAATAACATCGTAAAGTAGGTTTTTTTAACCGAGTTTTATCAGTTTATTCAACGTTTATTGGGACTTTTGGAGTTTTCCATTCTTTGCGTCAAGAGAGGGTGGGAACGTTATCAACCTTGGCTAGCAATGTGGCGCGAATTCGACAGAAGAAAAGGACATTCTAAAACCAAACAACGATTTATTCTGGACCAAGGACTCCTTGTACAAGATTCTGATGGAAGCTCAGCAAAAGTAAGAACAATTGAAGTAAGAACAATGATGTTATTTCGTATTTCTGTGGAAAATGTTGATGCCTATTCTCCGCCGTTTTGGTGAGCGCTGTCTCGTAATAACGCAAGCTGTATGTTATGGTAAAGTTATTTTTAAAAATCTAACACGGCGGTTGCATTAAGAACCAGTGTATCTTTCATTTGCCATACAACAAGTATTTTTATGTAAAGTTTATGATGAGTTCTTTGGTCAGATTAGGTGAGTGTCAGAAATAGCTCCGGACATTCTGGGGAAATGTTGCTACATATTCACAATATATAACCACGGTTTGCAGCTCTAAATATGCACATTTTCGAACAAAACATAAGTGTATTGTATAACCTGATGTTATAAGACTGTCATCTGATGAAGTTGTTCAAGGTTAGTGATTAATTTTATATCTTTTGCTGGTTTTTGCGATAGCTACCTTTTGCGGTGAATAAATGCATTTGTGTGTTTGGCTATTGTGGTAAGCTAATATAATTCTATATTGTGTTTTCGCTGTAAAACACTTAAAAAATCGGAAATATTGGCTGGATTCACAAGATGTTTATCTTTCATTTGCTGTACACCATGTATTTTTCATAAATGTTTTAGATGAGTATTTATGTATTTCACATTGCTCTATGTAATTATTCTGGCTGCTTCGGTGCTATTTGTGATGGTAGCTGCAATGTAAAACTATGATTTATACCTCAAATATGCACATTTTTCGAACAAAACATAAATGTATTGTATAACATGTTATAAGACTGTCATCTGATGAAGTTGTTTCTTGGTTAGTGACTAATTATATCTCTATTTGGTCGGTTTTGTGATAGCTACCTATGCGGTAGAAACATGGTGAAAATATGCGGTTGAGTCTTTGGCTATTGTGGTTAGCTAATATAAATACATATTGTGTTTTCGCTGTAAAACATTTAAAAAATCGGAAATGATGGCTGGATTCACAAGATGTTTATCTTTCATTTGCTGTATTGGACTTGTGATTTCATGAAAATTATATTATATGATATCCCTGTCCCGTTAGGCTAGGCTATGCTAGTCAGCTTTTTTGATGAGGATGCTCCCGGATCCGGGATGGGTATCACTGAAAGGTTAATGGAAAGTTTAAAAAAATGATCCTCAGTATATGTTCAGTCTCTCCATCTGTCTCCCTTGCTTGACTGTCTTGTTCTGTACTCTATTATACTCAACTGTACTGTACATATGTACTTCTGTATATACGAATGCATATAAAATGGGTAGATTATCCCCAGTATGTTCAGTCTATCCATCTGTCTCCCTTGCTTGACTGTTCTGTACTGTACTCTACTGTAGCTAAACTGTAGTGTAGAGGCTTCTATGACAATAAAGCTATACTCTACTGTACTCTACTCTACTAATACTGTACTATTGTACTGTACATTGGGATGTAAAAGTGGCTTTACAAGTACATCTGATTGATTAATTGATTAATAAATGAATATATGTATTGACTGATTGATGGAATGTAACTTACAGGTGGTAATGGCTGCTTTGCGGTGGACAAGGAGAGTGGTCACATCTTGACCACAGGTCTCCCCCTGCAGAGAGACAGGGAGTATCTGCTGAGTGTGGTGGCCTTTGACGGGCTGGGCAGTCGCAGTGCTCCTGCCATGGTGTCAGTCATAGCAGGACCCAGAACACCACAGTTCACCAAGGCATCCTACGCCATTTCCATACCAGAGAACACCCCAGAGGGACAGCCGTGAGTACTGGGAATGTATAGTTGTAGACGCACACCACATGGATGTACGCCAGCCTGGCCCCAGATCTGTTCGTGCTATCACGCAAACTCCTTGTTACTCATTGTCAAGCCAAACATGGAGTTGGCAAGAGTACAAACAGATATGTGGCAGGCTGGATGGACACACACTCAACATGTTAACACAAGTCAGAACACACACACGCACACGCACACACACACACACACACACACACACACACACACACACACACACACACACACACACACACACACACACACACACACACACACACACACACACACACACACACACACACACACACACACACACACACACACACACACACACACACACACACACACACACACACACGCACACATGCTCATAGACATTCCATTTCTACTCTGTATGGGAATTAGGGATGTAATTTGAATATCACACGTTCAGACATCAGAGAAAACAGCAACATCGGGAACAGCCTCAGTCACGCAGCAGCAGAACTTATGTTGGTCCAGAACTGGAATACACTTTACTGTTAATGACATATTTCTGTCTCCTCTAGCTTCCTGGTGATGTTCGCCATCTCCTTCCAGAAGCAGCCAATCAGCTACAGCCTGTTGATCAACCCCAGCACCCTGTTCAGAATGCAGCAGGAGACAGGGGAGATCAGCCTGACCCGCACGCTAGACTATGAGAATGACCAGAGACGTTACCTCCTTATGGTCAGGGCCAGCGAGGGGCCAGGGGGCCTCAGCAGCGCCATAGAGGTTAGTGATAGAGTGTGTGTGTGAGAGGGGTGTATGTGGCGTCAGAGGAGGACCGTGGGTGTGTGTTTGTGTGTGTTGGGGTTGGTCTAGCTTCGATTTTCAGACTTCCTCACATTGGTTCCAGTAAGGAACAAGACTTGGAAGGATGGCATTGTGAGACTATGGTCGGTCTGCGCAAATCTCCAATTTGTCACACTTCTTTCTTATCTATGTGTTTTATGTATAGTAAAGACTGGCACGTCAAAGATGTGTCTATCAAAGCTAGAACAACCATGAAGTTGACTAAATCAGACAGCCATCTCCCTATAGAATTCTGTCTGGAAGTCAGTCTGCTTGCCAGAATTTATTTCAACCCTCTAAATTATTTATTTAATGATTTTGTCATCCAATTATCACGCCACACATTTATTTCACACTCCACGTTTCAGTTAGAAAACAGACCTTTAGGACTGACTGAGTCTGCTGGGTGCAGTGTTGGCTTGAGGGAAACCTATTCCTGCTATTTCAGTGCTATTACTTAGCTGTCACTTCACACTTTACACACTGACGGTGACAGGGAGAGAGAGAGAGAGGGGAGAGAGAGAGAGGGGAGAGAGAGAGAGAGAGAGAGAGAGAGAGGGAGAGAGAGAGAGAGAGAGAGAGAGAGAGAGAGAGAGAGAGAGAGAGAGAGAGAGGGAGGGAGAGAGAGAAAGGGGAGAGAGAGAGGGAGAGAGAGAGAGAGAGAGAGAGAGAGAGGGAGGGAGGGATAGGGAGAGAGAGGGAGAGAGAGGGAGAGAGAGAGAGAGAGAGAGGGAGGGAGAGTGCGTTTCAGATGCAGGGCTAAGGGCCTTGCTCAGCCAAAAAGACAGTCCGGGAACATTTCTATTTTAAAAGCAGAACTCATGAGCTGGAAGATAAAGGAAATGTTGAGGTGGCAACTTTTAGAAACTACAGTGCAATTTAGCTCAAGTTTTTCTCCTACCAGTATGACATTTCAGCAACCCTTCACTTAAAGCCATGCAGTTATAATGCATTGTAAGATGTTGTGAGTATGAAAACAAACATTATAATGATTTATTATCATCTTATAATGATCCTGATGAAATACCAGTCATGGGATAATATTTGATATGTGTTCAAACTGTAATATACTGTATACCTCACAAGCGACCCATAATAAGACTATGCAATTAATATGTTAACAAAGTCTGTTAAATTGATAATCTGACTCCATAAAGTTTATTTAGCAATATGCAAGATACTATAGTTGAGTTACAGCAACAGACACTCAAGAAATGTATGAGAATAGAAATCTAAATACAAGTATATTGAATTACTTTGTAAAATGAATGGATTCACATACAAGGCATAATGCTTAAGGTACAAAAGCATTAACAAGCATTGCAAGGCATTATTCTAGGCATGATCAGAGAGGGAGAGAGAGAGAGAAGGCATAGCCTGAAAGTCCATGCCCCAAGAGTCCCTGAGGTAGAGAGAGAGAGAGAGAAAGAGAGAGAGAGAGTATCAACAAAAAAGATAGAGAAAAAAACAATGAAGCTAAGACACTTTTATAAGCATCTGACCTGCTTGGATTCAAAATATTTGTTGACCAATAGCATTCCTGTTGAGTTAACTTCCAAGTTTGGCCACAGGAAGTAAAGGTGCTGAAGGTGCCGCAGCACCCCCTGAATTTTAAAAAAAAATTAAAATAAAATGAACAAAAATACAAAAATGAAAAAAATATATATCTATCTATTTTCACAAACGTAGTGCACTGGGCCTTTACTAGTCCTGTATTAGTGGACCGATATAGCCATCTGCAGCGCGGGCAAAAACACATTTTCATCAGTCCCACTTCTGTCTCCTAGATGTAGAATGATTTGGGTTATGTCCCCTCTCCCCCACTTCTCTCTTTTTTCCCCCCGTCTCCTCTCCTTCTTCTCTCTCTCTCCTTTCCACCCTTGTCTCTCTCCTTTCCAACTTTCCCTGTTTTATTTCCCTCCTCATCCCCCTCTTCTCTCTCCCCTTTCCCCTGAGCAGGTCCAGGTGGTGATAACGGACGAGAACGACTGTGTCCCAGAATTTCTCCAGTCCATTTACAGTGTTGATGGAGTCCCTGAGACAGTAACCACAGCAACCTCTCTCCTGCAGGGTGAGATGAGAATGCAGCTTTGTCTTCCTAGTGTGTGTGTGTGTGTGTGTGTGTGGGGGGGGGGGGGGGGCATTCTGTGACCTCTTTACTCTCATTTAGATTGATTATACAGGGTCACAACGAGTCACAATTAATTGCATTGCTGTTGAGTTCCTGGAACTGTTGTTACAGTAATGAATAGGTGCTGATATGCAGCTCTAGGACTTGTCAATTGTCTGTAATACCAACAGAAAAAGATCCCCATCCTGACACATGCAAACAGATTCATCAGACCTATTGTTAGAGACCAGGGTCGTATTCATTAGGGCACACCATAGCAAAATGCTTTGCAACGGAAAGCCTAATGAATATGACCTATGTGTTCATATCCTATATCTCTCCCACAGTGTTAGCCAGTGACTGTGACTCGGGGTTGAATGCAGAACTCACATACTACACTCTAAGCCCAGACTTCAGCATTTCAGCCCACGGCACCATCTTCCCTGTGGGCCGTCTGGACTACGAGAGGCCCAACCACCTGTATGAGTTTGTGGTGATGGCGGTTGATAATGGGGAGGAGCCTCACTCTGGTACCGCCACCATCCGCCTCCGCATGGCCAATGTCAACGACCAGGCCCCTGAATTCTCCCAGACTGTGTGAGTGGATCTACTGATGTAGACTATAACCCCGCCCTCGCACAACATCAGCATTCTAGTATCTACTACACTATTGAACTACATCCCCCTCCGTCAGTAGCATAGTATCTACTACACTATTGAACTACATCCCCCTCCGTCAGTAGCATAGTATCTACTACACTATTGAACTACCACCCCCTCCGTCAGTAGCATAGTATCTACTACACTATTGAACTACCACCCCCTCCGTCAGTAGCATAGTATCTACTACACTATTGAACTACATCCCCCTCCGTCAGTAGCATAGTATCTACTACACTATTGAACTACATCCCCCTCCGTCAGTAGCATACAACCCCCTCCATCAGTAGCCTAGTACATACTACCGGTATACTATTGAAGTACAACCCCCTCCATCAGTAACCTAGTATCTACTATACTATTGAACTACATCCCCCTCCATCAGTAATCTAGTATCTACTATACTACTGAACTACACTCCCTCCATCAGTAATCTAGTATCTACTATACTATTGAACTACCACCCCCTCCATCAGTAATGTAGTATCTACTATACTATTGAACTACTACCCCCTCCATCAGTAATCTAGTATCTACTATACTATTGAACTACCACCCCCTCCATCAGTAATCTAGTATCTACTATACTACTGAACTACACCCCCTCCATCAGTAATCTAGTATATACTATACTATTGAACTACCACCCCCTCCATCAGTAATCTTGTATCTACTATACTATTGAACTACCACCCCCTCCATCAGTAATCTAGTATCTACTATACTATTGAACTACCACCCCCTCCATCAGTAATCTAGTATCTACTATACTATTGAACTACCACCCCCTCCATCAGTAATGTAGTATCTACTATACTATTGAACTACCACCCCCTCCATCAGTAATCTAGTATCTACTATACTACTGAACTACAACCCCCTCCATCAGTAATCTAGTATCTACTATACTATTGAACTACAACCCCCTCCATCAGTAATCTAGTATCTACTATACTATTGAACTACCACCCCCATCATCAGTAATCTAGTATCTACTATACTATTGAACTACCACCCCCTCCATCAGTAATCTAGTATCTACTATACTACTGAACTACCACACCCTCCATCAGTAATCTAGTATCTACTATACTATTGAACTACCACCCCCTCCATCAGTAATCTAGTATCTACTATACTATTGAACTACCACCCCCTCCATCAGTAATCTAGTATCTACTATACTACTGAACTACGCCCCCTCCATCAGTAATCTAGTATATACTATACTACTGAACTACCACCCCCTCCATCAGTAATCTAGTATCTACTATACTATTGAACTACCACCCCATCCATCAGTAATCTAGTATATACTATACTACTGAACTACAACCCCTTCCATCTGTAATCTAGTATCTACTATACTACTGAACTACAACCCCCTCCATCAGTAATCTAGTATCTACTATACTACTGAACTACAACCCCCTCCATCAGTAATCTAGTATCTACTATACTACTGAACTACCACCCCCTCCATCTGTAATCTAGTATCTACTATACTACTGAACTACAACCCCTTCCATCTGTAATCTAGTATCTACTATACTATTGAACTACCACCCCCTCCTGTGCAACTTCTGGCATGCGTTTACTGTGAACATTGTATATACTACAATGTACCCGCTTTAAGTTACAGTTATAACAGAGGCCAAGTAGGCTACTGTGGCTATTTGATCGTAATGTAGGCCTATCAGATTGGCCTACCATAAAAAACTATTGAGAAAATGCATCCCATGATATTTTAACATGGAGATAGCTGTTCTATCATTCAACCTACAGTAGACGCCAATGTGTGTTGTTCAATGTAGGCCTACATTCCATTATACTTTTGAAAAAAACATGTAGGGATTGACATGAACCTGTTTAACCACTTGTCCTTCAGACAAGGAGGTGACTGAAAAAGTTGTGTTGTTTGATGCAAGAAACCACTTTACAAAAGAATATTCCTTATTATTCCCATAACATTGGCTAGAAATGGCTAGAAATGCACACGTTTTGTGCTCTTGTAGGAAGCAACCACTCCCCTATTGCTGACTAGAAATTAGCTATAACTGGGCTAAAAACTCACTAACTAGCAAAGAATATGAACAAATGTATACACCTGGCTACATACAGCTCTTGCTTTGATCTCAAAACAAGCGCATCTACTCGCGACCACTCATGCTGTAAACACAGTCCAGTTCAAAGTGAATGGCACAGATCCATTTGGATCTGTTTGGAACCACCAAGATTCTTCCTAGAGCTGGCCGCCTGGCCAAACTAATTAATCGGGGTCACTCTGACAGAGTTCCAGAGTTCCTCTGTGGAGATGGGAGAATCTTCCAGAAGGACAAGCATCTCTGCAGCACTCCACCAATCAGGCCTTTATGGTAGAGTGGCCAGACGGAAGCCACTTCTCAGTGAAAGGCACATGACAGCCCGCTTGGAGTTTGCCAAGGCACCTAAAGGACTCTCAAACCATGAGAAACAAGATTCTCTGGTCTGATGAAACCAAGATTGAACTCTTTGGCCTGAATGCCAAGCGTCACGTCTGGAGGAAACCTGGCACCATCCCTACGGTGAAGCATGTTGGTGGCAGAATTATGCTGTGGGGATGTTTTTCAGAGGCAGGGACTGGGAGACTAGTCAGGATCAAGGGAAAGATTAATTGAGCAAAGTAAAGAGAGATCCTTGATGAAAACCAGTTCCAGAGCACTTAGGACCTCAGACAGGGGCGAAGGTTCACCTTCCAACAGGACAACGACCCTAAGCACACAGCCAAGACTACGCAGGAATGGCCTCGGGACAAGTCTCTGAATGCCCTTGAGTGGCCCAGCCAGAGCTCGGACTTGAACCCGATCGAACATCTCTGGAGAGACCTGAAAATAGCTGTGCAGCGACGCTCCCCATCCAACCTGACAGAGCTTGAGAGGATCTGCAGAGAAGGATGGAAGAAACTCCCCAAATACAGTTGTGCCAAACTTGTAGCGTCACACCCAAGAAGACTCAAAGCTGTAATCACTACCAAAGGTGCTTCAACAGAAGGTTCTGAATACTTAAATGTTATATTTTAGTTTTTTTATTTTATTATTTGTAATTTTTTTCTCATTACGGGATATTGTGTATATGTATTTGTATTTGATATTGATCCCCATTAGCTGCTGCCAACATGTCAATACCTCTCACAAATACAAGTAGTGATGAAGTCAATCTCTCCTCCACTTTGAGCCAGGAGAGATTGACATGCATATTATTAATGTTAGCACTCTGTGTACATCCAAGGGACAGCTGTGCTGCCCTGATTGAACAGTAGTCCGGGTGTGACAAAACTATGGCCTGCAGGACCTGCCTTGATGATATTGTGTTAAGAATGCAGAGTAGCGATTTATTATGGACAGACTTCTCCCCATCCTAGCTACTGTTGTTTAAACTGTTGTATGAGTTTGAAATCCACGGTTATTCCAAGTAGTTTATTCTCCTCAACATGTTCAATTACCACATTATTCATTACATTTTGTTGAGATTTAGGGTTTAGTGAATGATTTGTCCCAAATACAATGCTTTTAGTTTTTGAAATATTTAGGATTAACTTATTCCTTTCCACCCATTCTGAAACTAACTGCAGCTCTTTGTTAAGTGTAGCAGTCATTTCAGTCACTGTGGTAGCTGGCGTGTATAGTGTTGAGTCATCTGCATACATACTGTGCCATCCGCATACAAAGACAGTGGCAGGTCCTTAGTAAAGATTGAAAAAAGCAAGGGGCCTAGACAGCTGCCCTGGAGAATTCCTGATTCTACCTGGATTTTGTTGTAAAGGCTTCCATTAAAGAACACTCTCTGTGTTTTGTTAGACAGGTAACTCTTTATCCACAATATAGCAGAGGATGGAAAGCCACAACACCTACGTTTTCCCAGCAACAGACTATGTTCGATGATGTCAAAACCCACACTGAAGTCTAACAAAACAGCCCCCACAATCTTTTTGTCATCAATTTCTCTCAGCCAATCATCAGTAATTTCTGTAAGTGCTGTGCTTGTTGAATGTCCTTCCCTATAAGCGTGCTGAAAGTCTGTTGTCTGTTGGTAACAACTGGCTATTTGAGCCAGTAAAGGGGGCTTTACTATCCTAGGCAGGGGAATGACTTTTGCTTCCCTTCAGGGCTGAGGGCACACACTTTCTAGTAGGCTTAAATTGAAGATATGGCAAATAGTAGTGGCAATATCATGTGCTACTGTCCTCAGTAATTTTCCAATTTTCCATCAAGTGCAGCGTGACCATCAGACCTCAGTGGCTTGTCATTGTTGATAGACAACAATAGTCTTTTCACCTGTTCCTCACTTACTTTACAGAATTCAAAATTACAGCGCTTGTCTTTCATAATTTGGTCAGATATACTTTGATGCGTAGTGTCAGTGTTTGTTGCTGGCATGTCATGCCTAAGTTTGCAAATCTTGCCAATTAAAAAATCATTAAAGTAGTTGGCAATATCAGTGGGTTTTGTGATGAATGAGCCATCTGATTCAATGAATGATGGAGCGGAATTTGCCTTTTTGACTAAAATTTCATTTAAGGTGCTCCAAAGCGTTTTACTATCATTCTTTATGTCATTTATCTTTGTTTCATAGTGTAGTTTCTTCTTTTTATTCAGTTTAGTGACATTATTTGTCCATTTACCAATCGGTTGTAGAGCCAAGAGACCTATTTGCCATTTCTTTTGCCTCATCCCTCTCAACCATACCATTTTTCAATTCCTCATCAATCCACGGGGATTTAACAGTTTTTACAGTTACTGTCTTAATTTATTTGACTAGAAATATCAGTTAAGATCAAATTCTTATTTACAATGACAACCTACACCGGCCAAACCATAACCAGGACAATGCCAGGCCAATTGTGCACCGCCCTATGGTACTCCTGATCATGGCTGGTTGTGATACAGCCCGGGATCGAACCAGGGTCTGTAGTGACACCTTTAGCACTGGGATTCAGTGCCTTAGACCGCTGCGCCACTTGGGAGCCCGCAGTGGGTGTATTTTTATTAGTAACTGGGATAAGCAAATTCATGAATGTGTCAAGTGCAGCGTCTAGTTGCTCCTCATTACACACCATGGACCAACAAATATTATTTACATCAACAACATAGGAATCGCTACAAAAGATCTTGTATGACCTCTTTTACACTACATTAGGCCCAGCCTTTTGAACTTTGATAACCTGAACCAGGTTGCAGGCACTAGATACAGTTTGAAGCTTTCTCTTGAGTGGGCAGCCTGATGAAAGCCAG
The DNA here is from genome assembly GCF_045679555.1 of Salvelinus alpinus. NCBI lineage: Eukaryota > Metazoa > Chordata > Actinopteri > Salmoniformes > Salmonidae > Salvelinus > Salvelinus alpinus. The sequence goes on from NC_092100.1 coordinate 46,863,676, forward strand.
TAATATTTAAATCATACATTATCAAGCATTTCACACATGCTATCCAGATACTGACTGTTAGCACTTGGTGGTCTATAGCACCTTTCCACCAGAATGGGCTTCAGGTGAAGCATAATGAACCTGTAGCCATATTATTTCAACAGTATTTAACATGAGAATCTCTCTAAGCTTTACAGGAATGTGGTTCTGAATATAAACAGCCACATCTCCACCTTTGGCATTTCTGTCTTTTCAGTAGGTCTTATAACCATGTATTGCTACCACTGTATCATCAAAGGTATTATCTAAGTGAGTTTCAGACATTGTCAGAATATGAATGTCATCTGTTACTAGCCAATTATTGATTTCATGAACCTTGTTTCTTCCTGCTAGGGCACACCACCTCAGTGCTAACAGTATAACTCTGGTTCATAGGCATAGGATTACTGCATACAATAGCTGTAGAATCAGCAGAGACATTCAGGGCAGTTAGAGGGACATACATTAGGTTACTTACATTGTGTCTTCCAACGCCGCTGCGATAATGTACATTTGCTGAAGCATTATGACAACTCAGCGACACAGTGGTAGGATTTAACTGAGCTGGGCTTGGGTCATTGATAAGTCATTGTCTCAACGCAGCCTTATAATGCTGTGAAAGAATCCAGGAAGCCAAATGATTTGGGTGGATACCATCCTCCTTATAAAACAAGCTTTGTTTCCAGAAAGTATCAACATTGTCAATAAATATTACACCCACAGCGCTGCAATAGTCACGTAGCCATTTATGGAGGGCTAAAAGTCTGCTGAAACGTTCAATGCCACGATTTAGGGAGGGCACAGGGCCATATATTATGTGGTGTTTGTTGGTGTTAAGTAGTGACCCAATCAGTTCTTTAAAATCCATCTTCAGCTGTTCTGAGCTGCCCTGTGTGTAGATTGATGAGGGGGAAAAACGATTTAATACATTTTAGAATAAGGCTGTAACGTAACAAAATGTGGCAAAAGTCAAAGGGTCTGAATACTTTCCGAATGCACTGTATATCAAAAAAACATCACACAGATTACACCCTTCCCAATTAAGGGAATGAGAAAGGGGGATACCTAGTCAGTTGTACAACTGAATGCATTCAACTGAAATGTGTCTTCCGCATTTAACCCCTCTGATTCAGAGGTGCGGTGGGCTGCCTTAATCGACATCCACGTCTTCTGAGCCCGGGGATCAGTGGGTTAACTGCCTTGCTCAGGAGCAGAACGACAATTAAGCTTTGCTCTATGGTGTAACACCATACAGATATCTATCAAAATGAATAAAAATGTATAGAGGGTGTGGACTATTTGGATTGCTGAGGGGAAGGTGGGGGACAGTTTTGAAAATGTTCACGTGGGCTGGCTGCGTTCATTCCTCTGAGTGACTCAGGCCTTTTACTGCCAGTCATGTGACAGAGACATTCGATAGAGCGCCAGCACATCTAAGAGGCCCTGTCATTTCCAGGTGTCACCTCAGGGAACAGACGGACATGCATGCAGACAGGCAGACAGACAAGATACGTTCTGTGTGGCCTCGTCTCGGTTACTTAGATCAGTGTGCGAGAGGAAGAGATACATTGAGGATAGCATGAGTGATACTCAGTGGAGAGATGCCTGAGTGGTCCCGTCTGGAGGCGCGTGAAGAACCTTTTGAGCCGGGTGACAGATTACAGGCCACTCATGTTGCCACGGCGACTGCCACAGCTGGCGGAGATGAATCACCCATCAGCGTTCTTCTGTAAACCACACGTACACAGCCGTATTCTGCTGATGAGTCTATCATTTCTCTCTCTCCCTCTCTCTCGCTCTCTCTCTTTCTGTCTCTCTATCCCCGTCTTTCTTCCACATATCATTGACCGTGTCATTTCCCACTCCTCCTCCAGCATGTCTTGCCCACCAACCCCCCCCCCCCCGTCTTTCTCTCTTCCCCTCTCTCTCCATCTTTCAATCCTCTCCCATCAAATTGAACAAGCCTCTCTACCCCATCATCCCACTCGACCAGTCTATTACTCTCTTGTTCCTGGCTGAGTATCCCAGTGCCCAGCACCACACAGCAAGCAAATCACTGTTGACATTTTAAAAGGCACTTGATCAAATGGCACAGAGTGGGCTGGCTATGTGAAGGCCCATTTGTTCAATGAGCTCAACATCCCAGCAGACATGAGCATTTGTTTTTGACCAGGCCGGCTCAGAGTAGTTAAATCAAAGTGGCAGGCAAAGCCAGGCTCATAACCATAATCAGTCTGCTGCTGCTTGGACTATGTGATTGATACAGTCACACACAGTGTGTGTGTGTGTGTGTGTGTGTGTGCGTGCACATGCATGTCTACACACAAACATATTTATATACGTGTGTGTCTGTGTTAATGTCTGTGTACACATAATGATTTTCTCCTATTCCTCCCAGCTATCGGACCTTTGTCTCCGAGGACGCTGGCCCCAACACACTAGTTGCCACGGTACTGGCTAAGGACCCAGACGGTGATGGAATAGTGTACTCATTTACAGCTGGCAACGAGGAGGGAAACTTTGTCATTGACAGCCAGAAAGGTGACCCTTTGTGGAATGCTTTGTACTTCTTTTATGATATGTCAATACTAATTGACACCAAAGGTTCATGAAAAAGCAACAATTTCAAAAGAAGCGCAGACTGTTTGTTATTGAAGTCATAAATACAAAGAACTACATTACTGTATATCCAGGGCTTTTCTTTTGTTCCCCTAACATAGTTTATTCTCTCATATAGAAAATAGTTCTGGCCTGTGTACTCTGTATTTTGTGGCTGTGCAATTTATCTTTTTTTATTTACCCTCTGATCCGTAACCAGCAGGACATTTGTCTGACAGGGTGACATTTGTCAACCAACCCTTTCAATTCAATTTCACATTAGTTTTTCTATCATAGCTCACAATCTACAGCTTCTACACTCCCAGCCTCCATCTTGAGTCTATTTTCCCCTCTCATCCGTCCTCCCTTGCATCTTAAAGATAAGGCAAACGCCGAGCCGGCCCCAGGGATAAGAGACATAAGCGGTCGCTAGGGAAACGTTTTTATTATGTATATTTTTTTACATTTTAGGAATGCAGTTGGGGTCTCAACTTACTATAGAGAGTAAGAATAGTAGAATACACCAGGTGCAATTTCTAAATTTGGTTGTGCATTAGCAGTGTTTCTCTTGTTATATCAGTCACTGAAAGTCACTCAATAAGCCATGTCAGCTAACAATTTTAAGCTATCTAAACCATTGATTTTGTTAGTCATTCTAATTCAAATATCATATGAACATGGCATAAGTCATGTAAGTCTCTCTGCCCCATGGCAAAATTAGTAGAATTGCATGCCATTTGTTATAAAATTGAAAAATGTTCTGTCTGCCCCATAGCAAAATGTGTAGAATTGCAGAAAACTTGCTTTAAAACGGCAACATTCTCTCTATTTTTTATTTATTTTTATTTAATTTTTATTTAACCAGGTAGGCAAGTTGAGAACAAGTTCTCATTTACAACTGCGACCTGACCAAGATAAAGCAAAGCAGTTTGACACATATAACAACACAGAGTTACACATGGAGTAAAACAAAGATACAGTCAATAATACAGTAGAAAAATAAGTCTATATACAATGTGAGCAAATGAGTTGAGATAAGGGAGGTAAAGGCAATAAATAGGCCATGGTGGCGAAGTAAATATAATATAGCAATGAAAACACTGGAATGGTAGATTTGACAGTAGATGAGTGTGCAAAGTACAAATACTGGGGTGCAAAGGAGCAAAAGAAAGAAAGAAAGAAATGCAGTAGGGGAAGCGGTAGTTGTTTGGGCTATTTATAGATGGGCTATGTACAGGTGCAGTGATCTGTGAGCTGCTCTGACAGCTGGTGCTTAAAGCTAGTGAGGGAGATAAGTGTTTCAAGTTACAGAGATTTTTGTAGTTCGTTCCAGTCATTGGCAGCAGAGAACTGGAAGGAGAGGCGGCCAAAGGAGAAATTGGCTTTGGGGGTGACAAGTGAGATATACCTGCTGGAATGCGTGCTACGGGTGGGTACAGCTATGGTGACCAGCGAAAAGGCGGGACTTTACCTAGCAGGGTCTTGTAGATGACCTGGAGCCAGTGGGTTTGGCGACGAGTATGAAACGAGGGCCAGCCAACGAGAGCGTACAGGTCGCAGCGGTGGGTAGTATATGGGGCTTTGGTGACAAAACGGATGGCACTGTGATAGACTGCATCCAATTTGTTGAGTAGGGTGTTGGAGGCTATTTCGTAAATGACATCGCCAAAGTCGAGGATCGGTAAGATGGTCAGTTTTACGAGGGTATGTTTGGCATGAGTGAAGGATGCTTGGTTGCGAAATAGGAAGCCAATTCTAGATTTGACTTTGGATTGGAGATGTTTTATGTGAGTCTGGAAGGAGAGTTTACAGTCTAACCATCTAGGTATTTGAGAGAGTAGAGAGTAGTGATGCCCAATGGCAATGTGTAAAATTGCAGGAAATGAACTCTAATCTTTAATGTTTCTCTCCACTGTCGAGGGGGGGTCACTAAAATGTTTTGCCGTGAGGTGGGGGCCCTCAACCAAATCTTGCTTAGGGGCATAGCCCTGCATAGCCCTGGGCAAAGAGCAGGCTACTGTAGGTTAATATGAGAACAGAAAGTATTTTTTAATGGAAATTAGTCACTTGCCAAAGAAATTATAATAATAAAAAAAACATATACGTATATACTGTACAGCAGGTTCTGTCACAAAATGTCCTACTGTAGGTGACAAAGATCTAGATGGATATTGTAATTCGTCGGCATAGTAACAATCCCTCACCTCGCAACTCAACCCAGTAGAGAGAAATATTTTCAGTTTTAAAGCTAATTTCCTGAAATTCAAAACATTATACCATAGAGAGAAGGGAGCATTTAGCCATTTACAGCTAATTTCCTGCTATTCTACATATTTTCCTTGTTTTATGTGTGTTCATATGATACCAGGAGTCGAATCCCGACCGAATTCCTAAAAACGAAAAACTGAAGAAAAAACTGTTTGACCCCATTCTGGGTCCGGATCTGGCCCGCGGTCCGCCTATTGACTATGGCTGCTGTACAGTATGGCTAAAACAACATGAGACCGGCTAAGTACAGTATATTATATCATAGTTAATCATTTTGTGTCTAGACTGTGGAGACCTCCTCTACCACAGACAATTAGTGAGCAAGAAGTAGACGAGTGAAAGAACTCAGAACCCTGCTTGTTGTCTTTAATCAGGAGGAGCAGTGAGAGATGGGTGATACAACAAGAGGAAAAACTTCCTGTGCTCTCTCTCTCTTTCACATCAATTACTTTCCCCCAGATCACAAGTAGCTCATCCTGAACCCATTGATGTCGGTATTTACAGAGAGAACAGTTGACTCAGATGCTGTTCTCCTTTCGTTGATCCTTTTTTCCTCCTAGTTATGCAAAGGCAAGACAAGGAGAAAACAAGTACATCTAACGTGCATGTATGTAGCCTGGTTAACTTATAGCCCTTGTCACCTTCACATGGGAATGGGAACCTCTTCTCAGCTGAGCTGGGTGACAGTACAGTTGGGGACACAAAAAAATGAATCTGTACTAAACTGCAATAAAAACATGTAATGTAACTGCACCATCAGGGGCATATTTAAGAGATGTATTTAATTACATGGGTTATAGTTAGATAATTGCTAACGAACTTGGTGCTTGGCGTCACCCTGCGACATGGCAAGTCACATTAACAATGTAACTGGCTGCAGCAAAGGCATTGTAAAAAAGTAACGTTTTAATGTCTTCAACCGTAGGTAGTGGTCCCTTGCTAAGGTTGTAATGGTCCTCTGGTCTCATCTTTTTAGGGTTGATCCGGCTGCGCTCCACCGCCCCTCCCAAGCTCCAGGGCCTGGAGTATGTCCTCAACGTGACGGCTACGGACGACAACGCCTCCGGGGGGCCACACCCACTCTCTGCAACTGCCCGGGTCATCGTGGGTGTTGATGACGTCAATAACAACAAACCCATCTTTGAGAAGGTGAGGGAAAAGTATTGTGGATGATGTCCCTTTATACACACAGTAGTACATTGGACTGTATACAGGAAAGTAGTGTTAAAATTGTCTTCTAGGTAGTCTTCTCTGTCAATGTCTTGCGCTGTCTGTCTGTCTGTCTGTCTGTCTGTCTGTCTGTCTGTCTGTCTGTCTGTCTGTCTGTCTGTCTGACCTTCCAACTCTCTCTCTCTCTCTCTCTCTTGCTCTCTCTCCTACTTCCCCTGTCTCTCTACAGTATCCCCCTTATGTTTTCCCCAGAACTCTGATTAGTGCACATGCTATTTGAAGGCAGAGATTTTAATGAATTGATGAAAAAAGTGACGTATCATCATGATATACTATACCTGGCTGACTAACGTCCTCCTTAATTAGGAATGACGTATACTTGGTCTGAGAAGTCTTCATAAAGTTCGTAAAGTCATGAGGTACAGTGGATGGCTGGAAGGTGTCGAGGTGATACTAGATGACTAGATGACCAAAAGTATGTGGTCCTTTATGGCAATTTAGCTAACTAGCTTGCACTTGCTAGCTAATTGGTCCTATTTAGCTAGCTTTTTCCTGGGATATAAACATTGATTTGTTATTTTACCTGAAATGCACAAGGTCCTCTACTCCGACAATTAATCCACACATAAAACGGTCAACCGAATCGCTTCTAGTCATCTCTCCTCCTAGGCTTTTTCTTCTCTTGACTTTATATTGCAATTGGCAACTTTCATAAACTAGGTGCATTACCGCCACTGACCTCGTTCGTCTTTCAGTCACCCACGTGGGTATAACCAATGAGGAGATGGCACGAGGGTACCTGCTTCTATAAACCAATGAGGAGATGGGAGAGGCAGGACTTGCAGCGCGATCTGCGTCAAAAATAGAACTGACTTCTGTTTTAGCCCTTGGCAACGCTGACGCTCGTTGGCGCGCGCGAGCAGTGTGGGTGCAATAATTGAATAATATAGATTTCTACATTTATTTTGCAACGCTCGTGCACGCAACGCGAGCAGTGTAGTCAGCCTGTTACACACTACGTATTTCAGCACTCAGTGGTCCCGTTCTGTGATCTTGTTTGGCCTAGATGTTTCCACTTCACAATAACAGCACTTACAGTTGACCGCGGCAGCTCTAGCAGGGCAGAAATTTGACGAACTGACTTGTTGGAAAGGTGACATCCTAGCTGCCATGCTGAAAGTCTCTGAGCTCTTCATTAAAGCCATTCTACTGTCAATGTTTGTCTATGGAGATTGCATGGCGGTGTGCTCAATTTTATACACGTGTCACCAACAGGTGTGGCTGAAATAGTCAAATCCACTAATTTGAAGGGTCCACTTACTTTTGCATATATAGTGTATTTTTAGTACTTTGATATTCATATTGCTAATATGTATAGTTTCCTGTTGGGCATATTGTGATCTCTCTACTAACAGTATTTTACTTGTATGTGTATTAATTCAACAGCGCTCTAGTGAGTCACTGGAGACTCTCTGTCTCTGGGGCAGACTCAAGGGATAAGGTAGACATGATACCAGGGAAAGACAGAGTGGGTGCAATGTTGAGTTGTGGTTTGATGCGGTGGTGGACCTTCAAAGAAAGTAATGGCATTGCTCTATTTTCAATCCTATCACGTGTACTGTGCAAATGTCTACATAGAGTACAATGAGTATTTTCTAACCTAATTTCTGGATTCAGTCTGAACCCACCCCATCTGCCCTTTCTTTTTTTCGTTATCTTTCTGTCTCTCTCTCCCTCTCCCACACCTTATTTTCCCTCCCTCTCTCAGTGTCAGCAGTACAGGGAGCAGGCGTCTGTGTTGGAGAACCAGCCCACAGGGACCTTCGTGCTGCAGGTGCACGCGGTGGATGCAGACGAGGGGGCCAATGGGAAGGTCAAGTATGGCCTGATGCACAGAGACAGAGCCATGCCTGCCTTCAGAGTCCACCCTGACACAGGTAGGTACAGAGGGCAAGGATCCCAGTTATCTGTGGTGGTACTTGTTGAATTAGCCATAACCAAGCAGGATGTGTAGCATGGAAACAATAAGCATTTAAGACCAGGGGTAAATGCGTAACAGATTTAACAATTCCCATGCAGTCTTGATACTCTTAATAATATTTTATTTAAACGGTATTGTCAGATAAATGCCCTTTACATACCTGTACAATTGAAATTAAGTATTACACCTCATACTTAACTTTTATTTATCGACCTATCGATCACGTTTTGCAGTATAACAATGTACTGTTTTAATCATAAATGGATCCAGGATAAATATAACAATAATCAATAATGTCATGACAAATACAGCTATCCTATTAACGAGGTGTGACTAACTTCTTGAGTTTTTCCCGACCACTCAGGAAAAAACTCAGGAAACAAAATTATAGAACAAAACTAGGGCCCAGAGCTTTTCCTCAATTTCATGGTCATGTAGTTACCTCATGAAAAACTCAGGGGCCCTAGTCATGACCTTAGGCATCTGACCTCTGTGTCAGGTGTGATCGTGACGGCACGGCGGTTCGACCGGGAACGTCAGAGAGAGTACTCCATCACGGTGACGGCTACAGACTGGGCTGACGAGCCTCTCATAGGGATCTGTCAACTCAACGTCCTCATCCAGGACCACAATGACAACAGCCCCAAGTTTGAGAACCTGCGCTACGAGTGTGAGTGTCGTGTTATACATAATAATACATATGATAAAAGTATAATATAATACTAATACATATGATTGATGGCAGACTGACCATTCGTTATCATGATATAGACTATTAACCAAAGCTCTTAGAAAAGGTTTTATGTACTATGCGTTATGCATAGTAACTCTTTACTTAATTATCTGGTAAAAGTTGTCATCGTAATCCATGTATTGCCATACGTAAAGATGTAAGCATACATAAACATACATAAGCATGTAAACAATTGATTTGTGGTCTGTTGATTCAGTCTATACTGTTCGCCAAAGTTGTGACAGACCGTGACCTTGCTCCAGAGTGAGGCGCATATTGTTTGGTCTATATTGTCTCTCACAGACTTTCTGAGAGAGGACACCATGATCGGCACCAGTTTCCTGCGTGTGGCGGCGCACGATGATGACTTTGGCACCAACGCCGTCGTCACCTACTCCATGTCCCAGGAGCAGCCTGAGTACCTGAGGGTCAACCCTGTTACCGGCTGGGTGTACGTCAACCAGCCCATATCACAGGTCTGTCACGTAACCAGTGTGGTGGAATTATTTTAATCAAAAGGAGAGACTTTTAGATTTCTTCAAAATCATCAAACTTTATTATTAAATTAGTGCAGTAATGGAGCTGGTCGGTAATCACCCCTGGAGGTGATCACTGAGAACTCAACCAGCTGGTCGGTAATCACCCCTGGAGCTGATCACTGAGAACTCAACCAGCTGGTCGGTAATCACCCCTGGAGCTGATCACTGAGAACTCAACCAGCTGGTCGGTAATCACCCCTGGAGCTGATCACTGAGAACTCAACCAGCTGGTCGGTAATCACCCCTGGAGCTGATCACTGAGAACTCAACCAGCTGGTCGGTAATCACCCCTGGAGCTGATCACTGAGAACTCAACCAGCTGGTTTGAGCCACAGCATTTTATAGCAAAGTCCATCCTCCTTCAGTCTACCTGACAAACACCAGATGTATGGAATGGGTCACAAGGTTAAGATTTGTATGAAAGATACTTAGAATTCACAGCAGACAGTATGTCATTGTGTAGAGACCAGGGTCTGTCCCTGGAGCCATCTCTCCCTGGTACCTTAAAGAACAGAAACATTAACTCATGCTCTGGAATGCGGTATCACCCAAAGACATCGTAAATCTTCCAGATGCACATCCTCAGTAAAACACACACAGATGAGCGTTCTAACAACCCCTTATACTGTTGCATAAAACAACCATTTAATGCAATAACAGCATTATAACATCATCTTGTAATTTCCACCATACCAGTCAGTCAATCAGCCCATCTCACATGTCAGTCAATAAGTCAGTCAACCAGCCAGTCAACCAGCCCAAATCACAGGTCAGCCAACCAGTTAGTCAACCAGCCCGTATCACAGGTCAGTCAACCAGTTAGTCAACCAGAAAGTCAACAAGCCATTCAACGAGTCCATATCACAGGTTGGTTAACCAGCCATTCAACCAGCCTCTTGCTCAATCCCAGTAGATATCATCAGTGCAGGGTGATAGAGCTGTATAAAATACAGTGTCATTAACTTACTGAACTATATCAGGCTTAAATTAACCATATTAGACAGAATCGTATTGGTCCTTGCTATCCGGGACTATCCTTGGGATGTCTCTACCCCATTGAGGTTGACATTTAAACTGGTTAAGGTAATGTGGGGTGGGGGATGGGGGGGAGGGTGTAGGGGTTAAGGTTAGGCTTAGGGTTAGGGTTAGCAGGAACCCAATCTTATTATCTCGCTATTGTTTTGATGGCAGAGGTCCTACATCACACGGGAAGTAGTTGCCACGGACGGGGGGAATCGCAGCACATCTGTGGAGCTGTCTGTCACCATTACCAACGTGAAGAACCAGCCCCCGCAGTGGGAAAAGGACAGCTACAGCGTGGTCATCCCAGAGAACACAGCCAGGGACACTTCCATCGTGGTGCGTGGAACAGTCCGGTACCAGCCTGGGTGGCATGGGAAGCCTATCCCATTATGGACTTTCGGGGTGTCTTTGTTTTGACCATTCGGTTTGCTGGCTGCACACACGTTACTCAAGCGTTTGGAAAATATTTTAGGAATTGTTAAGTTGCAGGCTCAGATTTAGTCAAGGAGCACTAATTGACTTGACTAACCTGCTGTTACTAATTGCAATTTAATTTACTCAACAACTGAATAAATGTAATATTATACAGAAAATCCCATTGAATGTTTTTGTCGTAATTCCCTCTCAAAAATATTGTTTGCTCTCCGTTTACATCAGACGATCAAAGCGACCTCGTTGCTAGGCGACCCCAGGGTGACTTATAACCTGGAGGAGGGCGTGGTCCCGGAGACTAACATGCCTGTGCGGTTCTACCTGTCGCCCAACCGCGAGGACGGCTCTGCCTCCATCCTGGTGTCGGAGCCGCTGGACTATGAGACCACACCCAGTTTCTCCCTGAGGGTGCGGGCTCAGAATGTGGCGGCAGTACCATTGGCTGCATTCACCACCATCCATGTCAACGTCACAGGTAGGTCTCAGCTCAGACACCCTGCAAACACCCCATCATAAGGGGGCAAATCCTAACTTCCACTTATGTCAAATCTTTTGCATGGATGTCAGTGGGAGACTTAGTGAACATTTGACTTAAGAGGAAGTTAGAGCCGCCCCTGGGTGAACTGTAAGCATTCACTATTGTCTTCAATAGACATTGATCCATGACTCATCTTTTTTTTCTTCTCAGCTTTATATATAGTATACTTTGAAAGCTGTAGTTTTATACATCCAATAGCACAAAGTCAGTGAAAAAACTCCATACTGAACCTTTTTTTAATCTTGAAATAGTCTCATGACAGTTTTGATTACAGGTGCAGAAATACATTTTCAAATAATGATTTCTCATATGTTGGCCCTCAGACGTGAACGACAATGTTCCCTTCTTCACCTCCTCCATCTATGAGGCATCAGTGACTGAGGGAGCCAAGGTGGGGACCATGGTCCTCCAGGTGTCTGCTCACGACAAGGACCTGGGTCTCAACGGACAGGTTAGTGGCACATCCACAACATCTAACATAACACAACAAAATATCCATTGACCCATCCATAACTTAGCATCACATAGTTGTGGTGGTCAAGTGGTTGGGATTATGTGTTATTCTGCCTGTGGGGCTTTGACCGTACAACTGTGAAGGTATGCAACACTATAATGATAGCAGTGACAGTGCTATTGCAGTGACTCGAGTCTCTATGAACAGTCATGTGACTCATACATAGAACAATTACTCCCCCGCACTCAGGATAACTACAGCACCGTTTATCGTTGGTGATTCCATCTGTTACAGTGACCACATGGATGTGATAGAATGATCCTTTACGGCATCCATATTAGGAAGTTGTCCATTTTATGTAATGTGTTGACTTCCTAATATGGATGCCGTACAGAAGTCAGAAATCTCCTAATATGGATACCGTAATTAACTGTACTCTGTCCCTGTCCTACAGATCACCTACTCCCTCCTGAGTGACAGTAGTGGGGACCACCGTCTGTTTCGTGTGGATCCAGAGCTGGGCTCCATCTATACAGAGGCGGTGTTTGACCGCGAGGCACAGGGATCCTACCTACTGGAGGTGCAGTCTGAAGACAGCATGGAGTCAGCACGGCCCGGGAGGAACAAACAGCCCAACTTCGGTGAGGGCTGGGTTGTATATATTAGGGCACAACATAGCAAAAAGGTTTGCAGTGATGTTTTTCTGATTTGCAGTGATGTTTTTTCCGATTTGCAGTGGTGTTTTTCCCGATTTGCAGTGATGTTTTTCCGATTTGCAGTGATGTTTTTCCGATTTGCAGTGATGTTTTTTCCGATTTGCAGTAATGTTTTTTCCGATTTGCAGTGAGGTTTTTTCCGATTTGCAGTGAGTTTTTTTTCTGTGTTTGCAGTGATGTTTGGTATCTTATAAATATGACCCTGATTTGACTACTGCAGTCCTGTAAAAACAAAAAAGGCAGTGGCTGCGGAGACGACTTTTCTCCGACATGAATCTTATGCACATATCACGTTCTACGCATGTGTTTCTTTACCTCTATTTTCCTCACAAATTTGTGTGGTCTCCTTCCCTTCACATTTCTCCCTGTCAATCTTGAATGTTTATTATTAAAGTTTTCCCGGTGAAACGTTCATGCAGCATCTGCATACCAACCATTTGATCTCAGTTTCATGAGGATATGTATTTAGATCTTCTTGAGTTACTGTGTTGTTTGGAAGTAGCCTACAGCGTTGTTTTAAATGATGTGCAGTGAGCGGATTTTAGAGCAGATGGTGTTAACAAAGTAGCATAGCCTTCCTGTGTATTTTGCCTAGTGGCCTACATGTGTATTTTGCCTAGTGGCCTACCTGTGTATTTTGCCTGTTGAGTTTTGGCCACATGAGAGGGGTTTTTGTCGTACAGTAATGTTATACAATGCTATTATATTCAGTTCTGTTATGTAGAATACTATCATTATGTGATTGTGCAGACATTGATTCAGCTTTGATCTAACTTGATTAAATGAGCCCCATTCGCCAGAGTAGCCTGTTTTTTATTTTTACAAGTAGAACAGAGACTGTGCGTAAAGTAGAGCATAAACACATGCGTAGAAGCGTCGGGATCTTTAGTCCGGAGAAAAATAGGTCAGAAAAGTTGGATCCGCAGCCAAAAACTAAAACATTAAGTACTGTAATGTAGCTAGGGCTGTTAAACCCAATGTGCTCAGCTGAAACAAAGTACAAAAGGAATTCATGCACTGTGCACATTGTTTTACATAGACAATAAATGCCTATAGCATTCTATTCATTTGCCTCCTGCGAGGGCAAATGAAAAGAGAATCTTTCCTTTCATTCATTCTAACAGCGTAACCAGACAGCCTCTTGTCTCTTCCCTGTAGAGAAACTCTCTGAGGGTTGTGGTACATAATTTTACAAAACCATCGAATTTCGCAGTTTGCTGTTCAGAAATCTGAATTTTGTGTTTGGCTTGGTCGTTCATGATGGCAGAATTAACTCTGTTTCGGTATCGCAGGTGATGTAATAGGAAGCTTTGCGTTACGAATTAGGGTTTTTAACAAATGTTTGTGGAGAAGGTATTAGAGGTAAGGGTGATGGTTTGGAATAGCAAAGCCTCCTCTCCGGGGGATGTGAGGGGGCTGCTTAGCATTTCCAATGAGCCTTAGCGCTGTGTTGGCGTTGTCTTCTGCCACATATCTGCACCAGCAGAAGGGCTCATCTCCTTAGCAAATACTACCTGTCTGTTGGGAGAGGGAGGAAAAAGAAAGAGAGAGGGGGGGTAGATGGGGATAGGGCCAGGGAGAGGGAGGGAGGAAGGGAGAGCGTGCAGAGAAAAGCAGAGAGATATGGTGAAAATAGAAGCACATTTGTATACATGGCCATGTTACATGACCTTCTAAACATACCACTTACGACAAAAATGTCACCAACCTTTTTAGAAAAAGATAATCATGTTTGAGTTCAAAAATAAAGGTCTGAAAATGGACCCAGACAGACAGAGACGTAAACACTTGTCGACTCATAAATATTTGATCATCCCAGAGGAGAGGTGGATAGGTTTTTCATCTGTTTTCTTTTAGAAAAGTGCGTTCCTGAGAAGGTCTACCTAATCACTGTTGTTTGCTGCCAAAATGTAACCCGGCTAAAACCATGGTTGAATCATTTCTGTCATTTCAAACACCTAATCGAGAATAACACTGTTTCCGATTTCCTTGTCAAGTGAGGCACATTACATTGGGTTAAGTGTTTCTCTCCCCTTCAAAAGTGTAGTTGGCTCACACTGTGACTGCCGACATCCTCTGATGTAAAGAGGGATTGGATGGAAAGAGAAGTGTTAGGATAGGAGGAGAGAGAGAGTGGAGGATGACATACCGAGTTGTAGCTCCATGGCGTTTAATCTCCTTCCTCTTGTCGTTCTTCTTGCAGACACAGCATATGTGCGGGTTTTCATCAGCGACGTGAACGATAACAAACCCGTCTTTGCTCCGCGTCTCTATGAAGTCGGCGTTGACGAGGACGCAGATGTCGGCCTGGCTGTTGTCACCGTCGGAGCTAATGACGAAGATGAAGGTATGGAAGGCAGGATGAGATGGCAGGGGAAGAAAGAGAGCGGATAAAACCAGAGATGACACATTGGCACTCATGGCAGTGTTACACATTGATAACATTTATATTTTCTAGGGAGTGCAGGTTATGGCACTGTCTGCAGTGAGGAAGGTAACCTGGCACAGGATTAACATTTCATGGGGACTTTTGAAACCTGAGGGGAAAAGTCTGTTTTTCACATTTTGTGCCTGGCCAAAACTGTCCTTGGTGTGACACTACACCTTGGTCAGTGGTGACTATCAATCAAATAATTACATTTTCCCCAACCCCAGACTCGATTAAATTGTCTAGTTTTTGAGACAGTGAGGGCAGTGAGGAGTTACAAATGTAAAAAAATGACTCACCACAAGTGCCACATCTGGATTGAGTTCTGATTAAATCATGCTGAGAGAGATGAGCTGAGCCACCCTGTGCTACATTAGGACGCAACCATTTAATCGTCAAAAGACAGACACACTCCTACACAGTAGGTGGGTGGGATTTGGTGTGATAAACCAGCTCATCCCTGATACAGCAGCAACACTCGGCGTAATATCCCTTTATCGGCCATGTTTTGGCTTGTTAATCAAGCATTTATCGCAAGCGGGGTCAGTGCGGCTTAGCTTGTAGTGTATGTAGCACTAGCCTCAACCAACCCATGATGAACGACCAGAAAGCACCGGCCCCCAACATAGAAAGTTAGCAGTTCTGCTCGGGAGCCTAAGCCCAATCTGTCTTGTTTAAAAAATCCACACAAGGGCTTGACTGCAGTATAAGCTTATTGGAGAGCCCAGAGGGAGCGCTTTGTCTGCTGATTTGTGTTAATAGCAGAGATTAGACTAGCATTTACATTGGGCTTTAACACAACAGACTGATTGAAAGGGGAGCCATGAAACATACAGGGGATTAATTTATCTGGGGACCGTAAACTCACTGGATGGTGTCCATGGAGACACAGCAGAGAAGTTCAGATATCTACTTCCCCATTGGTCCATTTCTCAAACCCTCAAGGTGACATAGGCAGGGGTTCAATTTGGCAGGTGTACCTTACACAGGAATGGAGGCCTACAACCTGTTTACATACAGCACAGTCTGTTTCTGCTCTAGCCAACATGTCATTGTCTTGTTAAACAAGGTAACAATAACATCAACTTGTTGAATGCAGGAACAGTCTGGCACATAATGCTAGCTAACAATGAGGTATGTCCAAAAAGGACGTGCATTAGACTAACGTCCTGTCCAGGGGGTGTACTTGTACAGTACATCAAGCTGCCTCACGCTACAGAAATAGGAGATAGGCTCTTGCCAAAGCTACTTACGTCCACTTTAGAGCACTATGCAGGGAATAGGGTGCAATTTCAGACTTGCCCTAACTCTACGAACAGCATCCAGAACTCCACCTTCCAGAATGTCAATTTCTTCACTCCCTGGTCCTACCACAGGTGCCAACGCCAAGCTGCGTTACCAGATCACATCGGGCAACACCGGAGGGGTGTTTGACATGGAGCCTGAAGTGGGAACCATCTTCATCGCCCAGCCTCTGGACTACGAGCTGCAGAAGAGGTACAAGCTGCTGGTGCTGGCATCGGACGGGAAGTGGGAGGACTACGCCGCTGTGGTGGTCAACGTGGTCAACAAGAACGACGAGGCTCCAGTCTTCTCTATGAATGAGTACTACGGCTCAGTGACCGAGGAGCTAGATGGCTCGCCGGTCTTTGTGCTTCAGGTGTGTGTCTCAGAGTTCTTTCTCTAACCTGGGTGCCAGTCTGTTTCAGCTTGTGCAGTCAGGTACCGAGGCTCACACAACCATGTAAAATGCATGCTTCTGTATGTCATACTGTACATGTGCTAGACGTAGCTGATAACTACAATGGATATCACTCAACAAGATATTTCTGTCTCTAGCCTGAGTGCCTGTCTGTTTCTGCTTGAGTCAAGACATAGTTTTGTTGTTTGACAAGCCAGGGGTTCATTTTGAATGCACAAACAGTCAGGTACCCAGAATAATCTTTATCAAGCATAAAAATCTAATCCATGCTTCTGTATGTCATGCATGTACATAACTAGTCTACTTTCTACTTCATAACCAATGGCTTCTCCGCTGGCTTCTCCGCTGTGCAATCCGGCTTCCGAGCGGGTCACGGGTGCACCTCAGCCTCGCTCAAGGTACTAAACGATATCATAACCGCCATCGATAAAAGACAGTACTGTGCAGCCGTCTTCATCGACCTGGCCAAGGCTTTCGACTCTGTCAATCACCGTATTCTTATCGGCAGACTCAATAGCCTTGGTTTTTCTAATGACTGCCTCGCTTGGTTCACCAACTACTTTGCAGACAGAGTTCAGTGTGTCAAATCGGAGGGCATGTTGTACGGACCTCTGGCAGTCTCTATGCGGGTACCACAGGGTTCAATTCTCGGGCCGACACTTTTCTCTGTATATACCAATGATGTCGCTCTTGCTGCGGGCGATTCCCTGATCCACCTCTACGCAGACGACACCATTCTGTATACTTCTGGCCCTTCCTTGGACACTGTGCTAACTAACCTCCAAACGAGCTTCAATGCCATACAACACTCCTTCCGTGGCCTCCAACTACTCTTAAACGCTAGTAAAACCAAATGCATGCTTTTCAACTGTTCGCTGCCCGCACCCGCCCGCCCGACTAGCATCACCACCCTAGACGGTTCCGACCTAGAATATGTGGACAACTATAAATACCTAGGTGTCTGGCTAGACTGTAAACTCTCCTTCCAGACTCATATTAAGCATCTCCAATCTAGAATCGGCTTCCTATTTCGCAACAAAGCCTCCTTCACTCACGCCGCCAAACTTACCCTAGTAAAACTGACTATCATACCGATCCTCGACTTCAGCGATGTCATCTACAAAATAGCTTCCAATACTCTACTCAGCAAACTGGATGCAGTCTATCACAGTGCCATCCGTTTTGTTACCAAATCACCTTATACCACCCACCACTGCGACCTGTATGCTCTAGTCGGCTGGCCCTCGCTAAAAAAAAAAAAAATTTTTTTTTTAAAATAAAATAGATTGATGGGATTTATGCTTATAAAGACACGCACACACACACACACACACACACACACACACACACACACACACACACACACACACACACACACACACACACACACACACACACACACACACACACACACACACACACACACACACACACACACACACACACACACACACACACACACACACACACACACACACACACAGAGAGAGACACACACACACCGATGTTGATGAGTTTTGTGTGTCTTTCCAGGTGACAGCCATAGACCCAGACAAGGATGCAGACCAAGTTGCCGTGCGCTACTCTCTTCACGGTCAGGGATCGGAGTCTAAGTTTGTGATCGACGAGATCACAGGGAAAATGTACGCCCAGAAGACACTGGACCGCGAGGAGCGGGCAGTGTGGCGCTTTGTGGTCCTGGCCACAGACGAGGAAGGGGAGGGGCTCACCGGCTTCACTGATGTCATCATCAACGTTTGGGACATCAATGACAATGCGCCTTCCTTCGTCTGCGTGCCCGACGGCTGTCACGGCAACGTGGCCGAGAACTCGCCCCCAGGTACCTTCGTCATGGAGATGACGGCGACGGACCTTGATGACACGGCGGTGGGTCAGAACGCCATCCTCTCCTACCGTATCATCGAGAACGCGCATGACGCGGGAGCCGCCGACTTCTTCACCGTTGACGCCAGTACAGGCACCATCTCAGTGGCAACCGGTGGGTTGGACAGGGAGGTGGCAGAGCGGCACCAACTGGTGGTTGAAGCCAAGGATGGAGAGGGTATGATGGGCACGGCTACCGCCACTATCATCATCACGGACCTGAATGACCACACCCCCCGGTTCAAAGAGAAGTGGTGCGGGGCTCGTGTGTCTGAGAGCAGCCCTCCAGACTCAACCGTGCTGAAGCTGGATGCTGTGGACCCAGACTCAGGGGCTCACGGCCTGCTGGGCTTCAGTGTGGCGGCAGGGGATCAGGGTGAGAGGTTCTACATGGTGAGCCACAAAGCAGAGCAGTCTGGAACTCTGAGGCTGAGAAAGAGGCTGGATTACGAGAGGCCCGGCGAGCAACAATTCAACCTCACCATTCGTGTGGAGGACTCTGACTTCTCCAGCCTCATCCACTGCATCATCCAGGTGGTAGACGAGAATGACCACGTCCCAGTGTTCGCCCCCACCTCCTACCCCCTCGCCCCTCTGCCAGAGGATGTTGCAGTGGGAACCAGTATCACCCAGGTGAGGGCCAGCGACTCAGACTCTGACCTGAATGGGGAAATAATTTATAGCATCTCCCCAGAGTCAGACCCGTACAGTCATTTCACAGTGGACAGAAACGGCATCATGACCGTGACCCGCCCGCTGGACAGAGAAATCGTGGCAGAGTACCAACTGGTTGTCCTAGCGACAGACCGGGGTAGTCCAGCCTTGACGGGTAGCACCACGGTCCAGTTGAGCCTGCTGGATGTAAATGACAATGGGCCAGAGCTGGAGGTGACCTATAACCCTGTCCTCTGGGAGAACAGCCCTGCTCCACAGGTGGTGTGGCTCAACAAGACCTCTAGCCTGCTCCACGTTATCGACAGGGACTCCCTTGAGAACGGGCCTCCCTTCTCCCTCTCTCTCCCTCGCCTCTACGCCCCTGACTTCCACCTGCAAGACCATGGTGACGGCACGGCAACGCTCACGGCGCTGCACCGCTTCGACCGCGAGCGGCAGAGGGAGTTCTTCCTGCCCTTGGTCATGACAGACAGCGGTCGTCCGCCGATGACGGTCACCAACACACTCACCGTCACTGTGGGCGACCAGAACGACAACGCCCACCAGGAGGGAGAGAAGGAGATTTACGTCCACAGCCGGAGGGGTGAGTTCCTCACTTTAAGACAAGTGTCAGACAACTTTCAGTCAACTTTTGGTATTCATGAAGTGCCTAAGAGTAGGAGAGTCTGAGAGTAGGAGTGTCTGAGAGAAGGAGAGTCTGAGAGTAGGAGTGTCTGAGAGAAGGAGTGTCTGGGAGTAGGAGTGCCTAGGAGTAGGAGTGTCTGAGAGTAGGAGTGTCTGAGAGAAGGAGTGTCTGAGAGAAGGAGTGTCTGGGAGTAGGAGTGCCTAGGAGTAGGAGTGTCTGAGAGTAGGAATGTCTAGGAGTAGGAGTGTCTGCAAGTAGGAGTGTCTGCGAGTAGGAGTGTCTAGGAGTAGGAGTGTCTAGGAGTAGGAGTGTCTAGGAGTTGGAGTGTCTTGGAGTACGAGTGTCTGGGAGCAGGAGTGTCTAGGAGTAAGAGTGTCTTGGAGTGTCTGAGAGTAGGAGTGTCTGAGAGAAGGAGTGTCTGAGTGTAGGAGTGTCTGAGGGTAGGAGTGTCTAGGAGTGTCCGAGATAAGGAGTGTCTAGGAGTAGGAGTGTCTAGGAGTAGGAATGTCTAGGAGTAGGAGTGTCTGAGAGTAGGAGTGTCTGAGAGTAGGAGTGTCTGAGATAAGGAGTGTCTAGGAGTAGGAGTGTCTAGGAGTGTCTGAGATCAGGAGTGTCTAGGAGTAGGAGTGTCTGGGAGTAGGAGTGTCTGAGAGTAGGAGTGTCTGGGAGTAGGAGTGTCTAGGAGTAGGAGTGTCTAGGAGTGTCTGAGATAAGGAGTGTCTAGGAGTAGGAGTGTCTAGGAGTAGGAGTGTCTAGGAGTAGGAGTGTCTGAGAGTACGAGTGTCTGAGAGTACGAGTGTCTGAGAGTAGGAGTGTCTGGGAGTAGGAGTGTCTAGGAGTAGGATTGTCTAGGAGTGTCTGAGAGTAGGGGTGTCTAGTAGTGTCTGAGAGTAGGAATGTCTAGGAGTTTCTGAGATAAGGAGTGTCTGAGAGGAGGAGTGTCTAGGAGTAGGAGTGTCTAGTAGTGTCTAGGAGTAGGAGTGTCTATGAGTGTCTGAGAGTAGGAGTGTCTAGTAGTGTCTGAGTAGGAGTGTCTATGAGTGTCTGAGAGAAGTAGTGTCTGATAGTAGGAGTGTCTAGGAGTAGGAGTGTCCAGGAGTGTCTGATAGTAGAAGTGTCTGAGAGTAGGAGTGTCTAGGAGTAGGAGTGTCTAGGAGTGTCTGAGAGTAGGAGTTTCTAGGAGTAGGAGTGTCTAGTAGTTTCTAGGAGTAGGAGTGTCTAGTATTGTCTGAGAGTGGGAGTGTCTAGGAGTGTCTGAGAGAAGGAGTGTCTGATAGTGGGAGTGTCTAGGAGTAGGAGTGTCTGATAGTAGGAGTGTCTAGGAGTAGGAGTGTCCAGGAGTGTCTGTGAGTAGAAGTGTCTGAGAGTAGGAGTGTCTAGGAGTAGGAGTGTCTAGGAGTGTCTGAGAGTAGGAGTGTCTGAGAGTAGGAGTGTCTAGGAGTGTCTGAGAGTAAGAGTGTCTGATAGTAGGAGTGTCTAGGTGTGTTTGAGAGTAGGAGTGTCTGAGAGTAGGAGTGTCTGAGAGTAGGAGTGTCTAGGAGTGTCTGAGAGTTGGAGTGTCTAGGAGTAGGGGTGTCTGAGAGTAGGAGTGTCTGAGAGTAGGAGTGTCTGGGAGTAGGAGTGTCTGGCAGTAGGAGTGTCTGAGAGTAGGAGTGTCTGAGAGAAGGAGTGTCTGGGAGTAGGAGTGTCTGAGAGTAGGAGTGTCTGGGAGAAGGATTGCTGATTTAGGTTCAGATTTTTATTCCCCCTTTTATTCATTATGATTTAAAAGGTCAAATGTATCCAATGTTAGCACTCCAACTTTGAGATGCTATGTGAATATGGGTCCAGGATTTTACCCAAGTTAGCACAGCAGGGAGGATGCGGACTAAGAGTTGACTAAGGTAGGAAATGTTCTTTCTGCGTACCTGTGTTGTCTGAATGCGTAATTGAAACACCTGCGGCTAATATTACAATTTCTTTTCAGCATTTCATGATTCTTGCAAATCCTTCCTTCAGGTTTAACAACATTCTACCCCCCACACGCTCTCCGCTCTACTAATTGTATCTGGCCCTAATGTTGACCTGAACATTACGAGATCTGTGGTGTTCCTCAGGGGGGATTGTTAGGCCAATTAACATTCTGATCATGGACCTGGCTGTTTCAGTTTAGTTTTCAGTAATTGTATGAAACACTGCAGCAACATGACACGTACATTCATACAGGCTCCCATTGTTTACCCAGCTGCAGTACCCTGGCGCTGGGACTCGATAATAACATAATCCATACTGAGATAGCCCTGACTTCCTTAAGCCCTCAGCGCTCCTCGCAGCTCAAGTACTGGGAGTCTATTCAACCCAGACAGTGGGACTTCACACTCATGAACAGAATAGGGAGAACAGAAACAGCAGAATCACAGAACAGCAAATAAGAAAAGGGCTAAAGATAAGCGACCTGGGGCCTCTATCACGTTGGGTTTGTTTTCAGACAAAATCAATGTCTTTGTGTGCGTTGTGTACAGGACAGATGCAGACTACTTCACTGGGCAAGGTCTATGCCCCTGATCCTGATGATTGGGACAACAAGACCTACACCTTAGACGCAAGAGGAATGAAGTAGGTGTTACGTTTGTTTATAATGAGAGTGAGTCATAAGTAAGAACACACCGTTGACAGCATGTTACAGGAGCTCTCTATGTACAGGACAGTTAATCAGTTAAACAGTTAACATATGAGGGATACAAATAGAGATGGAAGTGATTGGAGGATGTCATATAAAATCAACGCCATTTCATACTTGGTCAGCGAGTGCTTATTCAACATGTACATCTGATCCGATGGCCTCGACCCCTAAAGAACGTTCCCTATGTGTTGAAATGATGAAGAAATATGATCAACAGTGATTGCTACTATGCTGAACATTGCAATCATATTCAGAGCAATCAGAGGATGCGTTTGTATCCTGTCAACTGGTGGAATTGTGGGGGGAAAAGGATCAAATAATGTTTTCTCTGCGATTGTTTACAATTTAGCATCTAACACAGTCAGGGAGTAAAAGAAAAATCCCAATTGCATATTTGACACATTCCTGTTTTATTCATATGGACTTGAACAAGGAGTAACTTTTTGGCCTTGTCCAATAATAGACACTTATTTCCTTATTTATATATTTTTTAAAGATTTTCCATTGCACGCCCTAATGAATACTACCCAGTCATTCAAGTTTTCCACAACGTCCTTGCCCTACCAACAGGTATTTCACCTTAGACAAGAGTACAGGTCACCTGGCCATCAGACAGCATACCCTAGCGGGCAGCTACTATCTCAGAGTGGGCGTGTCGGATGGGGTGTGGCCGGACGTGGTGTCGCGGGTCACAGTTCACGTGCGGGAGCTGGAGGACAAGGCAATCCATTTGTCAGCCTCCCTGCGTCTCACAGGTAGGCTACAGCAGCGTGACAGTGTCGTTCCAATCTAATCTACAGTCTATGATAGGGCCTTGTGTTTTGGTTAATCATGTCACAGTTTAACCTTTATTTAAAGCTTTTTCATCAAACTGTCCCCTTTTCTTTTACGTCATAGCACCATCCTCAGACAATTTCATTCATTTTTGGTCTAATTCTAATTTCTGGGAAGAGGCTGAAAATAATGATTAAAATCCAGGTCATGTGACTTGATTAGCCAAAACACAGGGCCCTCGTGATAAAGGCTGTGTCTGAAAAGAATACTAGCTGTCAAATCCTTGTTTCCTCTATCCTTATTGTTTCCTCAATTCCTCTCAAAGCGCATTGGAGGATAGGACTCAAGGTCTCTCTCTGGACCTCCTCATCCAATGAGCTTGGAGAGGAGTTCAGGAAACAAGAACAGAATAAGTAATAATTTGGCAGCTAGTGAGGTGAGGTTTTCAGACAGAGCCTACGGTCACTAGTTTTTTTTTTAACGACTACATTACGTGACTTGACAGGAGAAAGTTTGGGCCAAAAGTTTCTCCCGTCAGGTCACGGGATTAATAAAAGCTTCAGGCCCTAGTCAAGTCATGACCAACTCACAGTTCAGCAACTACATTGATGCTACTGCTGCTGCTGTTACTCCACAGCAGGATTGCTCTATAGGAGAAGATTATCTAACAAAGTTTATGTTGATACGAGCTCTGAAGTCTGAACCTGTCAACATAAGTTACTTTTTCCATTTGTTTTCCTTTCTCTCGCTCTCTGTCACTTGTCTTTCCACCCACACCAAGCATCTGTTTTTTTTCTTATTTTCTTTCGTTCCTTTGTTGGAGCGATATAGAGTGTAGCTTTCATTGAAATGTGTTTGGTTTGAGAAAGACAATAACTGCCAAGTTATTGTTATTATGATTGAATAAACTCAGACATTAAGTGGATGATTATGAGGTTGTCAAATGAATTAAGGTGGAATCAGCATCTGCTCAGTGAATTTAAACAGGAGAAAGAAGAAGAAATGAGTTATAAAGTCTCGGGATCTGGAATTGGTCCTCCTGAGGCTCCACTGTGAGCTAGCAAACCCAATGGATCCAGGTTGCTTTTTAAGCTTTTCCTAAAGATCAAAGCATTTTACGTTGAATGTGGGTCTCACCGTCTCCCTTACAAGCTGTAAGGCATGTACTTTACCACAAATCGATACAACCAATAGTCCCTATCACTTCAAGTAGCAGTGTGTGTCAAACATGTGGTGCCTTTTTCACACAAAAAAATGCAGTTTAATGTCTTGGTCTTGTGGCTCTCTCTGGGCATATCCCAATTGTAAAGGTCAATTTCAAACTGCCAGGTTAGTCCTTGACATTTTAAAATCCATTGTATGAATAGACTACAAGGCTATTAGGCATACTAGGGAATAATTTTCATTTTGTATAGATTAAAGATGACTTTTTCCACCCTCTCCGATATTATTAGAAGAGACGCATAGCTAATGCTTTGACCTCTAAATCTATTTAATAGTGAGGCCGTCAAATGGTTTATACCGGAGCCAAAGAGTCGGGTCTCGCTGGAAATAATTAAATAACAGTAAATAAAATAGTTTCACCTAATGGGTGAGTGAACTGACGTGTGGCCAGCATACGTCAATCTAGAGGAATGTTGGAGATTACATTTGATAATAGAACCAAGACTGAGAACACTTTGATCCACTCCGCCTGTCAGTGAGTAGTGAACGTTCAGTGAATGTGTGTATGTGTGTCTCTCTCTTTCTGTGTGTGTGTGTTTTGTGTGTGTTTGTTTGTATTTCTCCCTTCTGTAGGCATCACTGCCAGGGATTTTATTGAGTCCCAGGTGGACAAGACGAGTCGACAGGATATGTTCAGGGGCTTCCTGTCTGAACACCTGTCCGTCAGATCAGGTGCCATCAACGTATTCAGCCTGACAGACGTAGGACTGAAGATGCTGGACGTGCGCTTCTCTGTGCACAGCGACAGCTACCTTCGCCCAGAGAAACTACATGGATACCTTGCGGTGCATAAAAAGAAGGTACGCCTCAAAGTTTTCCCTTCTTGAAGATAGGGATCTTAGCTCATACATCTCTAGGTGCATAGCAGAGCTTGGCGTTCTTGAGATCATTTCTTTATCAGCCAAGAGGTGCGGTGTGCATTCATAGCTTTTTCATTCATGTTGTTCACACCAACTCTCCCCCTTGTGTGTTCATACCTGCTTCCTCACTCTTTCTCTATCTCTCCCCAACTCCTTCCCTCTATCTTTTAAATCAAAGCAAATTAAATGTTATTTGTCACGTACGCCGAAAACAACAGGTGTAGACTTTACCGTGAAATGCTTACTTACGAACCCATTCCCAACAATGCCGTCACTGCAACCCCCCCTCCAGGTCTCTGATCACTATCTTGTTTCCTTTTCTGTCTCCTCTCCTCCAACCCTAGCCACTCAGCCCCTACCCACATGGTCATGCTCCGTTGCAATCTTCGCTCTCTCTCTCCCACTACTCTCTCCTCTTCTATCCTATCACCTCTCCCTTATACTAAATCTTTCTCCCTCTTGTCTCCTGATTCTGCCTCTTCGACCCTACTCTCCTCCCTTTCCGCATCCTATGACTCACACTGTCCCCTTTCCTCCCAGCCAGCTCGGCCCTCCCCTCCTGCTCCGTGGATGAGTGACTCATTGCGATCATACAGAACAGGGCTATAATGGACAGAGCAAAAATGGACAGAGCAAAAATGGAGGAAAACTAAACGTCTGGATGACCTATCATCCTTTTACTCTCTCCTCTCTACCTTCTCTTCTTCTGTATACGCTGCTAAAGCCACTTTCAATCACTCTAAATCTCAAACTTCTGCTTCTAACCCACCTTCTCCTCCCTCCTTAATCCCCCCTCCTCCTCCCTCTCTGCAGACAACTTTGTCAACCACTTTGAAAAGAAGGTTGATGACATCCGCTCCTCATTCACTCAGCCTATTAAGTCCACTGGTCCCACTCAAACAGAACTACCCTACTCCTTGACCTCTCTCTCCCCTCTCTCTCCAGATGAAATCCTGCAACTAGTGGAGGTCCAGCCGCCCGACAACCTGTCGCTCGACCCATTCCCCTCTTCCCTTCTCTGGAGACCTTCTCCCATTCCTCACTTCTCTCATTAACTCATCCCTGACCACTGTTTGTGTCCCCTCTGACTTCAAACGGGCCTGAATCACTCCCCTCCTCAAGAAACCAACACTTGAAAACTACAGACCAGTATCCCTTCTTTATTTTCTTTCCAAAACACTTGAGTGTGCTGTCTCTGACCAACCCCCTCACTATCTCTCTCAAAACGATATTCTTGACCCTAAGTAGTCAGGATTCAAGACAGGTCACTCAACTGAAACTGCTCTTCTCTGTGTCACGGAAGCTCTCTGCACAGCCAAAGCTGACACTCTCTCCTCTGTTCACATCCTCCTAGATCTATCCACTGCCTTTGACACAGTGAGCCATCAGATTCTCCTCTCCACCCTCTCAGGGCTGGGTGTCTCAGGCTCTGCACACTCTTGTATTGCATCCCACCTGGCAGGTCGCTCTTACTGTACCAGGCGACGTGGAGAGGATCTGTGTCTTTACAACACTCTCACTACTGGTGTCCCCCAGGGCTCGGTTCTAGGCCCTCGCCTCATCTTTCTATGCATCAGGTCACTAGGCTCCGTCATATCCACAAATGGTCTCTCCTATCATTGCTATGCGGATGACACTCAACCCCCTTCTGACACTCAGGTCGTGACACGCATCTCTGCGTGCTTAGCAGATATCTCGGCCTAGCACCTCAAGCTCAACCTTGACAAGACAGAGCTGCCCTTCCTCCCCAGGGAAGGCCTGGCCGCTTTAAGACATCTCCATCACAGTTGAGAACTCCACGGTGTCCCCCTCCCAAAGTACAAAGAACCTTGGTGTGACCCTGGAAACACCCTGTTGTTCTCTGCAAACATCAAAGCAGTGACTCGCTCCTGCAGGATCATGCTCTACAACAATGGTATTCAAACGTTTTCAGCGGTGACCCATTTTTTTTCCGTCAGAATTTCTAAGGTCTACATTCTTTTCACAAAGAATTTCTTATTCTTTCACAAAGAATAAACATTATGATGGTGTTGGAGTCATGAGCAGTCGTGGGTGAACAGGGAATACAGGAAGGGACTAAGCACGCACCCCTGAAGGGTGTTGAGGGTCAGTGTGGCGGTCCTGAGCTTAGTGATGAGCTTGAGAGGGCACTATGGTGTTGAACGCTGAGCTGTAGTCAATGAACAGCATTCTCACTTAGTTGTTCCTTTTGTCCAGGTGGGAAAGGGCACTGTGGACTGCAGCAGAGATTGCATCTTCTGTGGTTCTGTTGGGGTGGTGGACGGATTGGAGTGGGTCCAGGGTGTCTGGGATGATGGTGTTGATGTGAGCCATGACCAGCCTTTCAAATAATTTCATGGCTACAGACATGAGTGCTACGGGGCAATGGTCATTTAGACAGGTTACCTTGGCGTTCTTGGGCACAGGGACTATGGTGGTCTACTTGAAACATATAGGTATTACAGAATGGGTCAAGGAGAGGTTGAAAATGTCAATGAAGACACTTGACAGCTGGTCAGCGTTCTGAGTACGCGTTCTGGTAATGCTTCTGGGCATGCGGCCTTGTGAATGTTAACCTGTTTAAAGTTCTTGCAGCGGCTACAGAGAGCATGATCACACAGTTGTCCAGAACAGCTGGTGCTCTCACAAATGGTTCAGAGTTGCTAGCCTTGAAGTAAGCATAGAAGGCATTTAGCTCGTCTGGGACACTTGCGTCGCTGGGCAGCTCGCACCTGGGTTTCACAATGTAATTTGTGATAGTTTGCAAGCCCTGCCACATCCGCCGAGTATCAGAGCTGGTGTAGTAGGATTTGATTTTAGTCCTGTGTTGACGCTTTGGCTGCTTGATGGTTCGTCGGAGGGCGTAGTGGGATTTCTTATAAGCGTCCAGATTAGTGTCCCACTCCTTGAAAGCGTCAGCTCAAGCCTTTAGCTCAGTGTGGATGTTGCCTGTAATGGCTTCTGTTTGGGATATGTACGTACGGTCACTGTGGGGACGACGTCGTCGATGCACTTATACATTTTTTATACATTTTTATTTATTTAACCTTTATCAAAGCAGTCACCGGCTGATAATTATAATTATGCGGCGCATAATTGGCCCAGCGTCGTCCGGGTTTGGCCGGAGTAGGCCATCATTGTAAATAAGAATTTGTTCTTAACTGACTTGCCTAGTTAAATAAACTTCTCAATGCCATCGAATGAACCCCGGAACATACTCCAGTCTGTATCTTAGCATCCGCTTCTTCCCTCCATCCCTCACTCACTCCATCTCCTACCCTCTTTTCTCTGTCTGTCTTTCTCAGACCTCAGTCATTTATTGAAAATAAATCTGCCATTTTGCACACTTGGTTATTTGAACGTAAATATGTCTATGTGCAAGGAGTATCAGCTTGCCTCATCACACCCCTTCCTTCCTTCTCCCCCTCTCTCTCGTTCTCTTTCTCTCTCTTTCCTTAGCTGCAGTCTCTGCTGCGGGTGAATGTGTCCCAGGTACAGGTGGATGAGTGTGTGTACACAGACTGCAGGGCGGGTGGGGGTTGCTCCACATACCTCAGCGTCAGTGACACGCCCACCCTGGTGGATGCTGGCAACATGGCCCTGGTGTCTGTGACAGTGACTTCCTCAGCCGTGTGTGGCTGCACCGCAAGGGACCGTGTCCACCAGGCCTGTTCCTCCTACCCCACAAACCCCTGCTTCAATGGAGGCACCTGCATGGACACCCTAAGCGGGTACAGGTGAGCAGAGAGCAACGACTACAGCAACACACCTCACCTGAGGACCATGTGAACTGGGTTGTGTTTATTAAGGCACATCATAGCTGAAAACAAGATATAGGGCTATACTTATTGGACAAGTGTAGATAATTCCTCCCTTTTTCCCTCAATTTCTGACCATTTTCTTCCAATTTAACTCTACTGAACACGATTGTATCCTGTATTTATTGTATTTAATTGATTATGCAAGATAAAATATACTTTCATAGGTGACAAATAAGAGATGATTGAGATAATGTGATTGAAATAGTCAAGAGGAAATCTACACAGAGATGGTGATGTGGAGAAAATGAGATCCGAATCAGAAATGACACTAGAGCTACCTGGGAAAAAATGATTTCAGACTAGAATGACAATAAATTAAGGGTTAAAAAAAATTGACATTTCAATGATGAATTACCTCCTAATTATATGCTGGAGCCTTGAACGCTAAGCATATACAGCAGTCAGAAATCCATAAAAACCCAGTACAATTGCCCCATGTGGGCGCATCACAGAGGAAACAGGATGGAGCTAATTTGATGATGAGGATTAATGGTAGGATTTAAGAAATGTAGGCCAGTGAGATTACAACAATAACTACCCACCCCTCTCTTGTAAGTGCTGACAACTTTTCACAATCCCACTTAATACCATTTACATGACCATGTAAAGTGAAGTTAGCCAGACAGACGTGCATACAGAAGAACACGTCCGCCTTAAAACCTTAGAACATGAGGGTTACGCTCATGGCCTGTGTCCCAAATGGCATCCTTTTCCTTATATAGTGCACTACTTCTGACCAGAGCCCCATGGGCCCTAGGGTGCCATTTGGTGCACAGCCATGCATTCCGTGTTTTTTATCTGCCACATCAGCTGCAGTCTGCAGTCTTGTGAGAGAAAGTCCTAGCCCTTGTCAGAATATTGATGCTGCTATATAACCCAAGGTGTATTCAGTATGTGCGTAAAAAAATCCAATTTCGGCACCATCTCATGTAGAGAGAGCTTAATAGCCAGTCTGAGACATTGCCTTATCAGATAGTGTCAGTCAAAAGGGAAAAACAGAGGAAGAAACATGCTCTGGAGTCTGGATTGGATTGGCATTGCTCTCTGGAGTCGCATGGAAAATTACTGGGAAGGTATGTGCTTGTGTGTCTGTTGTGTGTTCTTTTGTCCATGTGTGTGTATGCTTGCTTAAGCACAAACGTGCGTGCACTCTTTCTTCCGTATCTGTCTGTGTGTGTAAACACACAGTCTTTCCTAGAACCATCCCCCTGTCTCTCTCCAAATGGATCAGTATTCCTGACATGTGTTGGCCCTCTGCAGAATAAACAGAGTTGGAGACGGAGAGAAAAGAGAAAACAGACCCTAACAGTGCACAGCAGAGCCATATGCTCAGAGACGCCGCATGGAAAGAGATGGCTGTGACATTCTCTACCAAGCCCAGTTCGTCTCATATCAATTTTCACCAGGGGTGTGAGAATATTCTGATTCTCCCCTGTTTGGATTGAAAGTGTTGTTTTTCTCACTGCATGTATTGTATATCAAGTCATTTCTTTGATTAAGATTTATGGCTCGTAGACATGCAGATGCACTAGTGGACGCATGCCATGAACAAGTGGAGGCATGCCATGAAGAAGTGAAGGCATGCCATGAAGAAGTGGAGGCAGTCCATGAAGAAGTGGAGGCATTCCATGAATAAGTGGAGGAATGCCATGAAGAAGTGGAGACATTCCATGAATAAGTGGAGGCATTCCATGAATAAGTGGAGGAATGCCATGAAGAAGTGGAGACATTCCATGAATAAGTGGAGGCATGCCATGAATAAGTGGAGGCATTCCATGAAGAAGTGGAGACATTCCATGAATAAGTGGAGGAATGCCATGAAGAAGTGGAGACATTCCATGAATAAGTGGAGGCAGTCCATGAAGAAGTGGAGACATTCCATGAATAAGTGGAGGAATGCCATGAAGAAGTGGAGACATTCCATGAATAAGTGGAGGCATTCCATGAATAAGTGGAGGAATGCCATGAAGAAGTGGAGACATTCCATGAATAAGTGGAGGCATGCCATGAATAAGTGGAGGCATCCATGAATAAGTGGAGGCAGTCCATGAAGAAGTGGAGGCATTCCATGAAGAAGTGGAGGGATTCCATGAAGAAGTGGAGGCATTCCATGAAGAAGTGGAGGCATTCCATGAAGGTGGAGGCATTCCATGAATAAGTGGAGGCATTCCATGAAGAAGTGGAGACATTCCATGAAGAAGTGGAGGCATGCCATGAAGAAGTGGAGGCATTCCATGAAGGTGGAGGCATTCCATGAATAAGTGGAGGCATGCCATGAAGAAGTGGAGGCATTCCATGAAGAAGTGGAGACATTCCATGAATAAGTGGAGGCATTCCATGAATAAGTGGAGGCATTCCATGAATAAGTGGAGGCATGCCATGAAGAAGTGGAGGCATTCCATGAAGAAGTGGAGACATTCCATGAAGAAGTGGAGGGATTCCATGAAGAAGTGGAGGCAGTCCATGAAGAAGTGGAGGCATTCCATGAAGAAATGGAGACATGCCATGAAGAAGTGGAGGCATTCCATGAATATGTGGAGGCAGTCCATGAAGAAGTGGAGGCATTCCATGAATAAGTGGAGGCATGCCATGAAGAAGTGGAGGCATGCCATGAAGAAGTGGAGGCATCCATGAATAAGTGGAGGCATGCCATGAAGAAGTGGAGGCATTCCATGAAGAAGTGGAGACATTCCATGAAGAAGTGGAGGGATTCCATGAAGAAGTGGAGGCAGTCCATGAAGAAGTGGAGACATTCCATGAATAAGTGGAGGCATTCCATGAATAAGTGGAGGCATTCCATGAATAAGTGGAGGAATGCCATGAAGAAGTGGAGACATTCCATGAATAAGTGGAGGCATGCCATGAATAAGTGGAGGCATCCATGAATAAGTGGAGGCAGTCCATGAAGAAGTGGAGGCATTCCATGAAGAAGTGGAGGGATTCCATGAAGAAGTGGAGGCATTCCATGAAGAAGTGGAGGCATTCCATGAAGGTGGAGGCATTCCATGAATAAGTGGAGGCATTCCATGAAGAAGTGGAGACATTCCATGAAGAAGTGGAGGCATGCCATGAAGAAGTGGAGGCATTCCATGAAGGTGGAGGCATTCCATGAATAAGTGGAGGCATGCCATGAAGAAGTGGAGGCATTCCATGAAGAAGTGGAGACATTCCATGAATAAGTGGAGGCATTCCATGAATAAGTGGAGGCATTCCATGAATAAGTGGAGGCATGCCATGAAGAAGTGGAGGCATTCCATGAAGAAGTGGAGACATTCCATGAAGAAGTGGAGGGATTCCATGAAGAAGTGGAGGCAGTCCATGAAGAAGTGGAGGCATTCCATGAAGAAATGGAGACATGCCATGAAGAAGTGGAGGCATTCCATGAATATGTGGAGGCAGTCCATGAAGAAGTGGAGGCATTCCATGAATAAGTGGAGGCATGCCATGAAGAAGTGGAGGCATGCCATGAAGAAGTGGAGGCATCCATGAATAAGTGGAGGCATGCCATGAAGAAGTGGAGGCAGTCCATGAAGAAGTGGAGGCATTCCATTAAGAAGTGGAGGCATGCCATGAAGAAGTGGAGGCATTCCATGAAGAAGTGGAGGCATGCCATGAAGAAGTGGAGGCATGCCATGAAGAAGTGGAGGCATGCCATGAAGAAGTGGAGGCATGCCATGAAGAAGTGGAGACATTCCATGAAGAAGTGGAGGAATGCCATGAAGAAGTGGAGGCATGCCATGAAGAATTGGAGACATTCCATGAAGAAGTGGAGGCATTCCATGAATAAGTGGAGGCATGCCATGAATAAGTGGAGGCATTCCATGAAGAAGTGGAGGCAGTCCATGAAGAAGTGGAGGCATTCCATGAATAAGTGGAGGCATGCCATGAAGAAGTGGAGGCATTCCATGAAGAAGTGGAGGCATTCCATGAAGAAGTGGAGGCCTTCCATGAAGAAGTGGAGGCAGTCCATGAAGAAGTGGGGGCATGCCATGAAGAAGTGGAGGCAGTCCATGAAGAAGTGGAGGCAGTCCATGAAGAAGTGGAGGCATGCCAGAAAGAAGTGGAGGCATTCCATGAAGAAGTGGAGGCAGTCCATGAAGAAGTGGAGGCATTCCATGAAGAAGTGGAGACATTCCATGAAGAAGTGGAGGCATTCCATGAAGAAGTGGAGACATTCCATGAAGAAGTGGAGGCATTCCATGAATAAGTGGAGGCAGTCCATGAAGAAGTGGAGGCATTCCATGAATAAGTGGAGGCATGCCATGAAGAAGTGGAGGCATTCCATGAAGAAGTGGAGACATTCCATGAAGAAGTGGAGGCAGTCCATGAAGAAGTGGAGACATTCCATGAATAAGTGGAGGCATTCCATGAATATGTGGAGGCAGTCCATGAAGAAGTGGAGGCATTCCATGAAGAAGTGGAGGCATGCCATGAAGAAGTGGAAGCATTCCATGAAGAAGTGGAGACATTCCATGAAGAAGTGGAGGCAGTCCATGAAGAAGTGGAGACATTCCATGAAGAAGTGGAGGCAGTCCATGAATAAGTGGAGACATTCCATGAAGAAGTGGAGGCAGTCCATGAAGAAGTGGAGACATTCCATGAAGAAGTGGAGGCATTCCATGAATATGTGGAGGCAGTCCATGAAGAAGTGGAGGCATTCCATGAATAAGTGGAGGCATGCCATGAAGAAGTGGAGGCATTCCATGAAGAAGTGGAGACATTCCATGAAGAAGTGGAGGCAGTCCATGAAGAAGTGGAGACATTCCATGAAGAAGTGGAGGCATTCCATGAATAAGTGGAGGCATTCCATGAAGAAGTGGAGGCAGTCCATGAAGAAGTGGAGACATTCCATGAAGAAGTGGAGGCAGTCCATGAAGAAGTGGAGACATTCCATGAAGAAGTGGAGGCATTCCATGAAGAAGTGGAGACATTCCATGAAGAAGTGGATGCATGCCATGAAGACGATCAATTCATTCTGCTTAATTTTGTTCTTCATTCAGTTAGCAATGGTCCATAGAAGCACTATAAGCTGTAATCAAGGCAAAGGAAGGGAAAGGAGAGGTAATCACAAAGAAATCAGTCAGAGTGCTTCTGCCTGCAAAACACACATGCACCCACACATGCGCGCGTGCGCACACACACACACACACACAAGACACTCTTGCACACACATACACTGTACTTGGGGTACAAACTCTTGTCATTGTAGTGGTACCCTGCAAGGTGCAAAATAATAACTGAAAGCCACGCCCACACTAAGCCACCCCTCCAATGATTGGGTACAAAAATGTACCATTATACTAGATGTCCCCTAAAAGGTACCGAAAAGTATCATTTGAAATCTAATGTGTACCTCTGAATGTACATTATGTATATTTAGATCTTTGTGTACCCCAGGGAAAAATACTGTACCCTAACCGCACCCTTTTTTCTGCACAGCAGAGTAAATGGGACTGAAACAAGGAGAGATTGAGAATCAGTGATACTGTAGGGGGCCTAGAAAAGTAGGAATCATGTTCTTAATCATGCTCGAACAAAGGGATCTGATGTGCTGCTGAGCAGTGGTAAGTTAGAGGAGTTCTACAGCCCCTAAACCTCTGTTTCGGCTCACAGGCTAAACAATGTTATAAGGATAATAAAATGAATAGAACGATTGAGGGACTTGTGTTTCTATGTAATGTTTTCAATGCAGTATTTAATATGTACTTGATGTGTTTCGTGCCTAATGCACAAGTAGCTACTGTATGTAGATGAAATCCCTGCCTGACATTTATAAAGATACGTTGCACAGCACTTTACACACACACACAGATATGACAATATAGCCAGCCCCGTCATAATGTTTCAATATGGAAAAATTACTGTTAATGTTCTTTGGGGTGCTTTTTTTCAATGCCACCACAGATGCCAGTGCCCACCGCAGTACGAGGGTCCTGAGTGCCAGCAGACAAGGCGAAGTTTCCTTGGCAACGGCTATGCCTGGTTTCCTCCCATAAGGCCGTGCTTTGATAGCCATCTTTCCCTGGAGTTCATCACAGGGGCTGAGGATGGGCTGCTGCTCTACAGCGGGCCCCTGGCCACCCTGCTTCCCGGAGACCCAGAGGACTACATGGCCATAGGTAGGGTAATGTGTTACCCACTTAGGATTTGAACCCAGGTCATGGAGATCACGTAAGCCCTCTGAACTAAAGCCTAGGCATTAACTGGGAG
Organism: Salvelinus alpinus; assembly: GCF_045679555.1. Taxonomy (NCBI): domain Eukaryota; kingdom Metazoa; phylum Chordata; class Actinopteri; order Salmoniformes; family Salmonidae; genus Salvelinus; species Salvelinus alpinus. The sequence continues at coordinate 46,899,011 of NC_092100.1, forward strand.
CTAACTCAAGTCTTTAGGTCTCAGGCAAGGTTAATCAGCCCTCTAGCGTGGTTTACCAAACCAACTCTGTTACACAAAGGCAAGTATACTGCATCTACCTTCCAGTCCAACCGAGGTGCATGATTTGAATAACAAATGGAATGTGTGGGATATATTCAGCGTTATTTGGATTAATTAGGTTGCTTAGTCATACAGCCTAGACAGAGACAAAACACTAAAAGTAAAGCAGTGTAACCTTGTTAATGGGTTCACTTCACTTGTTCATGAAAAGTAGATAATGGTCCGTACCTTTGGGATGAACTGTTCGTTACATATGTACAGTAAATATACAGTTTCATGTAAAGTATATATGTATGCATTGACTATTTGACACTGAACAACATCCCTCCAAGAGCATCAGAAGTGCATCCAACACCACAGTTGAACTTTGACCCTTTAAGTCTGTAGGTGGAATGTCATGGTGATGCTGGTACTGATGACCTCTCTTCTCCTCAGAGCTGATTGGTGGAACACCTAGCCTGAAAATCAACCATGGGTCTGGAACCCTGGTCCTGCAGTTGCCGGGAAATGTGTTTGTGTCCGACAGACGCTGGCACCGTCTAGATGTTAGGAGCAACAGTAAAGTAAGCGAACCATTAAATGGCTGTATTCGCATCCTGAAAACACACATTCTTCCATGTTCTTACCTGTATGTGTATGTTTGTGTGTGTGCAGAGATTGTTACCTTCCTCTTCTTCTCTTGGGTTTTCAGGAAGTGCGTTTCACCCTGGATCGCTGCTCCAGTGCCATTGTCATGGAGACGGAGGGCGTGGACAGCTGGGCCATGACCGAGGACCGCTCTTCTTGTGAAGTCAGAGGAGTCACGCCCAATAGGGACAGGTACTGTCCTGCTCAGAATCCCACCCCTCTGACATCACACCAATCACACCTGCCAGCCAGTGAAGGCATTGCCGATGGCCAAAATAGTTCCTCTGAAAGGCATTAAAAGATCTACGAACATCTATCCATCTACCATGCATACTCCAATTCTTGTAGCAGCCACTGTGTCATCCAGTGTTGGTTACAATTAAGATAAGGTACTATACAGATGAGTTGACATGAGTGAGTGGTGTGATTCTGGAAGGATGGATGGATGGACAAAACAAACAAATGGACAGACAGACAAATGGTTTGAATGGACAGACAGATAAATGGTTTGAATGGACAGACAGATAAATGGTTTGAATGGACAGGCAGATAAATGGTTTGAATGGACAGACAGATAAATGGTTTGAATGGACAGGCAGATAAATGGTTTGAATGGACAGACAGATAAATGGTTTGAATGGACAGACAGATAAATGGTTTGAATGGACAGACAGATAAATGGTTTGAATGGACAGGCAGATAAATGGTTTGAATGGACAGACAGATAAATGGTTTGAATGGACAGACAGATAAATGGTTTGAATGGACAGGCAGATAAATGGTTTGAATGGACAGGCAGATAAATGGTTTGAATGGACAGGCAGATAAATGGTTTGAATGGACAGGCAGATAAATGGTTTGAATGGACAGACAGATAAATGGTTTGAATGGACAGACAGATAAATGGTTTGAATGGACAGGCAGATAAATGGTTTGAATGGACAGACAGATAAATGGTTTGAATGGACAGACAGATAAATGGTTTGAATGGACAGGCATTGACAATGACGTGTCTCCTCTTTTCCACAGGTACCTGAATGGGAGTCAGGTGTTGCAGCTGGGTGGTGTCAACGAAAACATGTCCTATGAGTATCCCCAGCTACAGCACAAGCACTTCACTGGATGTCTGCGCAACCTGGTTGTGGATAGTATGGTAAGACACAAAAGTCTAGAGCTCTCCCCTAACACCCCAACAACAACAAGTTTACCTCTCTAACTCAATCTCGGCTCTGGACATTGCATATTATGTCTTACATTTTCTCACTCCTTGACTTGTCTAGTTGACTCGCTAGGTTTCATTAAGACATGAGCTCAAGAGGAATGTAAATTTGAGCTCAAGGCTAAGCTGGGAGTATCTTCTAAATGCTGATGTCTTTCACTCATCATATTCCCCTTCAAATCAAATCAAATCAAATGGAATTAGTCACATGCGCCGAATACAACAGGTGTAGACCTTACAGTGAAATGCTTACTTACGAGCCCCTAACCAACAACGCAGTTAAAAAAAATATATATATATACGTATATACATTTAAAAAAATGTCAGGTTCTCTTAGTGCCTTAATGTCAGACAGGTTATATGTACTGGCGGGATGTATTCTCCTTCATTATTATTCTCCTTTATGCCTATGACCTTCTCTCATCTTTACTTTATGCTTCAGAAAGGGATGTATTGTGCATTATTGAGGTTATACTGAAAACCTCATGCCATCACTCTCTCTCTCTCCCTTATTCATTTCTCTCTTGCCCTCATTTTTTAACTTTCTTTCTCTTTCTTCCTCTCTCTTCTCTCTCCCCCCACATCTCTCTTTCTCTCTCTCTCTCTCTCTCACACTCACCCTCCTTCTCTCGCTCCCTCATTCCTTCACCCCCCTGCATCTCTTCCCTCTCTGCTCCAGCTCTATGACCTTGGTTATCCCTCAGAGTCCTCCAGCAGTGCCCCAGGCTGCTCTCTGACTGATGGGAACTGTGTAAACATGGGTGTACCAGCCTGTGGCGCCAGGGGGCGCTGTAACGGGCAGTGGGACTCCTTCCGCTGCCAGTGTGGGCCCGGTTACACAGGGATCCACTGTGAATACGGTACGTCCTTAGAGAATATACAGTCGGGTTAGGACAGGTGTTGTCTGTGGGAGAGTGGACTGTATTACATAGTAGAATCCTATTTTTCCCCCCCAACAAGATCAAAATGCACTGGCTTTGAATTATAGGTTTAACCTATAATAAGATTCAAGATTCACCTTTTTTTTTTATTGCTCTTGTGGAATGGAAATGTGTCTTAAGGCTTTAAATGCATGGCTCACACACAATATAACTGTGTTTGGCTTCTGTCACATATGTGATTTGTCTTTAATTGGCTACTGAGTCCACACAGTAGACGGTACAGTATAAATAATACATCATGAATAATATACTGTAGTTGAAGCCCTCATGGCAGCTCTATGTTTTTCTCTCTTCGACTGACAGAAGTCCCAGAGTTCTCCTTCGATGGGAGGAGCCATGTCCAGTACCAGGTGGGCTGGTCTCTCCCGGCCCGTCACACCAGCGTGCAGCTCCAGGTGCGAACCCACGTCCCCAGCGGTGTACTCCTCAGCCTCCTCTCCCAGGAGCAGAATGAATACTTGCGTCTGGAGGTGAGTCATCGACACTCTGCCTGCAGAGAGGCACTTTAATTGGCTCCTGCTGTAGCCTGCTCCTCAACGTTGTTATTACGTTGCCTGAATGACTGTCATGATGGCTCGACATTTTCGACAATGATGGAGTGAGTAATGGCGGGCTTGGAACACAGGAAGTGGGTACTGAGTGGGCCTCTGAGTGACTGACTTCTGTATGTGTGTTCGGAGTGTACTTGTATTGCCTTTGGGTTGTTTTGAGATCCGCCTATGGAACACCACAGCACAGTATTGAGGATTATTTTATTGTCTGTCTAGTTATAAGCACATCCTTCCTTCAGTATTAGGGTCTAGGGAAGTGGGTCGCTGTTATTAGTTGGATGTAAGAGCTTTCTTAAGTGGAAAGGTCCAATTCTGTCTTTTCTTCTTCAAGCTCTTATAGGGGACTTTTTCAGCATATTGCTAGACTTCTGTACCCAATTTGAACTGGAAAATATGAAGTGGCATATACAATCAACCTAGCTTACCTATAGTATTTGCTACATCACAAGGCTCTTCTCTGTCTGGCTTAACCAGGAAAATAGAACACAATTTCTGAGTGTGAATACCATTTCTGTGGAAATAGGATGTTAGGGTTAAAGGAGCCTTTGGCCTCTTTGAGTGACAGTGTGTCCACAGCACCAGGTAGAAGACTGCTCGGCTAGCGTCTGTCACTCAAGAACACCTACCCACACAGGTCAGCTGTTTCCACTCTCATCCTACTGTAGCTTCCTCATGACAAACCAGGTTGACAGAGCAAGTGTCAGAGAGTGCACCAGCATGCAGTCTCACTGCTATAGCTCCTTTCTGAGTGTCTGAGTCAGTGAAGTAGCAACCCCCCTCTAGCCATTTCTCACCACCAGCCCCATACATACCAGTACAAAGAAACTGAGGAAAGGATTGGGGCTCTGTATGATCTCAGCAGCAAATGTACGTAGGTTATATAAGGGACCTCTGTGAACAATCTCTCAGAATTGAGTCGGCGAGCTGTATAAAACGCTTGTTTTTTTGTCTGAAAGCAAGCTACTCTGTCTGAAGCTGTCTCAGACCCTCCCGAGAGACACTTGAGTGTGGATCCAGACAACAAGTCTCTCAGAACCTCAGCCTCTCTTGTTTGCTCTGATGGGTAGGAAGGGATGGAGAGGGAGGAGGGAGCGCATGCTGAATGAATAACAAGACATTCACAAGGTTGCTGGGGGCTGCTGCATAAGTGTGAGAGTTAGGCCTCGGAAACCTTTTTCACCTCTTGTTTTTTATTTCACCTTTATTTAGGCCAGTTGAGAACAAGTTCTGGTTTGCGACCTGGCCAAGATAAAGCAAAGCAGTTCTACACATACAACAACACAGAGTTACACATGGGATAAACAAATGTACAGTCAATAACACAATAGACAAATCTATATACAGTGTGTGCAAGTGTCGTAAGATTAGGGAGGTAAGGCAATAAATAGGCCATAGTGGCGAAATTATTACAATTTAGCAGTTAAACCCTGGAGTGATAGATGTGCAGATGATGATGTGCAAGTAGAAATACTGGGGTGCAAAAGAGCAAAAATAAATAACAGTTGTCACGTTCCTGACCTTATTTCCTTTGTTTAGTCTTTGTTTAGTTGGTCAGGACGTGACCTGGGTGGGTACATTCTATGTTTTGTGTTTCTATGTTGGGTTTGTTGTTTGGCCTAATATGGTTCTCAATCAGAGGCAGGTGTTTGTAATTGTCTCTGATTGGGAACCATATTAAGGTAGCCTGTTTGCACTGTTGGTTTGTGGGTGATAGGACTGTTTTCGGTTTGAACCTTTCTCGCCCCGGGGTTCCGCTAGCGGAACACTCACAACATTCCGCTGCCTTTGCAGAGCGCGAAATTCAAAACATTTTTTTTTTAAATATTTAACTTCCACACATTAACAAGTCCAATACAGCAAATGAAAGATAAACATCTTGTGAATCCAGCCAACATGTCCGATTTTTAAAATGTTTTACAGCGAAAACACAATATATATTTATGTTAGCTCACCACAATAGCCAAACACACACCGCTATTTATCCACCGCATAGGTAGCTTTCAAAAAACCGACAAAATATAGATATAATTAGTCACTAACCAAGAAACAACTTCATCAGATGACAGTCTTATAACATGTTACACAATACATTTATGTTTTGTTCGAAAAATGTGCATATTTGGGGTATAAATCATAGTTTTACATTGCAGCTACAATCACAAATAGCACCGAAGCAGCCAGAATAATTACAGAGAGCAACGTGAAATACATAAATACTCATCATAAAACATTTATGAAAAATACAGCAAATGAAAGATAAACATCTTGTGAATCCAGACAATATTTCCGATTTTTTAAGTGTTTTACAGCGAAAACACAATATAGAAATATATTAGCTTACCACAATAGCCAAACACACAACCGCATTTATTCACCGCAAAGATAGCTTTAGCAAAAACCAGCAATAAATATAAAATAAATCACTAACCTTTGGACAACTTCATCAGATGACAGTCTTATAACATCATGTTACACAAAACATTTATGTTTTGTTCGAAAATGTGCATATTTAGAGCTGAAAACTGTGCTTATACATTGTGAAAATGTAGCAACTTTTTCCCAGAATGTCCGGATATATTTCTGACACTCACCTAATCTGACCAAATAACTCATCATAAACTTTACATAAAAATACTTGTTGTATGGCAAATGAAAGATACACTGGTTCTTAATGCAACCGCTGTGTTAGATTTAAAAAAATAACTTTAGTACGACATACAGCTTGCGTTATTGCGAGACAGCGCCCGCTAAAAGGGCGGAGAATAGGACTAAACATTTCACACAAAAATACGAAATAACATCATAAATTGTTCTTACTTTTGTTGAGCTTCCATCAGAATCTTGTACAAGGAGTCCTTGGTCTAGATTAAATCGTTGTTTGGTTTTAGAATGTCCTTTTCTCCTGTCGAATTAGCAACCTTAGCTAGCCAAGTGGCGCGAACATGTCCATCTTCTCTCGACGCAAACAACGAAAAACTCCAAAAGTCCCGATAAACGTTGAATAATCTGATAAAACTCGGTTGAAAAAACATACTTTACGATGATATTATCACATGTATCAAATAAAATCAGAGCCGGAGATATTAGCCGTGTATACCGAACGCTTTTCAGAAGGCAATCTGGGGTTCCTTCTCGCGCCTTCGAAGACAATGAAATTTCCAGACCTGTCACTCCAAAAGCTCTTGTTCGACCTCAGATCAAGCTAGACACCCCATTTCACCTCCCACTGCCTGTTGACATCTAGTGGAAGGCGTATGAAGTGCATGTATATCGATAGATATAAGCCAGTTGAATAGGCAGGCCCTGGAACAGAGCCTCGATTTCAGATTTTTCACTTCCTGTCTGGAAGTTTGCTGCAAAATGAGTTCTGTTTTACTCACAGATATAATTCAAACAGTTGAGAGTGTTTTCTATCCAATAGTAATAATAATATGCATATTGTACGATCTAGAATAGAGTACAAGGCCGTTTCATTTGGGCACGATTTTTCCCCAAAGTGAAAATAGCGCCCCCTACACACTAACAGGTTAACAGTTATTGTTTTGTTGCTTGTAGTGTTCACGTTATATTCTTTATTAAATCATGTTGAACACTAGCCGCGCTGCGTTTTGGTCCTCTCCTTCATCCCAGGAAGAAAGCCGTTACAACAGTATGGGGAAAAGGTAGTCGGGTGGGTTATTTACAAATGGGCTGTGTACAGGTACAGTGACCGCTGCTCTGACAGCTGATGCTTAAAGTTAGTGAGGGAGATATGTCTCCAGCTTCAGTGATTTTTGCAATTCGTTCCAGTCATTGGCAGCAGAGAACTAGAAGGAAAGGCGGCCAAAAGAGGAATTGGCTTTTGGGGTGACCAGTGAAATATACCTGCTGGAGCGCGTGCTACGGGTGGGTGTTACTATGGTGACCAGTGAGCTGAGATAAGGCGGGGCTTTACCTAGCAAAGACTTATAGATGACCTGGAGCCAGTGGGTTTGGCGACGAATATGAAGCGAGGGCCAGCCAACGAGAGCATACAGGCCGCAGTGGTGCGTAGTATATGGGGCTTTGGTGACAAAATGGATGGCACTGTGATAGACTACATCCAATTTGCTGAGTAGAGTGTTGGAGGCTATTTTGTAAATGACATCGCCGAAGTCAAGGATTGGTAGGATAGTCAGTTTTACGAGGGTATGTTAAGCAGCATGAGTGAAGGAGGCTTTGTTGCAAAATAGGAAGCCGATTCTAGATTTAATTTTGGATTGGAGATGATTAATGTGAGTCTGTAAGGAGAGTTTACAGTCTAACCAGACACCTAGGTATTTGTAGTTGTCCACATATTCTAAGTCAGAACCATCCAGAGTAGTGATGCTGGTCGGGCGCGGGCAGCGATTGGTTAAAGAGCATGCATTTAGTTTTACTAGCATTTAAGAGCAGTTGGAGGCCACGGAAGGAGTGTTGTATGCCATTGAAGCTCGTCTGGAGGTTTGTTAACACAGTGTCCAAAGAAGGGCCAGAAGTATACAGAATGATGTCGTCTGCGTAGAGGTGGATCAGAGAATCACCAGCAGCAAGAAGAACATCATTGATGTATACAGAGAAAAGGTTCGGCCCGAGAATTGAACCCTGTGGCACCCCCATAGAGACTGCCAGAGGTCCGGACAACAGGCCCTCCAATTTGACAAACGGAACTCTGAGAAGTAGTTAGTGAACCGGGCTAGGCAGTCATTTGAGAAAACAAGGCTGTTGAGTCTGCCGATAAGAATGCGGTGATTGACGAAAGCCTTGGCCAGGTCGATGAAGACGGCTGCACAGTACTGTTTTTTATCGATGGTGGTTATGATATTGTTTAGGACCTTGAGCGTGGCTGAGATGCACCCATGACCAGCTCCGAAACCAGATTGCATTGTGGAGAAGGTACGGTGGGATTCGAAATGGTCGGTGATATGTTTGTTAACTTGGCTTTCGAAGACTTTAGAAAGGCAGGGCAGGAGAGATATAGGTCTGTAACAGTTTGGGTCTAGAGTGTCTCCCCCTTCGAAGAGGGGATGACCGCGGCAGCTTTCCAATCTTTAGGGATCTCAGACGATACGAAAGAGAGGTTGAACAGGCTAGTAATAGCGGTTGCAACAATTGCGGCGGATACTTTTAGAAAGAGAGGGTCCAGATTGTCTAGCCCAGCTGATTTGTAGGGGTCCAGATTTTGCAGCTCTTCCAGAACATCAGTTATCTGGATTTGTGTGAAGGAGAAGCAGCAGGGGGGGGGGGGGGGGGTCTTGGGCAAGTTGCTGTGGGGTGGGGTTGCAGAGCTGTTATCGGTGGTGACAGTGTTTCAGTGTTTCAGTGTTTCAGTGCAGTGGGCAGCTGGGAGGAGGTGCTCTTATTTTCCATGGACTTTACAGTGTCCCATAACTTTTGGGAATTTGTGCTACAGGATGCAAATTTCTGTTTGAAAAAGCTAGCCTTTGCTTTTCTAACTGGCTGTGTATATTGGTTCCTAACTTCCCTGAAAAGTTGCATATCGCGGGGGCTATTCGATGCTAATGCAGTACGCCACAGGAGGTTTTTGTGCTGGTCAAGGGCAGTCAAGTCGGGAGTGAACCAAGGGCTATATTTGTTCTTAGTTCTACACATTTTGAATGAGGCATGCTTATTTAAGATGGTGAGGAAAGCACTGTTAAAGAATAACCAGACATCCTCTACTGACGGGATGAGGTCAATATCCTTCCAGGATACCCGGACCAGGTCGATAAGAAAGGCCTGCTCGCTGAAGTGTTTTAGGGAGCGTTTGACAGTGATGATGGGTGGTCATTTGACCGCGGACCCATTACGGATGCAGGCAATGAGGCAGTGATCGCTGAGATCCTGGTTGTAGACAGCAGAGGTGTATTTAAAGAGCAGGTTGGTCAGGATGATATCTATGAGGGTGCCCGTGTTTACGGATTTAGGGTTGTACCTGGTTGTACCTTGTACCTAAGCATCTAGCTTAGATTGTAGGACGGCCGGGGTGATAAACATATCCCAGTTTAGGTCACCTAACAGTACGAACTCTGAAGATAAATGGGGGGCAATCAATTCCCATATGGTGTCCAGGGCACAGCTGGGTGCTGAGGGGGGTCTATAAAAAGCGGCAACAGTGAGAGACTTATTTCTGGTAAGGTGGATTTTTAAAAGTAGAAGCTCAAACTGTTTGGGCACAGACCTGGATAGCATGACAGAACTCTGCAGACTATCTCTGCAGTAGATTGCAACTCCGCCCCTTTGGCAGTTCTATCTTGGCGTAAAATGTTCTAGTGGGATGGAAATTTCAGAATTTTTGGTGGCCTTCCTAAGCCAGGGTTCAGACACGGCTAGGACATCAGGGTTGGCGGAGTGTGCTAAAGCAGTGAATGAAACAAACTTAGGGAGAAGGCTTCTGATGTTAACATGCATGACACCGAGCCGTGGTAGAATAGATTCAGGGCATAATGTACAGACAAGGGTATGGTAGGATGTGAATACAGTGGAGGTAAACCTAGGTGTTGAGTGACGATGAGAGAGGTTTCATCTCTGGTGGCACCAGTTAAGCCAGGTGAGGTCTCCGCATGTGTGTGGGGTGGGACAAAAGAGCTATCTAAGGCATTTTGAGCGGGACTGAGGGCTCTACAGTGAAATAAAACAATAACAACTAGCCAAGACAGCAGTAGACAAAAGGCATATTGACATTAGAGAGAGGCATAAAGCAATCACAGGTGTTGATATGGAAAGCTAAGACAACAACGGGTAAATGGCGATGAATGGGCAGAGCGGGTCCTTTAGGTACATACAGGACCTGAGTTCGAGACTGGGGCCAACAGATCAACAAAATGACGAACCGTGTTATTGAAACAGTCCAGGGGGCATCAGCTGTGTAGCCTAGTGATCATAGGGTCCAATGAGCAGTAATAGGTGAGTCAGGGAGACGTATTCGATGACAAAAACATGTTATCTTTATGTTCACATAATGGAACCCTTGAAAGTGTTTTCCAACCCACCAGGTTGCATTATTCTGTTGAGTGTTAGCGAAAAGGTGGAAATCAATGCTTATAACCCTCATCGCTTATTGAGATGCTTTTTATTTATCTCCCTATGAAGGGTTTTAAAATTAAAATAGAAAAAGGTTTACTTGTGAAAACATTGACAGTTTTTACTTTGTAGTGAAGTGTTTGTACTGCTAAGCGATGCTGAAAATGTATTGCTAGAGCTTTTATGGTCGGATTCTGTATAACGTTGGGATTAATTGGGCTCATTGTCATATGGTTGCCTAGGCTGTGTGGACTGCAAGCAATTAGATGCATTGTTAGGAGCCTATATATCTGCTGTCAGGGGGGGGGGGGTGGAAGGGGCTTGATAGATGGGGGGTTAATCAGTTCGTAGTGTGGCAGGGGAGAATAGAATGTTGGCATTATGCTCTTATGACCATGCTGAGGGAGCAATAGTTCAAACAATCTGGGCTGTCATGCTGCATACATTAAAACACAGTATTTTATTATCTCAGCCCCACGGTTTCCAATTAAGGGATGGACACACAAGTACAAGCTGCAGTTATGGCAGGCAGCATCCCCTCCCAGCCCCATCTCCAGCCCAGTATGTTTGTTCAGCCTTAGCTGCTGTGGATAATTGTTGTCTGTTAAATTCTCCTTCTGGATTGAGTTAAGTAATGTCCGTGTGAGTTTTGTCAAGTTTAAATATTAAGTACAATGGTCTTAATTGAATGTCTGACATTTTAATGGTGCGATCTGTGATTTTTACAGCGGTTTTGGTTCATTTCAATTGATTGATATGCACTGTATATTTCAGGTGTTTCAGGGGCTACTGGCTGTCTTTTACAACCTGGGTGACAGACTCTACAACCTCACGCTGCCCTTCCAACGCCTTGACAACGGAGAATGGCACGAGGTGGAGCTGGATCGTCATGGCAAAGAGTTCACCCTTCGATTGGATGGTGGCGGCGGGAGGCAAGAGGTCACAGCCGCTCCTGGGCAGAGTCAGGAGATAGTCATCGATCAAACAGTGGTGATGCTGGGAAACTCTTTCCCTTTAGGAAACAACCACAGCTTCCTAGGTATGGTGCTGGTACTGCGATCTGGTACTGCCCCCTGGTACTGACCACTAATATTATCCCTAACTTCCTACTGGCCTTTCCCACTAGTTGTTACTGCCAGAGGACCACGAGGGAAGATAAATGATTGGACGAATGAACGAACAAATGAAAGTGGTATAAAATCATGTATTATCTGTATGTGATTGGCAACACAAGACTGATGCACCATTGTGTTTCACACTTCTAAATCACTGAGGTGAATGATTCCTTAGCTACCCCCGCCTTCCTATCTCAAATGGTTTTAGATCTAAGACTCTGAGGAGGTCGGCTATGGATTTGGGGCTGAGGCAGATGAAGTGTGAAGGACTTGATTCAGGAGCAGGGATGTGTCTGTATAAATGATTCAGGAACAGGGAGGTGTCTGTATAAATGATTCAGGAGCAGGGATGTGTCTGCATAAATGATTCAGGAGCAGGGATGTGTCAGTATAAATGATTAAGGAGCAGGGATGTGTGTATAAATGATGTTACACATCCTTCCCAGAGGATGGCGAGACAACCAAACAAAGTAAATATCCTCTGAAACAAAGGGCTGCACTGACAGCTAAGCCCTGGGCTATCTGTGTGTGTGTGTGTGTGTGTGTGTGTGTGTGTGTGTGTGTGTGTGTGTGTGTGTGTGTGTGTGTGTGTGTGTGTGTGTGTGTGTGTGTGTGTGTGTGTGTGTGTGTGTGTGTGTGTGTGTGTGTGTGTGTGTGTGTGTGTGTTTCCTTCGCTTCATGAAACTTACTTTAAAGGTTTTGCCTCAGGCCTAGTGTGTATGTCTCTGAATGTCACTATGTTGCTGTGTCTCATCTCTCTTTCCCTCTCTGTGTTTTACCACCAGGGTGTCTGCGAGACCTGAGGCTGAACGGGAAGCCAATGCCCATGGCAAAGCAGCCCTCTGTGGGGTCCAAGGGCCTCCAGGTGGTCACATCCCAGGGCGTCTCCCCAGGTTGCCCCTCAGACGCCTGCAGGAAACACCAGTGCTCTCCCCCCTTCATATGTGTGGACCTCTGGAGAAAACACGAGTGCAGGTACATAAATGACAGCAGGAAATCTTGTCAGGAAAATCTCTGGGCCCTAGGCTATAAGCTATAATGGCGCTGTAATGGAGCTGGAGGGAATAGCGGCTGTTTATGGGCTCCTGACCAATTCTGCTATTTTGTGTCTTTTTTTGCTCTGATCTTAACTGTTTTGGTACATAATGTTTCCACCATCGTTTCCTATGACTGAAAAAAGCTTCTGGACATCAGCTGTCAATAACCTCGATTTGGACAAGGACTTCTACTTCGACGAGTTGGAGGCAAAAGACATATTGATTATCCTGAACCAGGCTGAAATCCCTGACACTCAAAGAAGAAGGAGATGGTGCTATAGAGGCCGACGTGCAGGACACCTGACGAGACTGAAATCCGTTTGACCTCATTTCTACCAGCATGTCACCTGTGCCACTAGAGGCAAACAAAACTCTAGATCACCTTTACTCCACACACAGAGACATACAAAACTCTAGATCACCTTTACTCCACACACAGAGACATACAAAACTCTAGATCACCTTTACTCCACACACACAGAGACATACAGAACTCTAGATCACCTTTACTCTACACACAGAGACGCATACAAAACTCTAGATCACCTTTACTCCACACAGAGACATACAAAACTCTAGATCACCTTTACTCCACACACAGAGACACATACAAAACTCTAGATCACCTTTACTCCACACACACAGAGACATACAAAACTCTAGATCACCATTACTCTACACACAGAGACGCATACAAAACTCTAGATCACCTTTACTCCACACAGAGGCAAACAAAACTCTAGATCACCTTTACTCCACACACACAGAGACATACAAAACTCTAGATCACCATTACTCTACACACAGAGACGCATACAAAACTCTAGATCACCTTTACTCCACACACAGAGACGCATACAAAACTCTAGATCACCTTTACTCTACACACAGAGACGCATACAAAACTCCAGATCACCTTTACTCTACACACAGAGACGCATACAAAACTCTAGATCACCTTTACTCTACACACAGAGACGCATACAAAACTCTAGACCACCTTTACTCCACACACAGAGACGCATACAAAACTCCAGATCACCTTTACTCTACACACAGAGACGCATACAAAACTCTAGATCACCTTTACTCCACACACAGAGACGCATACAAAACTCCAGATCACCTTTACTCTACACACAGAGACGCATACAAAACTCTAGATCACCTTTACTCTACACACAGAGACGCATACAAAACTCCAGATCACCTTTACTCCACACAGAGACATACAAAACTCTAGATCACCTCTACTCCACACACAGACATACAAAACTCTAGACGACCTTTACTCCACACAGAGACGCATACAAAACTCTAGACCACCTTTACTCCACACACAGAGACGCATACAAAACTCTAGACCACCTTTACTCCACACACAGAGACGCATACAAAACTCCAGATCACCTTTACTCTCCACACAGAGACGCATACAAAACTCTAGACCACCTTTACTCCACACACAGAGACGCATACAAAACTCTAGACCACCTTTACTCCACACACAGAGACGCATACAAAACTCCAGATCACCTTTACTCCACACACAGAGACGCATACAAAACTCTCCCTCACCATCCATTCAGCAAATCTGACCATAGCTCTATCTTCCTGATTCCTGCTTACAAGTAAAAACTTAAAACAGGAAATACCAGTGACGCGCTCAACATGGAAGCGGTCCGATGACAAGACTGGAATATTGTTCCGGGATTCATAGGATTCATCCGATGGCATTGAAGAGTTTACCACATCAGTCACCAGCTTCATTAATAAGGGCAACGTCATCCTCACATTGATCATACGTACAAACTCCAACCAGAAGCCATGGATTACAGGCAACATCCTCACTGAGCTAAAGGCTAGAGATGCCACTTTCAAGGAGCGGGACACTAATCAGGACGCTTATAAGACATCCCCTATGCCCTCCGACAAAACATCCAACAGGCAAGGAGTCAATACAGGACCAAGATCGAATCCTACTACACCGGCTCTGATGCTCATCAGATGTGGCAGGGCTTGCAAACTACCATACATTATAACAGGAAACCCAACCGTGACTTGTCCAGTAACGCTGGCCTACCAGAAGAGCTAAATAGCTCCTATGCTTGCTTCGAGGTTAGCAACACTGAACCATGCATGCGAGCACCAGCTGTTCTGGACAACTGTTTGATCAAGCTCTCTGTAGCCGATGTGAGTAAGACATGAACACATGTTAACATAACATTCACAACGCCGCAGGGCCAGACGGATTACTGGGATGCCTACTCAGAGCAGGCGCTGACCAGCTGTCAAGTGTCTTCACTGACATTTTCAACCGCTCCATGACCCAGTCTGTAATACCTACATGTTTCAAGCAGACCCCTATAGTCCCTGCGCCCAAGAACGCCAATGTAACCTGTCTAAAGGACTATCGTCCCGTAGCACTCACGTCTGTAGCCATGAAATGCTTTGAAATGCTGATCAGTGGTCATGGCTCATATCAACAGCATCATCCCAGATACCCTGGACACACTCTAATTTGCATACTGCCCCAAGAGATCCACAGGTGATGCAATCTCTATTACATGCCACAGTGCCCTTCCCCATGTGGACAAAAGGAAGACCTACGTGAGAATGCTGTTAATTTACTAGAGCACACCGTTCAAAACCATAGTCCCCTCCAAGCTCAACACTAAATTAAGGACCCTGGGATGAAACAGAGGACCCTCTCTCTGGATTGATTCAGAACTTCCTGACGGGCTGCCCCAGGTGGTGAGGATAGGCAACAGCACATCCACCACGCTGACCCTCAACACGGGGGACCATCAGGGGTGCGTGCTTAGTACCCTCCTGTACTCCCTTTTCACCCATGACTGCATGGCCACGTACCACTCCAACACCATTATTAAGTTTGCTGACGACACAACGGTGGTAGGCCTGATTACCGATGACTATAAGACAGCCTACAAGGAAGAGGTCAGAGAACTGGAAGTGTGGTGCCAGGACAACAACCTCTCCCACAATGTCGGCAAGACAAAGGAGCTGATCATGGACTACAGGAAATGGAGGGCTGAGCACAGCCCCATCCACATCGACGGGGCTGTAGTGGAGCAGGTCAAGCTTCAAGTTCCTCTGTGTCCACATCAGTAAGGAATTATCATGGTCCAAACACACCAACACAGTCGTGAAGACGGCACGACAACGCACATTACCCCCCATGAGGCTGCACCATTGAGAGCATATTGATTGGCTGCACCACCGCTTGGTATGGCAACTGCTTGGCATTCGACCATAAGACGCTACGGAGGATAGTGCGTACAGCCCAGTACATCACTGGGGTCGAGTTCCCTGCCGTCCAGGACTTCTATACCAGGCAGTGTCAGAGGAAGTCCCTAAAAATTGTCAAAGCCACCCAAGTCTGACTGTTCTCTCTGCTACAGCACGGCAAGAGGTACCGATGCACAGAGTCTGGAACCGACATGACCCTGAATAGCTTCTACCCCAAGGCATAACACTGCTAAATAGTTGGTCCGGGTAGCTATTAACTATCTGCATTGACCCGTTTCGCACTACCTAATTTGACTTATCACATACGCTTTTGTTGCTGTTTATTATCTATCCTGTTGCCTAGTCACTTTATCCCTACCTATATGTACATACACTACATGACTAAAAGTATGTGGACACCTCTTCGTTGAACCTCTCATTCCAAAATCATGGGCATTGATATGGCATTGGTCCACCTTTTGCTGCTATAACAGCATTCACTCTTCTGGAAAGGCTTTTCACTAGATGTTGGAACATTGCTGCAGGGACTTGCATTCATTCAGTCACTAGCATTACTGAGGTCGGGCACTGATGTTGGGCGATTAGGCCTGGCTCGCATTCTAATTCATCCCAAAGGTGTTTGATGGGGTTGAGGTCAGGACTCTGTGCAGGCCAGTCAAGTTCTTCTTTGCCGATCTCGACAAACCATTTTTGTATGGATCTTGCTTTGTGCACAGGAGCATTGTCATGCTGAAACAGGAAAGGGGCCTTCCCCAAACTGTTGCCACACAGTTGGAAGCACAGAATTGTCTAGAATGTCATTTTATGCTGTAGCGTTAAGATTTCCCTTCATTGGAACTAAGGGGCCTATCCCAAACCATGAAAAACAGCCACAGACCATTATTCCTCCTCCACCAAACTTTACAGTTGGCACCATGCATTCGGGCAGGTAGCGTTCTCCTGGCATTCGCCAAACCCAGATTTGTCCGTCGGACTGCCAGATGGTGAAGCATGAGTCATCACTCCAGATAACGCATTTCCACTGCTCCTAAGTACAATGGCGACGAGCTTTACACCACTCCAGCCGACGCTTGGCATTGCGCATGGTGATCTCAGGCTTGTATACGGCTGCTCGGCCATGGAAACCCATTTCATGAAGCTCCCGACGAATAGCTGACGTTGCTTCCAGAGGCAGTTTGGAACTTGTAGTGAGTGTTGTAACTGAAGACAGACGATTTTTATGCACTACACACTTCAGCCCTAGGCGGTCACGTTCTGTGTGCTTGTGTGGCCTACCACTTCTTGGCTAAGCCGTTGTTGATCCTAGATGTTTCCACTTCAAAATAACAGTTGACAGGGGTAGCTCTAGCAGGGAAGAAATTTGACAAACTGACTTGTTGGAAAGTTGGCACCCTATGACGTGCCACTTTGAACGTCACTGAGCTCTTCAGTAAGGCCATTCTACTGCCAATGTTGATTAATGGAGATTGCGTGGCTGTGTGCTCGATTTTATACACCTGTCAGCAAGGGGTGTGGCTGAAATAGCCGAATCCACTAATTTGAAAGGGTGTCCATGTAAGGGTATCAATATACTATATAGTCAAGTTATCATTACTCTGTGTATTTAATCTCTGCATTGTTGGGAAGGGCCCGTAAGTAAGCAATTCACTGTTAGTCTACACATGTTTCAGAATTATATGACAAATACAATTTCCAAAGCTTTCGCAGCATTAAGATCATCGTCATAACCTTCTTACGGTGTATCTTTAGTAGCCAAGGTGTTTCCCAAAGCCTTCGTTCAAGACCATATAGCCAAAGCGCATCGTTAACATCACTTTATTCACAGAAAATCTTGGCTAAACAGAGTATCAAGATGTCTGACTGATAATCTGCCTCTCTGTGATTGCCTATAAACTCAGAACGAAGTTAACTAAAAATAAAATGTTTCCAAAGTATTTGCAATTGTTACAAACAAGTGAAGGATAAAAATGTCTGAATTCTTTGCCTCAATGTGTTTCATGATGTCTGACAACGATGTGCCCAATCTATGATTTTGTGCATAATTATTGAGTACGAGTAATAAGCTGCCTCAATAGCCTATTTGCAGCCGTAGGTGGTAACCTGAGTAAATAAAGCTAACCGTAGTGACAGGGAGTGTCTAGGCTGCAGCGTCTTTAAACTCCCCTGGACTCCAGTGTTTCCTGTCGTCCCTAGCTGGGATCAGAGCATGTGAAACATCTCTGAGGCCTTTCATCACCATGGGATGTCCACTCGGGGGTACTTAGTAGTCAGTTTCCACATCATCTCCCGATGTCCTCAGACATAGTTGAACGTCGAATACTGACTTGTATCACGGGTGACCTGGCAGAGATTTTCACAGTGCCAGGATGGCTAATCCTATCCCTTATAATTAAAAGTTATTTCCATCCAGATCAGGTGAATGAATCACACTCTCCACAACCTCTTCCTTATTTACATCTCCACAGGTGCCCCCCTGGTCACATGACGAAGGAGAATGACTCGAGCAAGGTGTGCGTCTACACGCTGTGCGTCAGCAGGCCCTGTCGCCACGGCACCTGTGTGGCCCACTCGCCTGCCAAGTACTCGTGTCACTGCTCGGAGGGCTACCGTGGGCGACACTGTGAGGTCTCTCTGACGCTCTACCACAACAACAACAACAACACTCTGAGCCTCAGCTCTGCGTTTGCCATCAGTATCTGTGTCCTGGCCTTCCTAGGTAACTATATTGACTACGTGAAAATGTAGTCAACCTTTACTCTCTGATTTGGTTTCATCTGGTTTTGGTTGTGGGTGGGTGTTCACAAATGTTCACTGAGTGTACCATTAGAAACAACATTTCCATGACATGACCAGGTGACTACAGGTAACAGCTATGATCCCTTATTGATGGTAACTGGTAAATTCACTTAAATCAGTGTAGATGAAGGAGAGGAGACAGTTTAAAGAAGGATTTTTAAGTCTTGAGACAATTGAGACATGGACTGTGTATGTGTGCCATTCAGAGGGTAAATGGGCAAGACAAAATATTGAAGTGCCCTTGAACAGGGTATGGTGGTAGGTGCCAGGTGCACTGGTTTGAGTATGTCAAGAACTGCAACGCTGCTGGGTTTTTCACGCCCAACCGTTTCCCGTGTGTATCAAGAATGGCCCACTACCCAAAGGACATCTAGCCAACATGACACAACTGTGGCAAGCATTGGAGTCAACAGGGGCCAGCATCCCTGTGGGATTTTTAGGGAGAGTTTGAAATTGGGATAATTTGCGCCGGACAACGGCATCTCATGGCTTATGACGTGTTGATATGCTATCTGAGGGGCCGACCTCCAAACGTGTTTTTATTTTTGAGGGGTTGGGGGGCCTCAAAACTTGTGATATGTAATATGTAATATGTAATATGTTCTTGCAGTACCCAAAACCATCTGTGATTTTATTTGGCCATGGGGAAAAGAGCTACTGCGTAAATACTGCAATGTGGATTTGATGGAATTGAGCCCCAAGTGTTCTTAGTATGGATGTCAGGAGCTGTGAGTGGCCTCAGTCAGTGGGGCTGCATGGATCCTGGCTAGAAACATTGATTTTGATAACTCTATGAGCCACAATAAAAAAAACAAAGCTTTCGCTGAGTTACAGTTCAAAAAGTTTGGGGGCCCCTCAGTCATGCCCTCCTCTATTTTGTCTTTCTTGATGTTCGTGATGTGAATTCAGACTTTTATTTGTCATCCTCCTTTCCCTTACTTTTTTATCTCGTCTGTTTGTCATTCCAGTCCTGTTACTGTTATGCTGGTGAATGAGGACCCAAAAGCGACTTAATAGAAACAGAGTCTTTATTCCAGTCTTAAACAAAAACCGATACTCCTGGATATTATCTTAGGTAAATCCAAAACAGGAAAACTGAAATCCTCTCGTCAGTAGAGAGGAACGACTGGAGACGCGGCCACAGACTGCAGGTCGCTTCGGGAAGGCACAGGCCGTAGCTGACATAGACACCTGCTCACACGCAGCATCTGAAGAAGGCAAAAACACGACAGGGCGGAACAAGGACACAGAACAGCAAACATCAAACAAGGATCCGACAAGGACAGAAGCGGAAAACAGAGGGAGAAATAGGGACTCTAATCAGAGGGCAAAATAGGGGACAGGTGTGAAAGAGTAAATGAGGTAGTTAGGAGAAAGAGGAACAGCTGGGAGCAGGAACGGAACGATAGAGAGAGAGAGCGAGAGAGGGAGAGAGGGAGGGAGAGAGAGGGATAGAAAGAGGGAAAGAACCTAATAAGACCAGCAGAGGGAAACGAATAGAAGGGAAGCACAGGGACAAGACATGATAATCAATGACAAAACATGACAGTTACGTCCGTTTATGTCTGATTTGATCTCCCTCTGTATTTCTTTGTCATTTACTTTCTCCTACCGTTTTCATCTAACCTAAATGTGTCCATGTTTGCTGCTGACACATAGTAAGGTGTGTTGGTGTGTCCAGTGCAGCGGACTATCTCTCCATAGAGCTACTTGTATACAGTTTATGAGTCTCTCTGTCAAAAACAGGGTTATAAATTGGTCTGACGATTCAAAACACAGTCTCTGCTACCTCTATAACTGATTCAACAGCACAATACCACCCCGGGGCATGTGGCTGGTGTATTGCAACAGCCACATGAGGTACAGATCAAATGCTATACTTCAATATTTGATATGATAATTACAAAGATAACAAACGGAGGCCTTGGCCTCATTCACGGACATTCATGTGTTGAATATGTAAATGAAACTGCATGTTGCAGTCATCTAAGGTACCTAGTAGTTACTCTAGTTCCTGGAATTTATAATCTGCACTCAAACTCTTGACCTTTTGAATTAGGCGAATTCCTGAATATATCAAAATGGAAATGGGAGGTCACCAAGAGTTTATATGAACTTTTCTTGAACCTTCTCTGTGATGGGAAATATAGTTCAGTAGCTAGCAACACCTTCTGTCTCTAGCATGACTCAGGCTACAGTTCTTAGACTGGGCTGTCTGTAACCAGATACTGCGGTTGGAGGTCCTTTGATAACTGTTCAGGTTTTAAGTTGTTCTCCTACTTTAAGTCCTAACTGAGGGAGCGAGTCAGCATCAGACAAGGCTTGTTGGAGATGATAGAGGTGTCTGTGTGTGTGTGCGCAAGTGACAAACAAACGCCCAGACAAAAAGTCACAGACAACACACATCCCCCACAACACACTGAGGCTGGCTGATGGCCTGCTGCTAAATTCAACTGGAACTCTCCGTCTTTTCTCCTCTGCCTCAAACTCCAATAAAAGTTTAAGTGATCATCCATAATTCAGATTTACATAACCCATCACAGACTGGCTGATTGCCAAGTTCAACATGTGCTACTGACAGAACCAGAGACAGGCAAAATTTGCCATCTAAGTATGCTTCATTAGGCCTGTTGAATGGGTTTCAAATTCAGCATTGAAAAGCTTTATTGTCCATTACATTGACATTTTTACTGTGTGTCATTGGATTTGATATTCAATGAAGAGGACATTTCCTGTCCATATAGAATGGATGTAAATAGTTGTTAAAGTGACTGTATTTTTGTACTAGAACATACTTTTCTTAATAAAACCTCACAGCATTTCCCTTCTCTCATCTGTCTTTGTCTTGTCCTTTGTTTCTCCTTTTATATTTTCACTCCATGTTATATGTTGTGTAATATCATTTACTTTCTGACATGCATCAACAATGTCATCATACATTTTTCCATCTAGCTATACACTGAGTGTACAAAACATAAAAAACGCCTTCCTAATATTGAGTTGCACCCCCTTTTGCCCTCAGAACAGCCTTAATTTGGCAGGGCATGGACTCTACAAGGTGTCGAAAGCGTTCCACAGGGATGCTGGTACATGTTGACTCCAATGCTTCCCACAGTTGTGTCAAGTTGGCAGGATGTCCTTTGGGTGGTGGACCATTCTTGATACACACAGGAAACTGTTGAGTGTGAAAAACCCAGCAGCGTTGCAGTTCTTGACACAAACCAGTGCACCTGGCAGCTACTACCATACCCCGTTCAAAGGCAGTTAAATATTTTGTCTGTAGCCATGAAATGCTTTGAAATGCTCACGTTTGTAGCCATGAAATGCTTTGAAAGGCTTGTCATGGCTCACATCAACACCATCAACACCATTATCCCAGAAACCCTAGACTCACTCCAATTTTGCATATCGCACCAACAGAGCCACAGATGATGCAATCTCTATTGCACTCCACACTGCCCTTTCCCACCTGGACAAAAGGAACACCTATGTGAGAATGCTGTTCATTGACTACAACTCAGCATTCAACACCATAGTGCCCTCAAAGCTCATCACTAAGCTAAATACCCTGGGGCTAAACACCTCCCTCTGTAACTGGATCCTGGACTTCCAGATGGGCCACCCCAGGTGGTAAGGGTAGGTAACAACACAACCGCCACTCTGATCCTCAACACTGGGGCCCCTCAGTGGTGCGTACTCAGTCCCCTCCTGTACTCCCTGTTCACTCATGACTGCACGGCCAGGCACGACTCCAACACCATCATAAAGCTTGCTGATGACACAACGGTGGTAGGCCTGATCACCCACAACGATGAGACAGCCTATAGGGAGGAGGTCAGAGACCTGGCCGTGTGGTGCAAGGACAACAACCTCTCCCTCAACGTGAGCAAGACAAAGGAGATGATTGTGGACTACAGGAAAAAGAGGACCGAGCACGCCCCCATTCTCATCGACGGGCTGCAGTGGAGCAGGTTGAGAGTTTCAAGTTCCTTGGCGTCCACATCACCAACAAACTAACACACAATGACATATTGACTCTGTACTGGTACCCCCTACATATAGCCCCGCTATTGTTTTTTACTGCTGCTCTTTAATTATTTGTCATTCTATCTCTTACTTCTTTTAGGGGGGTATTTTCTTAAAACTGCATTGTTGGTTAAGGGCTTGTAAGTTAGCATTTCACTGTAAGGTCTACCTGTTGTATTCGGCGCATGTGACAAATAAAATTAGATTTGATTTGAATGGCACACATATCAAATCCATGTCTCAATTGTCTCAAGGCTTAAAAATCCTTCTTTAAACATTAAACCTAACATCCCAAGACCCCCATGGTTGGTGGCGAACCTCAAAGCAGCATCATGGAGGATGGATAAGAGCTGTGTGTCTGTGTGTGTCTCCATGTTTAGAGATACAACAACACCAGCACTGCCACTGTCAGCTGTGTGTCTGTGTGTGTCTGCATGTGCACGCGTGTGTTTGTGTGGACACTTGTCTGTCATGTGTGTTTGTCCTTGTCTGTCCGTGTCTGTATCTGTGAATCCGCAAGCGTGTGTGTGTCACAGGAGGGTGCTGAGGGGAGGAGGGGTCATAATAATGTCGGGAATAGAGTGAATGGTATCGAACACGGGTTTGATACCATTCCATGTATTCCGTTCCAGCCATTACTGTGAGCCGTCCTCCCCAATTAAGGTGCCACTGGCCGCCTGTGGTGTGTGTGTGTTCGTCCTTCTGTGTGCATGTTTGTGTGTGTGTGTGTGTGTTCGTCTGACTCTGTGTGTGTGATAAAGCACCACTGCTGGGCGTGTTGACTGATTGGCCCGTAGAGGTGTGTTTGTGTGTTTGATGTGAGGTTCAGGTGATTGGAGGTGTGTGTGAATAAAATAGAAAGCACTGTGGAGGTGGGAATATTGTGGCTGAGCGGGAGTTCTGAGTGCTGCTGGGATCCCAGCTCATCTGGATTCCATCGTGTTTCTCTGGGTCTGTACGGCACAGTGGAGGGCATGCAGCAAGGTTAGCTGATCAATAGAACCTGACAATAAACCTACCTCCAGCACACACTGAGTAGGCATAGCTGGAGGTCTACCTTTCCACTTGTTGCAGTCAATGTTGGCTGGTTACAGATCTGTTTGTGCTTTCTTGCCAACTCCTATGGTCCTGTGGCCATTGTCATGCTACAATTACCAGGTAAAGTTGGCAAGAGAGCATAAAAAGATCTGGAACCAGGCTAAATCAATGTTAGGAAGAGTCAGATAACTTTCTGGTGCCTCATGATGGCCCTGGATGATAGAGATATAATCATATAGAATATAAATATTTAACGACTTATGGGTGCCTTGAGTAGAGACAAATAATTAAAAGTCCAATTCCAGCCACAGAACAGTGAGTAATTTTCAAACCACAATTATATGAAATGTATTTTTGCTGATTTTGAAAACCTATTCAGTTGAGTGACCTTGATGAGTGTCATATGTGTTCAGTAAACCATTACTTAAGTCCAATGTAACTGCTGCAATGCACCCCTCAATTATTAAATGGATGAACCGATTCTTCCAAACCAAAACGCGATAGAAAACGTACCAGTTCTGATGCATCACCTTTAGTGTGAGAGATAAAAGCCGTACAGAGTCAAAAGAGACACGGAGAACGAAGGAAAGAAACACAAAGAGACTAACAAGAATGAGCGAAAGATGGAGAGAATGAGACAGATAAAGAAAGGAGAAAGGAAGCGAGAGGGAGATGGCAGACAGTAGAAAAAATATTGGTAGAGATGAATGGATTTTAAAGGTCAGCGCAGCGTACTGTATAATTCAACACATAGATGTGATTGATGTCAGTGCTCTAGCAGCATTCACACAATGCTATTACAACATTCCTACAACGCTCTCTTGATATTCCTGGGAGCTCTGGCCACAGTGGCTTTGGCTTGGACATGCAGGAAGAGAAGTGTAAGGGGTGCCGTCTTTGATATAGGATAGAAAATACAGGAGAACGTGGTGTCTCAGTCTCTGTTGCTTTGTCCTATAGCTCCAGGTCCTCATCGATCTTGATAAGGACAGACTGACTGGATTATTGCATAGAACAATGTGGCGGTAATTTACTCTGCCTATCCACAAGGATCATACGTGTTCACTGTTTTATTTACAAAGAAAGACCGGTTTAGTGGTATTGGGTATCCGATTTACTGTATGGGTGTATGTATGGTGGCCATTTTGGTGTCAGAAATATTTTCTAGAGCCTGGGGCTGGTCTAGTGGGTTGTGCTGCTGCCAGGCACATGCAGCACGTATAACATACATGTCAGCGTGATATTGAATCCCACTGCCCCCAGTCTGTCCATCTATCTATGTATCTCTCTCCACTTCGCTCGAGGCCTAGAAGTGGACTACAATGGATCTTTTTACACAGGCAGCCCAAATCTATTCCTACTATTTGGTCTTTTGACTAATCAGATTGACTAATAGCGCTGCATGTGTCAACGCAGCCAATGCGGTGCACAAAATGTGGCTATCTGGTTCTCTCCCCTCCAATCCAAGCTTCACTATCCATTTCATTTCATATCATTGCACACTCTGTCTAGGACACTGCCATTTTTTATGTACATTTTTAACTGATAGAACATTGGGTGAAACCTTCTACCCCTCTCCCCCGGTCCGCTGTCCACCTCCCAACGTGCTCTCTGTCCCCGCCCAGTGCTTATGCTGGGCCTGTCCCTCTACTCCTGCTGGAGGAGACACAAGGGCCTGAAGGAGGGAGTCTACCACGTATCTGCACACCACGGAGAATGGGATGACATCCGAGAGAACGTTCTCAACTATGACGAGGAGGGTGGAGGGGAGCAGGACCAGGTACAGAGACAGACTCTGAATCCCAGTATATCCTTCAACACAACTACCATTATCTCTCCATAACCTATGAGTCATAAGACCACTACAATACAGAATAGAGTGGAATACAACTTGATCGATTCCCTTAGGGCAATTAGGATCACAACTCACAGACACAGGAGAAACCATACAAACCATAGATAAACAAACTGTATATAAACCAAGCAAGGCGTGGGAAGATTCACAGAGTCACAGTTTACATAGTGAGTGTTCGTCTGGCAGCTCTACCAAACCAGGTGGACTGGTGTTGGTAGAGGCTTGGAAATGAAAAGACTAAAAGAACCATCCTAGCAGAATCATTAGGAAAATGATGTCAGAGACCAATACTCCTTAATAATGCCTCTATTTGCTTTAATAGCACTTTTTTTCCCACTGCAATTAGATAATTAATTACAAGGCCAATCAATGGGGCTGTTGCTGCCAACATTGCCACTTAGGCCTCATGCTTTTTTCTTAGGTAGAATAAAAAATCCTCTCCAGTCAAAAGCACAGCAGACTGGCATTTTTCATAGTCAAATATTATTATAAATTCAGGTCCTGCTGTTGAGTGTTTTCTTTGTCTATTAATCTCTTCGTTTTTATAAGCAGCTCATCTCTAATCAACTCTCTCTAATCTTCTTCATCTCTCTTTCTCTCTCTCTCTGTCTTTGTCTCTCCCTCTCTGTCTCTTTCCCTCTCTCACTCTCCAGAATGCCTTCAACATGGTGGAGTTACAGAGGTCTCTGCGGCCCAGTCCAGCCCAGTCACTGTGGTACAGCTACCCACAATGCATCATACCCTCATCCTACCCTCAGACGACCAAGCCCCCAGACACGAAGAATGGGACCAAACCAAAAGGACCAAACGGACCCAAAAACGGCAGCACAGCAATCGCCCTGCGCCTGGCCCACCCTCCGTCCGGGTCAGCCACCCTCACCTCTCCCATTGCAATGCGGCGTTCCCACAAGTCCCTGTCCTTCTCCAGTCAGGACCTGGCCCGCTACCTGTGTGAGGTCATCAGGGACACGGACCGCTCCCCGGGGGACAACCCCGGCTACATGACCTCACTGCGTCCCCTGTCCAATAAGGCGCAGCGTGGCAGGCTGGCCGTGCGCTCGCTCAGCTCCCTCAGCGATGAAGGTCAGGGGTCGGAGGTTAGGGTTCAGGGGGGTCAGGAGAGCCTGAAGGGTCAGAGATCCCAGAGCCCACGGCTGGACAGGCTCAAAGGCTTGCGAGCTGTTGCCAGTGAACTCAGAGTGGACGGTGCTGTGGACTCTGCTGCCGCCAAGAGCACAGAGGACAAAGTGAAGGATAGAGAGTGCAGGGCGCAGCCCAACTGTGAGAAGAGCGGATGAGACTGGAGTCAGAATACAAAAGATTGGAATTCACACTTGGATACTGAGTTCAAGGATATTGAGAAGAGGACGTTCAAAGGCAGCATCTCAAAAATTTGAAGTTGTGAGATGTTTATATCGATTAATCCAATGATGGTGTTGGGGGAAATACCGAAGGAGAAGAAATATTTAAGAAATGTACATTTCTGATTTGTAACCCCTTTGAAAAGTATTCTATGGGTGGATTGTGGGAAAAATGTGACGCTTTAACTTGATATTATATATTTTACAACCAATCTGGAAAAGTATAACCTTTTTCTTGGCAATGCCCTGTATATACTCCATATGGAAAGCACCTTTTGACCCTTTGGTAACACCAAAATTGCATTCATTTTGACCAGAAAGCCTCACAAAAACATATGTAAAAGAAGGCAAAAGTATTTGTTGATCATTATCGTAATATAAATTCTGTGGAAAAAAAAAATGTTTGTTTTGATTGAATTCTATTTAAATAAATATCTTTGATAATATTTTAGTTATGAAATTGTTTCCTTAAAGAAATCAAAAAATATTTGGGAATTTTTGTTAGTGATAATATAAGCCAATTACTATCTTTGAAGTTCTTTTTTTGATCAAATGTATTTTTTTCACCATCCCATTTTCTTTATCAAAAGCTATGCTGGGTAAATGCATTCCTGTATTCCTCAGCAAGTTAAGTACCTCAATACAGACTTGTTATGCTCTACGTCTTATTTACTGATTCATAACGGCATCTAAATAGTATATGCTATTAAAACCCACTTGTCTAGACTGGAAAGTGTTTGGGTTGAGAACCAGGACCAGTATGTCCCAATATCTTGACTCTGACTACCTCAATCCCCTGCTTATTGTCTCTCAAACTCATCATCAACCATGAACACGGGCTGTTGACCCGGGTTAGAAATTCAGCTGAAAAAGATGCTAGCATTGCTATAAAAGGAAGCTTAGAAACCAACACAACATGGACAAGGTAAGAACCCAGAAAACACAACCACCACACAACGTCACCTTCAACATTGTGGGACTTAAGGGTTTGAAAATAAATCCAATGTCCAACATGTGACTCTAGCAGCTAGCAACAAGCTACACTATATTAAAATATGATGATGATTATGATAATAGGGCGGCAGGTAGCCTAGTGGTTAGAGCGTTGTGCCAGTTACCGAAAGGTTGCTAGATCGAATCCCCGAGCTGACAAGGTAAAAATCTGTCGTTCTGCCCCTGAACAAGGCAGTTAACCCACTGTTCCTAGGCCGTCATTCTAAATAAGAATTTGTTCTTAAGTGGCTTGCCTAGTTAAATAAATAAATACATAAAAAATGATAATGATGAGTTCCTTCCTGCTCCATAATTAATCATTCATGTCCTGTACCCAAACCTTGTTGACCCTTTGGAATTCTCTGAGATGCACTTAAAAAGTCTGTAGCTCCCGGCGAACTGACCTCTTCAATCCTCAATTGCCCTGCAGGACTTGAGTTAAAGGCGGTGGCAGTGGGGCTCATCGTAGGGGAAGGAAGCAGTGCTGTTTTCATAGAAATATAATTACTAAAATGGACCAAAGCCCCTCAGACCACAGCAATTTGACTGCATCCTCAGGAGTAACTCTAAATCTGTTACTTTTGTGCTGCTCTTGATAAGTGTACCAACCTGCTTAAAACAACAGGTTGTTTAGGGATGCATGAGCTCTAGAGGAGGCCTTTCATCTGCCATCTAGACATGGAACAAGTGCTTAGCCATGTCAGTGATGTCACACGTAATGAATGGCCTTGCTTTGAAGCACGCATAGATCCATAAGCCTTGGAGCCAGACAAATTATAAAAGCAGAATTCAGACGGAAATAGCGCCTTCAAGTTCAAACATCCCCAAGACTTATGTAGCTACAGCATAAGCCTTGCTACTGTAACACATTGTAA
This sequence comes from Salvelinus alpinus, assembly GCF_045679555.1. Lineage (NCBI taxonomy): Eukaryota > Metazoa > Chordata > Actinopteri > Salmoniformes > Salmonidae > Salvelinus > Salvelinus alpinus. The sequence continues at coordinate 46,927,795 of NC_092100.1, forward strand.
CCTCTATTTCTTTACCAAGCAGCATCTCTGTCTTGAGCTCAGTCTTGAATATGCCTCTTACCATACCCCCATCTAGTGGTAACTTCTTAGAATGCAATTTCCTCATAATTTGTTCTTCAACACATGCAGTTGTCCAATTGACCACTACATGGCAGTGCTAGTCCATAAACTAGACAGCCGGATCAGGAGAGAGCCTGTAAGAGTAACAAAATATGTCTCCCCAAATGTTGAAGTTATGTATGTACAGAAAGACATGTCTAGACAAAAGTATATTTTTATATTTAAAGCCATCGTACCAGATCCAAATGGTTTCATTCCAAAGGTTTACGTCAACATAAATTCGTGGCGTTCCCGACTGTAGGCCTCTAGATGCAAGCCAGGATATCTCTTAAAACAGTTTAACTGATCCATCAGAAAGGGGCAGTGTCTTGGTCGCTCAGGTGATGTGCTGCAGCAAGACTATCAAGTTGATGAGATCTCAGTAAAAAATGGACAGGGAGAAGAGAGAAACGTGTGAGAGGGGAAGTGGGTAGGGAGGAAGTGGAGGAGGGGAGGGGAGGGCTGCTGCTTGATGTGACAGCTGGAGATTGTGGGAATGAGGGGTGACCTAGCCAGAGCCCCAGCCAGTCAGTCAATAGACACTCCCACAGACTGTGTGCCCCCTACTCACCCCTGTGTCATCACACTGTGTGTGTGCTTGCATGTTTGTGCGTGCAAATGTTTACATATATCCCCAGGCTATGGATCCAGGGATGTGACATTACGAAGGCCCCCTGTGTCAGTCGTGCAAAAAAGTGGGATGCGTGTCAGCTCTACTGACAAATGCACTCATCCTCCTGCCTGCCTGCTAACGCCGGCTGCAAATGCGGGACATGTCTTCTGACAGAGCGACACAGCGACAAGGCCTACACGACAACACAGTGACAGTCAGACAAAACACAAGCAGTCAGGTTTGATATGAGGGGCTCACAGGCAAGACACAAGGGTTGGTGGACATGCTGGGAGGGTGAGTGAAAGCCACTCTGACGTCAACACATCTGGAGACACAGTGCTGTACACTGGCCCAGCTGCACTTTACTGACATCCCTTTGTTCTCATAGGCCCACTATCAAGAAGTTTTCATAAGAATTTAGGGTATTTGCTTTGTATGGAAGAGGACCGATAAAGGTAATCCACAGACTGTAGATCTGAGCTGCAGATCTACAGTGTATAAGGGATGTTTACAGTCATGTCATACTGTATCTCTGTGTGTATGTCTGGCATTACGTCTACAGATGGCAGTCTAATCCACATCTGAGTGTCACACAACGGCTCTGTGCTTCCCATTACGTCTACAGATGGCAGTCTAATCCACATCTGAGTGTCACACAACGGCTCTGTGCTTCCCATTACGTCTACAGATGGCAGTCTAATCCACATCTGAGTGTCACACAACGGCTCTGTGCTTCCCATTACGTCTACAGATGGCAGTCTAATCCACATCTGAGTGTCACACAACGGCTCTGTGCTTCCCATTACGTCTACAGATGGCAGTCTAATCCACATCTGAGTGTCACACAACGGCTCTGTGCTTCCCATTACGTCTACAGATGGCAGTCTAATCCACATCTGAGTGTCACACAACGGCTCTGTGCTTCCCATTACGTCTACAGATGGCAGTCTAATCCACATCTGAGTGTCACACAACGGCTCTGTGCTTCCCATTACGTCTACAGATGGCAGTCTAATCCACATCTGAGTGTCACACAACGGCTCTGTGTGTATGTCTGGCATTACGTCTACAGATGGCAGTCTAATCCACATCTGAGTGTCACACAACGGCTCTGTGCTTCCCAATATGTCCTCAATATTTTTCACGCTCGGAAACTTTACCAGCGTGGCTGAGCTCTAACATTCCCTCTGCTCTGCAATGTTGTACCAACGATGTTATTGGGATTGTCTAATGACACAAGCCTGATTGATTCTAGAAGCAGCTTGTATTCATTATACAGTATCTCCTCAGGCTAGCTGTGAATATCCAAAGAGTTAGCGTTCACTTCTGTAGTAAACCACCGTTGGATATCCCCCTCATTTCTCAGAAGAGTTTTGCATTTTATCCTTTTCCGACGCTTCTTGATTACTTCAGATTCATTCATTATTATGAGAGTGGTGTTGTCGATAAGCTCCATGTCTGTCTGTCGATGTCGAATGTGAGACATTCTGTTGTCAAGTTCAGTAAGAACACATTGGTGTCGAAAGTGAAACATTCTGTTGTCTCACGTAACGTACCATTTTGTGGTTACGCAGCACAGCCATCGGTCATGGAAGAAGAGGAGGGAGGAGAGGAGGAGAGGAGGAGAGGAGGAGAGGACAGGCGGTTGGGCCTGACAGATGGGCTTAGTGAGTGAATCATTGACAGGTTCCTGCTAACGGATGCTGGGGCCATCAATAGCTCAAAGCCCCCGTGATGAATTACTGTAGAAAAACAATGCTGACCGAGCAAATGCGCTTTTACTGTTTTCTTTATCGCTTTGGTGCAATTTTCACAAGTATGTGGTACATTTTCACAACTCTTAGTACAAAACTCAAAACAGACCATTTAAAAAAGCTAAGCACATTTTCAATTGACACTAAGTACAACACACAAAATCATACAGTCACTTTTTCACCAAACTTTCACAAAAAAGTGTTTCATCTAGAAATACATTGCAATACACATTCATAAAAAGTAATAGACTTTCACAATACAATGCTCAAATAACTTTTGATAATATTATTTTCTCTTCCGTTAAAACACATTTTACTATTTTACTTAATCTGATTGCTCTTGATTGATGATCACTTAAACATTTTGCCAACAAGGTAACCTGCCTAAATGACTATCTCTATGTAGCACTCACATCTGTAATTATGTAGTGCTTTGAAAGGCTGGTCATGACACACAACACCATCATCCCAGACACCCTGGACCCACTCCAATTCGCATACCGCCCCAACAGATCCGCAGATGACACAATCTCAATTGCACTTCACACTACCCTCTCCCACCTGGACAAGAGGGGAGATAACTATGTGAGAATGCTGTTCATAGACTACAGGTCAGTGTTCAACACCATAGTCCCCTCCAAGCTCATCACCAAGCTAGGGACCCTGAGACTTAACCCGGGACTTCCTGACGGGCCGGTCCCAGGTGATTGAGGTCAGGCGACAACACCTCTGCCACGCTAACCCTCAACACTAGGGCCCCTCAAAAGTGTGTGCTTAGTCCCCTCCTGTACTCCCTGTTCACCCACGAGTGCGTGGCCATGTACGACTTTTACACCATCATCAAGTTTGCTGACGACACGGTGGTAGGCCTGATCACCGACGGCGATGACTCAGCCTACAGGGAGGAGGTCAGAGACTTACCAGTGTGGTGCCAGCACAACAACCTCCACCTCAACGTCAGTAAGACCAATGAGCTGATCATGAACTATATGAGAAAGAGGGGAAAGAACGCCCCCGTCCACATCGATGGGGCTGTTGTAGAACTGGTCAAGTTCCTTGGCATACACATTACTAAGGACTTAACATGGTCCACACACACCGGCACAGTCGTGAGGAGGGCACTGCAGCGCCTCTTCCCCCTAAGGAGGCTGAAAGGATTTGGCATGGGCGCTCAGATCCTCAAAAAGTTCTACAGCTGCACAATCGACAGCATCTTGATTGGCTGCATCATTGCTTGGTATGGCAAATGCACCGCCCTTGACCGCAAAGCGCTACTGAAGGTGATGCGAACAGACCAGTACATAACTGGGGTCGAGCTCCCTGCCATCCAAGACCTCTATATCAGACATGTCAGAGGAAGGCCCGAAGAATTGCCTAAGACTCCAGCCACCCAAGCCATAGACTGTTCGCTCTGATACCGTCTAGCAAAAAGCTTCGAGACAGCTTCTACCCCCAAGCCATACGACTGCTAAATAGCCAGACGCTAAATAGTCAATTAATGGTACCCAAACTATCTTCACTGACTCTATCTTGCACTGACCCTACGTACACTCACTAGACTATATATACAAACTATACACACACTCACACATACTACATTGACAATCTCACACAAAACCCAAAGATATTCACATACACTACACACAGCTGCTACTCTGTTCTTTATTTTTACTCGTATTATTATCTATTCTGATGCCTAGTCACTTTACCCTGCCTTCATGTACATTGAACAAAAATATAAAACGCAAAACGTAACAATTTAGACTATTTTACTGAGTTAAAGTTCATACAGTATATGGAAATCAGTCAATTGAAATCAATTCATTAGGCATAATCTATGGATTTCACATGACTGGGCAGGGTCGCAGCCACTTGGGAGCCAGGCCCAGCCAATCAGAATGAGTTTTCCCCCACAAAAGGGCATTATTACAGACTTAAATACTCCTCAGTTTCATCAGCTGTCTGGTTGGCTGGTTTCAGATGATCCCGCCGGTGAAGAAGCCGGATGAGAAGGTCCTGAGATGGCATGGTTACACGTGGTGTGCGGTTTTGAGGCCGGTTGGACATACTGCCAAATTCTTTAAAACGACTTTGGAAGCAGCTTATAGTAGAGAAAATAACATAAAATTCTCTTGCAACAGCTCTGGTGGACATTCCTGCAGTCAGCATGCTAATTGCACCCTCCCTCAAAACTTGAGACATCTGTGGAATTGCGTTGTGTGACAAAACTACACATTTTAGAGTGGCCTTTTATTGTCCCCAGCATAAGGTGGACCTGTATAATGATCATGCTGTTTAATTAATCAGCTTCTTGATATGCCACACCTGTCACGTGGATGGATTATCTGGGCAAAGGAGAAATGTTCACTAACAAGGATGCAAACAAATTTGTACAGAACATTTGAAAGAAATAAGGTTTTTGTGCGTATGAAACATTTCGGGGATCTTTTATTTCAGCTCATGAAACATGGGACCAACACTTTACATGTTGCGTTTATCATTTTTGTTCCATATAGTTTCTAGTATCTAGCCTGTGGAGCAAAGTTATATATTTTTTGAACAAAAACTAACTGGGAAGTTTTGAGTGTGTGTGTTTGTGCACGTGCGTGTGCATGTGTGTGGGCGCACATGCATTAGAGAGCATAACTAATTCATAACTAATGAAATGGGAGGAAACAGCACAATCCTAATTTGTGCTGGAGAGAGTTATGTTCTGTGTGTTCCTAAAAGGAGAGGGAGAAAACCTCTACTTAATCTCTCTTAAGCTTCCTGACCTCTCTCTCTCTCCTGTTTCCTTTCCTTCAGAGACTGCTCTGCACATTGTTTCCTCTCTCGCATAACAAACCAGTGCTACACCAGGTGCAGGGCTAAACAAAGGCTCTGACCCTACAGGGATCCATGCCAGTTCACTCAGAGCGACCGTCTCATTCCTTCAAGAGGTGACTTAGATAAATGACATGGCCCATATGTCTCAGTAGCATTCTCTCTCCAGACTACTGCAGAGGGAGCCCTGCCCAGGCTGCCTGCAGCCTCTTTTGTCTCAACATCAAGAGGGAGTTACACAGTGAAATAAACACAATAACACACCCGTAGCTGAAGTCCCAACAATATGTATGTGACAAACTGTATTATTGTGTTTCATAAATATTTTAAATTGCTCAAAATGATTCATTGTAAATGTTTAATCAATGTCTCTGCTTCCTCATCTCACTGAACTCTCACTGAGTACGTTCCTTTTGGCAATGCTGAGACACTCAGCTCTCTCTCTCTCTCTCTCTCTCTCTCTGCCCCTCACTCCCCACCCTCTCTCTCTGTCTTGCAGACAACAGTAAATCCTGGTGTCTACCTGTGTCTGTGGGTTGGCCCTGCCATGTCCCAGGCGTCTTGTCGCCTGTCAGAGACAGCCGGCTGCAGACAGGGATGGCATGACCAGGGCAGTGGAGGGAGGGTCAGCAGCCGTCAGTGTTAGAGACAAACAGACAGAGAGACATATGTGACAGGGATCTCCCAGTCTGGCTGTCTGTCTGTCTGCCCACCTCATCTGTCTACAGGGGGCCACCTCTGCATTTATGCTAAAAATGATTGTTTAACTTTACGAATGGCACCCCATAGCGTTATACCAAAATAGCTTGAAATATTCATTATATTATCTTCAATTGATCTTTGTGGATTCGCTTCACCCTCTCCTCCTGAAAATATTGGCCAAACAGGTCTTCTTTCAACATGAGATAAAATGGATCTCAATGTCAACATGGTATGTGTTTCAGCTATTGTTTCAGACATAGCCCTGTACCGTTAAGGTCATATGTGTGTCTAGTTATCCCTAAACCACCCCCTGCCCACACACCATGTCCAGTTTGACAGGTGACATTTTGAGTTCCACAGGAGATGTGTGTTGCCATTTGTATTGCTGGCAGGGTCACAGACTGCAGTATGACCTGTTGGCGGGAGGGACACAGAGAGATACTAATCTCCTATCAAATCAATACAGGACACAAAGATCTACAGAGATAGGTCATTGACTTCTGTCAATCCATTGTGTTTGTCATGTGGTAATTACCTGCCGCTCGCAGTGTGTCTATGTGATAAAAAAAAACACAAGGAGTGAGAGGCTGAGGCTGGAGGTTTGTAAACACAATTTTCCTGAAAGTGACTCAGTTCAATCAAACCTACAATGTGTACTCTTCGAAAAAAGGGGCTAGGGGAAAGTGGGGTAAATTGAGCAAAATGGGTAAGTTGAGCCAAAGGGTTAGTTGAGCCACCCCTTGTTTTTAGGAAATCATACACAAAAATTATATTTTGATAAAATATTTAGGAATAGGTCATTATGTCATGGAGTCTGTGAAGGAAGAAACCACATGGAAAAAGTGGTAAATTAGGTCCAAAAAAGATGTTTCATGATGCTTGTATCTAAACCAAAGTAGATGCTTTTACAATTGTTCTATATTTTGGGTCTATGAGCTTCAATATGATGACCTAAACATAGCATGAAAGTGCATCCTTGTAGCTGTGTTGGCTTCTTTTTTGGACAAGCAATATTTTCAAAACTGTAATGTTTACATGAATTCAAATTATTACTAGGGGTAAACAAAGTCCAGAAATATATGTAGATAACTTTGTTAGAAAGAATACTATATTTCCCTTGAGGCAGTGATGCTGAACGTAAAAAATGGCTCAACTTACCCCACTCTCCCCTACCGAGAATCATAAAAAAAAATATTTGGGTCTCTCTGTAGTAGAAGCAGGTTGACGTTTATTTTGATGAATCTTGTGCTGGAGGCAGAGCTAAGCGATTTCCACTAGATGGGCCCAGCTGCAAAGTCAGATTTGGCTATACTGTATATTGTAAAAATTCATGATTTTGTTTAGCTTTTTTGCCTTAATTTAAGGTTAGGTTTAGGCATAAGGTTAGCAGTGTGGTTAAGGTTAGGGTTAGTCATAAGGTTAGCAGTGTGGTTAAGGTTAGGGTTAGGCATAAGGTTAGCAGTGTGGTTAAGGTTAGGGTTAGGCATAAGGTTAGCAGTGTGGTTAAGGTTAGGGTTAGGCATAAGGTTAGCAGTGTGGTTAAGGTTAGGGTTAGTCATAAGGTTAGCAGTGTGGTTAAGGTTAGGGTTAGGCATAAGGTTAGCAGTGTGGTTAAGGTTAGGGTTAGTCATAAGGTTAGCAGTGTGGTTAAGGTTAGGGTTAGGCATAAGGTTAGCAGTGTGGTTAAGGTTAGGGTTAGGCATAAGGTTAGCAGTGTGGTTAAGGTTAGGGTTAGGCATAAGGTTAGCAGTGGGGTTAAGGTTAGGGTTAGGCATAAGGTTAGCAGTGTGGTTAAGGTTAGGGTTAGGCATAAGGTTAGCAGTGTGGTTAAGGTTAGGGTTAGGCATAAGGTTAGCAGTGTGGTTAAGGTTAGGGTTAGGCATAAGGTTAGCAGTGTGGTTAAGGTTAGGGTTAGGCATAAGGTTAGCAGTGTGGTTAAGGTTAGGGTTAGTCTTTGTTGGTATTTGGTATTTGTTTTATTAGTCCATTGTTGACATAGTCCAAAATGCATCATATGGAGATGATTTATGTATTTTGAAAGTTACATATCTTGAAAACTTGATTGCTGACAACAATGGACAAATGAAACAAATACCAAAATATCATTTTTAGGTGGAGTTTTCCTTTAAGGTCTCAAAATGGCCCCTAGAACATATCAATGGTTAAACAATAAGCACACAATACAGAGAATGTTAAAAATATATTGAGCCTTTTATTCCAAAACAGTCACACTATTGTAATAGTGTAATCTGTAATTTAAGACACACTCTATGCTGATTAAAATAACGTTTTTAGTCTGAAAATGCAAAGATAAGCCTTTCTTGGCAGTGACTTTTCTACCAAAACAAAAGTGTGGATTCCAGTCACTCCTTAGACCAGTCTAATTTTGTGTTAAAACCCAGAACAAAAATCTTGCACAATTTGGTCAGCTGCAAAATTAAATTCTGGGTCCATATGTTTTATAAATTGGGAGTTCTTGGTTGTGAAGTTCATGCCATGTTCATGTGCTAGTTGGAACTTGAAAACTCTGAAATATTTGACTTGCTACCTGGTTGAACGCAGCATGTGTATAACTACAACCAGTTAACTGGTAGAACGCAGCACGTGTATAACTACAACCAGTTAACTGGTAGAACGTAGCACGTGTATAACTACAACCAGTTAACTGGTAGAACGCAGCACGTGTATAACTACAACCAGTTAACTGGTAGAACGTAGCACGTGTATAACTACAACCAGTTAACTGGTAGAACGTAGCACGTGTATAACTACAACCAGTTAACTGGTAGAACGCAGCACGTGTATAACTACAAACAGTTAACTGGTAGAACGCAGCATGTGTATAACTACAAACAGTTAACTGGTAGAACGTAGCACGTGTATAACTACAAACAGTTAACTGGTAGAACGCAGCATGTGTATAACTACAAACAGTTAACTGGTAGAACGTAGCATGTGTATAACTACAAACAGTTAACTGGTAGAACGTAGCACGTGTATAACTACAAACAGTTAACTGGTAGAACGCAGCATGTGTATAACTACAAACAGTTAACTGGTAGAACGTAGCATGTGTATAACTACAACCAGTTAACTGGTAGAACGTAGCACGTGTATAACTACAACCAGTTAACTGGTAGAACGTAGCACGTGTATAACTACAACCAGTTAACTGGTAGAACGTAGCACGTGTATAACTACAACCAGTTAACTGGTAGAACGCAGCATGTGTATAACTACAAACAGTTAACTGGTAGAACGTAGCATGTGTATAACTACAAACAGTTAACTGGTAGAACGCAGCACGTGTATAACTACAAACAGTTAACTGGTAGAACGTAGCATGTGTATAACTACAAACAGTTAACTGGTAGAACGCAGCACGTGTATAACTACAACCAGTTAACTGGTAGAACGTAGCACGTGTATAACTACAAACAGTTAACTGGTAGAACGTAGCATGTGTATAACTACAAACAGTTAACTGGTAGAACGCAGCACGTGTATAACTACAACCAGTTAACTGGTAGAACGTAGCACGTGTATAACTACAACCAGTTAACTGGTAGAACGTAGCACGTGTATAACTACAAACAGTTAACTGGTAGAACGTAGCATGTGTATAACTACAAACAGTTAACTGGTAGAACGCAGCACGTGTATAACTACAAACAGTTAACTGGTAGAACGTAGCATGTGTATAACTACAACCAGTTAACTGGTAGAACGTAGCACGTGTATAACTACAAACAGTTAACTGGTAGAACGTAGCACGTGTATAACTACAACCAGTTAACTGGTAGAACGTGTATAACTACAACCAGTTAACTGGTAGAACGTAGCACGTGTATAACTACAAACAGTTAACTGGTAGAACGTAGCACGTGTATAACTACAAACAGTTAACTGGTAGAACGTAGCACGTGTATAACTACAAACAGTTAACTGGTAGAACGCAGCATGTGTATAACTACAAACAGTTAACTGGTAGAACGTAGCATGTGTATAACTACAACCAGTTAACTGGTAGAACGCAGCATGTGTATAACTACAACCAGTTAACTGGTAGAACGCAGCATGTGTATAACTACAACCAGTTAACTGGTAGAACGCAGCACGTGTATAACTACAAACAGTTAACTGGTAGAACGCAGCACGTGTATAACTACAAACAGTTAACTGGTAGAAAGCAGCACGTGTATAACTACAAACAGTTAACTGGTAGAACGCAGCATGTGTATAACTACAAACAGTTAACTGGTAGAACGCAGCATGTGTATAACTACAAACAGTTAACTGGTAGAACGCAGCATGTGTATAACTACAAACAGTTAACTGGTAGAACGCAGCATGTGTATAACTACAAACAGTTAACTGGTAGAACGCAGCATGTGTATAACTACAAACAGTTAACTGGTAGAACGTAGCACGTGTATAACTACAACCAGTTAACTGGTAGAACGCAGCACGTGTATAACTACAACCAGTTAACTGGTAGAACGTAGCACGTGTATAACTACAACCAGTTAACTGGTAGAACGCAGCATGTGTATAACTACAAACAGTTAACTGGTAGAACGCAGCACGTGTATAACTACAAACAGTTAACTGGTAGAACGCAGCACGTGTATAACTACAAACAGTTAACTGGTAGAACGCAGCATGTGTATAACTACAAACAGTTAACTGGTAGAACGCAGCACGTGTATAACTACAAACAGTTAACTGGTAGAACGCAGCATGTGTATAACTACAACCAGTTAACTGGTAGAAAGCAGCACGTGTATAACTACAAACAGTTAACTGGTAGAACGCAGCATGTGTATAACTACAAACAGTTAACTGGTAGAACGCAGCATGTGTATAACTACAAACAGTTAACTGGTAGAACGCAGCATGTGTATAACTACAAACAGTTAACTGGTAGAACGCAGCATGTGTATAACTACAAACAGTTAACTGGTAGAACGTAGCACGTGTATAACTACAACCAGTTAACTGGTAGAACGCAGCACGTGTATAACTACAACCAGTTAACTGGTAGAACGCAGCATGTGTATAACTACAAACAGTTAACTGGTAGAACGCAGCACGTGTATAACTACAAACAGTTAACTGGTAGAACGCAGCACGTGTATAACTACAAACAGTTAACTGGTAGAACGCAGCATGTGTATAACTACAAACAGTTAACTGGTAGAACGCAGCACGTGTATAACTACAAACAGTTAACTGGTAGAACGTAGCACGTGTATAACTACAACCAGTTAACTGGTAGAACGTAGCACGTGTATAACTACAACCAGTTAACTGGTAGAACGTAGCACGTGTATAACTACAACCAGTTAACTGGTAGAACGTAGCACGTGTATAACTACAAACAGTTAACTGGTAGAACGTAGCACGTGTATAACTACAACCAGTTAACTGGTAGAACGTAGCATGTGTATAACTACAAACAGTTAACTGGTAGAACGCAGCACGTGTATAACTACAACCAGTTAACTGGTAGAACGTAGCACGTGTATAACTACAAACAGTTAACTGGTAGAACGCAGCAAGTGTATAACTACAAACAGTTAACTGGTAGAACGTAGCACGTGTATAACTACAAACAGTTAACTGGTAGAACGTAGCACGTGTATAACTACAAACAGTTAACTGGTAGAACGCAGCACGTGTATAACTACAAACAGTTAACTGGTAGAACGCAGCACGTGTATAACTACAACCAGTTAACTGGTAGAACGTAGCACGTGTATAACTACAAACAGTTAACTGGTAGAACGCAGCACGTGTATAACTACAAACAGTTAACTGGTAGAACGCAGCATGTGTATAACTACAACCAGTTAACTGGTAGAACGCAGCATGTGTATAACTACAACCAGTTAACTGATAGAACGTAGCACGTGTATAACTACAACCAGTTAACTGGTAGAACGCAGCACGTGTATAACTACAAACAGTTAACTGGTAGAACGTAGCATGTGTATAACTACAAACAGTTAACTGGTAGAACGCAGCACGTGTATAACTACAACCAGTTAACTGGTAGAACGTAGCACGTGTATAACTACAAACAGTTAACTGGTAGAACGCAGCATGTGTATAACTACAAACAGTTAACTGGTAGAACGTAGCACGTGTATAACTACAACCAGTTAACTGGTAGAACGTAGCACGTGTATAACTACAAACAGTTAACTGGTAGAACGTAGCACGTGTATAACTACAACCAGTTAACTGGTAGAACGTAGCACGTGTATAACTACAACCAGTTAACTGGTAGAACGCAGCATGTGTATAACTACAAACAGTTAACTGGTAGAACGCAGCATGTGTATAACTACAAACAGTTAACTGGTAGAACGTAGCACGTGTATAACTACAACCAGTTAACTGGTAGAACGCAGCATGTGTATAACTACAAACAGTTAACTGGTAGAACGCAGCATGTGTATAACTACAAACAGTTAACTGGTAGAACGCAGCATGTGTATAACTACAAACAGTTAACTGGTAGAACGTAGCATGTGTATAACTACAACCAGTTAACTGGTAGAACGTAGCACGTGTATAACTACAACCAGTTAACTGGTAGAACGTAGCACGTGTATAACTACAAACAGTTAACTGGTAGAACGCAGCATGTGTATAACTACAAACAGTTAACTGGTAGAACGCAGCATGTGTATAACTACAAACAGTTAACTGGTAGAACGCAGCATGTGTATAACTACAAACAGTTAACTGGTAGAACGCAGCATGTGTATAACTACAAACAGTTAACTGGTAGAACGTAGCACGTGTATAACTACAACCAGTTAACTGGTAGAACGCAGCACGTGTATAACTACAACCAGTTAACTGGTAGAACGTAGCACGTGTATAACTACAACCAGTTAACTGGTAGAACGCAGCATGTGTATAACTACAAACAGTTAACTGGTAGAACGCAGCACGTGTATAACTACAAACAGTTAACTGGTAGAACGCAGCACGTGTATAACTACAAACAGTTAACTGGTAGAACGCAGCATGTGTATAACTACAAACAGTTAACTGGTAGAACGTAGCACGTGTATAACTACAAACAGTTAACTGGTAGAACGTAGCACGTGTATAACTACAACCAGTTAACTAGTAGAACGTAGCACGTGTATAACTACAAACAGTTAACTGGTAGAACGTAGCACGTGTATAACTACAACCAGTTAACTGGTAGAACGTAGCATGTGTATAACTACAAACAGTTAACTGGTAGAACGCAGCACGTGTATAACTACAACCAGTTAACTGGTAGAACGTAGCACGTGTATAACTACAAACAGTTAACTGGTAGAACGCAGCATGTGTATAACTACAAACAGTTAACTGGTAGAACGTAGCACGTGTATAACTACAAACAGTTAACTGGTAGAACGTAGCACGTGTATAACTACAAACAGTTAACTGGTAGAACGCAGCATGTGTATAACTACAACCAGTTAACTGGTAGAACGCAGCATGTGTATAACTACAACCAGTTAACTGGTAGAACGCAGCACGTGTATAACTACAAACAGTTAACTGGTAGAACGCAGCATGTGTATAACTACAACCAGTTAACTGGTAGAACGCAGCATGTGTATAACTACAAACAGTTAACTGGTAGAACGTAGCACGTGTATAACTACAACCAGTTAACTGGTAGAACGTAGCACGTGTATAACTACAAACAGTTAACTGGTAGATCGCAGCACGTGTATAACTACAAACAGTTAACTGGTAGAACGCAGCACGTGTATAACTACAAACAGTTAACTGGTAGAACGTAGCATGTGTATAACTACAAACAGTTAACTGGTAGAACGTAGCACGTGTATAACTACAAACAGTTAACTGGTAGAACGTAGCACGTGTATAACTACAAACAGTTAACTGGTAGAACGCAGCATGTGTATAACTACAAACAGTTAACTGGTAGAACGTAGCATGTGTATAACTACAAACAGTTAACTGGTAGAACGCAGCATGTGTATAACTACAACCAGTTAACTGGTAGAACGTAGCACGTGTATAACTACAACCAGTTAACTGGTAGAACGTAGCACGTGTATAACTACAACCAGTTAACTGGTAGAACGCAGCATGTGTATAACTACAAACAGTTAACTGGTAGAACGTAGCATGTGTATAACTACAAACAGTTAACTGGTAGAACGCAGCATGTGTATAACTACAAACAGTTAACTGGTAGAACGTAGCATGTGTATAACTACAAACAGTTAACTGGTAGAACGCAGCACGTGTATAACTACAACCAGTTAACTGGTAGAACGTAGCACGTGTATAACTACAAACAGTTAACTGGTAGAACGTAGCATGTGTATAACTACAAACAGTTAACTGGTAGAACGCAGCACGTGTATAACTACAACCAGTTAACTGGTAGAACGTAGCATGTGTATAACTACAACCAGTTAACTGGTAGAACGTAGCACGTGTATAACTACAAACAGTTAACTGGTAGAACGTAGCATGTGTATAACTACAAACAGTTAACTGGTAGAACGTAGCACGTGTATAACTACAACCAGTTAACTGGTAGAACGTAGCACGTGTATAACTACAAACAGTTAACTGGTAGAACGTAGCATGTGTATAACTACAAACAGTTAACTGGTAGAACGTAGCACGTGTATAACTACAAACAGTTAACTGGTAGAACGTAGCACGTGTATAACTACAAACAGTTAACTGGTAGAACGTAGCACGTGTATAACTACAAACAGTTAACTGGTAGAACGCAGCATGTGTATAACTACAAACAGTTAACTGGTAGAACGCAGCATGTGTATAACTACAACCAGTTAACTGGTAGAACGCAGCATGTGTATAACTACAACCAGTTAACTGGTAGAACGCAGCATGTGTATAACTACAAACAGTTAACTGGTAGAACGCAGCACGTGTATAACTACAAACAGTTAACTGGTAGAACGCAGCACGTGTATAACTACAAACAGTTAACTGGTAGAACGCAGCATGTGTATAACTACAAACAGTTAACTGGTAGAACGCAGCATGTGTATAACTACAAACAGTTAACTGGTAGAACGCAGCATGTGTATAACTACAAACAGTTAACTGGTAGAACGCAGCATGTGTATAACTACAAACAGTTAACTGGTAGAACGTAGCACGTGTATAACTACAACCAGTTAACTGGTAGAACGCAGCACGTGTATAACTACAACCAGTTAACTGGTAGAACGTAGCACGTGTATAACTACAACCAGTTAACTGGTAGAACGCAGCATGTGTATAACTACAAACAGTTAACTGGTAGAACGCAGCACGTGTATAACTACAAACAGTTAACTGGTAGAACGCAGCACGTGTATAACTACAAACAGTTAACTGGTAGAACGCAGCACGTGTATAACTACAAACAGTTAACTGGTAGAACGCAGCATGTGTATAACTACAAACAGTTAACTGGTAGAACGCAGCACGTGTATAACTACAAACAGTTAACTGGTAGAACGCAGCATGTGTATAACTACAACCAGTTAACTGGTAGAAAGCAGCACGTGTATAACTACAAACAGTTAACTGGTAGAACGCAGCACGTGTATAACTACAAACAGTTAACTGGTAGAACGCAGCATGTGTATAACTACAAACAGTTAACTGGTAGAACGCAGCATGTGTATAACTACAAACAGTTAACTGGTAGAACGCAGCATGTGTATAACTACAAACAGTTAACTGGTAGAACGTAGCACGTGTATAACTACAACCAGTTAACTGGTAGAACGCAGCACGTGTATAACTACAACCAGTTAACTGGTAGAACGCAGCATGTGTATAACTACAAACAGTTAACTGGTAGAACGCAGCACGTGTATAACTACAAACAGTTAACTGGTAGAACGCAGCACGTGTATAACTACAAACAGTTAACTGGTAGAACGCAGCATGTGTATAACTACAAACAGTTAACTGGTAGAACGCAGCACGTGTATAACTACAAACAGTTAACTGGTAGAACGTAGCACGTGTATAACTACAACCAGTTAACTGGTAGAACGTAGCACGTGTATAACTACAACCAGTTAACTGGTAGAACGTAGCACGTGTATAACTACAACCAGTTAACTGGTAGAACGTAGCACGTGTATAACTACAAACAGTTAACTGGTAGAACGTAGCACGTGTATAACTACAACCAGTTAACTGGTAGAACGTAGCATGTGTATAACTACAAACAGTTAACTGGTAGAACGCAGCACGTGTATAACTACAACCAGTTAACTGGTAGAACGTAGCACGTGTATAACTACAAACAGTTAACTGGTAGAACGCAGCAAGTGTATAACTACAAACAGTTAACTGGTAGAACGTAGCACGTGTATAACTACAAACAGTTAACTGGTAGAACGTAGCACGTGTATAACTACAAACAGTTAACTGGTAGAACGCAGCATGTGTATAACTACAACCAGTTAACTGGTAGAACGCAGCATGTGTATAACTACAAACAGTTAACTGGTAGAACGTAGCACGTGTATAACTACAACCAGTTAACTGGTAGAACGTAGCACGTGTATAACTACAAACAGTTAACTGGTAGAACGCAGCACGTGTATAACTACAAACAGTTAACTGGTAGAACGCAGCACGTGTATAACTACAACCAGTTAACTGGTAGAACGTAGCACGTGTATAACTACAAACAGTTAACTGGTAGAACGCAGCACGTGTATAACTACAAACAGTTAACTGGTAGAACGCAGCATGTGTATAACTACAACCAGTTAACTGGTAGAACGCAGCATGTGTATAACTACAACCAGTTAACTGATAGAACGTAGCACGTGTATAACTACAACCAGTTAACTGGTAGAACGCAGCACGTGTATAACTACAAACAGTTAACTGGTAGAACGTAGCATGTGTATAACTACAAACAGTTAACTGGTAGAACGCAGCACGTGTATAACTACAACCAGTTAACTGGTAGAACGTAGCACGTGTATAACTACAAACAGTTAACTGGTAGAACGCAGCATGTGTATAACTACAAACAGTTAACTGGTAGAACGTAGCACGTGTATAACTACAACCAGTTAACTGGTAGAACGTAGCACGTGTATAACTACAAACAGTTAACTGGTAGAACGTAGCACGTGTATAACTACAACCAGTTAACTGGTAGAACGTAGCACGTGTATAACTACAACCAGTTAACTGGTAGAACGCAGCATGTGTATAACTACAAACAGTTAACTGGTAGAACGCAGCATGTGTATAACTACAAACAGTTAACTGGTAGAACGTAGCACGTGTATAACTACAACCAGTTAACTGGTAGAACGCAGCATGTGTATAACTACAAACAGTTAACTGGTAGAACGCAGCATGTGTATAACTACAAACAGTTAACTGGTAGAACGCAGCATGTGTATAACTACAAACAGTTAACTGGTAGAACGTAGCATGTGTATAACTACAACCAGTTAACTGGTAGAACGTAGCACGTGTATAACTACAACCAGTTAACTGGTAGAACGTAGCACGTGTATAACTACAAACAGTTAACTGGTAGAACGCAGCATGTGTATAACTACAAACAGTTAACTGGTAGAACGTAGCATGTGTATAACTACAACCAGTTAACTGGTAGAACGTAGCACGTGTATAACTACAACCAGTTAACTGGTAGAACGTAGCACGTGTATAACTACAAACAGTTAACTGGTAGAACGCAGCATGTGTATAACTACAAACAGTTAACTGGTAGAACGCAGCATGTGTATAACTACAAACAGTTAACTTGTAGAACGTAGCATGTGTATAACTACAACCAGTTAACTGGTAGAACGCAGCATGTGTATAACTACAAACAGTTAACTGGTAGAACGCAGCATGTGTATAACTACAAACAGTTAACTGGTAGAACGCAGCATGTGTATAACTACAAACAGTTAACTGGTAGAACGTAGCATGTGTATAACTACAACCAGTTAACTGGTAGAACGTAGCACGTGTATAACTACAACCAGTTAACTGGTAGAACGTAGCACGTGTATAACTACAAACAGTTAACTGGTAGAACGCAGCATGTGTATAACTACAAACAGTTAACTGGTAGAACGTAGCATGTGTATAACTACAACCAGTTAACTGGTAGAACGCAGCATGTGTATAACTACAAACAGTTAACTGGTAGAACGTAGCATGTGTATAACTACAAACAGTTAACTGGTAGAACGCAGCACGTGTATAACTACAACCAGTTAACTGGTAGAACGTAGCACGTGTATAACTACAAACAGTTAACTGGTAGAACGCAGCACGTGTATAACTACAAACAGTTAACTGGTAGAACGTAGCACGTGTATAACTACAAACAGTTAACTGGTAGAACGTAGCACGTGTATAACTACAACCAGTTAACTGCTAGAACGTAGCATGTGTATAACTACAACCAGTTAACTGGTAGAACGCAGCATGTGTATAACTACAAACAGTTAACTGGTAGAACGCAGCATGTGTATAACTACAAACAGTTAACTGGTAGAACGTAGCATGTGTATAACTACAACCAGTTAACTGGTAGAACGTAGCACGTGTATAACTACAACCAGTTAACTGGTAGAACGTAGCACGTGTATAACTACAAACAGTTAACTGGTAGAACGCAGCATGTGTATAACTACAAACAGTTAACTGGTAGAACGTAGCATGTGTATAACTACAACCAGTTAACTGGTAGAACGCAGCATGTGTATAACTACAAACAGTTAACTGGTAGAACGTAGCATGTGTATAACTACAAACAGTTAACTGGTAGAACGCAGCACGTGTATAACTACAACCAGTTAACTGGTAGAACGTAGCACGTGTATAACTACAAACAGTTAACTGGTAGAACGCAGCACGTGTATAACTACAAACAGTTAACTGGTAGAACGTAGCACGTGTATAACTACAAACAGTTAACTGGTAGAACGTAGCACGTGTATAACTACAACCAGTTAACTGGTAGAACGCAGCATGTGTATAACTACAAACAGTTAACTGGTAGAACGTAGCACGTGTATAACTACAAACAGTTAACTGGTAGAACGTAGCACGTGTATAACTACAACCAGTTAACTGCTAGAACGTAGCATGTGTATAACTACAAACAGTTAACTGGTAGAACGCAGCACGTGTATAACTACAAACAGTTAACTGGTAGAACGTAGCATGTGTATAACTACAACCAGTTAACTGGTAGAACGTAGCACGTGTATAACTACAAACAGTTAACTGGTAGAACGTAGCACGTGTATAACTACAACCAGTTAACTGGTAGAACGTAGCATGTGTATAACTACAAACAGTTAACTGGTAGAACGCAGCACGTGTATAACTACAAACAGTTAACTGGTAGAACGTAGCATGTGTATAACTACAACCAGTTAACTGGTAGAACGTAGCACGTGTATAACTACAAACAGTTAACTGGTAGAACGCAGCACGTGTATAACTACAACCAGTTAACTGGTAGAACGTAGCACGTGTATAACTACAAACAGTTAACTGGTAGAACGTAGCACGTGTATAACTACAACCAGTTAACTGGTAGAACGTAGCACGTGTATAACTACAACCAGTTAACTGGTAGAACGTAGCACGTGTATAACTACAAACAGTTAACTGGTAGAACGCAGCACGTGTATAACTACAAACAGTTAACTGGTAGAACGCAGCACGTGTATAACTACAAACAGTTAACTGGTAGAACATAGCATGTGTATAACTACAACCAGTTAACTGGTAGAACGTAGCACGTGTATAACTACAAACAGTTAACTGGTAGAACGCAGCATGTGTATAACTACAAACAGTTAACTGGTAGAACGTAGCATGTGTATAACTACAAACAGTTAACTGGTAGAACGCAGCACGTGTATAACTACAACCAGTTAACTGGTAGAACGTAGCACGTGTATAACTACAAACAGTTAACTGGTAGAACGCAGCACGTGTATAACTACAAACAGTTAACTGGTAGAACGTAGCACGTGTATAACTACAAACAGTTAACTGGTAGAACGTAGCACGTGTATAACTACAACCAGTTAACTGGTAGAACGCAGCATGTGTATAACTACAAACAGTTAACTGGTAGAACGTAGCACGTGTATAACTACAAACAGTTAACTGGTAGAACGTAGCACGTGTATAACTACAACCAGTTAACTGCTAGAACGTAGCATGTGTATAACTACAAACAGTTAACTGGTAGAACGCAGCACGTGTATAACTACAAACAGTTAACTGGTAGAACGTAGCATGTGTATAACTACAACCAGTTAACTGGTAGAACGTAGCACGTGTATAACTACAAACAGTTAACTGGTAGAACGCAGCACGTGTATAACTACAACCAGTTAACTGGTAGAACGTAGCACGTGTATAACTACAACCAGTTAACTGGTAGAACGTAGCACGTGTATAACTACAACCAGTTAACTGGTAGAACGTAGCACGTGTATAACTACAAACAGTTAACTGGTAGAACGCAGCACGTGTATAACTACAAACAGTTAACTGGTAGAACGCAGCACGTGTATAACTACAACCAGTTAACTGGTAGAACGTAGCACGTGTATAACTACAACCAGTTAACTGGTAGAACGTAGCACGTGTATAACTACAACCAGTTAACTGGTAGAACGTAGCACGTGTATAACTACAAACAGTTAACTGGTAGAACGCAGCACGTGTATAACTACAAACAGTTAACTGGTAGAACGCAGCACGTGTATAACTACAAACAGTTAACTGGTAGAACATAGCATGTGTATAACTACAACCAGTTAACTGGTAGAACGTAGCACGTGTATAACTACAAACAGTTAACTGGTAGAACGCAGCACGTGTATAACTACAAACAGTTAACTGGTAGAACGTAGCATGTGTATAACTACAAACAGTTAACTGGTAGAACGCAGCACGTGTATAACTACAACCAGTTAACTGGTAGAACGTAGCACGTGTATAACTACAAACAGTTAACTGGTAGAACGCAGCACGTGTATAACTACAAACAGTTAACTGGTAGAACGTAGCACGTGTATAACTACAAACAGTTAACTGGTAGAACGTAGCACGTGTATAACTACAACCAGTTAACTGGTAGAACGCAGCATGTGTATAACTACAAACAGTTAACTGGTAGAACGTAGCACGTGTATAACTACAAACAGTTAACTGGTAGAACGTAGCACGTGTATAACTACAACCAGTTAACTGCTAGAACGTAGCATGTGTATAACTACAAACAGTTAACTGGTAGAACGCAGCACGTGTATAACTACAAACAGTTAACTGGTAGAACGTAGCATGTGTATAACTACAACCAGTTAACTGGTAGAACGTAGCACGTGTATAACTACAAACAGTTAACTGGTAGAACGTAGCACGTGTATAACTACAACCAGTTAACTGGTAGAACGTAGCATGTGTATAACTACAAACAGTTAACTGGTAGAACGCAGCACGTGTATAACTACAAACAGTTAACTGGTAGAACGTAGCATGTGTATAACTACAAACAGTTAACTGGTAGAACGCAGCACGTGTATAACTACAAACAGTTAACTGGTAGAACGTAGCATGTGTATAACTACAACCAGTTAACTGGTAGAACGTAGCACGTGTATAACTACAAACAGTTAACTGGTAGAACGCAGCACGTGTATAACTACAACCAGTTCACTGGTAGAACGTAGCACGTGTATAACTACAACCAGTTAACTGGTAGAACGTAGCACGTGTATAACTACAACCAGTTAACTGGTAGAACGTAGCACGTGTATAACTACAAACAGTTAACTGGTAGAACGCAGCACGTGTATAACTACAAACAGTTAACTGGTAGAACGCAGCACGTGTATAACTACAACCAGTTAACTGGTAGAACGTAGCACGTGTATAACTACAACCAGTTAACTGGTAGAACGTAGCACGTGTATAACTACAACCAGTTAACTGGTAGAACGTAGCACGTGTATAACTACAAACAGTTAACTGGTAGAACGCAGCACGTGTATAACTACAAACAGTTAACTGGTAGAACGCAGCACGTGTATAACTACAAACAGTTAACTGGTAGAACATAGCACGTGTATAACTACAACCAGTTAACTGGTAGAACGTAGCACGTGTATAACTACAAACAGTTAACTGGTAGAACGTAGCACGTGTATAACTACAACCAGTTAACTGGTTGAACGTAGCACGTGTATAACTACAACCAGTTAACTGGTAGAACGTAGCACGTGTATAACTACAAACAGTTAACTGGTAGAACGCAGCACGTGTATAACTACAACCAGTTAACTGGTAGAACGTAGCACGTGTATAACTACAACCAGTTAACTGGTAGAACGCAGCACGTGTATAACTACAAACAGTTAACTGGTAGAACGCAGCACGTGTATAACTACAACCAGTTAACTGGTAGAACGCAGCACGTGTATAACTACAACCAGTTAACTGGTAGAACGTAGCACGTGTATAACTACAACCAGTTAACTGGTAGAACGCAGCACGTGTATAACTACAAACAGTTAACTGGTAGAACGCAGCACGTGTATAACTACAAACAGTTAACTGGTAGAACGTAGCACGTGTATAACTACAACCAGTTAACTGGTAGAACGTAGCACGTGTATAACTACAAACAGTTAACTGGTAGAACGTAGCACGTGTATAACTACAAACAGTTAACTGGTAGAACGTAGCACGTGTATAACTACAAACAGTTAACTGGTAGAACGTAGCACGTGTATAACTACAACCAGTTAACTGGTAGAACGTAGCACGTGTATAACTACAAACAGTTAACTGGTAGAACGTAGCACGTGTATAACTACAACCAGTTAACTGGTAGAACGTAGCACGTGTATAACTACAAACAGTTAACTGGTAGAACGCAGCACGTGTATAACTACAACCAGTTAACTGGTAGAACGTAGCACGTGTATAACTACAACCAGTTAACTGGTAGAACGCAGCACGTGTATAACTACAAACAGTTAACTGGTAGAACGCAGCACGTGTATAACTACAACCAGTTAACTGGTAGAACGCAGCACGTGTATAACTACAACCAGTTAACTGGTAGAACGCAGCACGTGTATAACTACAAACAGTTAACTGGTAGAACGCAGCACGTGTATAACTACAAACAGTTAACTGGTAGAACGCAGCACGTGTATAACTACAAACAGTTAACTGGTAGAACGTAGCACGTGTATAACTACAACCAGTTAACTGGTAGAACGTAGCACGTGTATAACTACAAACAGTTAACTGGTAGAACGTAGCACGTGTATAACTACAAACAGTTAACTGGTAGAACGTAGCACGTGTATAACTACAAACAGTTAACTGGTAGAACGTAGCACGTGTATAACTACAAACAGTTAACTGGTAGAACGTAGCACGTGTATAACTACAACCAGTTAACTGGTAGAACGTAGCACGTGTATAACTACAAACAGTTAACTGGTAGAACGTAGCACGTGTATAACTACAAACAGTTAACTGGTAGAACGTAGCACGTGTATAACTACAAACAGTTAACTGGTAGAACGCAGCACGTGTATAACTAAAACCAGTTAACTGGTAGAACGTAGCACGTGTATAACTACAACCAGTTAACTGGTAGAACGCAGCACGTGTATAACTACAAACAGTTAACTGGTAGAACGCAGCACGTGTATAACTACAACCAGTTAACTGGTAGAACGCAGCACGTGTATAACTACAACCAGTTAACTGGTAGAACGTAGCACGTGTATAACTACAACCAGTTAACTGGTAGAACGCAGCACGTGTATAACTACAAACAGTTAACTGGTAGAACGCAGCACGTGTATAACTACAAACAGTTAACTGGTAGAACGTAGCACGTGTATAACTACAACCAGTTAACTGGTAGAACGTAGCACGTGTATAACTACAAACAGTTAACTGGTAGAACGTAGCACGTGTATAACTACAAACAGTTAACTGGTAGAACGTAGCACGTGTATAACTACAAACAGTTAACTGGTAGAACGTAGCACGTGTATAACTACAACCAGTTAACTGGTAGAACGTAGCACGTGTATAACTACAAACAGTTAACTGGTAGAACGTAGCACGTGTATAACTACAAACAGTTAACTGGTAGAACGTAGCACGTGTATAACTACAAACAGTTAACTGGTAGAACGCAGCACGTGTATAACAACAAACAGTTAACTGGTAGAACGCAGCACGTGTATAACTACAACCAGTTAACTGGTAGAACGTAGCATGTGTATAACTACAACCAGTTAACTGGTAGAACGTAGCACGTGTATAACTACAACCAGTTAACTGGTAGAACGTAGCACGTGTATAACTACAAACAGTTAACTGGTAGAACGTAGCACGTGTATAACTACAACCAGTTAACTGGTAGAACGTAGCATGTGTATAACTACAACCAGTTAACTGGTAGAACGCAGCACGTGTATAACTACAAACAGTTAACTGGTAGAACGCAGCACGTGTATAACTACAACCAGTTAACTGGTAGAACGCAGCACGTGTATAACTACAACCAGTTAACTGGTAGAACGCAGCACGTGTATAACTACAAACAGTTAACTGGTAGAACGCAGCACGTGTATAACTACAACCAGTTAACTGGTAGAACGCAGCACGTGTATAACTACAAACAGTTAACTGGTAGAACGTAGCACGTGTATAACTACAACCAGTTAACTGGTAGAACGCAGCACGTGTATAACTACAAACAGTTAACTGGTAGAACGTAGCACGTGTATAACTACAACCAGTTAACTGGTAGAACGCAGCATGTGTATAACTACAAACAGTTAACTGGTAGAACGTAGCACGTGTATAACTACAAACAGTTAACTGGTAGAACGCAGCATGTGTATAACTACAAACAGTTAACTGGTAGAACGTAGCACGTGTATAACTACAAACAGTTAACTGGTAGAACGCAGCATGTGTATAACTACAAACAGTTAACTGGTAGAACGTAGCACGTGTATAACTACAAACAGTTAACTGGTAGAACGTAGCACGTGTATAACTACAACCAGTTAACTGGTAGAACGTAGCACGTGTATAACTACAACCAGTTAACTGGTAGAACGTAGCACGTGTATAACTACAAACAGTTAACTGGTAGAACGTAGCACGTGTATAACTACAACCAGTTAACTGGTAGAACGTAGCACGTGTATAACTACAACCAGTTAACTGGTAGAACGTAGCACGTGTATAACTACAACCAGTTAACTGGTAGAACGTAGCACGTGTATAACTACAACCAGTTAACTGGTAGAACGTAGCACGTGTATAACTACAACCAGTTAACTGGTAGAACGCAGCACGTGTATAACTACAAACAGTTAACTGGTAGAACGCAGCACGTGTATAACTACAACCAGTTAACTGGTAGAACGCAGCACGTGTATAACTACAACCAGTTAACTGGTAGAACGTAGCACGTGTATAACTACAACCAGTTAACTGGTAGAACGCAGCACGTGTATAACTACAAACAGTTAACTGGTAGAACGCAGCACGTGTATAACTACAAACAGTTAACTGGTAGAACGTAGCACGTGTATAACTACAACCAGTTAACTGGTAGAACGTAGCACGTGTATAACTACAAACAGTTAACTGGTAGAACGTAGCACGTGTATAACTACAAACAGTTAACTGGTAGAACGTAGCACGTGTATAACTACAAACAGTTAACTGGTAGAACGTAGCACGTGTATAACTACAACCAGTTAACTGGTAGAACGTAGCACGTGTATAACTACAAACAGTTAACTGGTAGAACGTAGCACGTG
This sequence comes from Salvelinus alpinus, assembly GCF_045679555.1. Taxonomy (NCBI): domain Eukaryota; kingdom Metazoa; phylum Chordata; class Actinopteri; order Salmoniformes; family Salmonidae; genus Salvelinus; species Salvelinus alpinus. The sequence goes on from NC_092100.1 coordinate 46,953,702, forward strand.
TATAACTACAACCAGTTAACTGGTAGAACGTAGCACGTGTATAACTACAAACAGTTAACTGGTAGAACGCAGCACGTGTATAACTACAACCAGTTAACTGGTAGAACGTAGCACGTGTATAACTACAACCAGTTAACTGGTAGAACGCAGCACGTGTATAACTACAAACAGTTAACTGGTAGAACGCAGCACGTGTATAACTACAACCAGTTAACTGGTAGAACGCAGCACGTGTATAACTACAACCAGTTAACTGGTAGAACGTAGCACGTGTATAACTACAACCAGTTAACTGGTAGAACGCAGCACGTGTATAACTACAAACAGTTAACTGGTAGAACGCAGCACGTGTATAACTACAAACAGTTAACTGGTAGAACGCAGCACGTGTATAACTACAAACAGTTAACTGGTAGAACGTAGCACGTGTATAACTACAACCAGTTAACTGGTAGAACGTAGCACGTGTATAACTACAAACAGTTAACTGGTAGAACGTAGCACGTGTATAACTACAAACAGTTAACTGGTAGAACGTAGCACGTGTATAACTACAAACAGTTAACTGGTAGAACGTAGCACGTGTATAACTACAAACAGTTAACTGGTAGAACGTAGCACGTGTATAACTACAACCAGTTAACTGGTAGAACGTAGCACGTGTATAACTACAAACAGTTAACTGGTAGAACGTAGCACGTGTATAACTACAAACAGTTAACTGGTAGAACGTAGCACGTGTATAACTACAAACAGTTAACTGGTAGAACGCAGCACGTGTATAACTAAAACCAGTTAACTGGTAGAACGTAGCACGTGTATAACTACAACCAGTTAACTGGTAGAACGCAGCACGTGTATAACTACAAACAGTTAACTGGTAGAACGCAGCACGTGTATAACTACAACCAGTTAACTGGTAGAACGCAGCACGTGTATAACTACAACCAGTTAACTGGTAGAACGTAGCACGTGTATAACTACAACCAGTTAACTGGTAGAACGCAGCACGTGTATAACTACAAACAGTTAACTGGTAGAACGCAGCACGTGTATAACTACAAACAGTTAACTGGTAGAACGTAGCACGTGTATAACTACAACCAGTTAACTGGTAGAACGTAGCACGTGTATAACTACAAACAGTTAACTGGTAGAACGTAGCACGTGTATAACTACAAACAGTTAACTGGTAGAACGTAGCACGTGTATAACTACAAACAGTTAACTGGTAGAACGTAGCACGTGTATAACTACAACCAGTTAACTGGTAGAACGTAGCACGTGTATAACTACAAACAGTTAACTGGTAGAACGTAGCACGTGTATAACTACAAACAGTTAACTGGTAGAACGTAGCACGTGTATAACTACAAACAGTTAACTGGTAGAACGCAGCACGTGTATAACTACAAACAGTTAACTGGTAGAACGCAGCACGTGTATAACTACAACCAGTTAACTGGTAGAACGTAGCATGTGTATAACTACAACCAGTTAACTGGTAGAACGTAGCACGTGTATAACTACAACCAGTTAACTGGTAGAACGTAGCACGTGTATAACTACAAACAGTTAACTGGTAGAACGTAGCACGTGTATAACTACAACCAGTTAACTGGTAGAACGTAGCACGTGTATAACTACAACCAGTTAACTGGTAGAACGCAGCACGTGTATAACTACAAACAGTTAACTGGTAGAACGCAGCACGTGTATAACTACAACCAGTTAACTGGTAGAACGCAGCACGTGTATAACTACAACCAGTTAACTGGTAGAACGCAGCACGTGTATAACTACAAACAGTTAACTGGTAGAACGCAGCACGTGTATAACTACAACCAGTTAACTGGTAGAACGCAGCACGTGTATAACTACAAACAGTTAACTGGTAGAACGTAGCACGTGTATAACTACAACCAGTTAACTGGTAGAACGCAGCACGTGTATAACTACAAACAGTTAACTGGTAGAACGTAGCACGTGTATAACTACAACCAGTTAACTGGTAGAACGCAGCACGTGTATAACTACAAACAGTTAACTGGTAGAACGTAGCACGTGTATAACTACAACCAGTTAACTGGTAGAACGCAGCATGTGTATAACTACAAACAGTTAACTGGTAGAACGTAGCACGTGTATAACTACAAACAGTTAACTGGTAGAACGCAGCATGTGTATAACTACAAACAGTTAACTGGTAGAACGTAGCACGTGTATAACTACAAACAGTTAACTGGTAGAACGTAGCACGTGTATAACTACAACCAGTTAACTGGTAGAACGTAGCACGTGTATAACTACAACCAGTTAACTGGTAGAACGTAGCACGTGTATAACTACAAACAGTTAACTGGTAGAACGTAGCACGTGTATAACTACAACCAGTTAACTGGTAGAACGTAGCACGTGTATAACTACAACCAGTTAACTGGTAGAACGTAGCACGTGTATAACTACAACCAGTTAACTGGTAGAACGTAGCACGTGTATAACTACAACCAGTTAACTGGTAGAACGCAGCACGTGTATAACTACAACCAGTTAACTGGTAGAACGTAGCACGTGTATAACTACAAACAGTTAACTGGTAGAACGTAGCACGTGTATAACTACAAACAGTTAACTGGTAGAACGTAGCACGTGTATAACTACAACCAGTTAACTGGTAGAACGTAGCACGTGTATAACTACAACCAGTTAACTGGTAGAACGTAGCACGTGTATAACTACAACCAGTTAACTGGTAGAACGTAGCACGTGTATAACTACAACCAGTTAACTGGTAGAACGCAGCACGTGTATAACTACAACCAGTTAACTGGTAGAACGTAGCACGTGTATAACTACAAACAGTTAACTGGTAGAACGCAGCACGTGTATAACTACAAACAGTTAACTGGTAGAACGTAGCACGTGTATAACTACAACCAGTTAACTGGTAGAACGTAGCACGTGTATAACTACAAACAGTTAACTGGTAGAACGCAGCACGTGTATAACTACAACCAGTTAACTGGTAGAACGCAGCACGTGTATAACTACAACCAGTTAACTGGTAGAACGCAGCACGTGTATAACTACAAACAGTTAACTGGTAGAACGTAGCATGTGTATAACTACAAACAGTTAACTGGTAGAACGCAGCACGTGTATAACTACAACCAGTTAACTGGTAGAACGCAGCATGTGTATAACTACAAACAGTTAACTGGTAGAACGCAGCATGTGTATAACTACAAACAGTTAACTGGTAGAACGCAGCATGTGTATAACTACAAGCAGTTAACTGGTAGAACGCAGCACGTGTATAACTACAACCAGTTAACTGGTAGAACGTAGCATGTGTATAACTACAAACAGTTAACTGGTAGAACGCAGCACGTGTATAACTACAAACAGTTAACTGGTAGAACGCAGCACGTGTATAACTACAACCAGTTAACTGGTAGAACGCAGCACGTGTATAACTACAACCAGTTAACTGGTAGAACGTAGCACGTGTATAACTACAACCAGTTAACTGGTAGAACGCAGCACGTGTATAACTACAAACAGTTAACTGGTAGAACGCAGCACGTGTATAACTACAAACAGTTAACTGGTAGAACGTAGCACGTGTATAACTACAACCAGTTAACTGGTAGAACGTAGCACGTGTATAACTACAAACAGTTAACTGGTAGAACGTAGCACGTGTATAACTACAAACAGTTAACTGGTAGAACGTAGCACGTGTATAACTACAAACAGTTAACTGGTAGAACGTAGCACGTGTATAACTACAAACAGTTAACTGGTAGAACGTAGCACGTGTATAACTACAACCAGTTAACTGGTAGAACGTAGCACGTGTATAACTACAAACAGTTAACTGGTAGAACGTAGCACGTGTATAACTACAACCAGTTAACTGGTAGAACGTAGCACGTGTATAACTACAAACAGTTAACTGGTAGAACGCAGCACGTGTATAACTACAACCAGTTAACTGGTAGAACGTAGCACGTGTATAACTACAACCAGTTAACTGGTAGAACGCAGCACGTGTATAACTACAAACAGTTAACTGGTAGAACGCAGCACGTGTATAACTACAACCAGTTAACTGGTAGAACGTAGCACGTGTATAACTACAACCAGTTAACTGGTAGAACGCAGCACGTGTATAACTACAAACAGTTAACTGGTAGAACGCAGCACGTGTATAACTACAAACAGTTAACTGGTAGAACGTAGCACGTGTATAACTACAACCAGTTAACTGGTAGAACGTAGCACGTGTATAACTACAAACAGTTAACTGGTAGAACGTAGCACGTGTATAACTACAAACAGTTAACTGGTAGAACGTAGCACGTGTATAACTACAAACAGTTAACTGGTAGAACGTAGCACGTGTATAACTACAACCAGTTAACTGGTAGAACGTAGCACGTGTATAACTACAAACAGTTAACTGGTAGAACGTAGCACGTGTATAACTACAAACAGTTAACTGGTAGAACGTAGCACGTGTATAACTACAAACAGTTAACTGGTAGAACGCAGCACGTGTATAACTACAAACAGTTAACTGGTAGAACGCAGCACGTGTATAACTACAACCAGTTAACTGGTAGAACGTAGCATGTGTATAACTACAAACAGTTAACTGGTAGAACGTAGCACGTGTATAACTACAAACAGTTAACTGGTAGAACGTAGCACGTGTATAACTACAACCAGTTAACTGGTAGAACGCAGCATGTGTATAACTACAAACAGTTAACTGGTAGAACGCAGCACGTGTATAACTACAAACAGTTAACTGGTAGAACGTAGCACGTGTATAACTACAAACAGTTAACTGGTAGAACGTAGCATGTGTATAACTACAACCAGTTAACTGGTAGAACGTAGCACGTGTATAACTACAAACAGTTAACTGGTAGAACGTAGCACGTGTATAACTACAAACAGTTAACTGGTAGAACGCAGCATGTGTATAACTACAAACAGTTAACTGGTAGAACGTAGCACGTGTATAACTACAAACAGTTAACTAGTAGAACGTAGCATGTGTATAACTACAAACAGTTAACTGGTAGAACGTAGCACGTGTATAACTACAAACAGTTAACTGGTAGAACGTAGCACGTGTATAACTACAAACAGTTAACTGGTTGAACGTAGCACGTGTATAACTACAACCAGTTAACTGGTAGAACGTAGCAAGTGTATAACTACAAACAGTTAACTGGTAGAACGTAGCACGTGTATAACTACAACCAGTTAACTGGTAGAACGTAGCACGTGTATAACTACAACCAGTTAACTGGTAGAACGTAGCACGTGTATAACTACAAACAGTTAACTGGTAGAACGTAGCACGTGTATAACTACAACCAGTTAACTGGTAGAACGTAGCATGTGTATAACTACAACCAGTTAACTGGTAGAACGCAGCACGTGTATAACTACAAACAGTTAACTGGTAGAACGCAGCACGTGTATAACTACAACCAGTTAACTGGTAGAACGCAGCACGTGTATAACTACAACCAGTTAACTGGTAGAACGCAGCACGTGTATAACTACAAACAGTTAACTGGTAGAACGCAGCACGTGTATAACTACAACCAGTTAACTGGTAGAACGCAGCACGTGTATAACTACAAACAGTTAACTGGTAGAACGTAGCACGTGTATAACTACAACCAGTTAACTGGTAGAACGCAGCACGTGTATAACTACAAACAGTTAACTGGTAGAACGTAGCACGTGTATAACTACAACCAGTTAACTGGTAGAACGCAGCATGTGTATAACTACAAACAGTTAACTGGTAGAACGTAGCACGTGTATAACTACAAACAGTTAACTGGTAGAACGCAGCATGTGTATAACTACAAACAGTTAACTGGTAGAACGTAGCACGTGTATAACTACAAACAGTTAACTGGTAGAACGCAGCATGTGTATAACTACAAACAGTTAACTGGTAGAACGTAGCACGTGTATAACTACAAACAGTTAACTGGTAGAACGTAGCACGTGTATAACTACAACCAGTTAACTGGTAGAACGTAGCACGTGTATAACTACAACCAGTTAACTGGTAGAACGTAGCACGTGTATAACTACAACCAGTTAACTGGTAGAACGTAGCACGTGTATAACTACAAACAGTTAACTGGTAGAACGTAGCACGTGTATAACTACAACCAGTTAACTGGTAGAACGTAGCACGTGTATAACTACAACCAGTTAACTGGTAGAACGTAGCACGTGTATAACTACAACCAGTTAACTGGTAGAACGTAGCACGTGTATAACTACAACCAGTTAACTGGTAGAACGCAGCACGTGTATAACTACAACCAGTTAACTGGTAGAACGTAGCACGTGTATAACTACAAACAGTTAACTGGTAGAACGCAGCACGTGTATAACTACAAAGAGTTAACTGGTAGAACGTAGCACGTGTATAACTACAACCAGTTAACTGGTAGAACGTAGCACGTGTATAACTACAAACAGTTAACTGGTAGAACGCAGCACGTGTATAACTACAACCAGTTAACTGGTAGAACGTAGCACGTGTATAACTACAAACAGTTAACTGGTAGAACGTAGCATGTGTATAACTACAACCAGTTAACTGGTAGAACGTAGCACGTGTATAACTACAAACAGTTAACTGGTAGAACGCAGCACGTGTATAACTACAACCAGTTAACTGGTAGAACGCAGCACGTGTATAACTACAAACAGTTAACTGGTAGAACGTAGCATGTGTATAACTACAAACAGTTAACTGGTAGAACGCAGCACGTGTATAACTACAACCAGTTAACTGGTAGAACGCAGCATGTGTATAACTACAAACAGTTAACTGGTAGAACGCAGCATGTGTATAACTACAAACAGTTAACTGGTAGAACGCAGCATGTGTATAACTACAAGCAGTTAACTGGTAGAACGCAGCACGTGTATAACTACAACCAGTTAACTGGTAGAACGTAGCATGTGTATAACTACAAACAGTTAACTGGTAGAACGCAGCACGTGTATAACTACAAACAGTTAACAGGTAGAACGCAGCACGTGTATAACTACAACCAGTTAACTGGTAGAACGCAGCACGTGTATAACTACAACCAGTTAACTGGTAGAACGTAGCACGTGTATAACTACAACCAGTTAACTGGTAGAACGCAGCACGTGTATAACTACAAACAGTTAACTGGTAGAACGCAGCACGTGTATAACTACAAACAGTTAACTGGTAGAACGTAGCACGTGTATAACTACAACCAGTTAACTGGTAGAACGTAGCACGTGTATAACTACAAACAGTTAACTGGTAGAACGTAGCACGTGTATAACTACAAACAGTTAACTGGTAGAACGTAGCACGTGTATAACTACAAACAGTTAACTGGTAGAACGTAGCACGTGTATAACTACAACCAGTTAACTGGTAGAACGTAGCACGTGTATAACTACAAACAGTTAACTGGTAGAACGTAGCACGTGTATAACTACAAACAGTTAACTGGTAGAACGTAGCACGTGTATAACTACAAACAGTTAACTGGTAGAACGCGGCACGTGTATAACTACAAACAGTTAACTGGTAGAACGCAGCACGTGTATAACTACAACCAGTTAACTGGTAGAACGTAGCATGTGTATAACTACAAACAGTTAACTGGTAGAACGTAGCACGTGTATAACTACAAACAGTTAACTGGTAGAACGTAGCACGTGTATAACTACAAACAGTTAACTGGTAGAACGCAGCACGTGTATAACTACAACCAGTTAACTGGTAGAACGCAGCATGTGTATAACTACAAACAGTTAACTGGTAGAACGTAGCACGTGTATAACTACAACCAGTTAACTGGTAGAACGCAGCATGTGTATAACTACAAACAGTTAACTGGTAGAACGCAGCACGTGTATAACTACAAACAGTTAACTGGTAGAACGTAGCACGTGTATAACTACAAACAGTTAACTGGTAGAACGTAGCATGTGTATAACTACAACCAGTTAACTGGTAGAACGTAGCACGTGTATAACTACAAACAGTTAACTGGTAGAACGTAGCACGTGTATAACTACAAACAGTTAACTGGTAGAACGCAGCATGTGTATAACTACAAACAGTTAACTGGTAGAACGTAGCACGTGTATAACTACAAACAGTTAACTAGTAGAACGTAGCATGTGTATAACTACAAACAGTTAACTGGTAGAACGCAGCACGTGTATAACTACAACCAGTTAACTGGTAGAACGTAGCACGTGTATAACTACAAACAGTTAACTGGTAGAACGTAGCATGTGTATAACTACAACCAGTTAACTGGTAGAACGTAGCACGTGTATAACTACAAACAGTTAACTGGTAGAACGCAGCACGTGTATAACTACAACCAGTTAACTGGTAGAACGCAGCACGTGTATAACTACAAACAGTTAACTGGTAGAACGTAGCACGTGTATAACTACAACCAGTTAACTGGTAGAACGCAGCACGTGTATAACTACAAACAGTTAACTGGTAGAACGTAGCACGTGTATAACTACAACCAGTTAACTGGTAGAACGCAGCATGTGTATAACTACAAACAGTTAACTGGTAGAACGTAGCACGTGTATAACTACAAACAGTTAACTGGTAGAACGTAGCATGTGTATAACTACAACCAGTTAACTGGTAGAACGCAGCATGTGTATAACTACAACCAGTTAACTGGTAGAACGTAGCACGTGTATAACTACAAACAGTTAACTAGTAGAACGTAGCACGTGTATAACTACAAACAGTTAACTGGTAGAACGCAGCATGTGTATAACTACAAACAGTTAACTGGTAGAACGTAGCACGTGTATAACTACAAACAGTTAACTGGTAGAACGCAGCACGTGTATAACTACAAACAGTTAACTGGTAGAACGTAGCACGTGTATAACTACAAACAGTTAACTGGTAGAACGTAGCACGTGTATAACTACAACCAGTTAACTGGTAGAACGTAGCACGTGTATAACTACAACCAGTTAACTGGTAGAACGTAGCACGTGTATAACTACAACCAGTTAACTGGTAGAACGTAGCACGTGTATAACTACAAACAGTTAACTGGTAGAACGTAGCACGTGTATAACTACAACCAGTTAACTGGTAGAACGTAGCATGTGTATAACTACAAACAGTTAACTGGTAGAACGCAGCACGTGTATAACTACAAACAGTTAACTGGTAGAACGCAGCACGTGTATAACTACAACCAGTTAACTGGTAGAACGCAGCACGTGTATAACTACAAACAGTTAACTGGTAGAACGTAGCATGTGTATAACTACAAACAGTTAACTGGTAGAACGTAGCACGTGTATAACTACAAACAGTTAACTGGTAGAACGTAGCACGTGTATAACTACAACCAGTTAACTGGTAGAACGCAGCACGTGTATAACTACAAACAGTTAACTGGTAGAACGTAGCATGTGTATAACTACAAACAGTTAACTGGTAGAACGTAGCATGTGTATAACTACAAACAGTTAACTGGTAGAACGTAGCACGTGTATAACTACAAACAGTTAACTGGTAGAACGTAGCACGTGTATAACTACAACCAGTTAACTGGTAGAACGTAGCACGTGTATAACTACAACCAGTTAACTGGTAGAACGCAGCACGTGTATAACTACAAACAGTTAACTGGTAGAACGTAGCATGTGTATAACTACAACCAGTTAACTGGTAGAACGTAGCATGTGTATAACTACAAACAGTTAACTGGTAGAACGTAGCACGTGTATAACTACAAACAGTTAACTGGTAGAACGTAGCACGTGTATAACTACAACCAGTTAACTGGTAGAACGTAGCACGTGTATAACTACAACCAGTTAACTGGTAGAACGCAGCACGTGTATAACTACAACCAGTTAACTGGTAGAACGTAGCAAGTGTATAACTACAAACAGTTAACTGGTAGAACGTAGCATGTGTATAACTACAACCAGTTAACTGGTTGAACGTAGCACGTGTATAACTACAACCAGTTAACTGGTAGAACGTAGCACGTGTATAACTACAACCAGTTAACTGGTTGAACGTAGCATGTGTATAACTACAACCAGTTAACTGGTAGAACGCAGCATGTGTATAACTACAACCAGTTAACTGGTAGAACGCAGCATGTGTATAACTACAAACAGTTAACTGGTAGAACGCAGCACGTGTATAACTACAACCAGTTAACTGGTAGAACGCAGCACGTGTATAACTACAAACAGTTAACTGGTAGAACGTAGCATGTGTATAACTACAAACAGTTAACTGGTAGAACGCAGCACGTGTATAACTACAAACAGTTAACTGGTAGAACGCAGCATGTGTATAACTACAAACAGTTAACTTGTAGAACGCAGCATGTGTATAACTACAAACAGTTAACTGGTAGAACGCAGCACGTGTATAACTACAACCAGTTAACTGGTAGAACGTAGCATGTGTATAACTACAAACAGTTAACTGGTAGAACGCAGCACGTGTATAACTACAAACAGTTAACTGGTAGAACGCAGCACGTGTATAACTACAACCAGTTAACTGGTAGAACGCAGCACGTGTATAACTACAAACAGTTAACTGGTAGAACGTAGCATGTGTATAACTACAAAGAGTTAACTGGTAGAACGTAGCACGTGTATAACTACAAACAGTTAACTGGTAGAACGTAGCACGTGTATAACTACAACCAGTTAACTGGTAGAACGCAGCACGTGTATAACTACAAACAGTTAACTGGTAGAACGTAGCATGTGTATAACTACAAACAGTTAACTGGTAGAACGTAGCATGTGTATAACTACAAACAGTTAACTGGTAGAACGTAGCACGTGTATAACTACAAACAGTTAACTGGTAGAACGTAGCACGTGTATAACTACAACCAGTTAACTGGTAGAACGTAGCACGTGTATAACTACAACCAGTTAACTGGTAGAACGCAGCACGTGTATAACTACAAACAGTTAACTGGTAGAACGTAGCATGTGTATAACTACAACCAGTTAACTGGTAGAACGTAGCATGTGTATAACTACAAACAGTTAACTGGTAGAACGTAGCACGTGTATAACTACAAACAGTTAACTGGTAGAACGTAGCACGTGTATAACTACAACCAGTTAACTGGTAGAACGTAGCACGTGTATAACTACAACCAGTTAACTGGTAGAACGCAGCACGTGTATAACTACAACCAGTTAACTGGTAGAACGTAGCAAGTGTATAACTACAAACAGTTAACTGGTAGAACGTAGCATGTGTATAACTACAACCAGTTAACTGGTTGAACGTAGCACGTGTATAACTACAACCAGTTAACTGGTAGAACGTAGCACGTGTATAACTACAACCAGTTAACTGGTTGAACGTAGCATGTGTATAACTACAACCAGTTAACTGGTAGAACGCAGCATGTGTATAACTACAACCAGTTAACTGGTAGAACGCAGCATGTGTATAACTACAAACAGTTAACTGGTAGAACGCAGCATGTGTATAACTACAAACAGTTAACTGGTAGAACGTAGCATGTGTATAACTACAACCAGTTAACTGGTAGAACGTAGCACGTGTATAACTACAACCAGTTAACTGGTAGAACGCAGCATGTGTATAACTACAAACAGTTAACTGGTAGAACGCAGCACGTGTATAACTACAACCAGTTAACTGGTAGAACGCAGCACGTGTATAACTACAAACAGTTAACTGGTAGAACGCAGCACGTGTATAACTACAACCAGTTAACTGGTAGAACGTAGCATGTGTATAACTACAAACAGTTAACTGGTAGAACGTAGCACGTGTATAACTACAAACAGTTAACTGGTAGAACGTAGCACGTGTATAACTACAAACAGTTAACTGGTAGAACGCAGCACGTGTATAACTACAACCAGTTAACTGGTAGAACGCAGCATGTGTATAACTACAAACAGTTAACTGGTAGAACGTAGCACGTGTATAACTACAACCAGTTAACTGGTAGAACGCAGCATGTGTATAACTACAAACAGTTAACTGGTAGAACGCAGCACGTGTATAACTACAAACAGTTAACTGGTAGAACGTAGCACGTGTATAACTACAAACAGTTAACTGGTAGAACGTAGCATGTGTATAACTACAACCAGTTAACTGGTAGAACGTAGCACGTGTATAACTACAAACAGTTAACTGGTAGAACGTAGCACGTGTATAACTACAAACAGTTAACTGGTAGAACGCAGCATGTGTATAACTACAAACAGTTAACTGGTAGAACGTAGCACGTGTATAACTACAAACAGTTAACTAGTAGAACGTAGCATGTGTATAACTACAAACAGTTAACTGGTAGAACGTAGCACGTGTATAACTACAAACAGTTAACTGGTAGAACGTAGCACGTGTATAACTACAAACAGTTAACTGGTTGAACGTAGCACGTGTATAACTACAACCAGTTAACTGGTAGAACGTAGCACGTGTATAACTAAAAACAGTTAACTGGTAGAACGTAGCACGTGTATAACTACAACCAGTTAACTGGTAGAACGTAGCACGTGTATAACTACAACCAGTTAACTGGTAGAACGTAGCACGTGTATAACTACAAACAGTTAACTGGTAGAACGTAGCACGTGTATAACTACAACCAGTTAACTGGTAGAACGTAGCATGTGTATAACTACAACCAGTTAACTGGTAGAACGCAGCACGTGTATAACTACAAACAGTTAACTGGTAGAACGCAGCACGTGTATAACTACAACCAGTTAACTGGTAGAACGCAGCACGTGTATAACTACAACCAGTTAACTGGTAGAACGCAGCACGTGTATAACTACAAACAGTTAACTGGTAGAACGCAGCACGTGTATAACTACAACCAGTTAACTGGTAGAACGCAGCACGTGTATAACTACAAACAGTTAACTGGTAGAACGTAGCACGTGTATAACTACAACCAGTTAACTGGTAGAACGCAGCACGTGTATAACTACAAACAGTTAACTGGTAGAACGTAGCACGTGTATAACTACAACCAGTTAACTGGTAGAACGTAGCACGTGTATAACTACAACCAGTTAACTGGTAGAACGTAGCACGTGTATAACTACAACCAGTTAACTGGTAGAACGTAGCACGTGTATAACTACAACCAGTTAACTGGTAGAACGTAGCACGTGTATAACTACAAACAGTTAACTGGTAGAACGTAGCACGTGTATAACTACAACCAGTTAACTGGTAGAACGTAGCACGTGTATAACTACAACCAGTTAACTGGTAGAACGCAGCACGTGTATAACTACAACCAGTTAACTGGTAGAACGTAGCACGTGTATAACTACAAACAGTTAACTGGTAGAACGCAGCACGTGTATAACTACAAACAGTTAACTGGTAGAACGTAGCACGTGTATAACTACAACCAGTTAACTGGTAGAACGTAGCACGTGTATAACTACAAACAGTTAACTGGTAGAACGCAGCACGTGTATAACTACAACCAGTTAACTGGTAGAACGTAGCACGTGTATAACTACAAACAGTTAACTGGTAGAACGCAGCACGTGTATAACTACAACCAGTTAACTGGTAGAACGCAGCACGTGTATAACTACAAACAGTTAACTGGTAGAACGTAGCATGTGTATAACTACAAACAGTTAACTGGTAGAACGCAGCACGTGTATAACTACAACCAGTTAACTGGTAGAACGCAGCATGTGTATAACTACAAACAGTTAACTGGTAGAACGCAGCACGTGTATAACTACAAACAGTTAACTTGTAGAACGCAGCATGTGTATAACTACAAACAGTTAACTGGTAGAACGCAGCACGTGTATAACTACAACCAGTTAACTGGTAGAACGTAGCATGTGTATAACTACAAACAGTTAACTGGTAGAACGCAGCACGTGTATAACTACAAACAGTTAACTGGTAGAACGCAGCACGTGTATAACTACAACCAGTTAACTGGTAGAACGCAGCACGTGTATAACTACAAACAGTTAACTGGTAGAACGTAGCATGTGTATAACTACAAACAGTTAACTGGTAGAACGTAGCACGTGTATAACTACAAACAGTTAACTGGTAGAACGTAGCACGTGTATAACTACAAACAGTTAACTGGTAGAACGTAGCACGTGTATAACTACAACCAGTTAACTGGTAGAACGCAGCACGTGTATAACTACAAACAGTTAACTGGTAGAACGTAGCATGTGTATAACTACAAACAGTTAACTGGTAGAACGTAGCATGTGTATAACTACAAACAGTTAACTGGTAGAACGTAGCACGTGTATAACTACAAACAGTTAACTGGTAGAACGTAGCACGTGTATAACTACAACCAGTTAACTGGTAGAACGTAGCACGTGTATAACTACAACCAGTTAACTGGTAGAACGCAGCACGTGTATAACTACAAACAGTTAACTGGTAGAACGTAGCATGTGTATAACTACAACCAGTTAACTGGTAGAACGTAGCATGTGTATAACTACAAACAGTTAACTGGTAGAACGTAGCACGTGTATAACTACAAACAGTTAACTGGTAGAACGTAGCACGTGTATAACTACAACCAGTTAACTGGTAGAACGTAGCACGTGTATAACTACAACCAGTTAACTGGTAGAACGCAGCACGTGTATAACTACAACCAGTTAACTGGTAGAACGTAGCAAGTGTATAACTACAAACAGTTAACTGGTAGAACGTAGCATGTGTATAACTACAACCAGTTAACTGGTTGAACGTAGCACGTGTATAACTACAACCAGTTAACTGGTAGAACGTAGCACGTGTATAACTACAACCAGTTAACTGGTTGAACGTAGCATGTGTATAACTACAACCAGTTAACTGGTAGAACGCAGCATGTGTATAACTACAACCAGTTAACTGGTAGAACGCAGCATGTGTATAACTACAAACAGTTAACTGGTAGAACGCAGCATGTGTATAACTACAAACAGTTAACTGGTAGAACGCAGCACGTGTATAACTACAAACAGTTAACTGGTAGAACGTAGCACGTGTATAACTACAAACAGTTAACTGGTAGAACGTAGCATGTGTATAACTACAACCAGTTAACTGGTAGAACGTAGCACGTGTATAACTACAAACAGTTAACTGGTAGAACGTAGCACGTGTATAACTACAAACAGTTAACTGGTAGAACGCAGCATGTGTATAACTACAAACAGTTAACTGGTAGAACGTAGCACGTGTATAACTACAAACAGTTAACTAGTAGAACGTAGCATGTGTATAACTACAAACAGTTAACTGGTAGAACGTAGCACGTGTATAACTACAAACAGTTAACTGGTAGAACGTAGCACGTGTATAACTACAAACAGTTAACTGGTTGAACGTAGCACGTGTATAACTACAACCAGTTAACTGGTAGAACGTAGCACGTGTATAACTAAAAACAGTTAACTGGTAGAACGTAGCACGTGTATAACTACAACCAGTTAACTGGTAGAACGTAGCACGTGTATAACTACAACCAGTTAACTGGTAGAACGTAGCACGTGTATAACTACAAACAGTTAACTGGTAGAACGTAGCACGTGTATAACTACAACCAGTTAACTGGTAGAACGTAGCATGTGTATAACTACAACCAGTTAACTGGTAGAACGCAGCACGTGTATAACTACAAACAGTTAACTGGTAGAACGCAGCACGTGTATAACTACAACCAGTTAACTGGTAGAACGCAGCACGTGTATAACTACAACCAGTTAACTGGTAGAACGCAGCACGTGTATAACTACAAACAGTTAACTGGTAGAACGCAGCACGTGTATAACTACAACCAGTTAACTGGTAGAACGCAGCACGTGTATAACTACAAACAGTTAACTGGTAGAACGTAGCACGTGTATAACTACAACCAGTTAACTGGTAGAACGCAGCACGTGTATAACTACAAACAGTTAACTGGTAGAACGTAGCACGTGTATAACTACAAACAGTTAACTGGTAGAACGTAGCACGTGTATAACTACAACCAGTTAACTGGTAGAACGTAGCACGTGTATAACTACAACCAGTTAACTGGTAGAACGTAGCACGTGTATAACTACAACCAGTTAACTGGTAGAACGTAGCACGTGTATAACTACAAACAGTTAACTGGTAGAACGTAGCACGTGTATAACTACAACCAGTTAACTGGTAGAACGTAGCACGTGTATAACTACAACCAGTTAACTGGTAGAACGCAGCACGTGTATAACTACAACCAGTTAACTGGTAGAACGTAGCACGTGTATAACTACAAACAGTTAACTGGTAGAACGCAGCACGTGTATAACTACAAACAGTTAACTGGTAGAACGTAGCACGTGTATAACTACAACCAGTTAACTGGTAGAACGTAGCACGTGTATAACTACAAACAGTTAACTGGTAGAACGCAGCACGTGTATAACTACAACCAGTTAACTGGTAGAACGTAGCACGTGTATAACTACAAACAGTTAACTGGTAGAACGCAGCACGTGTATAACTACAACCAGTTAACTGGTAGAACGCAGCACGTGTATAACTACAAACAGTTAACTGGTAGAACGTAGCATGTGTATAACTACAAACAGTTAACTGGTAGAACGCAGCACGTGTATAACTACAACCAGTTAACTGGTAGAACGCAGCATGTGTATAACTACAAACAGTTAACTGGTAGAACGCAGCACGTGTATAACTACAAACAGTTAACTTGTAGAACGCAGCATGTGTATAACTACAAACAGTTAACTGGTAGAACGCAGCACGTGTATAACTACAACCAGTTAACTGGTAGAACGTAGCATGTGTATAACTACAAACAGTTAACTGGTAGAACGCAGCACGTGTATAACTACAAACAGTTAACTGGTAGAACGCAGCACGTGTATAACTACAACCAGTTAACTGGTAGAACGCAGCACGTGTATAACTACAAACAGTTAACTGGTAGAACGTAGCATGTGTATAACTACAAACAGTTAACTGGTAGAACGTAGCACGTGTATAACTACAAACAGTTAACTGGTAGAACGTAGCACGTGTATAACTACAAACAGTTAACTGGTAGAACGTAGCACGTGTATAACTACAACCAGTTAACTGGTAGAACGCAGCACGTGTATAACTACAAACAGTTAACTGGTAGAACGTAGCATGTGTATAACTACAAACAGTTAACTGGTAGAACGTAGCATGTGTATAACTACAAACAGTTAACTGGTAGAACGTAGCACGTGTATAACTACAAACAGTTAACTGGTAGAACGTAGCACGTGTATAACTACAACCAGTTAACTGGTAGAACGTAGCACGTGTATAACTACAACCAGTTAACTGGTAGAACGCAGCACGTGTATAACTACAAACAGTTAACTGGTAGAACGTAGCATGTGTATAACTACAACCAGTTAACTGGTAGAACGTAGCATGTGTATAACTACAAACAGTTAACTGGTAGAACGTAGCACGTGTATAACTACAAACAGTTAACTGGTAGAACGTAGCACGTGTATAACTACAACCAGTTAACTGGTAGAACGTAGCACGTGTATAACTACAACCAGTTAACTGGTAGAACGCAGCACGTGTATAACTACAACCAGTTAACTGGTAGAACGTAGCAAGTGTATAACTACAAACAGTTAACTGGTAGAACGTAGCATGTGTATAACTACAACCAGTTAACTGGTTGAACGTAGCACGTGTATAACTACAACCAGTTAACTGGTAGAACGTAGCACGTGTATAACTACAACCAGTTAACTGGTTGAACGTAGCATGTGTATAACTACAACCAGTTAACTGGTAGAACGCAGCATGTGTATAACTACAACCAGTTAACTGGTAGAACGCAGCATGTGTATAACTACAAACAGTTAACTGGTAGAACGCAGCATGTGTATAACTACAAACAGTTAACTGGTAGAACGTAGCATGTGTATAACTACAACCAGTTAACTGGTAGAACGTAGCACGTGTATAACTACAACCAGTTAACTGGTAGAACGCAGCATGTGTATAACTACAAACAGTTAACTGGTAGAACGCAGCACGTGTATAACTACAACCAGTTAACTGGTAGAACGCAGCACGTGTATAACTACAAACAGTTAACTGGTAGAACGCAGCACGTGTATAACTACAACCAGTTAACTGGTAGAACGTAGCATGTGTATAACTACAAACAGTTAACTGGTAGAACGTAGCACGTGTATAACTACAAACAGTTAACTGGTAGAACGTAGCACGTGTATAACTACAAACAGTTAACTGGTAGAACGTAGCACGTGTATAACTACAACCAGTTAACTGGTAGAACGTAGCATGTGTATAACTACAACCAGTTAACTGGTAGAACGCAGCACGTGTATAACTACAAACAGTTAACTGGTAGAACGCAGCACGTGTATAACTACAACCAGTTAACTGGTAGAACGCAGCACGTGTATAACTACAACCAGTTAACTGGTAGAACGCAGCACGTGTATAACTACAAACAGTTAACTGGTAGAACGCAGCACGTGTATAACTACAACCAGTTAACTGGTAGAACGCAGCACGTGTATAACTACAAACAGTTAACTGGTAGAACGTAGCACGTGTATAACTACAACCAGTTAACTGGTAGAACGCAGCACGTGTATAACTACAAACAGTTAACTGGTAGAACGTAGCACGTGTATAACTACAACCAGTTAACTGGTAGAACGTAGCACGTGTATAACTACAACCAGTTAACTGGTAGAACGTAGCACGTGTATAACTACAACCAGTTAACTGGTAGAACGTAGCACGTGTATAACTACAACCAGTTAACTGGTAGAACGTAGCACGTGTATAACTACAAACAGTTAACTGGTAGAACGTAGCACGTGTATAACTACAACCAGTTAACTGGTAGAACGTAGCACGTGTATAACTACAACCAGTTAACTGGTAGAACGCAGCACGTGTATAACTACAACCAGTTAACTGGTAGAACGTAGCACGTGTATAACTACAAACAGTTAACTGGTAGAACGCAGCACGTGTATAACTACAAACAGTTAACTGGTAGAACGTAGCACGTGTATAACTACAACCAGTTAACTGGTAGAACGTAGCACGTGTATAACTACAAACAGTTAACTGGTAGAACGCAGCACGTGTATAACTACAACCAGTTAACTGGTAGAACGTAGCACGTGTATAACTACAAACAGTTAACTGGTAGAACGCAGCACGTGTATAACTACAACCAGTTAACTGGTAGAACGCAGCACGTGTATAACTACAAACAGTTAACTGGTAGAACGTAGCATGTGTATAACTACAAACAGTTAACTGGTAGAACGCAGCACGTGTATAACTACAACCAGTTAACTGGTAGAACGCAGCATGTGTATAACTACAAACAGTTAACTGGTAGAACGCAGCACGTGTATAACTACAAACAGTTAACTTGTAGAACGCAGCATGTGTATAACTACAAACAGTTAACTGGTAGAACGCAGCACGTGTATAACTACAACCAGTTAACTGGTAGAACGTAGCATGTGTATAACTACAAACAGTTAACTGGTAGAACGCAGCACGTGTATAACTACAAACAGTTAACTGGTAGAACGCAGCACGTGTATAACTACAACCAGTTAACTGGTAGAACGCAGCACGTGTATAACTACAAACAGTTAACTGGTAGAACGTAGCATGTGTATAACTACAAACAGTTAACTGGTAGAACGTAGCATGTGTATAACTACAAACAGTTAACTGGTAGAACGTAGCACGTGTATAACTACAAACAGTTAACTGGTAGAACGTAGCACGTGTATAACTACAACCAGTTAACTGGTAGAACGTAGCACGTGTATAACTACAACCAGTTAACTGGTAGAACGCAGCACGTGTATAACTACAAACAGTTAACTGGTAGAACGTAGCATGTGTATAACTACAACCAGTTAACTGGTAGAACGTAGCATGTGTATAACTACAAACAGTTAACTGGTAGAACGTAGCACGTGTATAACTACAAACAGTTAACTGGTAGAACGTAGCACGTGTATAACTACAACCAGTTAACTGGTAGAACGTAGCACGTGTATAACTACAACCAGTTAACTGGTAGAACGCAGCACGTGTATAACTACAACCAGTTAACTGGTAGAACGTAGCAAGTGTATAACTACAAACAGTTAACTGGTAGAACGTAGCATGTGTATAACTACAACCAGTTAACTGGTTGAACGTAGCACGTGTATAACTACAACCAGTTAACTGGTAGAACGTAGCACGTGTATAACTACAACCAGTTAACTGGTTGAACGTAGCATGTGTATAACTACAACCAGTTAACTGGTAGAACGCAGCATGTGTATAACTACAACCAGTTAACTGGTAGAACGCAGCATGTGTATAACTACAAACAGTTAACTGGTAGAACGCAGCATGTGTATAACTACAAACAGTTAACTGGTAGAACGTAGCATGTGTATAACTACAACCAGTTAACTGGTAGAACGTAGCACGTGTATAACTACAACCAGTTAACTGGTAGAACGCAGCATGTGTATAACTACAAACAGTTAACTGGTAGAACGCAGCACGTGTATAACTACAACCAGTTAACTGGTAGAACGCAGCACGTGTATAACTACAAACAGTTAACTGGTAGAACGCAGCACGTGTATAACTACAACCAGTTAACTGGTAGAACGTAGCATGTGTATAACTACAAACAGTTAACTGGTAGAACGTAGCACGTGTATAACTACAAACAGTTAACTGGTAGAACGTAGCACGTGTATAACTACAAACAGTTAACTGGTAGAACGCAGCACGTGTATAACTACAACCAGTTAACTGGTAGAACGCAGCATGTGTATAACTACAAACAGTTAACTGGTAGAACGTAGCACGTGTATAACTACAACCAGTTAACTGGTAGAACGCAGCATGTGTATAACTACAAACAGTTAACTGGTAGAACGCAGCACGTGTATAACTACAAACAGTTAACTGGTAGAACGTAGCACGTGTATAACTACAAACAGTTAACTGGTAGAATGTAGCATGTGTATAACTACAACCAGTTAACTGGTAGAACGTAGCACGTGTATAACTACAAACAGTTAACTGGTAGAACGTAGCACGTGTATAACTACAAACAGTTAACTGGTAGAACGCAGCATGTGTATAACTACAAACAGTTAACTGGTAGAACGTAGCACGTGTATAACTACAAACAGTTAACTAGTAGAACGTAGCATGTGTATAACTACAAACAGTTAACTGGTAGAACGTAGCACGTGTATAACTACAAACAGTTAACTGGTAGAACGTAGCACGTGTATAACTACAAACAGTTAACTGGTAGAACGTAGCACGTGTATAACTACAACCAGTTAACTGGTAGAACGTAGCACGTGTATAACTACAAACAGTTAACTGGTAGAACGTAGCACGTGTATAACTACAACCAGTTAACTGGTAGAACGTAGCACGTGTATAACTACAACCAGTTAACTGGTAGAACGTAGCACGTGTATAACTACAAACAGTTAACTGGTAGAACGTAGCACGTGTATAACTACAACCAGTTAACTGGTAGAACGTAGCATGTGTATAACTACAACCAGTTAACTGGTAGAACGCAGCACGTGTATAACTACAAACAGTTAACTGGTAGAACGCAGCACGTGTATAACTACAACCAGTTAACTGGTAGAACGCAGCACGTGTATAACTACAACCAGTTAACTGGTAGAACGCAGCACGTGTATAACTACAAACAGTTAACTGGTAGAACGCAGCACGTGTATAACTACAACCAGTTAACTGGTAGAACGCAGCACGTGTATAACTACAAACAGTTAACTGGTAGAACGTAGCACGTGTATAACTACAACCAGTTAACTGGTAGAACGCAGCACGTGTATAACTACAAACAGTTAACTGGTAGAACGTAGCACGTGTATAACTACAACCAGTTAACTGGTAGAACGCAGCATGTGTATAACTACAAACAGTTAACTGGTAGAACGTAGCACGTGTATAACTACAAACAGTTAACTGGTAGAACGTAGCATGTGTATAACTACAACCAGTTAACTGGTAGAACGTAGCATGTGTATAACTACAAACAGTTAACTGGTAGAACGTAGCACGTGTATAACTACAAACAGTTAACTGGTAGAACGTAGCACGTGTATAACTACAACCAGTTAACTGGTAGAACGTAGCACGTGTATAACTACAACCAGTTAACTGGTAGAACGCAGCACGTGTATAACTACAACCAGTTAACTGGTAGAACGTAGCAAGTGTATAACTACAAACAGTTAACTGGTAGAACGTAGCATGTGTATAACTACAACCAGTTAACTGGTTGAACGTAGCACGTGTATAACTACAACCAGTTAACTGGTAGAACGTAGCACGTGTATAACTACAACCAGTTAACTGGTTGAACGTAGCATGTGTATAACTACAACCAGTTAACTGGTAGAACGCAGCATGTGTATAACTACAAACAGTTAACTGGTAGAACGCAGCATGTGTATAACTACAAACAGTTAACTGGTAGAACGTAGCATGTGTATAACTACAACCAGTTAACTGGTAGAACGTAGCACGTGTATAACTACAACCAGTTAACTGGTAGAACGCAGCACGTGTATAACTACAAACAGTTAACTGGTAGAACGCAGCACGTGTATAACTACAACCAGTTAACTGGTAGAACGCAGCACGTGTATAACTACAAACAGTTAACTGGTAGAACGCAGCACGTGTATAACTACAACCAGTTAACTGGTAGAACGTAGCATGTGTATAACTACAAACAGTTAACTGGTAGAACGTAGCACGTGTATAACTACAAACAGTTAACTGGTAGAACGTAGCACGTGTATAACTACAAACAGTTAACTGGTAGAACGCAGCACGTGTATAACTACAACCAGTTAACTGGTAGAACGCAGCATGTGTATAACTACAAACAGTTAACTGGTAGAACGTAGCACGTGTATAACTACAACCAGTTAACTGGTAGAACGCAGCATGTGTATAACTACAAACAGTTAACTGGTAGAACGCAGCACGTGTATAACTACAAACAGTTAACTGGTAGAACGTAGCACGTGTATAACTACAAACAGTTAACTGGTAGAACGTAGCATGTGTATAACTACAACCAGTTAACTGGTAGAACGTAGCACGTGTATAACTACAAACAGTTAACTGGTAGAACGTAGCACGTGTATAACTACAAACAGTTAACTGGTAGAACGCAGCATGTGTATAACTACAAACAGTTAACTGGTAGAACGTAGCACGTGTATAACTACAAACAGTTAACTAGTAGAACGTAGCATGTGTATAACTACAAACAGTTAACTGGTAGAACGTAGCACGTGTATAACTACAAACAGTTAACTGGTAGAACGTAGCACGTGTATAACTACAAACAGTTAACTGGTTGAACGTAGCACGTGTATAACTACAACCAGTTAACTGGTAGAACGTAGCACGTGTATAACTACAAACAGTTAACTGGTAGAACGTAGCACGTGTATAACTACAACCAGTTAACTGGTAGAACGTAGCACGTGTATAACTACAACCAGTTAACTGGTAGAACGTAGCACGTGTATAACTACAAACAGTTAACTGGTAGAACGTAGCACGTGTATAACTACAACCAGTTAACTGGTAGAACGTAGCATGTGTATAACTACAACCAGTTAACTGGTAGAACGCAGCACGTGTATAACTACAAACAGTTAACTGGTAGAACGCAGCACGTGTATAACTACAACCAGTTAACTGGTAGAACGCAGCACGTGTATAACTACAACCAGTTAACTGGTAGAACGCAGCACGTGTATAACTACAAACAGTTAACTGGTAGAACGTAGCACGTGTATAACTACAACCAGTTAACTGGTAGAACGCAGCACGTGTATAACTACAAACAGTTAACTGGTAGAACGTAGCACGTGTATAACTACAACCAGTTAACTGGTAGAACGCAGCATGTGTATAACTACAAACAGTTAACTGGTAGAACGTAGCACGTGTATAACTACAAACAGTTAACTGGTAGAACGTAGCATGTGTATAACTACAACCAGTTAACTGGTAGAACGCAGCATGTGTATAACTACAACCAGTTAACTGGTAGAACGTAGCACGTGTATAACTACAAACAGTTAACTAGTAGAACGTAGCACGTGTATAACTACAAACAGTTAACTGGTAGAACGCAGCATGTGTATAACTACAAACAGTTAACTGGTAGAACGTAGCACGTGTATAACTACAAACAGTTAACTGGTAGAACGCAGCATGTGTATAACTACAAACAGTTAACTGGTAGAACGTAGCACGTGTATAACTACAAACAGTTAACTGGTAGAACGTAGCACGTGTATAACTACAACCAGTTAACTGGTAGAACGTAGCACGTGTATAACTACAACCAGTTAACTGGTAGAACGTAGCACGTGTATAACTACAACCAGTTAACTGGTAGAACGTAGCACGTGTATAACTACAAACAGTTAACTGGTAGAACGTAGCACGTGTATAACTACAACCAGTTAACTGGTAGAACGTAGCACGTGTATAACTACAACCAGTTAACTGGTAGAACGTAGCACGTGTATAACTACAACCAGTTAACTGGTAGAACGCAGCACGTGTATAACTACAAACAGTTAACTGGTAGAACGTAGCACGTGTATAACTACAAACAGTTAACTGGTAGAACGTAGCACGTGTATAACTACAAACAGTTAACTGGTAGAACGTAGCATGTGTATAACTACAAACAGTTAACTGGTAGAACGTAGCACGTGTATAACTACAACCAGTTAACTGGTAGAACGTAGCACGTGTATAACTACAACCAGTTAACTGGTAGAACGTAGCACGTGTATAACTACAAACAGTTAACTGGTAGAACGCAGCACGTGTATAACTACAAACAGTTAACTGGTAGAACGTAGCATGTGTATAACTACAAACAGTTAACTGGTAGAACGCAGCACGTGTATAACTACAAACAGTTAACTGGTAGAACGTAGCACGTGTATAACTACAAACAGTTAACTGGTAGAACGCAGCACGTGTATAACTACAAACAGTTAACTGGTAGAACGCAGCATGTGTATAACTACAAACAGTTAACTGGTAGAACGCAGCACGTGTATAACTACAAACAGTTAACTGGTAGAACGCAGCACGTGTATAACTACAAACAGTTAACTGGTAGAACGCAGCATGTGTATAACTACAAACAGTTAACTGGTAGAACGCAGCATGTGTATAACTACAAACAGTTAACTGGTAGAACGCAGCACGTGTATAACTACAAACAGTTAACTGGTAGAACGCAGCACGTGTATAACTACAAACAGTTAACTGGTAGAACGTAGCATGTGTATAACTACAAACAGTTAACTGGTAGAACGCAGCACGTGTATAACTACAAACAGTTAGCAAGTCGTACATTTTTGAGTACCAACTAGCATTTGCTAACTAAGCACCACCTTCACCCAATCCTGGTAAATCCAAATAATCAGTGAGGAAAAGCCAAACACCGGCGCTGTTGCTGATGGTTTTCCTATGCATTCCATCCCGTTGTGACAGATTCTTTGGTTTACTGAAATCAAATCTGTCCACAAGAGATAGATGCTAGTCGGAACTCTGACATTTCAGACTTCCTAACTGATTGTAGTAATACATGTACCGTGTTCAACCAGTTAGCAAGTTGGACATTTCCAAGTTTCCTAGTTCCGACTAGCATGTGAATGCGGCATAAGAGCAGTCCATAGACAGCTCAGGAAAGGAAACAAATATCTGAATACATTATTTCGCTGAACTATCCAATAATGTTTAAAGAGTTAGTACCTTTAAAGCCCCAGTAAAGGTGCAACCAAACAAAGCCATGTGTGAAAATAGTCTGTGGTTAAAAGACTGAAGCACTGGGAGCATTTGAAGGTTATATATTGTCTGTACAATTTCTACCTGCAAATCATACATGTAACATTTCTACCTCAATCATATCACTAATGAAAGACTAAAAATCCACAAGAGAAAAACTGACGGGTCCGGCCAGCTGTGTGTAGGCTACATCTCCCTGTTTAATGATTAGTTTGCGTTCGCAACGTTGACAACATTAGCAAAACATTCACATTACAACTCTTTCTCAAGTGCTTGCAACAGTTGTTTCACAGTTTTTTGATATATTTCCTTTAACATGCTGTGTTGTGTGCTTATTCTTTTACCATTGATATGTCCTAGGCTATTTGAGACCGTAATTAGTATCAGGTACTGCTGGAATGTCTACCAATGGCATGTCCATCTTTTTTGGTGAGAAATTACACTGGTCACTAAAAACATTTTTAAGAAGTATTTATAAAGTATAAATAGCCCACACTTTAGATAAGGCCATGCTAAAATACTTAACTAATGATTAGTAAATGGTTGAAAAGGACCTGTAGTTAACATCTTATGGAGTAATGATTAATAAATTATAAACTATTTACTAATACATCATGAATGCTTTATTACGTAGAGTTATTATAAAGTCCTACCAGTTAAGGTTAGGGTTAGGTTTAAAATCCGATTTGACAACTAAACCCTCAAATAAAACCTTAACGCCAGAATGGTTCTTTGAGGGTTCTTCGTTGGGTGAAAAAAGCTCAACCTGGAACCCGAAAAGGGTTCTAACATACTTTCCACCCTGAAGGGCTCTGTGAAATAGTACAGACAAGTAGTCCCTCACCTGAAGATACATTCACATAGAGACCAGGCAGTATGGTATAGTAAACAAAGGTACTGTATAAACACTGCTGTGGCAGGACTGATTGAACACCAGCCTGGTAGCTAGTGTCTGTACAGTGATGTATGCTCGGTGCTGTGGAGGCCTATTGTCTGCTCAGCTCTAACTAGAAAGATGTATGTGAGGTACAGGGGAGAGGGGAGAAGGGAGATGACAGAATATGCAACAAGAAAAAAGACTTTGCTGCAGGGCACTGATTTTAATGATGAATATATTCATTATGGAATAGGGTAATTATGCTTTTGTTGTGGTGGAACGTACACATTCATCATGAATCCACCCTAGACCAAGTCTATTGTCCTGCTTTACAGCACCATCTTGGATGTAGCTTTTACACAATTGTATGAATATACACACACACAAGCATATATATATACCCACACACTCCTAATGTTTTATTGCTACATTTTTCAAAATTGAGAGAAAATGAAAAAGGTTTTCTACCCCCACCCCCCGAGCCTGTAATCAAACATTTTATGCTAATTGTATTTGTTTATGAGCAAATTAGCAAATTAATGGCAGGGATGCAAAACGAATGATGATGTGAGTGCACACAACATGATGAGATTCCTGAAGAATTCATTAGCTGTTTACAGGTAATTAGAGGCAATAATTAAGGTGATTAGTGTGAATGACACACACACTCACACACACAAACAAACACACGCACACATGCGCACAAGCATGTACACAAGCAAGCACAGATGCACGAACGAATGCACACACACACACACACTACATCAAAGGATCTAATTCGCCCCTGTACCTCCCTCCCTGGGTTTCTCAAAGTCTTAATGGAATGTGCTGACATAGCTGTCTGCTCTAAGGATGCAGTTCTTTTAGCCCCCTCTATATCCCCCATCACTCTTTTTCCTCCTAGTGCTCCCTCCTTTCCACCCTTCCCCTCCAGTACCAAATCCCTCACAGCGAGCAGAGTAGAAATCTGACACATGCAGATGGTATATATTGGCACACTAAAACTATTGCAGATCTATGCTCCTGTGGTACAGTATAGTAGCCTAAATCATTAAATCAACATCTCCAATCCCGTATCTCACAATAGACAATATCTCACTTCCCACCTGGGTCCAAGCCTCCAAGTCCTGTAACACACAACATAAAACCCAGTGATTATTTTATGGGGCGTAATTGGCCTGCAGTAGGTTCTGACTGTAACTGTGGCTCATTAGTGTCAGTGGGGGAATAATGACGCTGTAAAACCGAACGCTGTGACTGATGACCACATGGCACAGCCTCACACTGCTGATGTGGGGGGACTTTATAGTCTAATTCTGATGGGTTTATTATCTGGGTCCGTATTCATAAAGGGTCTCAGAGTAGGAGAGCTGATCTAGGATGAGTTGTTCCTTTTACATCAGAAATATTGACAAGGGGGATCTGGTCCTAGTTCAGCACTGAATAGTCAAAACAAGAAAGAGAGCTAGCTGGAGATGGGTGAATCAATCTGTGCTGTGTTTAGGGTGACTTTATTTATGATGGATCAAGACTGGCTTTGGCTGTGCACATTTGGAGAGCTAACTTTAGGTTTCTTTAAGAGTATTATGGATAGGCAGTAGATAGATGGCTGCTTCTGAGCCTGAGAGAGAAGTCAACGTGAAACGTTTATCATATTGATCAACTGAGAGCTGAAAATGTGCCAGTGTGTGAAGGGATTATTGGGTAGAAATTGTATAACACTGTCTCTCATTGGTTTAGACAGGGGTTCTGGGCAGAGTGTAGGCGGTGACTGATGATCCTGGATCAGATTGGGACCCAGACAGTCTGAAACTCAGACTCAGACATTTACTGGTACATGCCACCTGCACTAGAAGTCATTTAAAATGTCCTCTTGGGTCACAGTTACAGCGAGAAATTCAATCACCTTGTCTGCTACTGCAGGGGGACAACTTTCTCTCAAGATTACTAAGTAGAAACTTTATAGCTAAGAGCATTAAAGCAGGTTCCTGCAGGCCCGGCTGCCAATAGTGAATAAATGATTGGGCCTCTGCATCCAGACAGCAAAATCAATGCAGCGTACCAGAGGGTTTCTGGTGGTAGTTGTGCTGCTGTGTTTGTGTCAACATGGGAAGTGGTTCCGCTCACACCTCTGAGCTTCATTAGCCTATACCTCTTACCAGCATAGGCCTAGCCATGGACCAATCCTCCACCTTCTGCTTCATTCTCATTTGGTGGAAAGTGAGTGAGTAGGTTTACATGTACAGTCAGGTCCATAATTATTGACACCTTGATAAAGATGAGCAAAAAACGGACTGTATGAAATAAATCATACAAATACTGAACTATACTGTATGCTCAAAGCAATTTGGAAATGATATTATTTTATACTAATACAATTGCTCAGAGAAAGATATTTTGTTTAACAAGTTAAAAAAATCTCAAAAAGATATGAGTCAACATTTTTGCCACCCTGTTTTCAATACTTTAGCACCCTCCCCTTGTGAGGATAATGACACTGATCATTTCCCCAAAATGTTTTATGAGCTTGAAGAACACGCCAGAAGGCATCTTAGACCATTCCTCCATACAGAATCTTTCCAGATCCTCGATATCCTTCGTCTGCTCTTGGGGACAAGGGAGATAGGAGAGGAGTGGAGGGGGAGAGCTCTGCTAAGCCGGAGTGACCGGGTGAAAAGGCAGTGCAGATGTAATTTGTCCTCAATGGCTGTTTGGGAAGAGTAATTGTGGTGACATTGGCCGGTCGATAGTATGGATTTTTTGTTTGGAGTGCCCTGTGTGTGTGGTGCTAGGGGGAAGCCAGGAAAAAAAGAACACGGCTGCTCAAATCCAATAAAAATGGATTGAGGGTGTGGTGGTTGTTTGCCGGGCTGGTAGTCATCGTTTGACTGTTTGGCTGTGTGTAGATGTCATACTGTAGATGGGCTGGTTCACAATCACAAATACCCCCTCTGACCTTCCCTGTATGACATGCTATTACCATTGGCTTGTTGGTCATTGAAATTGATATAAATCATTAACAAAAGTATTAGTCAAGCCATAACCCTAAACAAATATTCCTGTGTATGCCCACAAAGAAATGATGGCACACTGAAAAGAAGCCTTGTCATCTTTAACGCCATCATGCCATCAAGATGGCTGTTATCCAACCACGTACTACACTGTAGAGTAGTACGCTCTGAAAGGACTGCTACAGAAGGTAGTTCATTTATGAAAAAGCTCTACTGTGTTTCTACTGTAAAATCATGGCGGTGGGCAAAAGGAGTCAGTGGGTGGGGTGGACTGACCCCTGCACTGCTGGTACATACAGTGAAGTGACAGTGGGGAACGAGTAGCCCCAGGGTAGACCACTGGAAGCCTGCTATGGTGTCCGATTCAGCCCTAACAAAATGAGGCAACCGTGTGTGTGCGCAGTGTGTTGCTGTTTGCTGTATGCTCAACCCAACATGAAAGAAGTAATGAGGGAGAGGGAAAGGGGTTATGACACAGTGGACGGACATAGGCTACACTCCCTGCCCAGGCGTTACACACACACGCCCACACTCTCTCACACACACACACACACAGACACACGCACACACTCACACAAACACAGACACACACACACACTCACACATGAACGGACGCCCACACAGATGCACGTTCACACACATGGACGCGCACACACACGTACACACACATGAATGGACATACACAGACACATACGCACACACATACACACACACAAACGTGCACATACAAACATCTTTGTGATCCACAGCAGGGAGGTTCATTTCAATCATGTCAGTTTCACACTGTGGTTTTATTATATCGTTCACATATTCCCACTGCAGTATACCCAGAAGGCTCCCTTACTGTAGTAAATGCCGATTAGCCTGGTCTTTTTCAGATCATCATTATAATGCATCCCCCCCAGCAGCATGGAGGTGTCTGGGCTCAGTGTCTGGGCTCAGTGTCTGGTCTCATTGGCACAGCTCTACTGCAGTATGTGCTGGGAGTCTGTGACACTGTGATGGGATATGGTCATATGGGTAATCCTCCTCCTCCTCCTCCGCTCTCTCGCTCCCCCCCCTCTCTCTTTCTCTCGCTCTCTCTCCCCACCTCTATTCTCTCTCTCTCTCCCTCTCCCCCTTTTTCCCCCATTTATCTCTCTATCGCCCCCCTTTCTCCTCTCCCTCCCCCTCTCTCTTCCCACTCTCTCTCCTCCCTCTCCTCTCAGTCCGGTGAAGATGTGTGGATTAATGTCTCTAACCTAAGTTGACTGGCCCTACCTCCACACTGTCCTCCCTGCAGTCTGACGGTGTCACCACACGGCCATCGTCTCGGCATTCTTCTTGGCAGCTGTCCACCACCGCCTGGGTAATGAACAGTGTGTGGCCCGTCTTCCTGGGACACCTCCAACTGCGCCCATACCACCATGCCTTCCCTGCCCTCCTCGCCCTCTTCGCCGCGACCTCCGCCAGACCTCCAAGTCATTGTCACCACTGTGTCACAGCTGTCACCTTGCGTCGGATCCTGTTTCACTCCAAAGTGGACACTCGTTGGGAACTAACAACATACGTTGGGGAACGTTCACCGCAGTGTTAATTTTGTCAACAATAACTATGACGAAAAATACTCATCAACAACCTATTTATACTGACGAAAACTAATGACGATAACAAGACGAGATACCCTGAAAAAGTTCTAACTATTACCAATTACTTTTATTGTTTGTTGACGAAAATGTAAGGAGACGAAAATTCCCTCCAACTGTTATGATAGGGAGAAAATCAGAGCTAAATTGTTTAACCTGTAGCTTTATATCCTATAGCCTATGCTTAATTATGGCTGGCATTGGTTACAATGTTGCCAGGTAAGATATACGAGGTGATAGTAGGCCTAGTTGGACAAGGCTATCTGAATGTGCACATGATACAAGTAAGAGGTAATATGAATTGTTTAATGGTAAAAGATGTACTAACTAAAATGTGACTAAAACTAAACTAAAATTGTCCAGAGTATTCATAGACTGATAATAACTAAGTTTGAGATGACTAAAATGTGACTAAGACTCAAATATATTTTAAGACTAAAACTAAGACTCCAAATAAATCTGAAATAGCTTCCAAAATGAACACTGGTTCACCGAGTCAGAAGAGGCTGAGGGTGCTCCTATTGTGACACAGCATCCGCTGCCCTGACTTAATGGATCCCGACACCTGACGTGGGGAAAAGGTCACGCGGCTCGTCAGCGAGCGGAGCGGAGGAAGGACAGCGAGTGGAGCTCCAGACGGGATGGACACATGGCTGGAGCATGGCCTTCTGGGAGCGGTGGGTAGGACGGGAGACCTGCTGGGAGGTGTCCCTTCTGGTTTCACAACCAGGGTGACGAGCCGACCTCCGAGCTGGACTGAGACGATGAGGATCACGCTAAGTCATCACATGCAAACAAGAGAGTCTACTAAGAAGACATCTGAAATCAAGACAGTTGCTTGAAGATGTAAGTTCCCCATGAAATAAGTATAAGTATATCAAACAAGAGAGTGACTTTTTACAATGACTAAGAAAAGGTCTGAAACCAGCAAAGTTATTGCTTGAAGTTAAAGATGATGCTAAAAATCAAGTCCAACATAGTGATAAGCCACCATCACTGATCAGAAATGTATAGGAATAGCCTAAGGAAATAGGCATGAGGCAGAGAGGATGGCAGAGTGAGTGAAGATGCAGCTTTGCGTTTTATGTAAGATGGCACAGTGGTTGTGTCTGTTTGTGTGTGTGTGTGTGCATGTGTATCTCCCCCTAGCTTCCACATGGAGCAGCAGTATGCTAGTGGGAGATCATCCTCCTAGTGAGAGGCCAAAGACACTGTCTCTTGGGACCCATTAGTGTGTCTTTGGTGTGGGCTGGTGACATCTGACTAGATCAGCACTGCTCCAGACTGCTGCTATCCTCTTATCCACTCTTCACTGAAGTCAATAACACATCACCTACACTGTGTAACAGGCCCCCAAGGGGGAGGAGACGTTTACTAAGCTGGTTTCTCTTTATAAAGGTAAAGAATGTAATGAGACATTTAGATTTTCTGTTCCATTCCATCAATGCCATTATTGTCATTGTAAAGTTTTGATGATCGAAACGCAATCCATAAAAATGTGTCATGTTCTTGAATTAATTATCTTTCATATTTTGTGACAACATAAACACATTTACACACTATGATGATTTAATTTTACATGTTAAACTTTTTAAATTGTTGATGCTTACATTTCTAAATTCACCAATTTAACTGAGGAGTATAAGGTTGATGAAAAATGCAATTCCTAACAAGATATTTGCATGTGTTCACTAAACCACAAGAATAACCAGTCTCTTTCCTGTGCAAGCATTTCTCCCTCCATAAAGGGTGAAACTTTGAAAGTCAAGCGGTTCTTTATCCCTCCCTGCTCTGACCTTTCTGCTAGGCTGCCCTGTATTCACTGGCTGTCAGTGGCTGTTTGTCAGCAGCAATCCGTCTCTGTCCATCCCCCGCCCCCTTCCCCAAGTCCCAGCCGACCCATTAGGCGCGAGGATCGAGGGAGAAGCGGCGCCTCCAGCCTATGGGAGCCGGGCTCAGCCTGCCTCAGTGTCCTGGGAGCCCGCCTGGTATCCTCTGGTATCAAGGTAACGTTAGCCACGTCCCGCTAGCTAGGCTCAATCAGGTACCCCAGAGAGCTACCTAACTCTATATATAACATATAACAAAAGCACAACTGTCTGACAGGGACCCATGGGAGAAGGGAGCTTCGGAGTAGCTGATAGCTATATGGGGAGAGCGAGCCGATGCTATCACTGCAGGGGGAGAGAAGCTGTTATGCTGTTAGACAAGACTCTAGAGTCTGGTCCACTCTAACTAGCACCTGAATTTGTACAAAATTAGTGGATTACTTTAGACCTGCCTTGAACATGTGGTGTTATAATGTCTTATATAGCTGTTATAAAGGCTTTATGAATGCATGGGGTTACCAAAATGTTCAGGTCTGTTGGTGTTGTGTTTAAAAGCATTCTGCATTACTGGAGTTTTTTTTTTTTTTGTTTACCTGTTGTTCACCCACCTACCCTAAAGACAGGAAAGAGGGCGAGTCAGCGGTGAATGTCACCCTGTGTAAGAAATTCCATGAGAAACAGTGACATACACTTTGAATGACCTAAAATGATAAATCCCATATTGGTCATTCAAAGTCAGGCCAACCCAAGCTGTACTGCGCAGGTAGACTAAAGGCCTACTATTGAAACAGATAAATGAGTGTCAACTGAGTCAGAAATTCACAGGTTTCAGATCGTTTTTTAAAATTCCTTTATTTAAAAAAAAATAGAAAATCAACACAATTGTATGTTCTAAGTCCATATAAATGCTTAAACCACATCAGGAGACCACTTTTGAGATCTGAGAAATTTAGATTTTTTTGTGTAGTTGCCATTTAGTTCCAGTGTGCAGGCACCTAGCACTGTTGTTTGATTAGTGTGTTTCTGTAGCACATGAGATAGAGTTTGCTAAAGAAATTGCCACTGGATGGATGCAAATAATCATGATATCATTCTGCCAGGTAGGCATAGGGTACTTTGTAGCTAGTTAACATTGACTTGAGAAGGTTTTTGGGAGTGCCTTTCCATCTACCAGAAGAAGGTTAGGCCTATCATTAGCATTGCTATACTGTATTTAGCCTGTTCTTTAGCCCAATTGTTTGAACACTGGACATTTACTTCATATTCGGAGGCATGTCTTACCTTGCTTCAAGGTAGCCTATAGCCAAAATCCCACCAAAGAAACGTGCTTGCTAGCTAGCCAACTACGGCTATAACAGTCAGGTCAAACAGTGCAGCTAGAATAACAGCAAAGTAGCTGCATGTGTTTGTTTAAGATGTTTTGGATACATCCATAACAGTGAGCTAATAATGCACGTTTTCACCTGGCATAGAACATGTGCTCTCTCGCCAGGACACTGTTCAGAGGAGCTAGCCAACTACACAGCTAATACAATCACTTCAAACTGAAGCTGGAAAGACTGCAAACTAGCTGCACTTCATGTCGTTTTACTTGTTTTCCTATTTACATTTTATTGTATACACTACCGGTCAAATGTTTTAGAACACCTCATTCAAGGGTTTTTCTTTATTTTTACTATTTTCTACATTGTTGAATAATAGTAAAGACATCAAAACTATGAAATAACACATATGGAATCATTTAGTAACCAAAGAAGCGTTAAAGAAATAAAAAATATGATTCCCATTTTTGCATCATAGGCCTACCTGTGCTAAACAGGTTTTTTAGTATGGCTTAAATCCCATCTCAACCAATAACAATGCTTGTTTTGACCAACCCGTTGTAGAATGCTGTGTTATTGATGTTGGGTTATAGACCTCCACGGTGGAGGTGTCATAATACCTATAAAACCTAGCGGTGAAACAGGGAAATGTTTCCAATCATTTTTCGACCATTCATTTTTCCCAAGGGGAATTTTAGAAAAACATAAAATAAGGGCTGTGTTTCGTGTAGGCTTACCCTGGCGTGAATTTTTGATAACCATGTAAATCTCTCTCGGACAAGGTGTCTTTAATCAATATATTCGGCTCTATTTAATCTCAGATTCGAAAACGCTAATTAGCATTAAAGTAAACATAATGCAAGAGTACAAATCCTTGCAAGCTTCTGCACATCATCTCTAGCTGACACATTTGCTAACAGGTATTGTGTCAATTTAAAACTTGCACAAGCAGTTTACAGAATTGTCAATTTAAAGAAATGTGGACAATGTATTCATGATTTAAATGTAGCTAACATTAGTTAGTTAATCCAGAGATTCTTACCTTTTCCTTGATTCAGTAGTCTCATCCAGATCATTGTGGCATTTGTAGTTCTTTATGATAGCCACATTAGCAGCTAATTAGAATTTCATTTTGGGGGGATAAATACAGGTGAATATATTGATAAAAGTCACCTTGTCTTAGAGAGATATACACAGTTGTCAAAATGTCACACAAGGGTAAGCCTACACAAAAAACAATTGGAACCATTTTCTTGTTTGAACGCTAGGTTTTATTGGTATTATGACTCATACTGTTGAGATATGACCCAGTGGGTGGGTTAATTCTCAGCCAAATCCAAAAGATCAAAGTAATCCGCAAGCTCACGAATGAGGATTGTTGCAGCTGTGTAGCAAGTCTACCTGACAGTGCAGCTGGCACTGAGTGGAATTACTTTTAGATGGACAAATGGGCAAGGCGTTTGTGGCTGACCAAAAATTATGAATAAAAGGCTAGCTAGCTAACATGACTAATTATTCATTTAGGAATAAATGACCTACCTATCATAATTACATATTATCTCAGTCATTGACAATTTTAGATAATCTTAGCTAGTAAGCTAGCTAGCAAACAACCCCATACATGCTAGCTCGAGCATTAGCTAGCTATCTAGCTACTTAGCTAACATTTGCTAATTTAGCTGGCTAGCTAACTAGCAATCTATTTTCCTGTGCTGTGTGTGGTAGCAAACATTTTAGGTGTTTGTTGAAGTTTGGCTAACTAGCTATGTCAGTGCCTGTAGAAAGCTAGTCTTCTGTAAGCCTAACTTTAACTTTACTGTGTGGTGCATTGTTTCATATCAGGTAGCTGTTCCCTGTGTCTGAGTTAATTTAACATTTTTGTAGCTAGTTGGCAAGCTATTAACTCTTGCTTTTATGGTGGTTCAGTTACTGTATGTTTTTTGTAGCCTAATTGTTTCTGAGTTAGCTAGCTAGTCT
Source organism: Salvelinus alpinus (assembly GCF_045679555.1). Taxonomy (NCBI): domain Eukaryota; kingdom Metazoa; phylum Chordata; class Actinopteri; order Salmoniformes; family Salmonidae; genus Salvelinus; species Salvelinus alpinus. The sequence goes on from NC_092100.1 coordinate 46,990,390, forward strand.
CAGTCTGGATGAGGCAGGTGTCTCAATTGTTCATCCAAGTTTAGGCTATCCATTTTGATCCAGTTTACATTATGTCTTTGTCCCCCATTGCCAAGAGACTGGAGGCTGCATAGCCCTGACAGTGCTTATCCCACCACCACTGGTATGCAGGTAGCAACATATTTAAAATGAAAGTTGTTTCTCAAATGTTCATCTACGTTTATCCATTTTGACTGTCTCCTAAAACCTTGTTATGTCTTTGTCCCCCAGATACTAAAGACGACATGGTCCTGAGAGTGTTTCTCCCACCACCAGTGTAACAAGTTGCAAAGAAGACTGCTCGCCCAAGCATTGATGAGGACCGAAAGTCATAATGTAGCGTAAGTATACATTACAGGTAAAAGGACCGAGAGACTGAAAAACAGCTTCTATCTCAAGGCCATCAGACTGTTAAACAGCCATCACTAATATTGAGTGGCTGCTGCCAACATACTGACTCAAATCTCTAGACACTTGAATAATTAAAAATTGGATGTAATAAATGTATCACTAGTCACTTTAAACAATGCAACTTTATATAATGTTTACATATACCTACATTACTCATCTCATATGTATATACTGTACTCTATACCATCTACTGCATCTTGCCTATGCGGTTCGGCCATCGCTCTTCCATAAATGTATATGTACATATTCCTATTCATTCCTTTACACTTGTGTGTATAAGGTAGTTGTTGTGAAATTATTAGATTACTTGTTAGATATTACTGCACGGTCGGAACTAGAAGCACAAGCACTTCGCTACACTCGCATTAACATCTGCTAACCATGTGTATATGACCAATACAATTTGATTTGATTTTAGTTGGAATGTTGAATACTATTTGATATGTAATACTGTAAACCAGAGATGGGAAGTAACTCATTATAAATACTATCTTTACTGTAATTTAATAGCTTTTCCAAGTACTTGTACTTTTTTTTGTATTTTTCAAAGTCAGTCATTTTACCTCTACTTGAATAAAATGTAATTGAAGTAACATGACTGCTACTTGAGTTGGTAATTTCAGTACTCTTCCCACCCCTGCTGTAAACCACGCCCAAAGTGGCTGGACTCAACTCAATGGAGATTAACGTCCTGCACACAGCAATAGACTGTATAGGAGTATAGCATGTTCTGAGCACTAGGAAAGGCCACAATTTGTGTGTGTGTGCAAGAGTGTGATGAGTGTCTTGATTATTGTTCAACATTTTATAATCATATTCTCTAATTCCCAGGCTGGAACCAATATGGCTGAATATCTCAACCAGACGACCAAAAGAACAATAGACCCCAACGTTCTGACTCCCTGGGGCAATTGCCTCTACTCCCTGCCATTCACCATCGTGAATGGTCAGGCTTTGGAGCAGAAAACATTATGTTTCGTTGTTGTTGTGGTTTTATATGAATTCATATTGAAAATGTATACCTGGTAGGGGTTGGGGAGTTTTCTTCAGCCCTGTTCCTCAGCTGTAATTGGTAGGGCTGCTGTGATTTTAAAATGTTTGTTTATTTGTGTGTTTCTTATTTGTTGTTTATATTTTGCATGACTTTATTTTGTAGCTGTAATTAATATCTGAAAATAAACATTTTGTATTTTATCTACAATTTGTTATGATTGGCTATATGTCATTTTAAGAATTTCATAGACTGTGTAGTAACGTTGTAACATTGATTGTTATTGGTAGAAATATTTTTACCTTAAGAAAATTAACAGATTCTGTAATAGAGAGGAGGTAGAAAAAAAGAACCCAGAAAAATAGTAAAAAGCAACCCACAGCTGGGTCAAAATAACCACATTTTTGGGTAGATCATGCAACCCAACGTGTCGGCTCATTCACTTAACCCATCAGTGCTGCGGCAAAATAACCCAGTGCTGGGTATGTACTATAGTGACCCAGCCCTGGGTTTTCCCGCTAATTGCATTTTGGTACATTCACGGGTAGGCCTACTGCAGTGTGCACATTGCTGCGGCTAAAATGTGAAGAAATAATAGTTTATCAACATTTTAAGCTAAACATTCTGATCTGTTCCATCAGCATTATTAATTGCATATACCTCCACTACACTACTTTGATATGCATCAGTGAAGATTAAGAAGTGAGTATATGCTATGCCCACTGAACAATAAGTGGGTATAAGGCGTGTACCTGCACATACCCTCCACTACATCAATGTTAGGATGAAAGGAAGAGATAGAGAAAGAGAAAAACAGACAGACAACAGGAAAGAGAGAGGAAGGGGGGCAGTTGTAGCAGCTGATTAATCCCGGGGTGGTATTGGAGATGTGGAGGCAGACTGGGAGAGAGAGAGAGCAGAGTGACAGTAATAAAGTGAACCTGCCTCCCATTCATCTCCCTCACCCCGTCTCGCTGTCAAGGCCCTACACCCACTGACTAATGCCAGCTCTGCACGCAGGCAGACAGGAGTGCCACACACTGCCTTACCACACAAACAACGGGTTGGGTTGCCCTACAGTATAATCTGTCTTGTTGGTGCTCAGACTCATTCTATTGACCTGAGAGTTTTCTGATCTCTAGACTATAGATAATGTTGTGTACCAACCTAGTGGTTTTCTACTGCATGTACTGTAGCCTAAATGTAAAAAACACAAAGGTGGCCAAAATTAGTTGTTTTATTTTCCTTTGTCAAAATGTGCATAATTTTGGCCTCTTTTCAAGGCTGAACATTACATGAGATGTTCAGGTGATTTCCTTTCCTTTTTCATATTGTGGTTCATTTTGGCCTCTGTTCAAGGCTGTGGTTGTTGTTCAATGCACGTCAGTATTTCCCTTTCCTGACCTCCTTCTGGCTGGCAGTGGTAAGCTGGCTGTGGTAATGATATGCACATCCCACTGTGCCCCCATTAACCTGTCCTTAGATATTTCAGGTCACTGGCTTTTCATTGATTTGACACTGGGGGAGAATACTTTCCCTGTAATAGGGTTATGTCAGGGTTGTTACCTTTTCCCATTACACTTTACCTTTAGAGCTAGACCTGCTGTAATTAATGGAAATCAGGCCTGGTAGCTAATGTAACGTTCGTTGAGGGATGAAGCTCAGAAGCTGAATATTCATGGTTTTGTTAATGTTCACTGCGTTTTAAAAAGCAAACCTTTGCTGCAACATGACCTCTGGTGCATGACATGGGGTCTTTCCATTTCAGCATAAATTAAATTAGTAGAACCAGTTGTGAATTTAAAAACGGGTTTGCAACTGCTCTGTGGTGGTCAGACTAAAACTACAAGGCTACAGATTAGTCTGCTTTGTGTGTTTCTGTGATTCAAACACTGGAGCCTTCTCTGAAAACCTACGACCAATTGTTTTAAATTACTTTTCGAGAGGCATGGCACTGACTTGATTCGAGGACTTCCCATGTTATTTAAATCATGAACAACTTTAATTGCACCCAGGTATAATGAAGACATAACTAATTAATAATGAAACCCGGGCAGGGTAGAAACATTAAAACCTCTTCCTCGCTGTCCCCCACCTGCATGCGGTAAATCTGTCTTCATATCAGGCCCCCGACTTTAGCCCGGCCAGACAATAGATTAAACAATGAATGAATGATTTATTAGCTGTCGTTGTCATGCTATTTAGATGGATGGCTGTACACACGGTGTGACCTCACTTCCTTGTACTCTGCCTTGCATGCAGGCAATGGTGTGAGGGGGGGGGGGGGGGTGTAGGGGGGGGGGGGGGGGTGGAGACGTGGCAGGGCGAGGCAGGTCAGGAACACCACTGGCCAGTGACAGAACCCAGCCTCTTGATCAATGATCCCAGGATTTGGTTGTGTGTGTGTGTGTGTGTGTGTGTGTGTGTGTGTGTGTGTGTGTGTGTGTGTGTGTGTGTGTGTGTGTGTGTGTGTGTGTGTGAGCGCACCCCCACAGCCCAGTTGCATCTGAACTTTAAATAGGTAGTACAGAGGGACACTGAAGGTGTGTGCGTGTGTGTGTGTGTGTGTGTGCAGGAGGGAGGATAAGAGAGTGTGAAACAATGAGAGAATGTACTTACTCTCCAACCTCGCCCCCTATATCTCTCTCCAACCCTCTCTCCCTCATCCCTCTCCCTCAAATGGGTAATTCTGGCGATGCCCCTGACAGGCCATGGTTTGGATTTTGATTTATGTTCCTGTGAAGCTCAAATCAAAGATTCCATCTAGTGCTGCTTTATGGCAGCTGCTATGATGAATGGTGCAGTCTCTCGGTCAAACCAAGCTGCTGTGTCTTTGCCCCACATTTTAATTGCTAAAGTAGCCAGTCATTGCTCAGCCCTCCTACCCCCTTCTCTTTCTGTCTCTGAACCTCATCCTTTTCTTTCTCTTGCTTTTCTCCCCCATTGTCTTCCCCTTATTTATGTGTGATTTTCTGCATTCCCTGGCTTTTATTTGTCACCTTATTTACGGGGTATTTTACTGTTCCTTAATAAGGCTTTCATAAAGTTAGTAGATGAGAAGTTGCCATGATGCCATTTGAAAAATGGACAATCGCTATTCCAGTTCCATCTTCAACCCTAAGCGGTATAATGTCAAACAGACTTTCCTCAGTATTTCCAAACAATCTGTCTTCTCCTCTGGCCTACATCATTTTTTCACACCACAAGAGTTGCCGCATGATATACTGCAAATAAGTCTGATGAGGGGGAATATTCCAGAATCAACATAAAAAAACACTTTATTTGGGTAGGAAGAATTTGTTGACGTCAGGCTCTGATAGAGTTGATGTTTTCTCACTATTTTTCAAAAGTAAACACATCCTCGGGTACATGACATTACTAAGTAGGTTAAGTATAACCCAAAGCTATCATCCATCATGATGGGAATGAACGTAGCATATTCTGTCTCGATGTGAGATTAAAGTTTTCCACTGTACCAAGATTACATAAAAATGTTCACATCTCCTGGGTAGTCCTGGGATACATTTTTGGCAGACCTGGTGCAATTTAGCTGCTTGGCAGTTTGAAACTGTCAGATGAATCACAACATGGATTCAATGGGAGCCAGTCATGGCGTAATATTCTCTCTTTGTCAGAGAGGAGTAGGAGAGGGAGGGGTGCTGAGGCTTTGGACAGTATTCTCCAATCATATTCCTCATACACAGCCACTCTTCCATCCCTCCCCCTATCAAAAACCAAGAGTGGCGGAGTCCACCACGATATGGAGAGCTGTGTGTGGGTGTCTAGGAGGTGACGAGGTCTGTAAGGTCTGGAGTTTGATATTTTGACAAAGAGCACCAAGGAGAAAAATCGATACAGTCAACCTCGCAGAGCCACTGCGAATGCAAAGCTCTCCCTCTAACCCAAGAGAAACTCAAACGAGCAAAGAATAGACTGACTGTCCCTGACACAAGCCATTTATTAACCAGGCAGTATGAAACGATGGCGATGCAGAGGATTGAACTGCTGATGGTCTGTGTCAGTGTATCAGACCACACAGAAAATGGGATACTTTTAAAGTCCAGATCTGTTTGTGTTGTCTTGCCAACAACTCCTAGTGTCATTCATTTTGGCAAGACAGTACAAACAGACCTGGGACCAATCTAGGGCACTCATACCATGCAATGCTTGTTTAGAGCTATTCAACTTTATACTTGGCAACATTATACGTAGGACATGGGAGGCATACATGGATGGGGGATTGGTTCTATTGTATTGTTGTTTGCAGTGATTTGCAGAATGTTGCCAGTACTCACCATTCACTTGTAGTCGGTTAAGCTGCCAATCAGGCCTCTCAGGCTGGCGGACACTGCTGTTGTCGGAGCATGTCAGGCTGACTCAGCCTGTCAGGCCGACCCAGAGTTCACAGATCCCCACTGCCCCAGCATGTGAGCGCCTCCACTTTCACTGTGTAAAATCACATTACCCTAATGAGAAGCCAAATGAAAGCATAGTGCTGTGGAATGGCCATAGACGAGTGAGTTGTCAAAACCAGTTATGTTCGCTGCGATAGAGAGAGTCATCTTCCTGTTATAGTGGCTGGGTGCCAGCGATGAAGCCATCTTGGTTCTAACTATGTGTCACTCTATTGTGATTGCTGCTTCTCGGTTAAAGACTGAAGTTTGCGGTTATCAACCATTGCAACTCACTGACTACACAAAATAAAAACAAGGGAGACCATCTTAATGTTGTATTCTATTGTACTGACTGACAAAAGGAGGCCATTTTTATACACAGAGCTCTGTTGCTCTAAAGTGACATAAGGCCGGAAAATGTGAAGTGAAATCTGTTTGTGTATGGTGAGGATGATTCAAAGTGCCATTCAGCTGTGTGAGGACAGCCTTCACAAATACACTCGTCACATAGAGACGTTGTTGTCATGTTCCTCATCCTCGTTGTGTGCTAAGTGATGTCTCCAAGCGCCATCAAATGCATGTAGGTTACACCCACTAACACTGATTTCTACTCCTCCTTTTCCCATAGCTTTCTATCACCATCTTTCCGCTGAAGAGATTGGATATTGTACTAGGATGTGGAACTGAATTCCCATGTGTTCTCACTCGTTTTGTTGTTGTATTTTCCCGTATTAGCACCATTTCTTGTTGTTTAACCTCTTTGATGTATGAAGCTATCCAACTAGCTAGCAGCACCGAAGTAGAAACACATTTGAACTAGGTATTTCGGGTCAAGTGAAAGTGGCTGTACATGAGGAGAATAATGGTTTGTTGAATACCGGATGGCTTTACTCCTCGCTTCTCTGGTCTGACAGTGGCTGTTTCAAATCCATGTTTTTATACATTTTCAATTCTGGACCATAGTAAAGTACCTGCAGTGGCGGAGAAACTGAGGTTGAGGAAAAGGAAGATCTTTGAATGAGCGGGTTTTCTGGAGCCGCCTGGTTGAGTCAACAGTCTAATTGCATGGATAGTGCTCCCGGGGAAATGATATGTCAACACATACATGGTATACAATTCAAATATGACTACATTTTCGAGGAAAGACAAAAACCATGGCTCATGGTGGCTTGGACAGGTTTCATTTCAGTAAGCTTTCAGTTACATTCCAAGACAGTTACAGTGGGGAGAACAAGTATTTGATACACTGCCGATTTTGCAGGTTTTCCTACTTACAAAGCATGTAGAGGTCTGTAATTTTTATCATAGGTACACTTCAACTATGAGAGACGGAATCTAAAACAAAAATCCAGAAAATCACATTGTATGATTTTTAAGTAATTAATTTGCATTTTATTGCAAGACATAAGTATTTGATCACCTTCCAACCAGTAAGAATTCCGGCTCTCACAGACCTGTTAGTTTTTCTTTAAGAAGCCCTCCTGTTCTCCACTCATTACCTGTATTAACTGCACCTGTTTGAACTCGTTACCTGTATAAAAGACACCTGTCCACACACTCAATCAAACAGACTCCAACCTCTCCACAATGGCCAAGACCAGAGAGCTGTGTAAGGACATCAGGGATAAAATTGTAGACCTGCACAAGGCTGGGATGGGCTACAGGACAATAGGCAAGCAGCTTGGTGAGAAGGCAACAACTGTTGGCGCAATTATTAGAAAATGGAAGAAGTTCAAGATGACGGTCAATCATCCTCGGTCTGGGGCTCCATGCAAGATCTCACCTCGTGGGGCATCAATGATCATGAGGAAGGTGAGGGATCAGCCCAGAACTACACGGCAGGACCTGGTCAATGACCTGAAGAGAGCTGGGACCACAGTCTCAAAGAAAACCATTAGTAACACACTATGCCGTCATGGATTAAAATACTGCAGCGCACGCAAGGTCCCGCTGCTCAAGCCAGGGCATGTCCAGGCCCGTCTGAAGTTTGCCAATGACCATCTGGATGATCCAGAGGAAGAATGGGAGAAGGTCATGTGGTCTGATGAGACAAAAATTTAGCTTTTTGGTCTAAACTCCACTCGACGTGTTTGGAGGAAGAAGAAGGATGAGTACAACCCCAAGAACACGATCCCAACCGTGAAGCATGGAGGTGGAAACATCATTCTTTGGGGATGCTTTTCTGCAAAGGGGACAGGACGACTGCACCGTATTGAGGGGAGGATGGATGGGGCCATGTATTGCGAGATCTTGGCCAACAACCTCATTCCCTCAGTAAGAGCATTGAAGATGGGTCGTGGCTGGGTCTTCCAGCATGACAACGACCCGAAACACACAGCCAGGGAAACTAAGGAGTGGCTCCGTAAGAAGCATCTCAAGGTTCTGGAGTGGCCTAGCCAGTCTCCAGACCTGAACCCAATAGAAAATCTTTGGAGGGCGCTGAAAGTCCGTATTGCCCAGCGACAGCCCCGAAACCTGAAGGATCTGGAGAAGGTCTGTATGGAGGAGTGGGACAAAATCCCTGCTGCAGTGTGTGCAAACCTGGTCAAGAACTCCAGGAAACGTATGATCTCTGTAATTGCAAACAAAGGTTTCTGTACCAAATATTAAGTTCTGCTTTTCTGATGTATCAAATACTTATGTCATGCAATAAAATGCAAATTAATTACTTAAAAATCATACAATGTGATTTTCTGGATTTTTGTTTTAGATTCCGTGTCTCACAGTTGAAGTGTACCTATGATAAATATTACAGACCTCTACATGCTTTGTAAGTAGGAAAACCTGCAAAATCGGCAGTGTATCAAATACTTGTTCTCCCCACTGTATATGGAAAAATAGAAATATTACAGGGCTAGGTTCCACACTGTAAGTTATTTTCAGTCCCTGTTTAGGTGACTAGTCCATTAAGGCTTTCTCCAGTAGTTACAATGGAGCCAGTGAAGACATGGCAGCCCCATTACAGCTTTAGTCCCTCCATCCCCCTAAATATCTCTTCTCATTACCTGATCGACCTGGGGGACCGAGGGAGTGCATTCGTTACCCAAACAGCCTGGCCAGGGCTCCCCGCAGAGTAGTTCAGATAGATTTCCCATTTGAGATCAGAGCAAACTGAAGTCAGCTTCGATTGCACTAGATAACTAGGAGTTCTTCGGGGCAAGCCAACTGTGACTGGGTTGATGTATAGCTGTCACCGTGCCGTGACATGATATAATATGAAATGATATTGAACAACGTCAGTTTGGAACTAAATTGATAGCAAGGCTTCTGCTCTGACAGCAGTCGGTTTATGGCTTTAATCCCAAGGTCTTTTAACCTTGCTTGACATAAAATGAGTTTGGCTTTTGGAGTGAGAAAAAATAAATGACAGAGGAAACACTTGATGCCATTGTTCCCTTTTGCCTCAACTAAAAAAAAAATTTTTGGGATCCAGTAATGTGTGCTACCCAATCAGTGGTTTTGTTTTTGCCTGAGACAAGAAATGAGATTGAGATGTAAAAATAGAGGATTATTTTCATGTGTGTGTTTGTGTGTGTGCCTATGTGCATGCATGCATGTAAGCACAGTACTACACTGTAAAACCTTTCCTATGGTTTTTACGGTAACTTACAGGCAGACAGTTTCCTGTACGTTACCTTAAAAAAAGGTACAGTATGTTACTGTACTGTATTTTACAATATCTATTACTGTTAATGTAATCCTTTCTGCTGTTATTTTTTACAGTAAATTACAGGCATCTGACTGCCTGTAAATTACCATAAAACAACAGTACAGTGCATTACTGTAATCGTATTATGGTAATTGTATTGACTTAATGAATGGATGGATTCAATTTATTGAGAGGAGATGGGTTTGCATTTTACAGTATGTTACCATAATTGCATGAGATTGGTGCAAGCAGTGCCAGCTAATGGCTGCTAGGTAATTTATTTACATATTACAGCATATACATTAAAGCCAGTTTGGAAGCCTTTGTAAAGGAAACTAGAAGTGCAAGTGATATAAAATACCAAATGTTGGTCTTTCATATCACTTGCACTTCTAGAGGCCTTAAAAAAGGCTTCCAAACCGGCAGTGACTAAAGGGCAAAACAGACCATTAAAGGTTTGAGACTTGCTGCCATACCAATCTGTCCCCTATACACATTTACATTGTGGGGGCACTACTACTACATATCAGTGAAATTGGTAAAGTACTCTCACTAATGGCTAGCACAAATTTAGCCTCTTACAAGGCACTTTTCAAAATATGTTAATGAGCCAAAAACAACACTGCCCTGCAACCACAAATACAGTACAGTACTGTATACTGTGGGGTGGAATTACAGTACCATTCAAAATACAGCAATTCTTTCCCTGCCAACAACATTTTCCCACAATGCACCATCATTTACAGTATGCTGCAGTATAATGCTTCACAGTATTTTACTGTTGATAAATGTAAAAATGTACTGTATAAATCACTGTTTTCCATTACAATGTAATTCAGTGTAATACATTTTGTAAATGTTGTAGACACCTTGTTTGGTTGGTTCACTTCAGACCTTGATGTCTCTCAATCCTATCACTCAGAATTGTTTGAAAAAGTAGCCAGTTGCCAATCCCACAATTATGTGCTGTTACAGTAATGTACTGGTAAACCAAAGTTTTGGGGGGAATTTACAGTATCATTTACTGTTTACGCCTAAAATCACACAGTGTGCGTTGCCTTTGAGACTGTAAATGTAGAGGGTCATTATGTGTGTTTGTGCGGGTGCCTGTGAGCATGCATACATGCACGTGTACACGCATTGTGTATGTGGTGTGCGTGTATATATGTGTGTGTGTGTGTCAACTACACTGTAAAACTTTTCCTTTTGTTTTTTGGTAACTTACAGGCAGCCGTAAAAAAAGGTACAGTATGTTACTGTACTTTATGGTATCCAAAACTGTTACTGTAATATTTTATACATGTTTTTTACAGTAATTTACAGGCAACAGGCAACAGTACAGTGCAGTACAGTGCATTACCGAATGAATTAATGATTTAATAGATGAATTAATAAATTAAATTCATTGAATGGAGATGGGTTTGTATTTTACCATAATTGCATGGGATTGGTGCAAGCAGTGCAAGTGGTTGCATGGTATTGTTGTTTTTGAGAGACACCATTTATGGCAATTTACTGTAAATAATGAATGCGGTACTTTATTGTTAGTTTTATTATATAATACTGTCAAAAGAAGAAGAAGGCTTTACAGTGTACAGTGTACACCATATGCATGCACGACAGGGAGATCAAGTCAGATCAAGTGTCTATCTGAATGTACTGTCAGGACCTGTGTCACAGAGTGACAATGCACACCACCACCCCTAGAGGGTCATGTCTCTCTCCAGCCAACCCATCACACTGTGATCCATGATTGATATGCTATGTAAAGCGTCAATGGAAGCCCCTGAACACAGATCAGACGGAACATTCACCATGACTAATGTCTCAGCCGACAGGGAAAGATAAGAGTCATCCCTCAACTCACCCAAGCCCATTTCTCAGCACTAAAGGATCATAATGGCATGCTCCTGGGTCGTTATTGTGTGAATAATTGAAATGGTGATTTAAGGGGGCTGAGGTGAGGTCAGAGTCAGAGTCAAAAAACCTCAATGAGATATTACTTCATTCTGGAAGACGTCTGACGAGGTGGAAATGTATCTAGCAGTGGAGGGTCCTCCCCTTCCTCTGAGGTGGAAGGGGAGGACCATCCTACTCAGTGAATTTCATAAAAATAATAGTTAAACATTTTAAAAAAGTTATCCTTTTCAGATAAAACTATAGCAAATATATTCACGTCACCAAATAATTGATTAAAACACACTGTTTCGCATTGAAGGTCTACAGTAGCCTCAACAGCACCCTCTATGGTAGCACCATGGTGTAATCGGAGGACAGCTATTTTCCAACCTCCTCTGGATACACTGACTTCAATACAAATCTAGGAGGCTCATGGTTCTCACCTCCTTGCATAGACTTACACAGTAATTATGATGAATTCCAGAGGATGTCCTCCAACCTATCAGAGCTCTTGCAGTATAATCTGACATGTTGTCCACCCAATCAAAGGATCAGAGAATCAATGTACTACTGAAAGCATAAGCTACAGGTAGCTACCATTGCAGTGCTTAAAGTGCGGTCAGTAGATGACTCAAAGAGAAAGACAATAGTTGAACAGTTTGAGCAAATTCATTGATTCAAAAATTAAGGAGATGCAGCTAATGCAGCTAATTTAGCCGACTCAACAACCTGACTCAAACAGAGAGGAATGCTATTTATGTTAGCTAGCTGGCTAGGGCTATCCAACACTGCAACTAAATAAGATTTTGGTTTCATGAATTTATTGCCACCAGGGCCTGGTGATTGTACACATGGATTGGATTCTGGGTTTACTAATGCGTTAGTTCTAGTTTGTTGACTATAGCGTTAATATGGTAGGCTGTGTAACGTTAGCGGTTAGTGGTTATGGCATGACGGTTTAGCTTGGGGAGTTTTTTTTTACCTGGTCACAGACAGCTGTTGTGTTGAGCACTGAAGTCCACAAGCGAAGGGAAACGGTGAGAGGAGGAGAGCACTTAGATGTAAGAAGGAGTTACACAACAAGCAAAGTGGTGAAACTGTATGTGGCTGCTATAAAAGTGAACTGTGTGTGCAGGTGACCAGGGGTGTATTCATTCTCCCAATTCTGTTGCAAAACTTTTTTTTAAACAAGCAAACAGAACGAAACATGGAGGGATGTACCTGAATTTGTCCTATAGAAACTCTAATTTTAGTTGGAAAACTGTTTGGACTAATGATTACACGCCAGATCAGCTAGATGCAAGCAAGAGTGTGCAAGGTGGTACTGAATGTGTCACTGTCACCTTGATTACTCCAAATGGTCTCTCGACCTGTGCACTTACGTTATAAACTTTCATTTGTAGACGAGGTTGTAGCAACCTCATGATGGGTATAGGGCAAATTCGAGTATCATGTAGTGGCCTAAACCTATCGATGTAACATTGAGCTACACTACTGGTCAAAAGTTAGGACACACCTACTCATTCAAGGGTTTTTCTTTATTTGTACTATTTTCTACATTGTAGAATAATAGTGCAGACATCAAAACTATGAAATAACACATATGGAATCATGTAGTAACCAAAAAAGTGATTATTCAAATAGCCACCCTTTGCCTTGATGACAGCTTTGCACACTCTTGGCATTCTCTCAACCAGCTTCACCTGGAATGCTTTTCTAACAGTCTTGAAGGAGTTCCCACATATGCTGAGCACTTGTTGGCTGCTTTTCCTTCACTCTGCGGTCCAACTCATCCCAAACCATTTCAACTTGGTTGAGGTCGGTGGATTGTGGAGCCCAGGTCATCTGATGCAGCACTCCATCACTCTTCTTCTTGGTTAAATAGCCCTTACACAGCCTGGAGGTATGTTGGGTCATTGTCCTGTTGAAAAACAAATGGTGTATCACTGCAGAATGCTGTGGTAGCCATGCTTGTTAAGTGTGCCTTGAATTCTAAATAAATCACAGACAGTGTCATCAGCAAAGCACCCCCACACCATAGCACCTCCTCCTCCATGCTTTACGGTGGGAAATACACATGCAGGGATCATCCGTTCACCCACACCGCGTCTCACAAAGACACGGCAGTTGGAACCAAAAATCTCAAATTTGGACTCCAGACCAAAGGACAAATTTCCACCGGTCTAATGTCCATTGCTCGTGTTTCTTGGCCCAAGCACGTCTCTTATTATTATTGGTGTCCTTTAGTAGTGGTTTCTTTGCAGCAATTTGACCATGAAGGATTGATTCACACAGCCTCCTCTGAACAGTTGATGTTGAGATGTGTCTGTTACTTGAACTCTGTGAAGCATTTATTTGAGACTGGTAACTCTAATGAACTTATCCTCTGCAGCAGAGCTAACGCTGGGTCTTCCATTCCTGTGGCGGTCCTCATGAGAGCCAGTTTCATCATAACGCTTGATAGTTTTTGCGATGGCACTTGAAGAAACTTTAAAAGTTCTTGAAATGTTCCATATTGACTGATCTTCACGTCTTAAAGTAATGATGGACTGTTGTTTCTATTTGCTTATTTGAGCTGTTCTTGCCATAATATGGACTTGGTCTTTTACCAAATAGGGCTATCTTCTGTATACCCCCCTACCTTGTCACAACACAAATGATTGTCTCAAATACATTAAGAATCCCCCCACGGGGGGACCAGGATGAATATGTATGAACTTTCCAACTTGTAAGTCGCTCTGGATAAGAGCGTCAGCTAAATGACTTAAATGTAAATGTAAATGTAAGAAATTAAGGAATTCCACAAATTACCTTTGAAGAAGGCACACCTGTTAATTGAAATGCATTCCAGGTGACTACCACATGAAGCTGGTTGAGAGAATGCCAAGAGTGTGCAAAGCTGTCATCAAGGCAAAGGATGGCTACTTTAAAGAATTTCAAATATAAAATATATTTTGATTTGTTTAACACTTTTTTGGTTACTACATGATTCATTATGTGTTATTTCATAGTTTTAATGTCTTCACTATTATTCTACAATGTAGAAAATAATACAAATAAAGAAAAACCCTTGAATGAGTAGCCGATCTAAAACTTTTGACCAGTAGTGTATATGAATGAAATATGAATGACAGCCATCTAATATGCTGTAATAGAAATAAGGCAACAAAATAACACAGACCAAAAAGGTAAAAAATCATTAACTAAGATGTTACTTAAGTTAGCTAGATGGTTTTGAAACCGAAACTGTAACTACGGCACATTAAATTGCAATGTATCAAATGACTGGAGTCAATCAGAAAGAGGAAAGTATGCCTGCTGTGTGTAATGCTGTGATGCTTTTCCATCTGTTTGGCAAAAATGCTGCATGCTCCTCCAATATTGGCACAGGTACACGAGGAGAGGAGCGATTCAAAATGAGCTGATGCTGATTGGAATGTCTCTGAAGGGGAAAATGGAACCAAGATGGAGTAGACATTACACCACTGGATCTTAGTTAAGGACGCCTCAAAAGTGGGTGACAGTGTCATTAATCTCATGATATGAACAAAGAAACCAATACAATTGAATCGCAGGGACTAAAATAATGCAGTCCTCTATGTACACTGCAAGAATACCCAGTGAATAACATTGTGTGAGTATCAAGTTTAATTTCACTATTACTTCAGCCTTTAGCAATGTAACATAAACTAGTTTTGTATGTGTTTTTTGCATTTAATGAATGTACTGCCTTGTTCTCTGTTTTAGAGTCAGTATGAGTTTCAGTAGATTCATAGTCAGTATGAGTTAGATTCAGGGTCAGTATGAGGCCCAAGTCCTTCTCTGACTAGATGAAGGGGGCCTCAGCCTGTGTTTCCAACCTGTGTGGCACAGGAGTCCAAGGAGGCTACTTGGCATACGGAGTGACTGCCTGTCATATGCATGTTAAGATGAAATCTGAATTCTGTTCACTCACTGATAATGACAGGGGATTTGCGATATGGCCCACATCCAGAGTGGAATACGAAACATGGAAAAGTCAAGGGGCAAACGTTCAAATCCCAACAAATGGAATTGGCATGAGAGTTGAGGTTGGATGCTGGCTGAGACTGCTTGACACAGCGTTGGGTGCATGATATGCATGATTGGCCTCCATGATATGCACTATTGTATTAATAGGCAGCTTTGCCGTTAGACTGCTGGCTGATGAGATATTGCGACGACAAATCCATCTCTTAAACTATCTCTCCTATCTTCACGTCTTACTAAGCCCAGGAGGATCAAAGGGTAATTGGTGAATATTATAAGAAATACAAAGGGGAATGAAATACATTCACGTTTCGGAGGGTGTGAATTTATGCAGATTATTTCAAAGATTGTTCAACCAGCATGCTTTTGCCTAAAACTCAGAAGAGAAGGGTAATTTTGTCAAGGTAAGATTTAGTCTACTGATGTTGTGGATGACACGTAGGCCTATTCAATGTCAAACAACAGCTGATGTGTTTTATTATGCAAACTTTAACAGTATCGATGCCATATGTGATTGTGAGTGGGGAAGAATGTACGGTAAGACTTTACTTGGACAGGAATGCTTCGTAAATAACAGGTACAGACTAACAGTGAAATGCTTCCCAACAATGCAGAGAGAAAAAATAGACGCTCTACAGACTGTCTACAGATTATCAGTAACATTTCAACTAACTATCTCTAACCCTAGCTCTAACCCTAAACTTAACCCTTACCCTTACCCTTATTCTAAACATAAACCTAACCCTAACTTTAGCAAGAGGTGCTTATCAACAGATAGTATGACCATCTGTAGAGCATCTACAGATAAAAAATCCGGACTATCCAAATAAAGTGTGACCGAAAGTACACGTTTTATTTTTTAAACCTTCAGTCATTGTAAATCACAGCTTTTAAAATGATCTAATAAATGACAGAAGACATAGATGGAAATGGCCACTGTAGCGTACTTCCTACCCCTCTGCTACTGTAACGTACTTCCTACCCCTCTGCTACTGTAGCGTACTTCCTATCCCTCTGCTACTGTAACGTACTTCCTATCACTCTGCTACTGTAACGTACTTCCTATCACTCTGCTACTGTAGCGTACTTCTTATCACTCTGCTACTGTAACGTACTTCCTATCACTCTGCTACTGTAACGTACTTCCTATCACTCTGCTACTGTAGCGTACTTCCTATCACTCTGCTACTGTAACGTACTTCATACCCCTCTGCTACTGTAACGTATTTCATACCCCTCTGCTACTGTAACGTTCTTCCTACCCCTCTGCTACTGTAACGTCCTTCCTACCCCTCTGCTACTGTAACGTACTTCATACCCCTCTGCTACTGTAACGTACTTCATACCCCTCTGCTACTGTAATGTTCTTCTTACCCCTCTGCTACTGTAATGTTCCTTCCTACCCCTCTGCTACTGTAATGTCCTTCCTACCCCTCTGCTACTGTAATGTTCTTCCTACCCCTCTGCTACTGTAATGTGGTTCCTACCCCTCTGCTACTGTAATGTGGTTCCTACCCCTCTGCTACTGTAATGTCCTTCCTACCCCTCTGCTACTGTAATGTGGTTCCTACCCCTCTGCTACTGTAATGTCCTTCCTACCACTCTGCTACTGTAACGTACTTCATACCCCTCTGCTACTGTAATGTGGTTCCTACCCCTCTGCTACTGTAATGTTCCTTCCTACCCCTCTGCCACTGTAATGTCCTTCCTACCCCTCTGCCACTGTAATGTTCCTTCCTACCCCTCTGCCACTGTAATGTCCTTCCTACCCCTCTGCTACTGTAATGTCCTTCCTACCCCTCTGCTACTGTAATGTTCCTTCCTACCCCTCTGCTACTGTAACGTACTTCATACCCCTCTGCTACTGTAACGTACTTCATACCCCTCTGCTACTGTAATGTTCTTCCTACCCCTCTGCTACTGTAATGTTCTTCTTACCCCTCTGCTACTGTAATGTTCCTTCCTACCCCTCTGCTACTGTAATGTCCTTCCTACCCCTCTGCTACTGTAATGTTCTTCCTACCCCTCTGCTACTGTAATGTGGTTCCTACCCCTCTGCTACTGTAATGTGGTTCCTACCCCTCTGCTACTGTAATGTGGTTCCTACCCCTCTGCTACTGTAATGTGGTTCCTACCCCTCTGCTACTGTAATGTCCTTCCTACCACTCTGCTACTGTAACGTACTTCATACCCCTCTGCTACTGTAATGTGGTTCCTACCCCTCTGCTACTGTAATGTTCCTTCCTACCCCTCTGCCACTGTAATGTCCTTCCTACCCCTCTGCCACTGTAATGTTCCTTCCTACCCCTCTGCCACTGTAATGTCCTTCCTACCCCTCTGCTACTGTAATGTCCTTCCTACCACTCTGCTACTGTAATGTCCTTCCTACCACTCTGCTACTGTAACGTACTTCATACCCCTCTGCTACTGTAACGTACTTCATACCCCTCTGTCCCCCTCTCTCCTCATCTGCTTTCCTGTCTTCTGGATCCATCCTCCTCTCTCTGGAGGAGTGATGATGCTGTCTGTCTGCTCAGCTCAGATTCCCCTCAACCCGACATTTCGACATGTGGAAAAAGAATGTTCCTGTCCGTCTGTCTCTTCACATCACAGACGTCCTGACTCCACTCCCTCTCTCTCTTACCCGAGACTGTGATTCTTTTATTTTCAAATCTGACTGTCCATCATGAACATCTTCTCTTTTATGTTCCCCACCTGTCTCAGACAGGAAGGAGAAGAGAGAAACCCAACGGCTCACAATATCCAAACTGACAGCATTTGCTGACACTGTAGACTGACATCAGAAGTGATGCCTGTTTTATACAGTATGTTCTTATTAAACAACACACAATATATACTGAACAAAAATATAAACGCAACATGCAACCATTTCAAAGGTTTTACTGAGTTAGTTCATTTAAGGAAATCAGTCAATTGAAATAAATTCCTTAGGCCCTAATCTATGGATTTCACGTGGGTGGGTGGACCTGGGTAGAGGCGCAGCAATGGGTGGGACTGCGAGGGCATAGGCCCACCCACTTGGGAGCTAGGTTCACCCACTGGGGAGCCAAGCCCAGCCAATCATAACAAGTTTTTCCCCACAAAAGGGCTTTATTACGGACAGAAATACTCCTCAGCACCATCACTCCCCTCCTCAGATGAGCCCACAGGTGAAGAAGTCAGATGTGAAGGTCCTAGGCTGGCGTGGTTACACGTGGTCTGCGGTTGTAAGGCCGGTTGGATGTACTGCCAAATTCTCTAAAACGAGGAGGCGGCTTATTGTAGAGAAATAAACATTAAATTCTCTGGCAACAGCTCTGGTGGACATTCCTGCAGTCAGCATGCCAATTGCACACTCCCTCAAAACTTGAGGCATCTGTGGCATTGTGTTGTGTGACAAAACTGGTCATTTTAGAGTAGCCTTTTATTGTCCTCAGCACAAGGTGCACCTGTGTAATGAGCATGCTGTTTAATCAGCTTTTTGATATGCATCACCTGTCAGGTGGATTATTTTGGCAAAGGAGAAATGCTCAATAACAGGGATGTAAACAAATCTGTGCATGAAATTTGAGACATAAGCTTTTTGTGTGTTTGGAAAATTGCTGGGCTCTTTCATTTCAGCTCATGGAAAATGTGACCAAAACAACATTGATTAAACCAGCAAAAACTGGTTGAATCAATGTTGTTTCCATGTAATTTCAACAAAAAAATGAAATGGGATGATGTTGAATCAGTGTGGAAAACTGATTTGATTTGCAAAAAGTCATCAACGTACGGGAATGTTGTCTTTTTTAACCTAAATGCAATGGTGTCATTTTTTGTTGATTTCAAGTTGAATTCATGTTAGTTGACAACTCAATCAAATGTAACTCAAAACTAAACGAACTGTCGTCTGTGCCCAGTGGGATCCTAGTCCTTTAATCAGTCTTCTCCCAAATGATCTGAGCAATAGCGCCCCTTAAATTAAATCCTTCACCTTGACTCTCCATATAAATGTAATTCTGTCAACATAAGAGATATAAATACATAGGGGTGTAACCATTCCTAATCTACCTGAATATTTAAAGGGCTCTTTGGGCGACGAGGGAGAGAAAAGACTTGATCAATCGTCTTGAGTTCCACCTCTACAATCAGAAACATGATAATTAGAACTGGGGTATCATCTATTCTGCCACATACACCATGTAGGACCATGATAACTTGATAAGACTCATGTTTAGGAGGTTTAACATTACAGTAGTAGCATGATAGCCTGGGCACCGGTCTGTTTCTGTTCTCTTGCCAACTCCTTGTGGAATTATCATGCCAAACACGTGAGCAGAAACATACTGGTACCCAGTCTAAAGGCTAGTAGCACTCCACTACAGCCTAATTCTAAAATCTACTCTCTGATCACAAATGCATCTAATAATATGTCTGGGCATTGACTGAGAGTGTTAGCTGTTGTTGTGTATGGAGGAACTATTTTCTGCACGGGAGAAATGTTAAGACCTTTTCACTGTCGCACTCAGCAGAGTGTGTGAATGGTAATGTTCTTTACGAAGACATGAGCAGAAGTCTCTGAACTACACAAGCACATTAAGAGCAGTAAAGGGAAGAAAGGTGACAGGGAAGAACAATTTGATGAACACTGTAGAGACTGCAAAAAACAGTTGATGATAAATACAAGAAAATAAGGATAATTAAGTATGGGAAGAGGATAGGACGGGATAGGATAAGTTTGGATAGGTTAACAAATTCTGAAACCTCATCAGTTTCCCACCTCTTCCCAAGCTTTTCTATTTTCAGTGTAAAACTAATTAATCTGGTGCTGGAAATGTTCCTCTGAAGTTTTACAATGAGCAATGATGAGAGATCAATGGCAATGCCTAAAAGGTAGGTGTGACTGTGAAAGCTAAAAAATGAGAGTGAGACAGTCATCTCATGCTCCCGCTACCAGTTACAAAAAATACCCCACGTCATATAGCGCTGATTTATGAAAATCAGATTATTCATAGTAAGAAATGCATATATGAAACAAAATTAGTAAAGGTAGCTTTAATTATGTATGTATTAGGAAATCTGTTTAACTTCAGAGACTGCTAAAGCTACGGGACATTACTGACTGGTTGGTTTGTGGCATTAATCATTACTCCCACACAACAACACTAGGCTGGCAAGCAAACACAAACGTCTGTTTTCCCAAGATACTGAACTTGTCATTGCAATGACCTGATGTTCAGCTACACCTGAAAAGGGTACCTATTTCAAATCATGCATTGCACAATGACTGTATAGCTACAAAACGCATGTAAAGGAATTATGTTCTTGCCATTTTGTTGTTTTTCATCCCCAATCTAATAATCAATGTTGAACAGTGATACCAGTCCAGTACAGTTTGGGAACACTAGGCGCTACCATATGACTAGACCCGCCTCTGGTGTTTGAGATGGACATTGCGTTGACCACGATGTCACATATCTCCTGGGGGATACCTCCATGTGATTTGTGGAGCGGTAAGACTGATGAAGTGCTGTTGCCATCCTGCTTCTTTGCTAGATCAATTATACATGTAGGACTGGGCTTTATGAATGATGGAGACCTCCTCAAGTCATCCATACAGCTGCCCAAAGACACAGCCCTAGCCCCAGTAGCCCTCAGAGGCCGGAATAAAGCAATCACTCTTCTCTACAGGACGATGCATTACACAGTACACACCCACACAATGATACACACGTATTGTACATGCCTGGACACACAGACACATGTACTGTATCCAGTGTTTGGGATTAGTTACTTGAAAAACTAATATATTACTTCTTACATTTAACAAAACGCGTTACTTTACGCTTTGTGTGGAAAGTTACGCGTTATACTACTTTGCATTACTTTCATGAAAATAAATCTCTAAATCTTACCTTTTGTTTGACTGTCGGAGGGAGCAAGGCAGGCCACTCGCACCCTACCAAAGATAGGCTGCTTACTAACTCAGGTTTGATCACAAGTTTCTCCTTTCATCTGTGGCACTGCTTTCCTGTGCTAGTCTACAAGTGCTACGCTATCATATGGGCTGCTTAATTAGCCGTAGCCAATCAAATCAAATTTTATTACACAACAGGTGTAGACTAACAGTGAAATGCTTACTTAAGGGCCCTTCCCAACAATGTATAGAGAAAAATAGAAATAATAGAAAAACAATAACACAAGGAATAAATACACAATGAGTAACGATAACTTGGCTATATACACAGTGTACCAGTATCGAGTCTATGTGCAAGGGTACGAGGTAACTGAGGTAGATATGTACATATTGGCAGGGATAAAGTGACTAGGTAACAGGATGGTCAGATGGTGCAGACAAATACAGTCTCTGGAGATAACATCAATGAATACACCGACTCAGTCACTAGATTTATACAAATAATGCATAGATGATGTGATCCCAATGGTGTCTTTCATAACATACCCGAATCAAAAACAGTGGATTGATGGCAGCCTTGTCTGGAAACTGAAGGAAAGAGATGCTGCTTATAAACACGGGAAAGTGACCGGGGACAATTGTATGGTTAAACAGTACAAATACGACCTACGCAGATTGATCAAGATGGCGAAACACAAGTAAGTACAGGGACAAAGTGGAGGATTCTGCGCGTCAGACACGAGGCATATGTGGCAGGGGCTTCTAACGATCACGGATTACGAAAAGAAAGCCAGTGACGGCACGGACACAAGCGCTGCCCTGTCGAACAAACTAAATACCTTTTTCTCCCGCTTCGAGCATCACAGCTCTGAGCTGCAGAGGAGAGCCCCTGAGGAAAACGAGGGCTACGTGTTGACGGTCTCCACGGAGGAGTCAATCAAACTCGTTAACTCTCACAAGGCTGCCGGGCACAGACGGCATCCTTAGCCACGCCCTCAGAGCATGTGCACGTTTTTGGACATTTTCAATCTCTCTCTAGCTCAGGCCGTTATTCCCACCTGCTTCAAGGTGTCCACTATCATCCCGTGCCCAAGAAAGGGAAAGTAACTGACCTGAATGACTACCGACCCATAGCTACCGACCCGTAGCTAGTCAAAGACCACATCACCTCCTCCCTCCCCGACACACTTGACCCTCTCCAATTCGCCTACCACCCTAACAGATCCACAGACGTTGCAACCACTATTGCACTGCACACTGCACACTGCCCTCACCCACCTGGACAAAAGGAATGCATATGTGAGGATAATGTTGATTGACTACAGATCGTCCTTCAATACCACAGTGCCCTTTAAGCTCACCACAAAGTTCATGGCACTGGGACTGAACTCCTCCCTATGCAACTGGGTCCTGGACTTCCTGATGGGCCGCCCCCAGGTGGTGAAGGTAGGCAACATTACCTCCACACTGATCCTCAACATGGGGGCCCCACAAGGGTGCGTCCTCAGTCCCCTCCTGTACTCCCTGTATACCCACGACTGAGTGGCCTCACACAGTTCCAACTCCATCATCAAGTTCGCTGACAACACGACAGTAGTAGACCTGATTACCAACAACGATGAGACAGCCTACAGGGAAGAGGTAGGCACTCTGACGGCGTGGTGCAAGGTAAACAATCTCTCCTTCAACATCAGCAAAACAAAGGAGCTGATTGTGGACTTCAGGAGGAAGCCTTTGTGGAGACAGTCAAAAACGTCAAGTACCTCAGTGTACACATCTCCGGGGAGCTGAAATGGTCAAACCCCACGAACACCCTGGTGAAGAAGGCACGACATCGATTCTTCAATCTCAGAATGTTGAAGAAATTTGGCCTGTCCCCGAGGGCCCTCACAGTGTTTACAGGAGCACCATCGAGTGCTGCATCACAGCCTGGTACATCAACTCCACCACCGTTTACCGCAAGGTGCTACAGAAGGTACGCTCAGCCGAACGCACCATTGGGTGCACACTGCCTGCCCTCCAGGACACCTACATCACTAGGTGATGCAGGAGGGCCAAGAAGATCATCAGGGACCCCAGCCATCTGAGCCACAGACTGTCCTCCCCACTTCCATCACTCAGATGTGGGCAGTATACTGTAGGAGCATCATGGAAAAAAATGAAACACTGGCCAATAGCTTCTACCCCCAGACCACCTTGCTGCTCCCCCTATGGACATTTGAAATGTTTAACCCCCACCTCAATGGAGATTTACTCTGCCTCCACCCAATGTACATTTAAATAACCACCACTAGTCAGCTACCTGCCCCCTCCTCCCCCCCAGCGTATGTGATGAGTCAAAAGAGTTAGTGCAAAAAGGGTCAATACAGATAGTCCTGGTAGCTATTTGGTTAACTATTTAACAAACTATTTAGCATTCCTATTGCTTAGGGGTAGAAGCTGTTCAGGGTTCTGTTGGTTCCAAACTTGGTGCATCGGTAGAAGTGGTGAAAAGTACTTAATTAAGTAAACATATTTTAAAGTACTACTTAAGTCGTTTTTTAGGGTATCTGTACTTTCCTTTACAATGTATATTTTTACAACTTCTCCTTCACTACATTCTTAAAGAAAATAATGTACTTTTTACTCCATACATTGTTATGACACCCAAAAGTACTCATTACATTTTGAATGCTTAGCAGGACTGGAAAATGGTCCAATTCACACACTTATCAAGAAAACATCCCTGGTCATCCATACTGCCTCTGATCTGGCGGACTCACTAAGCACACATGCTTAATTTGTAAATTATGTCTGAGTGTTGGAGCGTGCCCCTGGCTATCAGTAAATAATATAAGTAATTTGACATAATTTCTACTTTTTTTGATACTTTTGATACTTAAGTATATTTAAAACCAAATACTTTGACACTTTTACTCAAGTAGTATCTTACTGGCTTTGTGACTTTCACTTTTACTATGACAATTGGGTACTTTTTCCACCACTGATTGGTACTGCTTTCCATGCAATAGCAGAGAGGACAGTCTAAGACTTGGGTGGATGAAGTCTTCCTCTGACACTGAGTGTTCTGGATGCATTTCTTTCAGAAGATTTCAATAGAAGAAAGTAGCAGATCCTGTATGACAGGGAGCTCGGACCCAGTGATGTACTGGGACGTACGCACTCCCCTCTGTAGTGCCTTACGGTCAGATGCCAAGCAGTTGCCCTACCAAGCGGTGATGCAGCCAGTCAAGTTGCTCTCAATGGTGCAGCTGTAGAACCTTTTGAGGATCTGAGGGTCCTTCTTCACGACTGTGTTGGTGTGTGTAGACCATAATCATTCCTTAGTGATGTGGACACCGAGGAACTTGAAGCTCTCAACCCGCTCCACTACAGCACTTTCAATGTGGATTGGGCGTGCTTGGCCCTCCCTTTCCTGCAGTCCATGATCAGCGTGGCAGATGTGTTGTTGTCTACCCTCACCACCTGGGGGCAGCCAGCCAGGAAGTCCAGGATCCAGTTGCAGAGGGAGGTGTTCAGTCCCAGGGTCCTGAGCTTAGTGATGAGCTTGAGGGCACAATGTTGTTGAACGCTGAGCTGTAGTCAATTAACAGCATTGCAATAGGGGCTCAAGAATGGTGCAGCAGTCTAAGGCACTGCATCTCAGTGCAAGATGCGTCACTACAGGCCCTGGTTCGATTCCAGGCTGTATCACAACTGGCCGTGATTGGGCGGCACACAATTGGCCCAGTATCGTCCAGGTTAGGGTTTGGCCGGGGTAGGCCGTCATTGTAAATAAGAATGTGTTCTTAACTGACTTGTCGAGTTAAATAAGATAAATACAAATGTGAATGCTATGGGGCGATAGTCATTTAGACAGGTTACCTTGGCGTTCTTGGGCACAGATTCCTGTCTTTTCATTCAAAATCTTTCTCTCGAGCCGCCATTTCTGGTTATAGGCCGCAGGTACACAGACCCATAGAGATGTATAGAGGGCACACTTGCCACTAGACGGGAAAGCCCTCTACGGGCTTTGCTATCACAGAAGCGAGCAGTGGCAAAGATCAGAGGTGCGACCTCTATACATTTTCATGGAGGCCGCTGACGACATTTCTCCAAACAGCCTCGAGAACTAAATGAGGAAACAAGCCGAGATCAGATCATGGAAACACACCCGGTAGAGACATAATTCTGAAAGTAACTAAGTAGTACTGTTACTTATACTGAACAAAAATATAAACGCAACATGTAAAGTGTTGGTCCCATGTTTCATAACCTGAAATAAAAGATCCCAGAAATGTTCCATACGTACGAAAAGCTTATTTCTCTCAAAATGTGTGCAATTTTTTTTTTACATCCCTGTTAGCGAGCATTTCTCCTTTGGTTAAGATAAACCATCCACCTGACAGGTGTGGCATATCAAGAAGCTGATCAAACAGCATGATCATTACACAGGTCCACCTTATGCTGGGGACAATAAAAGGCCACTCTAAAATGTGCAGTTTTGTCACACAACACAATGCCACAGACATCTCAAGTTTTGAGGGACTGTGCAATTGGCATGCTGACTGCAGGAATGTCCACCAGAGCTGTTACCAGATAATTGAATGCTCATTTCTCTACCATACGCCGCCTCCAACGTCCATCTGTATGTATGTCGCGTCATTGAGATACAGTGTGAATATGACCCCTATTTATCTAAGTCAGTATTTCCAATAATTTTGCTGAAAATAACCAGTTAATTGTTCACAAAAACAAATATTACATCTCTTTTCCTTCTACTACTTTAGTTTAATTCTACTTTTTTAGTTATATCCAATTGGGACTGATGTGCCTTCTTTAAATGGGAGAAGAAGCACAGTCAGGGTGCAGCACACTCTGTTATCTCTGGATGGGCCCACAACTGGGTGCTTGCCAATAAGTAAGATCTGATGGTATTGAGGGATCAAATCAAATCAAATTGTATTCATCACATGCAGGTTCAGCACTCCTCTGAAGGCTGAATAGCATCTTGAAACAGAGCGGCATACATAGTCCTGCCTCCTGCAGAGAGGTTGAAAGAGAAAAGTGGAGCGCAATGAATACTTGAGTGTTCTGGAGGCTGTGAAATTGAAAGGCCTCTCCCCATTTTTTTCAGAAGATTTCAATAGAAGAAAGAATCAGGGCGTGCTTTTTAATCTCAACTTTTAGATTGATTGGTTGAATTTATGTGTGCAAATCAATGTGGCTCTGACAGACCCTTTTATGGCAATCCTCATGGCTACCTGACGCACAAAGAGGAGCACATAGGCCTTGTACAAAAACAAAAACAAATGTATAATCTCCAAAACAGAAGAACTTGACCTGATTTAAATGATAGTGTTTGACACCACGTGAAACGAGAGTGAAAATGAAAAATGTTCGCCTAATCAAAGAAACAAGAAAATTATGATTTCCATGCTTTTTATTTGACAACTCTATCAAGAACATACTGTATGCTTAGTTTCATAATTCATCTAGGCCTTTATGTTTATGCCCATGATTCAAGGACATTTACAGTATCCCCAGCAAACAGGAAATCCTGAGGACATTCGGCAACAATCCCATTAGGTACCTTAAGGGTTTCAGCTATGTGACCCACTGACTTTCTGAAAACTTTCTAGGGACATTTGTCTAGTTCCCTGTAAGTTCCCAGGACGTCACTGAGGACCATATCATGACCATGTCAGGACCTTTTTAGGACGTTCTCAGGACTTTGATTTTACTAGTCCTTAGGACTTTGTGTGGTGGTCCCAAGGGAACGTTCTCTGGGAGACCTTTTTCTAGTCCCTGGTTTGTCCCAAGGATGTTTTTAGGACGTTCTTGGGATGTTGTGTAATGGTCCCTTGGAAGTTTTGTCTAGTTTGTCACAGGGACATCCCCGAGGAAGTTTTTAGCAAGTTCTTGAGACGTTGTGTCATGGTCCCCTGAACGTTCTTAGGATGTTGTGTCATGGTCCACTGAACGTCCTTGGGACGTTGTGTCATGGTCCCCTGGAGGTTTTTGTCACATGATGGTCCCAGGTGTCCCATAACATTATAAGTAAAGTAATGAAATGGTATGGGTGGTTTTAGTACACTGTTCAGCTAAAATAGTGTACAAAAATTTAATCAATGACAGTATGATTACAATTGACATGATCACTTAGTACTGACTTTTCAATATGAACCCACAACCTCTGGAGTTGGGGTATGCTAATATTTCTGCTGCGCCACAAAGCTTGTAGAATCCCTTACACATTCATTACCTATAATACATCTTTGCACATAGTGAATTCGTGCCATCTGCACTGGTATTTTATTTATCCATTAATGTGACTATTCTCATATTGAATTAATTTACTTAAAGTATTTCAACAATTTGAGTTAGGGTTTTCAGTATAGTTGTCTAATGTTGGTGGGGCATATTATTATGTTTTAATGTTACTCATGAATCCCTATGATAAATATTATAGTTTTTTTGAGTGTGTTTTTAACAAAGCTGAGATTTACTTTGAAGTGCAAAGTGGAGGAATAGTACTACAGGTGAAATCAGTCGTTGCTACAGACATGGTGGCGTAGCAGGAAGATCGGAATGCTGTGAACCGAGAGGTTATGAGTTCAAATCCCAGGTGAGGACTGTAATCATGTACTGTATGTCAGTGTTTCAAATACTGTATGTAAGTTGAGAACACTGTTTTTGTGGGTCCCTAGCATTGTCAAAAGACAAAGAGCTGAGAATTGATTTGTGGTCCACCCATCAGGGCCTTGATGGGCTTGGCAACAATTACAAGGGGTGATGTGTATGAAACTAGGGTGCGTGTGCCCTGGGTAAAAACATTTTTGGGGAGAATGTTTCTTTGTAACTATTAGGTGACCTCCCCGGGACAACCTGGGAACTAGACAAACACCTACAGGGACCATGACAGAACATCCCACGAATGTCCTAAAAACGTCATGGGGATGTCCTAAAAACTTCCTCGGGGACGTCCTTGGGACAAACCGGGAACTAGGCAAAACCTCCAGGGAACCATGACACAATGCCCCAAGAACATCCTCAAAACGTCCTGGGGACATCCCCAGGACAAACTAGGAACTAGACAAAACATCCAGGGGACCATGACACAATGTGCCAAGAACGTCCTCGGGGACTAGACAAAACCTCCAGGGGACCATGACACAACGTCCTGACCACTTTAGGCAACCATTTCCTAACGTTCCGGGGACTTCCTAACAACACATTTTTGTTTGCAGGGTCTGTACTACAATATGTAAATCATATTTATTGTTTTCCCATTTAATTACAAGGTAAGTTATCTACAAGGTTACGTATAGGCTAGGGGTATTTTATGTCCAGGCGTTCTACAGTCTCCCCCACCATGACATATGGCACAGATAACTCCCTTTTACAGTGGAGGAAAAGCACCCAGATGCTGCAGTATTTATGGGTTAATCGATATGCAGTCAAGATGACACCATGTTCCTGTAACTTTCTGTCACCATGATGGCTCACTAATTTTGGAGAGGATGCTTTCCCAACCTCCGACAGGCCCTGAGATGGTTTAATTTGGCAGTAAAAATGCCAATCAGCCAGTCACTGTCGGTTACTTGTTGTTCCTCGGGAGGTCATGATGAGGGTAAATCCATGGGAGGAAATATATTCACATACTGCAGCTAGAGACACTTCTAACCCCTGACATCCCATTTGGGTTGTAATTTCATGTTGTTAAAGTGACTAGGCTGAGACTGCAGTCCCTGTGCTGTTAGAAGGGGGTATGGCCAGATCAGGGGGATTTATGCTTTAATTTGTGTGTGTGTGTGTGTGTGTGTGTGTGTGTGTGTGTGTGTGTGTGTGTGTGTGTGTGTGTGTGTGTGTGTGTGTGTGTGTGTGTGTGTGTGTGTGTGTGTGTGTGTGTGTGTGTGTGTGTGTGTGTGTGTGTACAGCTTTTGCTGACAGGGGTCAGTACCGGTCAAAAGCACAAGGGGATCCCAAGGACCTTACCCCCCTTGAAGGATTGTCCCAGCCAAAGGGATGGGGGAAATGAACATGGCCATGTAATCATTGCCCTGGTTCCAACACTAAAACACTACGTTTTGATGATGTGCTATAACTGATAGTTGAATAGAAAAAGCAGCACTATACTTTCTGATCAATGCTTTCGAGGAAAGTGGGAGGGACATAAAATGTCGACCGCATTATCTACCAAGA
Organism: Salvelinus alpinus; assembly: GCF_045679555.1. Classification (NCBI taxonomy): domain Eukaryota; kingdom Metazoa; phylum Chordata; class Actinopteri; order Salmoniformes; family Salmonidae; genus Salvelinus; species Salvelinus alpinus. Next base: position 47,019,843 of record NC_092100.1, read on the forward strand.
GAATTCTCTTTGATTATAATCACAGCCGCATATATTCCCCCCCAAGCAGAAACATCGATGGCCCTGAACGAACTTTATTTGACTCTATGTAAACTGGAAACCACATATCCTGAGGCTGCATTCATTGTAGCTGGCGATTTTAACAAGGCTAATCTGAAAACAAGACTCCCTAAATTCTATCAGCATATCGATTGTCCTACCAGGGCTGGTAAAACCCTGGATCATTGTTATTCTAACTTCCGTGACGCATATAAGGCCCTCCCCCGCGCTCCTTTCAGAAAGCTGACCACGACTCCATTTTGTTGCTTCCAGCCTATAGACAGGAATTAAAACAGGAAGCTCCCGCTCTCAGGTCTGTTCAACGCTGGTCCGACCAATCTGATTCCACGCTTCAAGATTGCTTCGATCACGTGGATTGGGATATGTTCCGCATTGCGTCAAACAACAACATTGACGAATACGCTGGTTCGGTGAGCTAGTTCATTAGCAAGTGCATTGGCGATGTCGTACCCACAGCAACTATTAAAACATTCCCCAACCAGAAACCGTGGATTGATGGAAGCATTCGCGCAAAACTGAAAGCATGAACCACTGCTTTTAACCAGGGCAAGGTGGCCGGAAACATGACCGAATACAAACAGTGTAGCTATTCCCTCCGCAAGGCAATCAAACAAGCTAAGCATCAGTATAGAGACAAAGTAGAGTCGCAATTCAACGTCTCAGACACGAGAGGTATGTGGCAGGGTCTACAGTCAATCACGGAATACAAAAAGAAAACCAGCCCCGTCGCAGACCAGGATGTCTTGCTCCCAGACAGACTAAACAACTTCTTTGCTCGCTTTGAGGACAATACAGTGCCACTGACACAGCCCGCTACCAAAACCTGCGGACTCTCCTTCACTGCAGCCGACGTGAGTAAAACATTTAAATGTGTTAACCCTCGCAAGGCTGCAGGCCCAGACGGCATCCCCAGCCGCGTCCTCAGAGCATGCGCAGACCAGCTGGCTGGTGTGTTTACGGACATATTCAATCAATCCTTATCCCACTCTGCTGTTCCCACATGCTTCAAGAGGGCCACCATAGTTCCTGTTCCCAAGAAAGCTAAGGTAACTGAGCTAAACGACTACCGCCCCGTAGCACTCACTTCCGTCATCATGAAGTGCTTTGAGAGACTAGTCAAGGACCATATCACCTCCACCCTACCTGACACCCTAGCCCACTCCAATTTGCTTACCGCCCCAATAGGTCCACAGACGACGCAATCACAACCACACTGCACACTGCCCTAACCCATCTGGACAAGAGGAATACCTATGTGAGAATGCTGTTCATCGACTACAGCTCAGCATTTAACACCATAGTACCCTCCAAACTCGTCATCAAGCTCGAGACCCTGGGTCTCGACCCCGCCCTGTGCAACTGGGTACTGGACTTCCTGACGGGCCGCCCCCAGGTGGTGAGGGTAGGTAACAACATCTCCACCCTGCTGATCCTCAACACTGGGGCCCCACAAGAGTGCGTTCTGAGCCCTCTCCTGTACTCCCTGTTAACCCACGACTGCGTGGCCATGCACGCCTCCAACTCAATCATCAAGTTTGCAGACGACACTACAGTGTTAGGCTTGATTACCAACAACGACGATACGGCCTACAGGGAGGAGGTGAGGGCCCTCGGAGTGTGGTGTCAGGAAAATAACCTCACACTCAACGTCAACAAAACAAATGAGATGATCGTGGACTTCAGGAAACAGCAGAGGGAGCACCCCCCTATCCACATCGACGGGACAGTAGTGGAGAGGGTAGAAAGTTTTAAGTTCCTCGGCGTACACATCACGGACAAACTGAATTGGTCCACCCACACAGACAGCGTGGTGAAGAAGGCGCAGCAGCGCCTCTTCAACCTCAGGAGGCTGAAGAAATTCGGCTTGTCACCAAAAGCACTCACAAACTTTTACAGATGCACAATCGAGAGCATCCTGTCGGGCTGTATCACCGCCTGGTACGGCAACTGCTCCGCCCACAACCGTAAGGCTCTCCAGAAGGTAGTGAGGTCTGCACAACGCATCACCGGGGGCAAACTACCTGCCCTCCACGACACCTACACCACCCGATGTCACAGGAAGGCCATAAAGATCATCAATGACAACAACCACCCGAGCCACTGCCTGTTCACCCCGCTATCATCCAGAAGGCGAGGTCAGTACAGGTGCATCAAAGCAGGGACCGAGAGACTGAAAAACAGCTTCTATCTCAAGGCCATCAGACTGTTAAACAGCCACCACTAACACTGAGTGGCTGCTGCCATACATTTAAACAATGCCACTTAATATAATGTTTACATACCCTACATTACTCATCTCATATGTATATACTGCATCTTGCCTATGCCGTTCTGTACCATCACTCATTCATATATCTTTATGTACATATTCGTCATCCCTTTACACTTGTGTGTATAAGGTAGCTGTTGTGAAATTGTTAGGTTAGATTACTCGTTGGTTATTACTGCATTGTCGGAACTAGAAGCACAAGCATTTCGCTACACTCGCATTAACATCTGCTAACCATGTGTATGTGACAAATAGAATTTGATTTGATTTGATTTGAACTACATTGATTTGGGGTTCACTTTCTTGGAAGTAGTCCCTTTCCTCAGCCACAGTGTGTTATATGTGCACAAGTACTATCTCACAACTTGATGAAACCTTCACTCTTGCGTAGACATTTAGAAACGAAACATGCCAATTTGAAAAATAAGCCACGCAAGTTTTTTGAGCGAGAATTAAGACGACTTTCGAGTAGTAAGACATGTATAAAAGCAACAGATACCATTAATAAGAAGGGGCTAGAAGCGTCTTATATGGTGAGCTACCGAGTGACTGGGACAGGCAAGCCACATACTATTGTGGAGGACTTAATTCTTCCTGCTGCCGCGGATATGGTTGGGATAATGCTGGAGCAAAGACCAAAAAAACTATACAGACAATGCCTTCATCAAACAACACTGTTTCACGACGCATCAGTGACATGGCAGGAGATGTTTTGAATACAATACTTTGCATACAAGCCAGAGAATTCTATACGTCACAGCTGGATGGGTCAACAGATGTGGCGGGCCTGGCACAGCTCCTGGTATATGTCTGTTACGTTTATGGGGGTCAATTAAGGAAGACATCCTCTTCTGCAAACCACTGGAAACCATGATAACAGGAGAAGATATTTTTAAAGTACTGGACAGCTTTGTGACATCAAATGGACTTTGGTGGTCAAGATGTGTTGGTATCTGTACTGATGGCACAAAAGCCATGACAGGGAGACATATTGGAGTGGTTACGTGCGTGCAAGCAGTTGTTCCCGACGCCAACTGGGTACACTGCAGCATCCACCGAGAGGCTCTTGCTGCCAAGGGAATGCCTGACAGCTTGAAAGACGTTTTGGACACTACAGGGAAAATGGTTATTAAGGCAAGGCCCCTGAATTCTCGTGTATTTTCTGCACTATGCAAGGATATGGAGAGTAAACATGTAACGCTTTTACAACATACAGAAGTGCACTGGTTATCAAGGGGCAAAGTATTGACAAATGTTTTTAAATTGAGAGACGAGCTTAAAGTTTTCTTTACTGACCATAATTTTCACTTGTCTGACCACTTGCATGATGCTGAGTTTCTCACACGATTGGCCTATCTGGGTGATGTTTTTTCCAGTCTGAATTTTCTGTATCTAGGATTACAGGGACTCTCCGCAACTATATTCAATGTGCGGGGACAAAATTGAGGCTATGATTAAGAAGTTTGAGCTCTTCTCTGTCTGCATTAACAAGGACAACACACAGGTCTTTCCATCATTGTATGATTTTTTGTGTGCAAATGAACTCAAGCTTATGGACAATGATACAGTGAAGCACCTGAGTGAGTTGGGTGTGCAAATACGCAGGTACTTTCCCAAAACGGATGACACAAACAACTGGATTCGTTATCCCTTTCATGCCCTGCCTCCAGTCCACTTACCGATATCTGAACAAGAGAGCCTCATCGAAATTGCATCAAGCGGTTCTGTGAAAATTTTATTTAATGAGAAGTCACTGCCAGATTTCTTGATTGGGCTGCACTCAGAGTATCCTGCCTTGGCAAATCATGCTGTTAAGACACTGATGCCCTTTGCAACCACGTACCTATGTGAGAGTGGATTCTCGGCCCTCACTAGCATGAAAACTAAATACAGGCATCGTATAGCGTGTATGTAACAGGCTTACAACGATGGTAAAAAACAACATTTGAGAATGCGCTGACCCTGGTGGTAGAGGGGGTACGCAGCTGGAGGTTGAATGTTTGAAGGGGTACGGGACTATTAAAAGTTTGAGAACCACTGCTATAGAACATTATACCCTTTAATCATATAGCCCTAGACTTGACTAAATGTATTTCCCTATCAAAACGTAAACTATTCTTTACTGAACAGAAATATAAATACAACACGCAACAATTTCTTGGATTTTACTGAGTTACAGTCAGTCAATTTAAATAAATAGATAAATTAGGCCCTAATCTATGGATTTCACATGACTGGGCAGGGGCGCAGGTCCAACCTATCAGAATTAGTTTTCCCCCACAAAAGGGCTTTATTACAGACAGAAATACTCCTCAGTTTCATCAGCTGTCCGGATGACTGGTTTTAGACAATCCCTCAGGTGAAGAAGCCGGATGTGGAGATCCTGTGCTGGCGTGGTTACAGGTGGTCTGCGGTTGTAAGGCCGGTTGGACGTACTGCCAAATTCTCTAAAACGACGTTGGAGGCGGCTTATGGTAGAGAAATGAACATTAAATTCTCTGGTAACAGCTCTGGTGGACATTCGTGCAGATAGCATGCCAATTGCACGCTCCCTCAAAACTTGATACATCTGTGGCATTGTGTTGTGTGACAAACTGAACATTTTAGAGTGGTCTTTTATTGTCCCCAGCACAAGGTGCATCTATGTAATGATCTTGCTGTTTAATCAGCTTCTTGATATGCCACACCTGTCTAGTGAATGGATTATCTTGGCAAAGGAGAAATGCTCACTGACAGGGATGTAAACATATTTGTGCACAAAATTGGAATGAAATAAGCTTATTGTATGTATTTGACATTTCTGGGATCTTTTATTTCAGCTCAGCATGTTGTGTTTATATTTTTCAGTATAATTAGTGCTATCCGGGAACCTTGGGATGTCCCTGCACTAAGCCCTAACCCTTACCCCAACCTTAACCTTTACCTTTTTAAATGTCAACTTCAATGGGGTGACGTCAGAGTTGGGCCCCCAGTGATCTCGTTTAGACTTTTACATTCTAATTACTAGTCATTTGTTGTTACCAGTCAATAGATGCAGCCCACACATTGTTGACAGTAAAGAGAATAGGACTGCCTCGTGTCATAATGTCCCTCCCCTCTCGAGGTGTAAAGAGTTAACGGAGCAGTGGGTTTGCCCATTCTCATGTTTTGAGTGACGCGATCATCTATGAGACAAGAGAGGATCCGAGGTGGCCGCGTTTAACGCTGTTGACCACTACAGTCATTGCGCGCGGGGGACGACAGACATTCGCCTTTTTTCACCGACTTGCTGTGTTTTTCCCCTTTTTTTCGCGGACTTTTCTGTGCTATTTGACAACAATGCTCTTAGTTTTCCTACGGAGAATACTCACTGTATCGTGTATGAAGGCGTAATCGCGGTGTAGTGGAGCAGCTCGGATTCTACGAGGCCAAAGATAACTCTTCTTTGGGAAACCAAACATGCCGCGGCGGAAACAAGAAGCGCCCAAGCGCGCGGCAGGTACGTAGCCCACTACGACAGGAGTGGTTTTATTTGAAGCGATAGCAGCTCAAAGATTTGTTGTTCTCAATCTCAAACCTTTGGAGTTCCGTTTCCAGTATTTTTTTTCATAGGAATACTAGTGCATCTACTCGATGTATAGGCTAACTTGATTTGTAATAACACTTTGTAATACGAACCCACTATCCCAGGAGTAGCATACTAGTACTGTAACTGTAGGCCTATCCCTCGAATGTTACCATTTGTTTCCCCTCGTTACAAAGTAGCCATACTATTTGTCACAGTATCACCCACATCCGATGGCTGCAGTCAACTTTCCTCTTCCCATTGTTCCCATGGATAGTTTACTTTCCCGGTAAACGTTAACTTACCTTGGTGGAAGAATTAAAATGTGTGAAAAGTGTTCCGTCTGTAATAGCGAAATGCCCAAGGCGGTGCCAATACTCTCTGAGTCTCTAGGGGCTTTGAACATTTGATCCAAGCGGCTAACTTTGGAATTGGGAGGTGGAAGAATAACTTATGATTTTTTATTTGTATAAAATAAACAATTGGGTCCAGACGAAGAGATTGTGGACTGGAAGAAGGTATAATCGACTGTTGCCATGTCTGATTTGACAGTTGATTGATTAGCTGTCATCTGCTTTGATCTGTTTCTTCCCGATCTACATCAGGAAATCATTCCCCCATGTTATGCAGCCCCATGACGTCACATTAAAAGCACTTTGAAAGCATCGTGTACACCCCCCCTGCAATGGTCAAGTGACTCACGAAAAAGCAGAGGGGTAAAGTGGTTTCACAGTCTGACACACACACACACAGCCTACAAACACACACATGCACGCTAGGGGGGTTGTAAAATGAGAAGTGCACAATGTAATGGAGGGGAGGAATGGTTTTCTCTATTAGACCAGGCAGTCAGGAAGGCTTTGTTTCATGTTTGATTTAATTGTCTCTTCTCTGACAGGCCCATTCATCAATGGCTTTAATGGTCAATCAGAGACAGGCTGAGTGAGTGCTCCCATTCTGTTTAGCCATACGCTGGCCCAGGCTTTTATTTAATCAAAATGCCCCTGCCTAATGTACACACTCGCTCAGAGGGAGAGAGGGAGAGCATAAAGAATGTCTGAAAGCTTTCTGATTTCAGAACGAGAAATATTTTTTCTACAGTTTGTTTGTCTTTTCTGTCCATTTGTTTTGTCTCTCTGTTGAGGCAGGATCATGGGATGTTGTAATATAGACCCATTCTGTGTTTGTTGTGGAAATGTTAGGGAACTTTTAATGTCATTCTTTGTTCATTTATTCTTTATTTTTACCTCCTTTTTGTCAGTGGGTCCCTCCAGCTGCAAGTTACAAAGTTGTCAACTGTTCAGTGGCACACAAAGGGTGATGATGAATTGATTGCAGCACAGAGCATGGTGATGGAGAGAGCAAAGAAAGGGATGACAGATGATGGGCCTTGATTAGGGACTTAGGGGGAAGGCAAGCCCACAGCAACCTTGAGACTTGCATGAAAAATCTCCTCTCCCATATTCTCTATATCTCTCCATCTCTCACCCACTGTCCTTCCCCTCCCCCCTCAGCATTTTCCTAGAAAAAGCAAAGTTTTGCTTGCTTCATTAGACTTCACCTAATTAGCTGGAAAGGCTGATGGAGTCTTGACAGGCTTAATGATTGGAGATGACAAGTCTCTGTGTGCCCGGCCTCAACCAACCAGGTTTGCCACCACTTTGATGTAATCAAGTTGATATTACACAGTGCCTCCGCTCCCGGCGCAGTGCTAGCCGTTGGTCGTGCTGTAACTCAATTTTCCGCTGCAGGTGACAAATGGCCGGGCGTACCTGTGTGGGTCAGGTTTGAGTGCTTTTAACAACCAAGGGCAGCCTGACAGGAGAAACGCAAACAGCTGGGGAAGAAACCCTGGATGCATTCACATAGCTTATGATTAGCTTAGGCTGTAGGCCCAGGGGCTATGATGTTTTACATTAAAGCATTCTAGTGAGTGTACTCAGTGTAGTGACTGGGACCTAACAAGGTGGCCCCTAGGTTAGCATCCTCACAGTTAGTGGCTCTATTTGGTATGTGTTTGCCTGCGTGGGTACTTGCGTGCATGCATGTTTTGGTGTGATGTGTTTCTATGAGAGTGTGTGTTGTTTTTTTCAGCCAGGTATCGAGTCTCCTACTCAGGCCAGCGTAGTGAAATCCAGCCCCATGCTCTAATCCGGCCTCCCTGTGCTCCAGTAATCTTTGTGAGCAGTTCCAGCGGCGCGGGGAGTTCTGGTTTAGACTGGGCTCTATGGCTAGAGGTCTCCTGTTTCTGCAGGGTCAGGCCTATAGCTGCCAGGTCAGCTGTGGCAGCCATCGTGTGTGTGTGTGTATGGGTGGGTGGGTGGTTTGGATGGCAGGGGTGATGAAAGGAATTGCAACCATAGAGGCCCCAGTGAGGAGTGTCAGTCATAGGCCATCGTTCCTCTGAACTCTTTCATCCCTCTACCTCTCCCCTCCCTCTACCCCCTCCACTCCTCATCCCCCCCTCCTCATTGTTACTCACAACTGTTGTCGTCACTGCAGCATCTCTTATACTGAGACAGAAATGTGCTCAGGTACTGTATATTATCATTACAGCGCACACAGAACAAAAATAATAATTGAAACCACATATGCTTACTTACAAATATGCTTATTGACATATGAATTGCAGAGACCAACATAAATGGTTTTTATTTTATATCTGTGGGTGACTGCCTGTGTGTGTATTCTGTATTTGTCATTACAGGAATGAGGGGGCATATGGGCTCGTAATTGTTCCACTAAATAACAGGTAGGACTAGACCGTGCAGGTGTGAGTCTCAAGGAAGTTTTTCTTGTAGTTTTGTAGGCCACGCCACCCATGGCTAATGAAAGTTACTGTGGTTGGATTCCGGCGAAGGTTGAGTCATGCCTGTGATCTATGTGTCTGATAAGTGCATACCTAATGAGGTCGCTGTGCCTGCCTGCCATGCCGTTGAGGAGGGGTGGTTGACTGAGTGCTTCCCACAGGTATTGACAGACACCACCCAGTGTAATGATAACAATGCCACCCTAAACTGCCAGTGAAAGGGGAGGGAGGGAGCGAGAGAGGTGGAACGGGCTCCTCTCCTCTTTATTATTTTTTTTTAACCCCACTTGGCAGATGTCAGACCATGGGCCGGGCTCCAAAAGAGAAAAGGGAGTGAACCAAATCACAAAACGAGTAAGCCATCCTCTTCCAGGGCCGGGACGATACCAGTATCACGATACTTGTTAGTAACGTGGCAAGAAAACAAAACACGAAGCGGACTTAACTTCTTTAGGAAAACAGCCCTAATATTGGAAACAAACATTAGATTGTCATTCAGAATCACATTTATTTATTTTCCAAGCTATAGCACACAATATTTCACATGCAGCACGTTTTTAAAGGACCAGTTTGATCTGCTTAATTTTTTCATTTTTGCCATGGAAAAAAATATTGTGCTACTGGCATCTTCACAGCTCTACCCTCCTCAGATCAGGTTTCAGGGCCCTCATGTATGTGAGTGGAGTAGGCCTACGTAGATACTTTATAAAAATAGTCCCGCCATTCGTTGTTGTGATAGATGCAGCTGCGATATGGCAACAATTGGGGCAGTCTTGCTTACACAAACCCTCAGCTCCCGTCCCAGAGGGCAACGCGTCAGAGCCTAGTGGGATGTGTGGTCTTTTCGGGAAACTGAGCCCGCTCTGGTCTTCAGGGGTCCTGAAACCGAATCCAGGAGGAGAATAGCCCGGCCATGCCAAAGAGCCGATTTCCTTTTCAACAGAGTCATTTATCACTGACCCACCCTTCGTTCCTGACACACTGACGTGTGTCATTTATCATACTGGCTTTAGCAGACACACACACAGGGAGGGAGGGAGGGAGAGAGACAGAGAGAGCAAGAGAATGAAAGAGGAGAGAAGTAGACCGAGAGAAACAAAGAGAGAGGGGGGAAGGAATTGAGAAAGAGAGGCAGAGTGAGTATAGTTAGAAAAGGAGGAGAAAGAAAGTAACAAAGAAAAAGAGAGAAAAAGCACGGTTTTAAGAGTTTCTCACAACAGTATGGGACTGTACAAAATGCTGGAGAAAAGGTGGTGGGGAGGAGGACGACAACGGGAAGGGTTTTTAGATGACAGAGTATTAATTTACGTGATGTTTTGATGAGTGACAGAATATTCTTCCATGAGTCTCTGGATGTTTGGTTATTGAATATATGATGTGTTTGTTGAGTGTGTGTGAATATGTATATGTGTGTGTAAATTACACCTTGTGTTACGGTGCGTGTGTGCAATGGAGTTTGTGTGTGTGGCTGTGTGTGAGAGGGAGACAGTGTGCGCGACTGATGAGCGGGATGATGGGTATCACTCATGCTAGGCTGGCCTCCAAATGAACCCAAGCTGCTCTGCTATCCTGTGGTCCTAACCAGCACTCCCCAAGAGTAAAAAGCAGATTAATGATGGATACCAGGCTTATAGTGCCATTTATCATGGAGAATATTATTTAGGCTGGCCGTGTAGGTCTGTAACTGGAGAGCAGGACGAGCAGAGTGGAAAGCCTTAGACAGACACTCACTGTGTGATGAATGACCGTGCTCTCTGGCGGAGTGTTACTAGACACCCGGGCCACAGCAGTTGGGCCAAATCATATGGCCCAGCTATAGTGGATGATATGACATTTATCCCTCAACTACACTACCCAGATTGCTTTGCCTGGAGGGTTCGGCCCGCTGAAAAACCTCGATCCCTGTCTTTTATAAGCTAACAATGTGCTTGCAAATCATTTAATGGGAAAAATGTACCTTGCTTCCTAGGTGTAAAAAAAAAAAAAAGTGATGGTTAGTTTTAATGGAAATTCAGTTTGATTAGTGTAGCGTAAATTGGAAATACAATGGACTAGATGTCTGACCAAAACCCTCCCATTTTACTGTGCCCTGTGAAGGTCAGCAGGCTTCTGCTCCTCCGTGCTCCGGGCAGTTACGCCATAATCATGAATAAAAGAGTACAGTGAGGGGTCAAGGCAAGGCCAGCTCCACTGCTTCGTCTCTCTTCCACAATTAGAAAAAAGGTTGTTTTGTTTCTCTCTCCCGCCCCACACACACAGACACTGGTGTTGTGATTTATGGTGCCCATCCATCTTAGGGCCCCGTCCATCACCTCCTCGTTGCTAGGCGATCATCGCAGCAGCTGTTTGTTGGGAGTGGAGTGGGCCTTGAATGGTTGTCCCTTTGATGTGGTGAGAACATAACATCTGAGAGGGTCTCTATCTCTTTCTCCTCAGATTTGTTTGTCTGTGAGAGGTCTTTGTACTGTATGTAGCTGGTTGAATGTCAGATTAACCAATATACACTGTGTACAAAACATTAAGAACACCTAGGGTTGTTGCGGTGACCATATTACCGCCACACCGGCAGTCATGAGACGTGACCTCGGTAAAACTCTGTGACCGTTGAGTCACGGTAATCTCCTCTTATGCACTCTGGACATAAAAACCAAATGCAATTTTATTAGTCACATGAAATGCCTACTTAAGAGCCTCTAACCAACAATGCAATTAAAAAAAAAAATACAGATAACAATAAGAGATAAAAGTAACAAGTAATTAAAGAGCAGCAGTAAAATAACAATAGCGAGACTTTATACAGGGGGTTACCAATACAGAGTCAATGTGTGGGGGCACCGGTTAGTTGAGGTAGTATGTACATGTAGGTAGAGTTATTAAAGTGACTATGCGTAGATGACAACAGAGAGTAGCAGTGGTGTAATGGGGGGGCACTGCAAATAGTCTGTCTGGGTAGCCATTTGACTAGATGTTCAGGAGTCTTATGGCTTGGGGGTAGAAGCTGTTTAGAAGCCTCTTGGACCTAGACTTGGCGCTCCGGTACCGCTTGCCGTGAGGTAGCAGAGAGAACAGTCTATGACTAGGGTGGCTAGAGTCTTTGAGAATTTTTAGGGCATTCCTCTGACACCGCCTGGTATAGAGGTCCTGGATGACAGGAAGGTTAGCCCCAGTGATGTACTGGGCTGTTCGCACTACCCTCTGTAAGTGCCTTGCGGTTGGAGGCAGAGCAGTTGCCATACCAGGCAGTGATGCAACCAGTCAGGATGCTCTCGATGGTGCAGCTGTAGAACCTTTTGAGGATCTGAGGACCCATGCCAAATCTTTTCAGTCTCCTGAGGGGGAATAGGTGTTGTCGTGCCCTCTTCACAACTGTCTTGGTGTGCTTGGACCTGTTGGTGATGTGGACACCAAGGAACTTAACTCTGAACCTGCTCCACGGCAGCCCTGTCGATGAGAATGGGGGCGTGCTCTGTCCTCTTTTTCCTGTAGTCCACAATCATCTCCTTTGTCTTGATCATGTTGAGAGAGAGGTTATTGTTCTGGCACCACATGGCCAGGTTTCTGACCACCTCCCTATAGGCTGTCTCGTCGTTGTCTGTGATCAGGCCTACCACTGTTGTCATCAGCCAATTTAATGATGGTGTTGGAGTCGTGCCTGGCCGTGCAGTCATGAGTGAACAGGGAGTACAGGAGCGGACTAAGCACTCACCCCTGAGGAGCCCCTGTGTTGAGGATCAGCATGGCATATGTTGTTGCCTACCCTTACCACCTGGGGGTGACCTGTCAGGAAGTCCAGGATCCAGTTGTAGAGGGAGGTGTTTATTCCCAGGGTCCTTAGCTTATTGATGAGCTTTGAGGGCACTATGGTGTTGAATGCTGAGCTGTAGTCAATGAATAGCATTTTCACATAAATGTTCCTTTTGTCCAGGTGGGAAAGGGCACTGTGGAGTGCAATGGAGATTGCATCATCTGTGTATCTGTTGGGTCGGTATGCAAATTGGAGTGGGTTCAGGGTTTCTGGGATGATGGTGTTGTGAGCCATGACCAGCCTTTCAAAGCACTCACGGCTACAGACTTGAGTGCTACGGGTCGGTAGTCATTTAGGCAGGGTACCTTAGTGTTCTTGGGCACAGGTCCTATGGTGGTCTGCTTAAAAAATGTGCACGTCCTTGTAATCCGTCTGGCCCTGCGGCCTTGTGAATGTTGGCCTGTTTAAAGGTCTTAATCACATCGGCTGCGGAGAGTGTGATCACACAGTCTTCCGGGAAGAGCTGGTGCTCGCATGCATGTTTCAGGGTTATTTGCCTCGAAGCGAGCATAGAAGTAGTTTAGCTCGTGTCACTGGGCAGCTCTCAGCTGTGCTTCTCTTTTTAGTCTGTAATGTTTGCAAGCCATGGCACACCCGATGAGCGTCAGAGCTGGTGTAGTACGACTCGATCTTAGTCCTGTATTGATGCTTTGCCTGTTTGATGGTTCGTCGGAGGGCATAGCGGGATTTCTTATAAGCTTCCGGGTTAGAGTCCCACTCCTTGAAAGTGGCGGCTTTAGCTCAGGTCGGATGCGGCCTGTAATACATGGCTTCTGGTTGGGGTATGTACGTACGGTCACTGTGGGGATGATGTCATCGATGCACTTATTGATGAAGCCAATGACGTAGTTAGGAGTACCCAACTCACTATTGGCCTGGTACTCAGTGCTCTATTGTCCCTCTTATTTTTTATTTTATTTCACCTTTCTTTAACCAGGTAGGAAGGACAGTTGAGAACAAGTTCTCATTTACAACTGCGACCTGGCCAAGATAAAGCAAAGCAGTGCGACAAAAACAACAACACAGTTACACATAAACAAACGTACAGTCAATAACACATAGAAAATAAAAATAGAAAGAATCTATGTATAGTGTGTGCAAATGTAGTAGGGAAGTAGCCAATAAATAGGCCTCTAACCACTCTGACATCAATGCAAATACAATTGAAAATCACATCAAACACATCATCAAAACGGTATGTTTTTAAAAAACTCACCTCACTGATTGATCACTTTGAAGAAAGTAGTTCAACAACAGGTTGAAACTGAGTGTAAAACATGGTCCTTGTGCATTTCGTTTCAAAGCCAAACACAATGAAATGGACAGCCTTTCTAAGGTGGGGATTAATTCAAAACACCATATGCATATAAGAGCTTATGCATATGCAAAGGCCAAGCATATATATAATAAATATATATATATAAAAAATGAATAATGATTGTGCCATTATATAATATTCCTTTCTCCGGCGTGCAGAGAGCGGGGTTGTTAACATTTTAGTAATGACATTTTTTTACTACAGATTTCACTTGGTTTCCCAAATTAAGTGCTGGGTGTAACTGCAGGAACAGGCAGCAAATAACCAGAGTAGGCTACCTGACATGAGTGAAACGAACCACCCGGAAAGTGGCCTCCATTCTCTGTTCCTGCACATGTAACCTTTATTTAACTAGGCAAGTCAGTTAAGAACAAATTCTTATTTACAATGACGGCCTACCGGGGAGCAGTGGGTTAACTGCCTCGTTCAGGGGTCAGAACGACAGATTTGTCAGCTCGAGGATTCGATCCAGCAACCTTTCGGTTACTGGCCCAACACTCTAACCACTAGGCTACCTGCCGCCCATGTTATAATAGGCCATTCTAAATCGAAACTAATTTGACATATTAGTAAAGACGAGATTAACTTGAGAAAATATGATGACTTGATGAGAGAACAGGGTGTGCATAGCCAGATAACATACAGTAGGTCAACTTTTTTTAAATGTAGATGTTCCAAAGGCTTGTATGGAGATGCTAAACCTGTCTGTTAATCACCGTGAGACCACCAGTCTTTTGCATGACAATAACCGTCTGACAAAATGTCATGACCGCCACTGCCCTAGGAACACCTTCATAATATTGAGTTGTACCCCTCAATTCATCCAGTCATGGACTCTACAAGGTGTCGAAAGCCTTCCACAGGGATGCTGGCCCATGTTGACTCCAATGCTTCCCACAGTTGTGTCAAGTTGGCTGGATGTCCTTTAAGTGGTGGACCATTCTTGATACACACGGGAAACTGTTGAACATGAAAAATCCAGCAGCGTTACAGTTCTTGACACAAACCAGTGCACCTGGCAGCTACTACCATACCCCGTTCAAAGGCACTTAAATCTTTTGTCTTGCCCATTCACCATCTGAATGGCACACATACACTGAGTATACAAATCATTAAGAACACCTGCACTTTCCATGACATACTGATCAGGTGAATCCAGGTGAACGCTATGATCCCTTATTGATGTCGCTTGTTAAATCCACTTCAATCAGTGTACATGAAGGGGAGGAGACGGGTTAAATAAGGATTTTAAAGCTTTGAGACAGATTGTGTATGTGTGCCATTTTAGAGGGTGAATTGGCTAGACAAAAGATTCAAGTGCCTTTTGAATGGGGTATGGTAGTAGGTGCCAGTCGTGGCGGTTTGTGTCGAACTGCAACGCTGCTGGGTTTTTCACGCTCAACAATTTCCATGTGTGTCAAGAATGGCACCCAACGGAAATCCAGCCAACTTCATACAAGTTAAAGCATTGGGAAGCATTGGAGTCAACATGGGCCAGCATCCCTGTGGAACTCTTTCGACACCTTGTAGAGTCCATACGCCAATTAATTGAGGCTGTGTTGAGGGCAAAAATCCTTCATTAACCTGTCCTCCCCTTCATTTACACTGATTTGAAGTGGATTTAACAAGACCTCAATAAGTGACCTCAAGGAATCATAGTGTTCATCTAGTCAGTCTGTCATGGAAAGAGCAGGTGTTCTTAATGTTTTGTACACAGCTGCCTGTTGTAGGTCCAGTCATAACACAACAATGCAGCATTCTGGGAGTACAGTACAGTTTGATCTATCTGCCTGCCCAGTCTCCCTCGCTCGCTCTCTCAACATGGTGCAGCATTGAGCCTCACCTGGAGCGAGAGGAATCTCTGTTTTTCCCATCTCCTTGAGCACACATCCTGCACTACAATCAGCGGACACAGTGTATTCAATCATTCATTAGGGGGTAGAAAATAGGAACAGAATAGGAGGAACAGTGATGTACAGTAATAGACTGTCGTGAGCATCTCTTTCTGAGCGATCAAACACAGCCACATATTAGTAAATCTTTCTCTTAAGGTTATGACTTATGACACTATTTTCTACCGTTGAGTGTTGGACTATGTTGTCTTACCTCTACCGACAGTTGAGAGAAACCTATCTGTTACCGACCGCCTCGATTCGGTCTTATGTAGCAAAATGTTTAATTGTGGGGTTTTTTTGTATTTTTTTTTTTACATTGGATTAAAGTAGAGAGCTAGAAAATTTTACATCATACACGGCAGTTGAGGAACAATGGGAAAGTAATTCTCCTTTGAAAGTTGATAAACTTGTAACCCCACTTTTGAGAAAATGGCCCTTGAATGTTTCAGCATCGTTTACACCCTCTTAAGCATTAGCCCCACCCATCTCTTTAACTTCTTCAGGCTGCAAGCCCGACATCGGGATCAATATGACAACAGCCTGTCCAAGTGCAGAGCGCGAAATTCAAAATCTATTTTTGTAAAATATTTAACTTTCACACATTAACAAGTCCAATACAGCATTTGAAAGATAAACATCTTGTCAATCCAGCCAACATGTCCGATTTTTTAAATGTTTTACAGAGAAAACACCACATATATTTATGTTAGGTCACCACCAAATAAAAAAAGACAGAAAGACATTTTTCACAGCACAAGTAGGCTGCATTTAGCATGCACAAGCCAACCTAACTAACCTAGAACCAACCTAAATAACCTAGAAAAAACTACCTCAGATGACAGTCCTATAACATGTTACACAATAAATCTATGTTTTGTTCAAAAAAAATGCATATTTTAGCTATAAATCAGTTTTACATTACTGCTACCATCATAGTTACAGTAAGAAATCGCACGGGAGTAGCCAGAGAAAATACAGACACCAACGTCAACTACCTTATTACACTTCAGAAAACATTTCAGAGAAATATATGGTGGATAGCTAATGAAAGAGAAAGATCTTGTGAATACAGACAATATTTCAGATTCTTTAAATGTTTTACAGCGAAAACACCACATATATTCATGTTAGCTCACCACCAAATACAAAAAGAGAGACATATTTTTCACAGCACCGGTAGCATGCAGCTAGCATGCAGCTAGCATGCAAAGCCAACCTAACTAACCTAGAACTAACCTAAATAACCTAGAAAAAACTCCCTCAGATGACAGTCCTATAACATGTTACACAATAAATCTATGTTTTGTTCAAAAAAAATGCATATTTTAGCTATAAATCAGTTTTACATTACTGCTACCATCATAGCTACAGTAAGAAATCGCACGGCAGTAGCCAGAGAAAACAGACACCAACGTCTACTTCTAATTTCACATCAGAAAAGATTTCAGAAAAATATATGGTGGATAGCTAATGAAAGAGAAAGATCTTGTGAATACAGACAATATTTCCGATTTCTGAAGTGTTTTACAGCGAAAACACAATATATCGTTATATTAGCTTACTACAATAGCTAGCACACAGCAGCATTGATTCTAGTCAAACGCTAGCGATAGCACAGTTCGACAGATATATGAAAAAGCATCCCAAATTGGGTCCTTATCTTTGTTGATTTTCCATCAGAATGTTCTCCAAAGGGTCCTTTGTTCAGAACCGTGTTCATTTGGACCTAGAACGAACGATGTCCCTGTTGAATTAGCATGACACACTGGCCATGCCATGCTAACCTCTCCGTCTTGACAAAATTCTTGCGTCGCATCACGTCTAAAGTCCAGAATAAATTTCAATAATATAATTAAAGTATATTGAAAAAACATACTTTAGGATGATTTTGTGACATGTATCAAAGAAAATCGAAGCTGGAGGTCATATTCACCTATAACGAGTGTTTTCCAGGAGCGCGGTCCAGTTCCTACTTCGCGCCCAGAAAAAATTATAAAGTGCGCACTTATCACTCAAAGAGGTTCCTTTCAGTCCCTGACAGAGATAATCAAGTCCTTTTTTCTCTCACTTCCGCATGACAACCAGGGGAAGATGTGTGACGTGTTTGTACAGTCCCAAGTGCCAAGGCCTTTTATAGAGAGTATCTTGAAGAGAGACATAGCTTCTTGGAAAATTCACTTTTTCCAGAAAATGGGCTGTAAAAAGAGTTATGTTTCACTTAGAGAAATAATTAAACCTGTTTTAGAAACTAGAAGGTGTTTTATATCCAAAGGTAATAAATAATATGCATATTGTACGAGCAAGAATTGAGTACGAGGCCGTTTGAAATGGGCACCTTTTTTCTGGCTACTCAATAATTTCCCTTGCAGCCATAAGAGGTTAAGGATTCACATGTGAGGCCATGTACTAAACAGAGTGAGTAGTTTAGTAAACAATCAAAGATTTCAAGACTGTAAAAGTGGTAAAAGTAGTAGCTTACAATAAGAAAAAACTCCAGGTAAAAATACACTATCTAGTCCTTGCCCTATATCCTAATCTGATTTTGGTGCATTGTCAATGTTGTTCACATTACTGTCTCTGGTAACACACACACTATATCAAATAAAATCTATGTGGATGGGTCACTTTTGTCTAGACATGTACTCATGTTCATGAAATACAATAGATGGCTGTAATCACCCCCAGACACACCTGGCTAACTTGATGGGTCATGTAATCATCTGGCAAAGTGGAGTCTTTTGTTTAGACATGGAGCTAGCTAGCTAAACAATGAACTGGCATAATCCCAACGCATATTACTACCAATACAAACATTGTCATAGCTGTAGTATGAATCTGCAGGTAGCTAAAGCTAATAACTAGGTTTAATGTTAGCTAGCTAACATTAGGCTACAACTAGCAATGCAAATGGTTTTCTGATTCTAATAACATTACTACACAGATCATACACGTAACGTTAACTAGCTAGCAAGCTAACGTTCACTAGCTAGCTAATAGTACGCTGTAACTTGCAATGAAAATGACTTTCTGACTTATATCTGAAAATGTAGCTAGACTCTTACCTGTATAAATGGATGAACACTTCACAGCAGACTGGAACCATTTTAACTCCGTTTTTGTTTGTAGCTACATCTTGTTTGGCCAGTGTTGTGTCAAGTCACTCCAGTTCACACTGACAGTGGTGTGTGCAGAAATTATTCCATCACCTTTTCCAACTGATCTGTCGATAGCACCTGCTAAATTCAGGGCATCAATGTTGTTGAGAATTGTAGCAAAACGTTTGTAGTTTTCGATGGCTAACGTTATATCTTTCAAAAACGGCACTGTAGAAAGAGCTATCAACATACTGAGCAGCTCACGTTATAGACAGAAGTATGCTACATGGCAGACCTATCCAAACTCATCTCCCAGCATGTCCAGTCCATCCATTATCTCAGCCAATCATGGCTAGTGGGAAGGTTCCTGACTTTTTCCATGGCTAAACCAACTAGGCTCATAATTTAACAATTTTATTTGTATTTACAGATTGGAATACACGTTTGTTATTAAGGTACATGAAAGTTCACATGTTCCAGATGGCATTTCTGCCAAAAAAAAACACATTTTGATTTCAAACAAAATATATATTTATGTTCAAATGCATCTCCTGTGAAGTAGTGACGTGCGACATACGCCTAGTTTCCTGAAACGAGTCACATTTTTTTTCTGACAGTGAGTATAATTTCACCTCATGCTACTCCCTCCTTCCTAGCAACAGAGGACATGAGGGGAATACCACCACAAGACCAAGGAGTGGTTAGCCTAGCATGACAAATGTTAAGGAATGAAGACATTTCATTTTACTTTCCCCACTGATCTTCAGACATTTTGATAGAACCAAACAAGACTGTTTTGGTATGGAATTATTCTAATCTATTTTAAAGCCTTGAGTCAGTCGAATGCTGGGAAACTGGAAATAGTGGAAGTCGGTGGTTTGCGGTTGTGTGATTTTTAGGCTGTGGTGACTTACTTCCTGGAGGTTGTAAGTGTTATTTAAGGCTCCTTCCTGTAAGTAAGGGCCCCCTGCCGAGGCGCTGTGTTGCTTTAAGGGCGAGAGGGCCCAGTTAAAGAACAAATGTCCGGAATAAGAAACACCACAGCTGTGTAGTGAGGCCCTGCTTAACTCTCTCCACTCTCAGTACCCTTACTGTGATCTATGATCACACTGTAGAGTGTTGTTCACTACCACCTCATGATCCTCTAAGGATGTTGCCACTTTGAAGCATATCTTAACGTTTTTCAGACTTACCTTTATTTTTCTAGTTACCCTAAAAGCAGTCTATTGGGCCAGGAGAGATTTATTCACTGTTTGGATTTGTTTAAATAGCCACCCTGCTAACTACCTATCGTTAGCCAATTCTCACCAAAATGCATTGGGCGGGATAGAGGCAGGATCATCATGTTCAATGAATGAATCCACTCTCTTCTCCCTTATTCCTCCTCTGTTTTTAACTCTAGCTGGCTGTTTTAGCTGGCCAACCTCTGGCCTCCTAGCTGTGGAACTGTTATTGTTACGTGGTACAGTAACAGCACGAGAGAGCTTAATGATGGCATCCTTTTCCTATGAATAGCCATTAGCCATTTGCTTCGGTGCCAGCTATGATAGCCTAAGTCTGTAGCTTTAGGCTAGTTGGTGGTTGGACCACCGACAAATATAACACTCTCCTTCTTTTACTCCTTTTGCCTTCTCCTTCCTCTCCTTCTTTTCAGCTGTTCTGTGGTCAGCTCCTGTAGCTAGCTGTAAGCTGCTATGTCATTCAGTGGTTGAAGTGCAGACTCGGGTAGTAGTGTCTTGATTACACATCCTGTTTACCCCAGTGTTTTGTGTGATTTGGCTCCCAGCTCTACTGGCTGTTTCCCCATCTGTGTGGAGGCTGAGTGAGGTGATCACTGTGGGCAGTGCAGGGTGCTGAGTGAGGTGACCACTGTGGGCAGTGCAGGGTGCTGAGTGAGGTGACCACTGTGGGCAGTGCAGGGTGCTGAGTGAGGTGACCACTGTGGGCAGTGCAGGGTGCTGAGTGAGGTGACCACTGTGGGCAGTGCAGGGTGCTGAGTGAGGTGACCACTGTGGGCAGTGCAGGGTGCTGAGTGAGGTGACCACTGTGGGCAGTGCAGGGTGCTGAGTGAGGTGACCACTGTGGGCAGTGCAGGGTGCTGAGTGAGGTGACCACTGTGGGCAGTGCAGGGTGCTGAGTGAGGTGACCACTGTGGGCAGTGCAGGGTGCTGAGTGAGGTGACCACTGTGGGCAGTGCAGGGTGCTGAGTGAGGTGACCACTGTGGGCAGTGCAGGGTGCTGAGTGAGGTGACCACTGTGGGCAGTGCAGGGTGCTGAGTGAGGTGACCACTGTGGGCAGTGCAGGGTGCTGAGTGAGGTGACCACTGTGGGCAGTGCAGGGTGCTGAGTGCGAACAGATCAACCGTTACTGTTCTTAAAAGCTGATTACTTCAGGATGCATGTTTTTGTTTTCTTTCATTTTTTTTTTCAGTTGAAGCCTTCACATTTTCTTGTGTCTTGCTTCCATCACTCACCATCCTTTCCAGGACAGGGTGTGACTCCTGGCTTTGACTAAATGATTACTGATGATGTACTAGGGTGTACCATCTACCATCAGAAGAGAGGGCCTGGTTTTGCTTCTTACTTTTGGTGTATAGTCACAGTGCCTGTTTATCCCATGTTTCTTCCCTGTTACTGATCGTCGGAACACTCTTTGGAAGAAAAAAAAAAAGGTGCTAGCTAGAACCATAAAGTGTTCTTTAGATGGTTCCATGTAGAACCTTACACCTCTACAAATAACCCTTTGATAATCCTTGAGAGTGTAGCTAGCTATCTGTTAATTCTCCATCCAGGTGTATTCTTAATAATCCATAATTTTTCTCAGAATGAACCCAACACACCCATCACATTTTATTAGAGTGATAAATCACCTCTGTTGTCAGTCAAGCTTGGGAGAATAATTGGATGGTGGTTGTCACCCACGGTGATGGATGATCAGTCATTGGGGATCAAATTAACAGATAGTGCTCAGATGTAATGGCTGTTTTGCATTTTAAATTGCCTGGGAGCGTTCACTGCTGGTCGCCCGTTTTTATTGCGATGCCCTTTCAGCCCACATCTTAGCCTTGCTTTCTTTGACTGTCTAGACTTTAGACTAGACTAGGAGATTGGAATTATGTTCATTTTTTTATTTTTTATTTTTGGGTTAGGAAAGGCTTGCCAAAATGACACTTTCACCAAAAGTAGTCATATACAGCTAGAACAAAAGGTTCAAAGGAATATGTGAAGCATGTTCATGATGAGTCATTGGTCAAGACTATAAGAGCGAACTAAGGACTTCTCGTTCAACCTGCCTGCTAATGCCAGAGTCATAACCTCAGTGATTGAACCTGACATCTGTGACCAGCTGCTCTGGATACAAACACATTACCGTAGCTACCACATCCTGACTGTATTTCCTCCAAATTAGACACTCACACGAACACCATCCGGAAGAGGAGGAGAGAAAAAAACCTAAGACTGAGATATCTCCCCTGCTGGTTTGTCCGCCGAGCGGTGAGCGATTTACCTCCTCAGAACCCCCGCCCTCCCCCCCTTCACATTATCATAATTGTGTCCAGGACATGAGGCCAGGGAAGTGATCATGTCATTTTATTTACACCCTGCTTGGCCCTCTTTACGAGCGGTGTGCCAGGCCCTGCCAAGCGCACGGGGCCCGGTGACATCTTTTGATCAGGGCTGTCGCAGAAGATCAGCGGAGACTGGCAGGTAATGGATACCCAGTGACAAACTAAATCTACGGGCAGGATGGGAGACTAGACCGCACCTGCCAGGTCCCTATTAGACTGGCCCTTTCAGTGGGGCTGCCTGCCTGCTGACACCCACCGCCCCCAGGGCCAACATCAGACCAGCGCCCACCGCCCAGCCGGCCCTGAGATTGGCTGTTAGCACAGGATATGGGAGTTATTCCAGCGATGCCGTTTTTGTTTAGACTGGATGTGTTTGTGTGTGTGTGTAAAGAGATTACGGATTTGAAGTGCTGTGTGTGTGTGTGTAGCCAGAATGCTCACCTGTCATAAGTATATAAGATGTTCAGAACATCTTTGCTTATAGTTTTTTTTGGGGGGGGGGGGGGGAGGTTGAGTCCATAATGAAGTGGGCAGAAAGGGAAGGGGCAAAGGGAGGAGACTGGTGACGTGTCCTTCGCCAAGACATTTGTCCCACTTAGCTGTGACAGTGTGTGGGGACCCGAGTGGGGGAGGGTCTGTCACTACAGGGGACCGTCACTCTCTGAGGACGGGAGGGGGGAGCTGAGGGAGGGTCGGTGTCCCCTGTGATCGGTCAGGGCCAGGCACCCAGCAAACGTACACACCTGTCTAAGGTGAGCCGAGGGCGCACACATGCAAAGTGACAGGTCGCTTATGTGTTGCCATCGTCTCTTACTCAACCTCGCACTCTTATGTCTGTTTCTCTCTGAGGAAATGTCTCTGATGTCCTGTGTATGTGTGTGTTTGCCTAATACCAAGCACCTGTTAGCCTGCTCCAAAAAGCATTTCTAGTCTGTCTGTGATACTCATCACCATTGGTAATCTCTTGTGCCTCACTTCCATTTAGTTGACTTTGAAAGATGTCGTTCTAACATTTTAAATAGTCTTATCGTCATAAATCATATTTCCCTTTATTAGCAATGAGTGAAAATCCTGTCTGTGTCCCTGTCTGTGTCCCTGTCTGTGTCCCTGTCTGTGTCCCTGTCTGTGTCCCTGTCTGTGTCCCTGTCTGTGTCCCTGTCTGTGTCCCTGTCTGTGTCCCTGTCTGTGTGTGTCCCTGTGCCTGCCTGTCTCTGTGCCTGTCTCTGTGCCTGTCTCTGTGCCTGTCTCTGTGCCTGTCTCTGTGCCTGTCTCTGTGTCTGTGTCTGTCTCTGTGTCTGTCTCTGTGTCTGTCTCTGTGCCTGCCTGTCTCTCTCTGTGCCTGCCTGTGTCTGTCTCTGTGTCTGTCTCTGTGTTTGTCTCTGTGTTTGTCTGTCTCTCTCTGTGTTTGTCTGTCTCTCTCTGTGCCTGCCTGTCTCTCTCTGTGCCTGCCTGTCTCTCTCTGTGCCTGCCTGCCTGTCTCTGTGCCTGCCTGTCTCTCTCTGTGCCTGCCTGTCTCTCTCTGTGCCTGCCTGTGTCTGTGTCTGTGTTTGTCTCTGTGTCTGTCTCTGTGTTTGTCTCTGTGTTTGTCTGTCTCTCTCTGTGCCTGCCTGTCTCTCTCTGTGCCTGCCTGCCTGTCTCTGTGCCTGCCTGTCTCTCTCTGTGCCTGCCTGTCTCTCTCTGTGCCTGCCTGTCTCTCTCTGTGTCTGTCTGTCTCTCTCTGTGTCTGTCTGTCTCTCTCTCTCTGTGTGTGTGTGTGTGTGTGTGTCTCTGTGTGTGTGTGTGTCTCTGTGTGTGTGTGTGTCTCTGTGTGTGTGTGTGTCTCTCTGTGTGTGTGTGTGTCTCTCTGTGTGTGTGTGTGTGTGTGTGTGTGTGTGTGTGTGTGTGTGTGTGTGTGTGTGTGTGTGTGTGTGTGTGTGTGTGTGTGTGTGTGTGTGTGTGTGTGTGTGTGTGTGTGTGTGTGTGTGTGTGTGGAGACAGACGAGAGGCAGTTGAAGAGGCGTCAGACATATTAACTGACAGATGGAGGTTGATCCAACTCATTTATTACCCCAGAGGAGAATGCCACAGCACGATTGAGCTTCATTAATTTCCGATTTAGCTTTCATTTCAAGCTGTTGCGCCCTGAGATAAATAAAATGGCACATTGTGTTTTTGCCAAGATATTGTTTTTTGTTTTTCCCCACCATAAACAAAGTAAAGGAGAGAGTAGAGGAGAATCAGCTAGTTATATGTGTGGCTGGGGTAGTATATAAACACAGGCTTGTCTGGGAGGAAAATAACACCTTAACGGTTGATGAGGTGAAATGGGATGACTGTCATTTCTCAACTCGGTTTTCACTCGCCTCCCGCACAGATGGCTCGTTTATCCCTGCGAGTCCTCAGGCGCCCGTAGTAGAGAAACTTTCTCTACAATAGTTCAACTAACACCCTGTGTGGGAAAGATGGGACAGTCTGTGGACATCTGAGGGTTGGAATTAAGATGAGTGACTGGTTGATTTTGACGATTCACTTGGAGTCCAGTACAAACAGGAAGAAACCATATACACTGAGTGTACAAAACATTAGGAACACCTGCTCTTTCCATGAGACTGACTAGGTGAATCGAGTTGAAAGCTATCACCCCTTATTGATGTCACCTGTAGACGAAGGGGAGGAGACAGGTTAAAGAAGGATTTTTAAGCCTTGAGACAATTGAGACATGGATTGTGTGTGTACCATTCAGAGGGTGAATGGGCAAGACAAAATATTTAATTGCCTTTGGACGGGGTATGGTAGTAGGTGCCAGGCACACCAGTTTGTGTCAAGAACTGCAACACTGCTGGGTTTTGTCACGCTCAACAGTTTCCCGTGTGTATCAAGAATGGTCCACCACCCAAAGGAAATCTAGCCAAACAGTGGCGTCAACATGGGCCAGCCTCCCTGTGGAACACTTTCGACACCTTTTAGTCCATGCCCCAACGAATTGAGGCTGTGCCGAGGGCAAAAGGGGGTGCAACGCTATATTAGGATGGTGCTCCTAATGTTTTGTACACTGAGTGTGTTCAAACCTTCCTAATATTGAGTTGCACCCCCTTTGCCCTCAGAACAGCATCAGTTTGTTGAATGGACTCTAAAAGGTGTCAAAAGCGTTCCACAGGGATGCTGGCCCATGTTCACTCCAATGCTTTTCAGTTGTCAAGTTGGCTGGATGTCCTTTAGGTGGTGGGCCATGCTTGATACCAGTGGAGGTTGCTGAGGGGAAGACGGCTCATAATAACGGCTGCAACGGAGAAATCAAACGCATAGAAACCATGTGTTTGATACTATTCCGCTACAGCCATTACCACGAGCCCGTTCTCCCCAATTAAGGTGCCACCAAACTCCTGCGCTTGATACACACGGGAAACTGTTGAGCGGGGAAAACCCAGCAGCGTTGCAGTTCTTGACACAAAGCAGTGCGCCTGGCACCTACTACCATACCCCGTTCAAAGGCACAATCTTTTGTCTTGCCCATTCACCCTCTGAATGGCACACACACACAATCCATATCTCAATTGTCTCGAGGCTGAAAAATCCTTGTTTATTCTGTCTCCTCCCCTTCATCTACACTGATTGAAGTGGATTTAACAAGTGACATCAATAAGGGATCATAGCGTTCACCTGGATTCACCTGGTCAGTCTATGTCATGGAAACATCAGGGGTTCTTAATGTTTTGTATACTCAGTGAATATCTATATAATTTCAATGTAACATCATTTTCATGCTATCCACCAAGTCCTCCAACCAGGGGAGAGGGTAGTTAAATAAAATTTTAAAAAGTGATCAGATATGATGAAATTAATAGAATTAGTCTATCAAATAATATCTGCTAATTTTATAGCTAATCTGCCCCCCCCCCCCCCCCCAGTGTGTTCAGTGGCCTTCATATAACACACCCTCTCTTCTGTTTCCCCTCCAGCGTACTCTCCAGAGGAGTTGGAGGAGATGAAGGAGCATGCGATGGAGGTGGAAGAAGAGGGCGTGGACTTTCAAGAGGACGGAGAGAGCTCAGAAAAGGACCTCCTCACCAAAGAGCCACTGGGTGACCGGGACTCCATTGTTGGGGCCGAGCTCTCTGCTCGGGAGATGGACATTGAATCACACGTGAGCGAGGCCAGCGACCCCCTGTCAGACTTTGAGACCACCTCTGTCAACGCCGTGGAGAGGCCTGTCAAAGAGCCTCTGAACGGAGCAGGGGTGAGGCTGGACACTCCCTTGGCGCTGGACACTCCCTTGGCGCTGGACACTCCCTTGGCGCTGGACACTCCCTTGGCGCTGGACACTCCCTTGGCGCTGGACACTCCCTTGGCGCTGGACACTCCCTTGGCGCTGGACACTCCCTTGGCGCAGGACACCCTGGAACAGATGAAGACCATCTACTCCAGCTTCCTGACCAACACCTATTGGTCGCCCCTGAACTTTAACCCCACCCCAACGCCAACTCAGACACTGACACCTGTGGAGAAGCCACCGCGGACTAGCAGCTCTAGCAGCAGCAGTAGCAGCAGCAGTAGTTATGACTGGCACCAGTCCGCAGTGGCTAAGTCCCTGCAGCAGCAGGCCTCTCAGAGCCGCCACCACCATCATCCCTCAGAGCCCAGTCTCTTCAGCACAGTGCAGCTCCACAGACAGAACCCCAGACTGTACGGCAACATCTTCACCGGGGCCAGCAAGTTCCGCTGCAAGGGCTGCAGTGCCGCCTACGACACCCTGGTGGAGCTCACCGTGCACATGAACGACACGGGCCATTACCGCGATGACAACCATGAGAGGGGAGCCAACGGGGCCAAGGGGCACTGGTCCAAGCCTCGCAAGCGCTCCCTTCTGGAGATGGAAGGCAAGGAGGATGCCGCGAAGGTGCTGAAGTGCATGTACTGTGGCCACTCCTTCGAGTCCCTGCAGGACCTGAGCGTCCACATGATCAAGACCAAACACTACCAGAAAGTGCCTCTGAAGGAGCCACTGGCCCCTGTGGCAGCCAAAATGATCTCAAGGAAGAGAGGCCCACTCTCTGGGAGCCTGGACCTCCCTAGCTCCCCAAGCTCAAGAGAGGTGACCCCCAAACCCAAAGCCTCCCTGAGTGGTGACCCCTCCCACAAGGTCTCCAACCCCTATATCACCCCCAGCAACCGCTTCGGCCACCAGAACGGCGCCAGCTATGCGTGGCAGTTCGAATCGCGCAAGTCCCAGATCCTCAAGTGCATGGAGTGCGGGAGTTCCCACAATACCCTGCAGGAGCTGACCGCCCACATGATGGTGACGGGTCACTTCCTCCGGGTCACCAATGGCAACCCCCCCAGCAAGAGAGGAGGCAGGCCTGTCCCAGAGGCCGCCTCCCCCAGCTCTGTACAGGCCACACACCCCACACAGGAGGGGGTTCAGTCAATCCCATTGGCTCCTACATTCTCCCCCCCTCCACCCTCTGCCGTTTCACCCCTGGCCATCTCCCCTCCTCTCAAAGACATTAAGAAAGAGGAGACGGAGGACGAGTGTACCAAGGACATGGTCAGCCATGACAAAGTTTCGAATGGGGACGAGGATGAGGAGCTGGAGGAGAAGTTTCACAACTCCACCAAGTATAACTATCTGACCGAGGAGGACCTGAAGGAGAGCCCCAAGGGCGGCTTCGACATTCTCAAGTCCCTGGAGAACACGGTGACTTCGGCCATCAACAAAGCCCAGAGTGGCAACCCCAGCTGCGGGGGATACCCCAGTATCCACGCTGCATATCAGTTCCCCAACTCCCTGAAGCTGCCCCAGGGTAGTGCTGAGAAGAGCTCCCCTCTCAAGTACCTATTCACTGGAGGAGAGGGGGTGCTCTCTTCCCTCAGCAAGAGGCAGCCCCTGATCTCCCCACCGGCTAGTCAGAGCTACCCACTCAACCACCTCAACAACTTCCAGGCCATGGAGGAGCTGGTTAAGAAGGTGACTGAGAAAGTGGCCAAAGTGGAGTGGAGGGTGAAGAGAGAGGTGTCCCCCAAGAGAGAGGTGTCCCCCAAGAGAGAGGTGTCCCCCAAGAGAGAGGTGTCCCCCAAGAGAGAGGTGCACCGGCCCCCCTGTAGCAGTGACGCCGCAGAGTCCACCGGAGCAGAGTCCCTGCTTCGAGAGTGGAGGGCGGTGACTCCGGCTAACAGCGACAGTAGCCATAGCGACAGGGCCTCGCCATCTGCGAGAGCGAGCAGGAGAAAAACGGATCCATTGCCTGCCTCTGCTCTGAGCTGCAGCACAGCCTTCATAACAGGCCACGCCCCTCTGGAGCAGCCCTTCGTTAACCCTTTAAGTGCTCTTCAATCTGTGATGAATGTCCACCTGGGGAAGGCAGCCAAGCCCACCCTGCCCAGCCAGGACCCTCTCAGTCTGCTGTCCAGGCTGAGCCAGAGTATGGCCGAGAGGGCTGCCGTTGCCTCCTCCCCCACGCACACCAAGAGACACCCAGAGCCTGTGGCTTGTCGGGGCATCTGTCAGTCCAGTGATGACCAGCCCATGGACCTGACAAAAGGGAAGCGTGATCGAGGGGGCTCTATGGGCTCTGACCCTCTGACTCCCTCATCCACAGCCTCCTCCGTCTCCCCTTCCTCAATGGTGACCCCTGCTAAGATGACAGTGGTCTCTCCCTTCACATCCAGCAGCCCGTTACATGAAAATGCTCTGTCGGACATCTCCGACATGCTGAGGAACCTGACGCAATCAGCACACCACGTCTCCAAGCCCCCCTCCAGGACGCGGGTCACAGATGTAGTGGGCTCCACCACCCAAGAGGAGGCTGAGGGGTCCATGGCCAATAAGAGGAAGGGCCGTCAGTCCAACTGGAACCCCCAGCACCTGCTTCTCCTACAGGCCCAGTTCTCTTCCAGCCTCAAGCCGACATCCGAGGGCAAGTACATCATGTCCGACCTGAGCCCCCAGGAGAGGATGCATGTGTCCCGCTTCACGGGCCTCTCCATGACCACCATCAGCCACTGGCTGGCCAACGTCAAGTACCAGCTGAGGAGAACCGGCAGGACGAAGTTCCTCAAGAACCTGGACTCAGGCCAGCCGGTGTTCTTCTGCAGCGAGTGCGCTTCACAGATCCGGACCCCCGCTGCCTACATTTGCCACCTGGAGGCCCACCTGGGCTTCAGACTGAAGGACCTGGCCAAGCTCTCCCCCAAACAGACCCTGAGGGACTCCTCAAAAGTTGGGTCTGATGAACTGCCCCTCCTGGACCCTTTCCTCTTCTCTTCTGCACCCTCTTCTCAGTCACAGGAGGAGGGCAGTGGGACTGTGTACCGGTGCCAGCTGTGTATCCGTAAGTTTGCCAGTAAGCATGCCATCAAGCTCCACCTCAGCAAGAGCCATGGGAAGTCCCCAGAGGACCATCTCCTGTATGTCTCTGGGATGGGGAAACACTAGAATTAGAATTGACATTTCATTATAGAAACACTTGAGTGCTCCCAGCATTGGACATACTGGAATATAAGCTGTTAAAAAAAGAGCGAACTTAAAAATAAACTTAAAAGAAAACAGTTGAAGGTGTGACAAAAGTAACTACTGTTAAGTGTCAGCACAAGGTGTTTACATTCATGGCCTATGCTTGTCTGTATTTTTCTCCATTTCAAAATATGTTAATTTCACATGTTGAAGATCTAGATCATGAATATTCAGCTTTTAAAGGGATAGTTCGCCCAATTACTAAGTTACATATTTTTCCTTACCTTTTACCGTAAGTTGTCTATTGGCCAGGAGAGACCACGATACAAACTTTAGATTTGTTTTCATCTCTGAAGATAAGGACACATTTAAGTAATTTTGTATTTTGGGTGAACTCTCCATTTGTAAAATATAGTAATTTGAGATTTATTATATTGTAATGTAGTTATTTTTACATTTTTGTGAAGTTTATTGGAATTTGTTGACTCTTTGAACTACATGTATGTATTAACAAGTTAACAGTTCAAAACAAGTTTGATACTCCAGTTTTTAGTTGGCTCTTGTCACCTTGCTGATGAGGCATTTCTACTCTGAGATCAGCCAAGAACCTGGGAGTGCTCTTCGGGAGAATTAGCCAAACAAATACATGACATTGTACTAGTCAGTTACATCACATTTTATATACAGTTTGTGTTGCAGGTTTTGTCGACTCTGCAGTATTGCTTATCATCATGTCAGGAGCCCTCAATCCACGTATGTGTACAAATGTACATACAGTATATAGGCTAACCACTTTCTGTTTTAAGTTATGCATACTTGTTATATTTCCTAATTTAAGAGGACTATGACTATCCACTGGTGCAAAGCCTTTGAAGAAGACAGAAATGACATTGTTTTGCACAATAGTTTTATAAATGTTATTTGATAAGAAAATATATAAAATTGAACTTTGTTCATGCTCTGTTGCTTCTATTATTAAATTGACTTGAAGTGCTGCACACAACTGTTTTGTATTTCTTAAAATATCACAAATGCTTTTTACACCTCTTATTGTATTGTTACCAGGTCCCAAAACACACCCCAGCACTACAAAACAGATTCGGCATCGACAAAACACACTTAGTTACTGCAGAGCCTTCAGCCCTGTCTAGGCTCTGTAATGTCTGCACAGGCACAGTCCTACCAAACACCAACTGTAGTGTGTGTGGCTAAGAGCAGACAGAGTGTGTTGCACCGAGACGTCTGCCAGGTGGTGTGTGCTGCATGTAAACCACCAGATGTTCCTGAAACAAGCCACTGGAGGAGAGTGCAACAGCAGGCAGAGTGGGCTGATTACCACCGGGGCTTCAATGCCATCATCATGAGGCAGCCAGGGACCGAGGCAAAGGAGCTGGCATATCGCCGGTTAATGTTAATATCCCTTGGCAGACGTGCATATGATGCTCACACCCAGACTCCAACTGTATAGTTGTATACCTTCAACCGCTGGAACGTGAACCTAAACAGACTTTTGAAACACTCCTATTCTGTCAAGGGCATGAATTACTGTAACATTGCAACAGGCTAACTGCTCGATCACACTGCGTCCTTGAGGCCATGGAGAAAGTGAACATACTTGCACACAATCTCTTGGTTACCAAATTAATGCGTTTATTGTCCTTTTGTAATATATTTTAATGCAGATACAATGCTACATTGACAAGCCATAAAATCTTCATTTATTAGTCTAAACGAAGCAATCTTAGGTTGACTTGGTTACTATGGTGACTGATGCAGTTGCCCAGACTCTAACCCCTGTTCTCTCTCACCAAGGACAGTCGGCTCAAGCAGCACACCATTTACTCTCTTAAATCTCATCATCTGGCTTCAGTTCCTCTCACCCGGGAATACATGAATTAACACACACACTGTGCCCTGACTCCGTCTTCTCACACAAGCTCATTACCTCCTCAAACTGCTCCCAGCTCCGTTTCAGACGTTTGGGATATGTTGCGCTAACGTTGCACAAGAACCTCGTGATCAGCCACTTCAGATTAGCTGAATAAAGCCTTTAGCTAACAAAGGCTGAACATTGAAAGATGGGGCGTAACATATCAGTCATTGATTATCGTATAGTTCAGTAGTTGATTATAATTCAACTGATAACATTGTGGTGCGGAATATACGACTACAGCATGAACATAAACCTTTATATTATGACAAAGGTATAGGCCTAAATCAAAGTGTTTCCCCCCCATGTTTATCCCTTATGATCTGATCGGTGAGTGAATTGTATGGACATCTTGGGGAAAGATGGCTAAGATGGTTTAGGGCGAAGATAAGACCGTTTACATTATGGGGGTTAATGAGGAGCTTGAGGGAAAGCCCTAAATGGTTTGACTTCTGCTTGAATGAGCATTAAAACAGACAGTTGGCGAGGATAAGCAACTGCCTTAGCCCTAAGACTAAATTTAAAAAGACCATGGAACAGCAACATTTCCGTGTGTCAGGAGATTGAGTGGAATGCTTATAGATGGTTTTTATTGTAGTAATTCAGATGAGATGTATTTTCTTTGTCTCGAGGAACCCTGAGCCGAGTGAAGGGATGGGCAGTGCTGCGCCTCACTGATCTCAAAACCAAGTCACTCAGCGTCGGGCAGGCGGGCAGAGAGACGGAGAGACAGAGAGGGAGAAATGAGTCCCCTCATCCCCTTTCCTCCTCCAGAGAGGCCCATCAGCTCTTGTCATCTCTCTAATGAATATCAGTTAAATTGCTCTGTGTGTATCTGACGAGTTGGGATGTCAATGTGATTTGTGTGAGTGTGGCGGACAGAGGGCCCAAACTAATGAAAGGAGAGCCCAGGCTGACAGTGTGATGAGCATCAGAGCCAACACAACAATCTGAACAGAGAGGCTGATAGACAGGGAAGACAGCTCAGTCTTTAGGAAAACAAAATGGCTGCCATTGTTTCAGGGGTTGATATTGATAAAGCCAAGGATACCCTGCACCTGTCTCAAAATGTTAGTGATAGTGTTAAATTCTCTTGTAGGTCTATGTTTCTGTATATATTCATGTCTAAATTCATAGAGATAAAACTATGTCTAAATCATTCTTGAAATCAATGACATTGTGGGCCTTTGATTAATTGAATTAATCATTATCATCTTGGCCAAGTAGGCCTAAAGATGAACATTTTAAACACTATACAATACTAAAGTATTAAACAACTTTCAGGAAATTAACTTGGTTGTTGATTAGCTCATTGATGACAACAATGGACTTACAAGGACGACACAACAGATGCTCATGGGTCCAATCCGATTACAGATGACTTTCGATTATCGACCATGTCACATAGTCCACTCTGACCTTTGCATTTCTTGGAACCCTTGTGTGCTTCTTAGGAGTGTGTCTCTTCACACTGCGGCCACTCCAGTCGAGGTGACATGATGCTTTATGACAGCACAGAGGGGGTCATGAGTAGTGCCGAGATGGCTTAACCTTTGACCCTTGACATCTGTCCACTGAAAGGAGGGTTCAACCAGAGAAGAAGAGGGTTAATCCACCCAAAATCTGTCCACAAAAATAAGACCACGAAGTGAGGGTTTTTTGTATGGAGGTCAATGATAGTGTTGAATATGGTCCCCAAATAATTGCTACGTGGGGCTTATTTGATTGAATAGAAGTTTCGTAATGGTTAGGTTGTTCCTGCCATCCAGGAACTCTATACCAGGCGGTGTCAGAGGAAGGCCCAAAAAATTGCCAAAGACTCCAGCCAACCTAGTCATAGACTGTTTTCTCTGCTACCGCACGGCAAGCGGTACCGGAGGGCCAAGTCTAGGTCCAAAAGGCTTCTTAACAGCTTCTACCCCCAAGCCATAAGACTCCTCAAAAGCTAATCAAATGGCTACCCAGACTATTTGCATTGTCCCCACTCCACCCACATTTTTACACTGCTGCTACTCTCTGTTTATTTACCATGCATAATCACTTCACCTCTACGTACTGTACATATTAGCTCAATTACCTTGACTAACCGGTGCCTCCGCACATTGACTCTGTACCGGTACCCCCTGTATATAGCCTCACTACTGTTATTTTATTGTTGCTCCTTAATTATTTGTTATTTTTCTTATTTTTTAAATACTTTCTTAGCACTTTCTTAAAACTGCATTGTTGGTTAAGAGCTTGTAAGTAAGCATTTCACTGTAAGGTCTACCTACACCTGTTATATTTGGCACATGTGACAAATAACATTTGATTTTATTTGTTTCAAATGCACTGAACTTTTTATTTTTAAAGTCCTCTAATTCCTCCCAAACCCGGATCCGGGAGCACCCCCCACAGTAAAAAAGCTGACTAGCATAGCCTAGCATAGCGTCACAAGTAAATACTAGCATCTAAATATCATTAAATCACAAGTCCAAGACACCAGATGAAAGATACACATCTTGTGAATCCAGCCATCATTTCTGATTTTTAAAATGTTTTACAGGGAAGACACAATATGTAAATCTATTAGCTAACCACGTTAGCAAAAGACACCACTTTTTTTACTCCACCAGTTTTTTACTCCATCAGTAGCCATCACTAATTCGACCAAATAAAGATATAAATAGCCACTAACCAAGAAACAACTTCATAAGATGACAGTCTGATAACATATTTATTGTATAGCATATGTTTTTTTTAGAAAAATGTGCATATTTCAGGTATAAATCACAGTTCTACATTGCAGCTGCAATCTGAAATAGTGCCGAAGCTGCCAGAATAATTACAGAGACCAACGTCAAATACCTAATTACTCATCTTAAAACATTTCTGAAAAATACACAGCGTACAGCAAATGAAAGCCCAACATCTTGTGAATCCAGCCAATATGTCAGATTTTTTAAGTGTTTTACAGCGAAAACACAATATAGCATTATATTAGCTTAGCACAATAGCCAGAAACACAAGCAATTTACCAGCAGCACAGGTTAGCGATCGTAACAATACAGCAAAAGATATATAATTTTTGACTAACCTTGATATACTTCGTCAGATGACAGTCCTGTAACATCATATTACACAATGCATATAGGTTTTGTTCGAAAATGTGCATATTTAGCAGCACAAATCGTGGTTATACAATGTGATCAGTGGCAACAGGTCATGTATTCTGGCCGGCGCCATCTTGGAAAGGCACCTAATCTAATCAATAAATAATCGTAAACTTGACAAAAAAATACAGATTGGACAGCAAATGAAAGATGCATTAGTTATTAATGCAACCGCTGAGTTAGATTTTTAAAATTAACGTTACTAGACATACAGTGTGCGTTACAGCCAGACTAGTGCCGCAATAATGGCGGACAAATGCGTTTACATTTTTCCACATAAATACGGAATAACATCATAAATAGCTCTTACTTTTGGACGAGCTTCCATCAGAATCTTGGGCAAGTGGTCCTTTGTCCAAAAGAATCGTTGCTTGGTTGTAAAACGTCGTCTTCAACTTCGGAATTAGCAGCTAACATTAGCTATGTGGCCACAACATGCCCAAATGTTCAAAGCGCAATACTAAGGAAATTCCGAAAATAGCAATATACTCGCATAAACTGATATAACTCGGTTTAAAATAACTTCGTTATGATGTTTCTAACACCTATATCGAATTAAATTACAGACGGATATAGCTAAGGCCGATAACTGAGCGTTTCAAAATGCCATCCTGAGGTCTTGCTTTGCGCAATGACCAACGTCGAAAAGAGAGCTCCCTTCGTTCCTTGGCCTTTTATAAGCTCTGAGAACTACGTAGAAAATCCATTCCACTTCTCATTGGTTACTGACATCCAGGGGAAGGCGGGTGCAGTTCATGTCGACCCATAGGATACATACAGAGCTTTAAACTGATCTGAGAACAGAGCCTCGTTTTCAGACCTTCGCAGTTCCTGTCATGAATTTCGCTGCAGAAAGAGTTCTGGTTCACCCACAGACATAATTCAAACGGTTTTAGAAACTAGAGATTGTTTTCTATCCAATAGTAATAATAATATGCATATTGTACGAGCAAGAATTGAGTACGAGGCAGTTTAATTTGGGAACGATAAATGTCCAAGTTGAAACAGCACCCCCTGTAGTGTCAAGAGGTTTTTAAGAGCAAATTCTTATTTACAATGATGGCCTACCCCGGCCAAACCCGGATGACGCTGGGACAATTGTGCACCCCCCTATGGGACTCCCAATCACAGTCAGATGTGATACAGCCTAGATTCGAACCAGGGTGTCTGTAGTGACGCCTCAAACACTAAGATGCAGTGCCTTAGACCGCTGCGCCACTCGGGAGATATAAGTGGACACACGTGTCATTTTGGCAACCTTGGGAAAAAAAGACTTTATATCGGTGTTGTGCCTGTTGGTCACACGCATATCTGCCCTCTCATTGGCTAGAATAGTCCCACCTGATCTCGCCTCCTCTCACATGCCTTCGACCTTTGAGGACATGCATTCCCACAGCCAATTATCAGCCTGAAAACGTCATCCTGGCATGTTTTTACAAAAAAGGTCAAATGTCACAGTAGCTAACGTTTTTTTCAATACATTGCAGTCAATGGGAAAAAAATTGTGTCACAGGGTTGATGTTTATGTCAATACATAGCAGTCAATGGGAAAAGATAAGCGTCAACCAAATGTATCTTATGTCAATAATTTGCAGTCATTAAGAAAAGCTGAGTGTCACAGGGCTGATGCCTAAGTGAATACATTGCATTCATTGGGGGAAGACCAGCATCACAATATTGATGCATGAAGAAAGGCATCAAAGACACTACACCCTACTTTCTCTCGCTCACCCTCCCACCCTCTCTCTCTTTCTCTCTCTTTCCCCTCTTCCTTCCGAAACACAACCCTGCCAAGCCGCACTGCTTCTTGACACACTGCTCACTTAACCCGGAAGCCAGCCGCACCAATGTGTCGGAGGAACATTGGCGACCGTGTCAGCGTGCATGTGCCCGACCCGCCACACGGGTCGCTAGAGCGCGATGGGACAATCCCATCCCGGCCGGCCAAACCCTCCCCTAACCCGGACGTGTGCCGCATCATGGGTTTCCCAGTTGCGGCTGGATCGAACCCGGGTCTGTAGTGACGCCTCAAGCACTGCGACTTGAAGACTTGCAACTCATGACATTGTTGAAGAGTGTGCCCAGGGGGGTCATACATTGAATTTCAGCTTTCCCCAAATGTAAAAAATGTGTAAGTCAGTCACCCCAAAAGCATTTTTGATCTTTTTGACCAGTTCCAGAAACTAAGAGCCTTGTTATAAATTCTTGAATGAATTCTGAAGCGGATATTGGGCAAATATTTTTAGATTGACTTGAAACTGTCTTTGTCTGCCTGCCTGCCTATCTGTCTGTGTGTCTGTCTGTCTGCCTAACTGTCAGTCTGCCTGTCAGTCTGTCTGCTGGCCTGTTTGTCTGTGTCTGCCTCTCTGTCTGCCTGTCTTTCTGTCTGATTACAGGAAGTGACTTAATTGGGGGTCATTGGAGCGGTTTCAAAGGGTTAAAAATATTTAATCTTCCCAAATTTTACATATTTGTGACCGGGGACTATCATGACCTAGCATTTGGAATTTAAAGTCAATTGACCCAAAAGCATTTTTGACCTGTGACCCAGCGGTTGGATTTTACAGTGAGGAGGCAACCATGCAGAATTGTTTTTTCTTGCCAAGAGTGAGACTTTTTAATGAAACAAGAATGAGCAGCATGCCGACATGTTCCCTGTCCTGTCCCACAAACAATGAGATGACAGGCTTCTTATAGCAATACCCACGATGCAACTGACCAATGGGAAACCCTTACACATATCTGGTCAATTAGCATTCAAAGCACATGAAATACTATACATACATGTTCTGATAATAAACAATGTATTTACAGTGCCTTCGGAAGGTATTCAGACCCCTTGACTTTTTCCACATTTTGTTACGTTACACCCTTATTCTATAATGAATAACATTGTTAAAACATTTTTTTTACAAATGTATATATAAAAAAAAACGGAAATATTCAGACCCTTTACTCAGTACTTTCTTGAGGCACCTTTGGCAGCGATTACAGCCTCAAGTCTGCTTAGGTATGATGCTATAAACTCAGGAAACCTGTATTTGGGGAGTTTCTCCCATTCTTCTCTGCAGATCCTCTCAAGCTCTGTCAGGTTGGATGGGGAGCGTCGCTGCACAGCTATTTTCAGGTCTCTCCAGAGATGTTCGATCGGGTTCAAGTCCGGGCTCTGGCTGGGCCACTCAAGGACATTCAGAAACCTGTTCCGAGGCCACTCCTGCGTTGTCTTGGCTGTGTTCTTAGGTTCGTTGTCCTGTTGGAAGGTGAACCTTCGCCCCTAGTCTGAGGTCCTGAGTGCTCTGGAGCAGGTTTTCATCAAGGATCTCTCTGTACTTTGCTCTGATCATCTTTCCCTCAATCCTGACTAGTCTGCCAGTCCCTGCCGCTGAAAAACATCCCCACAGCATGATGCTGCCACCACCATGCTTCACCGTAGGGATGGTGCAAGGTGTCCTCCAGATGTGACACTTGGCATTATGGCCAAAGAGTTCAATCCTGGTTTCATGAGAACAGAGAATCTTGTTTCTCATGGTCTGAGTCCTTTAGGTTCCTTTTGGCAAACTCCAAGCGGGCTGTCATGTGCCTTTCACTGAGAAGTGGCTTCCGTCTGGCCACTCTACCATAAAGGCCTGATTGGTGGAGTGCTGCAGAGATGGTTGTCCTTCTGGAAGGTTATCCCATCTCCACAGAGGAACTCTGGAGCTCTGTCAGAGTGTCCATCGGGTTCTTGGTCACCTCCC
This sequence comes from Salvelinus alpinus, assembly GCF_045679555.1. NCBI lineage: Eukaryota > Metazoa > Chordata > Actinopteri > Salmoniformes > Salmonidae > Salvelinus > Salvelinus alpinus. The sequence goes on from NC_092100.1 coordinate 47,058,455, forward strand.
TGACCAAGGCCCTTCTCCCCTGATTGCTCAGTTTGGCCAGGTGGTCAGCTCTAGGAAGAATCTTGGTATTTCCAAACTTCTTCCATTTAAGAATGATGGAGGCCGCTGTGTTCTTGGGAACCTTCAACACTGCAGAATGTTTTGGTACCCTTCCCCAGATCTGTGCTTCAACACAATCCTGTCTCGGAGCTCTACAGACAATTTCTTCGACCTCATGCCTTGATTTTTGCTCTGACCTGCACTGTCAACTTATATAGACAGGTGTGTGCTTTTCCAACTCATGTCCAATCAATTGAATTCACCATAGGTGGACTCCAATCAAGTTGTAGAAATATCTCAAGGATGATCAATGGAAACAGGATGCACCTGAGCTCAATTTCGAGCAAGTGTCTGAATACTTATTTTTTTAATTTGTAATAAATGTGCAAAGATTTCTCAAAAACGGTTTTCGCTTTGTCATTATGGGGTATTGTGTATAGATTGATGAGGACAACTTTGCATTTAATCCATTTTATAATAAGGCTGTAACGTAACAACATTTGGAAAAAGGGAAGGGGTCTGAATACTTTCAAAATGCACTGTATACAGTACCTGCATACATCAATAATTGTGCTAACCCATGCTTTAGAGCATAAATACCATCTGGGATGTACGTCCCCCCGGGATAAGCTACTACTACCGCACTGCCCGTACCATTCATGCACTCGAATGCGCTCCATTTGTCTGTCAATTCTCGTAAAAGGAAATTAACAGAACCCTCTTCAATAACCAAAGAAATACAAGGTAAACATTTCTGACAATTTACCTTCAGGTTTTAATTAGAAAATAATATCACATTGTACTTGTAACTTTTGATCACTAAATGTATGACCAGAAAGAGCCTATACTATCAGGAAACGCAACAAAAAGTTTCTGCGCCCAACGCAAACTCTTAACATGTTTCTCATCTTTTAAAGGTGACCAGCATCAATCAAGAAGACATCTCTAACCCACATTATTATCAATAAATAAATAATCAGAAAATCATCGTCACTGTCTGGTTATTCATAGTTTCTCACACCTCCATTGGACACAATGGTCTTGCAGTTCTAGAAACTAAGAGCTTTCTTATGAATTCTTGAATTAATTCTGAAGAGGATATTGTTTTTTATTTTTTAGATTGACTTGAAACTGTCTGTGTCTGTCTGCATGCCTGCCTGTCTGTCTGACTAACTGCCTGCCTGTCTGCCTGTCTGTGTTTATTTGTCTGTCTGTGTCTGCCTGTGTCTGTCTTTCTGCTTATCAGTCTGCCTGTCTTTATGTTGGCCTATCTGTGGGAGAGAGGAGGGAGAGAGAGGAGGGAGCGGGAGAGAGAGATGAAAGGAGAGGAAGACAGGGATAGAAGGAGGGAGTGAGAATGGAGGGGGGAGCAGATAGAAAAAAGAGGGAGAGGGAGGGAGGGGGAGAGAGGGGAGAGGGGGAGAGAGAGAGGGTGGAGGAGGAATGGGGGAGAGAAGAGAGAGAGATGAGTGAAAGAGATGAGAGGAGGGGGAGAGATTGAGGGGGGGGGGGGGAGAGAGAGGGAGGGGGAGAGAGGGAGAGGGTGAAGGGGGGAAGAGAGAGGAGGGAGGGGAGAGAAAGATGGGAGTGGGTGAGGGCGAGATGGGGTGAGAGGAGGGAAAGGGAGAGAGATGAGAGGAGGTGGACGGAGGGAAAGAGAGGGAGAGAGAATGGAGGAGGGAGAGAGAGAGAAGGGGGAGAGAGAGAGGGTGAGAGAGGGGGAAGAGGGTGGAGGGGTGAAAGAAGGGGGAGGGAGAGAGAAAGAGGAAGTAGATAGTGGGAGAGACAGACATGAGATTAAAAAGAAAAATGTCAACCCTGGCTGTGAGACTCATATTTTTCAATTGACTGCAATGTACTGAGATATAAATCAACCCTGTGACCCTCATCTTTTCCCATTGCCTACAATGCATTGAGAAAAAAATGTAATCTTTATGCAAAAACTTGCCAGGATGACGTTTTCAGATGATCTCATGTTGATTCCCATTGTTAAAGTGGTCACTCAACCATCTTGTCAATATCAGTGGTGGAAAAAGTACTTAATCGTCATACTTGGGTAAAAGTAAAGATACCTTAGAGAGGGACTGCAATGAATCAGTTTGAAAACAGGCTATATGCATATGAGTCAGAAACAGTTATTCTAGTGTCAAAATGTACTACAAAATGTAAATAGCACAATTTTGGTCATAAAGTCAGTCTCATCTAAAAGACTTTGGATAAACAGCTGCTTTGATTGCTCTCTATCCAATAGCATAGACAGTGAGACAGACCTGCCCAGCAGCTCCGACTTTGCTTACATAAGACAACACATTTACATTTTATTACTTGAGGAACACTGCACCAAACACCAGTGGTGTAAAGTACTTAAGTAAAAATACTTTAAAGTATTACTTAAGTCGTTTTTTGGGGTATCTGTACTTTACTATTTATATTTTTTTGCAAATTTTACTTCTACTTTATTACATTCTTAAAGAAAATTATGACACCCAAAAGTGCTCGTTACATTTTGAATGCTAAGCAGGACAGAAAATTGTCCAATTTGGACAGTTATCAAGAGAACATTCCTGGTCATCCCTACTGCCTCTGATCTGGCGGACTCACTAAACACAAATGCTTTGTTTTTAAATTATATTTGACTGTTGGAGTGTGACCCTGGCTGTCCATAAATTTAAAAAACAAGACAATTGTGCCGTCTGGTTTGCTAATATATGGAACTTTAAATGATTCGTACTTTTACTTTTGATACTTATGTATATTTTAGCATCTACATTTACTTTTGATACTTAAGTATATTTAAAACCTAATATTTTTAGACTTTTACTCAAGTAGTATTATACTGGGTGACTTTCACCCATTAAAATACTACTTGAGTAAAAGTCTAAAAGTGTCTGGTATTAAAAATACTTAAGTACGGTGGTGGAAAAAGTAACCTATTAAATGGTCATACTTGAGTAAAAGTAAAAAGTAAAAGTTAATGCTAGACATCAATTAGCATTCTAGAAGATACCTATAGACTTCTTAGTATTGCTGTCACGCCCTGACCTTAGAGATCCTTTTTATGTCTCTATTTGGTTTGGTCAGGGTGTGATTTGGGGTGGGTATTCTATGTTCTTTAGTTCTATTATTTGTATTTCTATGTTTTGGCCGTGTAGGGTTCTCAATCAGGGACAGCTGTCTATCGTTGTCTCTGATTGAGAACCATACTTAGGTAGCCCTTTTTCCCACCTGTCTTTGTGGGAGATTAACTTTGTTTGTGGCACATAGCCCTTTAGCTTGTTGACGACCGTGACAATTGCGCTAACACTAGTTAGCATTGGCTCATGAAACTACATCTAACTTCCTTCATACTGGACACAGAGACATAAAAAAATCCCCCAAAATATTTATACGTTATTTTACCAGGTAAGTTGACTGAGAACACGTTCTCATTTACAGCAACGACCTGGGGAATAGTTACAGGGGAGAGGAGGGGGATGAATGAGCCAATTGTAAACTGGGGATTATTAGGTGACCATGATGGTTTGAGGGCCAGATTGGGAATTTAGCCAGGACACCGGGGTTAACACCCCTACTCTTACGATAAGTGCCATGGGATCTTTAATGACCTAAGAGAGTCAGGAGACCCGTTTAACGTCCCATCCGAAAGACGGCACCCTACACAGGGCAGTGTCCCCAATCACTGCCCTGGGGCATTGGGATATTTTTTAGACCAGAGGAAAGAGTGCCTCCTACTGGCCCTCCAACACCACTTCCAGCAGCATCTGGTCTCCCATCCAGGGACTGACCAGGACCAACCTGTGGTATGGTATCCATAAGTTCATCTGGCTCTGAAGAAGTATCCCTTTAAGCAAACCAGACGCATCAATTTACAATGCAGATGAATGCTCCTATTATGTAGGCCTATGTATGACTGCTAGGGCCAGGCAATGAAGTTATATCTACCGCAGTCATAGCCTTGAAAGCGTCTCAGGCTATTGCATGTTTGTCTGTAAAAGCCAACTTATGCTTAATCCGAATATGTTGTCCGGAGGCTCCGTACAGAGGGTGTGATGCAATTGCGAAGCCTCCGGAAGCTTGCGGAGGCCAAATCAAGCTCCGCACCGCATCGTCGTGCGCCTCCCGAATTGGAACAATGTGGAGGGCTCCGTATAGCTCATCATTGACATGATTGGTTGACGGTAGGTAGGGGCTGGAGGTTCTGTATAAATAAAAACTCACTTCCTTGACAACTTCCTTCACAACAGCTCTGCTCTGCTATGCAAAGAAGTATGAATGCCTTGACTTCTGCAGAGGCCATATCGCAGGAAATGCTGTACAGCCACTGCAGACAACAGATTGACCATGCAGAGCCTTTATTAAGGGCACACTACAGCTCTGTAAATAACGACACAAAACCTTCTCTGGAGATAGTTTCTGAAGCTCCACTGTATGTAAAGAAATGCCGCTTCTGAAGCGGGTCTTCATCACTAGGCGACCAGAACTGCCAATCAAATAATCTTAAACTGCCTGCTGCCTGCATGCAGACCACTTTCTCCTAAAAAAGTACTTTTGACTTACCAAGACATGTAGTAGAAAGAAAACCCATCTTCCGCTAGTCATTGACTCCTAAGATTCAGCATGGAATGGAAGAGACTGATTAGTTGCCTTAACTTCCGAGGACACAAACACTCGCATCTTTCATAGCGAGCTAGCGAGGGACGGAGAGAGGAGGGGAGGGGCACAGTATAGGCCGGTTGGCCACCAGGCAGACAGTCAGAACTATACACTAGGCCTATCTATCGGCAATCAAAAGCTGTATCTTGCAATGGAATGCTGTACTTCGCAACTTCTTGGCTTTCAATGTCTTGCAACTTCAGTAATGCAGGACCTATCATCAATGAATAGGCTAGGATATTCTACACGCACCAGACTGCAGAGTGAACACATACATCATTAGCAAATAGAAAGAGCAGGCGAGCCAGCTGCACTGTGATTGTTTTTCCATTAGGGATTGTTCTTAACGTTAAGGATCCCAATTTCTTTTAAACGTTTTAACTTTTAAATGTTCACACACCTTGCACAGATACCCCAAAAGACTACTTAAGCAGTACTTTAAAGTAATTTTACTTAAGTACTTTACACCACTGGTCAATTGATCAACTTTGGTTCAACACATCCTATGATGACAGCCAGGGTCAAGGTAATTTGCCTGTCCTTCAGCCTCATAATCCAGGAAAGGCTTTTAAAAACTCAAGATTTAGCTTTATTTAAGAAAAAGCCAAGGGGGTCATAAAAAAAAGTAGGCTGAGAAGAGACAAAGAGGAGAAAATAATCAGATTTCCCACATTTTCTGTGAGTGGCGGGGAAAGGGATTTATGCTGCTGAGTTGCAGTGAGGCCCGGCAAGACGCTTCCATCCTGAGATAGCTGTCAGAAGCGTTTTGCGCTGATATCTGACAGATTTGCTAAAGACACTCATCTCAGGGCACTACTCTATATATCGTTAGTTTAATGCACAATGACATGACCAATTATAGCGAGCTCCATGCTCAAATAGCATGTCAAAACCTGTGTATCAATCCATTAGATCCTGTCTCCTAGCACATTAAGTGGTACCTTAAGCAATCTCTCCAGCGGTACAGAAGTGCTGACTGAACGGAAAATCTGCCTCAGCTCACCGTGCTGTCTTTTTTAGAGAGGCAACTCGCCCTGCTGTCGAAGATACATGAACAATACATCTAGATAATGGCTGGCATTGTTTACTTTAAACTGGAAATATATTTGCGCAAAAGCCTAGAATGCATTTAAGGGATATTAGTCACTCGTGTTAAAGCTTTGTTGACGCTATGAGCACTGAAGTAATGAAGTGATGTCATGACAATATCATATATTATTGTGTCCTTTCAGATAAGTTGATATGATGTGATTGACAGGAACCAAAAGTATGGGAACCAAACCACTGAAGTACACTGACACTGACTCCTCACATTGTTCTGTATCCCTCCCTCCCTCCCTCCCTCCCTCCATTCATCCCAATAATCTGTCCCTTCTGAAGTGTGCACATGTACACTCCTTCCCATAATTTTTAAAAGGAGTTACAAGAAGGAATTTCCACCATATTTCTTATACCAGTCATTTCCTTTTCAAATCAATGATTTTTGATTTGATTTGAAGGGAAGTGTAGACTTTGACAGATGATTGTTTTCCTGCCATGTTGGCTATGACAGTCACTGGGCGTGTGTGTGTGTGTGTGTGTGTGTGTGTGTGTGTGTGTGTGTGTGTGTGTGTGTGTGTGTGTGTGTGTGTGTGTGTGTGTGTGTGTGTGTGTGTGTGTGTGTGTGTGTGTGTGTGTGTGTGTGTGTGTGTGTGTGTGTGTGTGTGTGTGTGTGTGTGTGTGCACGTGTGATTTAGTACAGCCGTTCCTAACGACCTCTCTGTACCTGTGATGAGGACACACCCCCTCAGGACACTGGCATGGAGGGTGCGTCTCGGACCGACTCTTGCACCTCGCCTGGCTGGCACCACGCTGCACGCATGACACCACATCCACACTCTGCCACCCCTCTGATAGATACCTATCTGATGCCACTAGCAGATAAATTCATTTGATTTGTTGTCATGTTTTTCTGGTGAGTTTTTGTGGATCAAAAAGATTCCTCTAGCTAAGGCATTGTAGTAATTGCATTACCCTTCCATAAATCAGATTAATGCAACTGCACCTGTGTGTGTGTGTGTGTGTGTGTGTGTGTGTGTGTGTGTGTGTGTGTGTGTGTGTGTGTGTGTGTGTGTGTGTGTGTGTGTGTGTGTGTGTGTGTGTGTGTGTGTGTGTGTGTGTGTGTGTGTGTGTGTGTGTGTGTGTGTGTGTGTGTGTGTGTGTGCGCATGTGTGCGTTTAAAACTGTTATCGCAGCAGGAGCACATTACAGAATAGAATTCAATGTCCGGTGACATGGCCATCATATGAAGCTGTTGCCTGTAGCTGTGACTGCTCTTTCCAATGTGCCATTTCAAAGCAACCACATCAATAAGGCACGATTACAAGGCTGACAACATGAATCTCAACTGTCATTATGGTTTAGACAGGCTCTTATCAAGTTATATTAGTGTGAAAGCCAGTGAATCAATTTATCTAGCCTTCTATTTGGCAAGGGATTATTACATGCAGAATCATATTCTGTTTGAGACAACTGACATTTGGAACAGTGAATTTGGAATCCTTGTTCTTGAGCCTCTGTATTATGAAGCATTTTATGTGGGACCAGTTTGGGTTGCTGTTCAGCAATGGGATCTTGTTGACATGTGTTAACAGTAGTTTGGGGGTTTTAGTCCTGCTATGTACACTCACACATATGTAGCCTATTGCACAGCCTATTGCATGCGAGATATATGTGGGTCAAGGATGTGCATGCATACACAAGGGAGGCATTACACATTCTGTTAAGTTAACATTTACAGTATGTTGACATTATTGTATACCACAGAGAGAGAGCATACAGAGACCAATATTTGCATAAACCAAGTCATTCCAAAACGGAGAATTCCCCCTTTCCATCTGAGAAGTCTTAAACATCCTTCAGCTTCTGGACAGAGAAGGAGAGAAGGCAAGCTCAGGACATCCTCTGCTCTTCACCACAGACACAGTGGTTTGACAAGGCAGACATTTTGACGCCGTGCGTCAGGGTAACCGGACAAGACATTCTCATGTTTTATCAGAGCTTCAAAAACGGGCTGTCGTTCTGCCTCTGCGTCTTCCGTATGTCAGTCTGTCTCCTCCCGACTGCGTGGTGTCGTGTAGGTGGCATCGCCGACTCGTCTAGGAGACAGAGTGTCCCAAAAAAAGCGGCAATCAAGCGGAGCTAGCGCTGTGACCTCCTCGGCCATGCGACGTGTCTGGAGTTGGCAGGGGACGCAATTGAGTGTGACACTCCTGGTTGGCGCTGCCAAACTGCCACTTCCTGTCCTCTTTATTCACACGTAGCGGGAGTTTAGAGTGGACGTTTGAAGAGCCCAGAACAGACATGTGTCTCCGCATCCAGCCATCCCTTCTGACTGTCATTACTGTGGTGAAGAGCCACTCAGTCATGATCAGTGCCAGGGCTTGGGCCTGTCTTGGTGACAGAGATGGCTAGAAAAAACATCACATCCAGAAACCCATGGAATTTACATGGATACAATGCCTACCTACCGTCAGAGTGTGAAGGGAATACTGTATGTATACAGTACCTGTTTATTTGTCATGTTAACTCAATTTTATACCTCCACAGTCATTGTGTATTACCTAGACATGGTTATATGTTATCTACTAGGCCTACTTGACTTCTTTCTTTGAGAGATAAGAGTGAGTCATTGAAGAGAGGCCTCTCATTTCATTGCCTTTCAATTGCATACCATATAATTTTTTATGTATTTGTACCTACTCCCATTATAGATAAACAGATACAGCTAATAATCATAGCTACTTTCAGTAGGTCGTAGCGTTTAAATTGGCAAATTAAAGACATATATTTTAATGTTTGTGTTAAATTAGCTTTTCACTTGTTTAGGATCAATTTGTTCACTCTATCCCTCCTCCTTTCTCTGCTTTAATGTCTTTGTTTTTCTCCTTCTGAGTATCCCTAATAACACTTCAGCTGGCCATGAGTCACTTTCACCAATACAAATCAGATTCAAAGTCATATGTGTCCAGACTCTGCTTTCATTGAACTCTGTCCCCTCAGGTCAAGTTTGTTTTATGTCTCTGATATCCCTCTCTCTCTGTCTCTCTTTCTCTCTCGCTCTCTCTTTCTCGCTTTCTCTCTCTCTCTTTCTCTCTTTCCCTCTCTCTCACACACACATGTGCACCCTATCCTCAAGCTATTACCAGAATAAGCCAATTTGATTCACCAAGCCCAATGATGGGGAAATGTAATGTATTCTGAAGTGACCATAAGAAGATAGAAATGCATCAAGCTTCTTTCTCGGGTCACTGCATCCAGTCATTCTGAGTTCACAGATCAATACAATAATAGATCTATGGACATATACTATAGATCTGTTGTTTTAAATGTCACTCTAAAGAACAGCTTTATACAAGTCTGGGCTTTGGCACAATGTCTTCTATTTATCTGTGAGTCACAGACAGAGTTGCCAGCAAATGTAGAGAATGGCTGCTGTGACTTAGAGGGCTGCAGGGAGGGAAAAATGAGAAGATACAGTGAGTGGAGGGAGGCAGGCACACAGAGCAGAGAAAGTTGGAGCTGAGACAAAAATGTGTCTATTCATGCCAACTGGTGTCCTGACCCTCCTCCAGGCAACCATTGCCTTCTGTCAGGGAGAGGAATTACAGGGACTGGGAAAAAGGACGACACATAGCTGGACAAAGGAACGAAATTCAGGAACGAAAAATATATTTTCGTTAATCTTTTCAGGTAGTAGTTTCAATCCCAATCACTAAACAGGGTTCAAGCTCATAAAAAAAAGCAGTGTAGAGAAGAAAAAAAAATCTGTCACTTTAAAGGTGAAACATTGAGGTGCCAAATAGTGTACCTTTCGTTCCAGGGGAGAGAAGGAGAAGGTCACACAGAGTTCATTAGTGAGGAACAATGAGTGATGACTGTAGTGAGGGGCTTTGGTGTCTGCTCTGCTTCCCTCTACTCTGCTCTCTCTGCTCCACCTCTCCCAGGCTGAGAATGGGCGCACACAGGCACACAGGCACACACACACACACACACACACACACACACACACACACACACACACACACACACACACACACACACACACACACACACACACACACACACACACACACACACACACACACACACACACACACACACACACACACACACACACACACACACACACACACAGTGAGTGAGCTGCCTCTCTGACGGATTGACAGCCAGTGAAAGGAAACACTCCTCATGCCCTTGAGGCCCCAGCTGTGCCTACAGCCCCCCAGGCGATGTGACAGAAGAGGGGGTAGGTATGTAGGTAAGTAGTGAACATCACATGGTAAGGCAGGGACATCCTGTGGTGTCTGATGTGTTACTGCTTAATGTTTAAGCATGTCAGACTGTATCCTAAGCTAAACCAGGCCAGGGCGACCAACATAAGAAGGGAGAAATAGAGAGAGAGAGAGAGAGAGAGAGAGAGCGAGAGAGAGCGAGAGAGAGAGAGAGAGAGAGAGAGAGAGAGAGAGAGAGAGAGAGAGAGAGAGAGAGAGAGAGAGAGAGAGAGAGAGAGAGAGAGAGAGAGAGAGAGAAGGCAAGAAGGGCCTTCTATGCCATCAAAAGGAACATAAATTTCAACATACCAATTAGGATCTGGCTAAAAATACTTGAATCAGTCATAGAGCCCATTGCCCTTTATGGTTGTGAGGTCTGGGGTCCGCTCACCAACCAAGATTTCACAAAATGGGACAAACACCAAATTGAGACTCTGCATGCAGAATTCTGCAAAAATATCCTCCGTGTACAACGTAGAACACCAAATAATGCATGCAGAGCAGAATTAGGCCGATACCCACTAATTATCAAAATCCAGAAAAGAGCCGTTAAATTCTACAACCACCTAAAAGGAAGCGATTCCCAAACCTTCCATAACAAAGCCATCACCTACAGAGAGATGAACCTGGAGAAGAGTCCCCTAAGCAAGCTGGTCCTAGGGCTCTGTTCACAAACACAAACACACCCCACAGAGCCCCAGGACAACAGCACAATTAGACCCAACCAAATCATGAGAAAACAAAAAGATAATTACTTGACACATTGGAAAGAATTAACAAAAAAACAGAGCAAACTAGAATGCTATTTGGCCCTAAACAGAGAGTACACAGTGGCAGAATACCTGACCACTGTGACTGACCCAAACTTAAGGAAAGCTTTGACTATGTACAGACTCAGTGAGCATAGCCTTGCTATTGAGAAAGGCCGCCGTAGGCAGACATGGCTCTCAAGAGAAGACAGGCTATGTGCACACTGCCCACAAAATGAGGTGGAAACTGAGCTGCACTTCCTAACCTCCTGCCCAATGTATGACCATATTAGAGAGACATATTTCCCTCAGATTACACAGATCCACAAAGAATTTGAAAACAAATCCAATTTTGATAAACTCCCATATCTACTGGGAGAAATTCCACAGTGTGCCATCACAGCAGCAAGATTTGTGACCTGTTGCCACAAGAAAAGGGCAACCAGTGAAGAACAAACACCATTGTAAATACAACCCATATTTATGCTTATTTATTTTAACTTGTGTGCTTTAACCATTTGTACATTGTTACAACACTGTATATATATAATATAACATTTGTAATTTCTTTATTGTTTTGAAACTTCTGTATGTGTAATGTTTACTGTTAATTTGTATTGTTTATTTCACTTTTGTATAATATCTACCTCACTTGCTTTGGCAATGTTAACACATGTTTCCCATGCCAATAAAGCCCCTTGAATTGAATTGAAATTGAATTGAATTGAATTGAGAGAGAGAGAGAGAGAGAGAGAGAGAGAGAGAGAGAGAGAGAGAGAGAGAGAGAGAGAGAGAGAGAGAGAGAGAGAGAGAGAGAGAGAGAGAGAGAGAGAGAGAGAGAGAGAGAGAGAGAGAGAGAGAGAGAGAGATTTTGAACCAAAAGGACTGATCACCCCAATCCACAAAAGTGGATGCAGATTTGACCCCAATAACTACCGTGGGATATGCGTCAACAGTAACGTTGGGAAAATCCTCTGCATTATCATTAACAGCAGACTCATACATTTCCTCAGTGAAAGAAATTACTGTACGACAGACCACATATTCCCCCTGCATACACTAATTGACAAACAAACAAACCAAAACAAAGGCAAAGTCTTCTCATGCTTTGTTGATTTCAAAAAAGCTTTGACTTAATCTGGCATGAGGGTCTGCTATACAAATTGATGGAAAGTGGTGTTGAAGGAAAAACATACGACATTATAAAATCCATGTACACAAACAACAAGTGTGCGGTTAAAATTGGCAAAAAAACACACATTTCTTTCCACAGGGCCGTGGGGATGAGACAGGAATGCAGCTTAAGCCCCACCTTCTTCAACATATATATCAACCAATTGGAGAGGGCACTAGAACAGTCTGCAGCACCTGGCCTCACCTTACTAGAATCTGAAGTCAAATGTCTACTGTTTGCTGATGATCTGGTGCTTCTGTCCCCAACCAAGGAAAGCCTTCAGCAGCACCTAGATCTTCTGCACAGATTCTGCCAGACCTGGGCCCTGAGAGACATGGGCCCTGACAGACCTGGGCCCTGACAGACCTGGGCCCTGACAGACCTGGGCCCTGACAGTAAATCTCAGTAAGACCAAAATAATGGTGTTCCAAAAAAGGTTCAGTTGCCAGGACCACAAATACAAAAACTCCATTGAGACACCGTCGCACTAGAACACACACAAAACTATATATACCTTGGCCTAAACATCAGCGCCACACGTAACTTCCACAAAGCTGTGAACGATCTGAGAGACAAGGCAAGAAGGGCCTTCTATGCCATCAAAAAGAACACAAAATTCGACATTCTAATTAGGATCTGGCTAAAAAATACTTTAATCAGTTATACAACCCATTGCCCTTTATGGTTGTGAGGTCTGGGTTCCACTCACCAACCAAGAATTCACAAAATGGGACAAACACCAAATTGAGACTCTGCATGCAGATTTCTGAAAAAAATATCCTCAGTGTACAACGTAAAACAACAAATAAAGCCATCACCTACAGAGAGGTGAACCTGGAGAAGAGACCCCTAAGCAAACTAGTTCTGGGGCTCTGTTCACAAACATAAACAGACCCCACAGAGCCCCAGAACAGCCCCAGGACAGCAACACAAATTAAGAGAAAATAAAAATGATAATTACTTGACACATTGGAGAGAATTAACAAAAACTCTGAGCAAACCAGAATGCTATTTGGCCCTAAACAGAGAGTACACAGTGGCAGAATACCTGACCACTGTGACTGACTCAAGCTTAAGGAAAGCTTTGACTATGTATAGACTTAGTGAGCATAGCCTTGCTATTGAGAAAGGCCGCCATAGGCAAACCTGGCTCTCAAGAGATGGTAGGCTATGTGCACACTGCCCACAAAACAAGGTGGAAACTGAGCTACACTTCCTAACCTCCTGCCAAATGTATGACCATATTAGAGAAACATACTGTATTTCCCTCAGATTACACAGACCCACAAAGAATTAGAAAACAAACACAATTTTGATCAACTCCCATATATATTTGGTGAAATACCAGTGTGCCATCACAGCAGCAATATTTGTGACCTGTGGCCACAAGAAAAGGGAAACCAGGGAAGAACAAACACCATTGTAAATACAACCAATATTTATGTTTACTTATTTTCCCTTTTGTACTTTAACTATTTGTACATAATATGACATTTGAAATGTCTTTATTCTTTTGGAACTTTTGTGAGTGTAATGTTTACTGTTCATTTTATATAGTTTATTCACTTTTGTTTATTATCTATTTCACTTGCTTTGGCAATGTAAACATATGTTTCCCATGCCAATAAAGCCCTTTGAATTGAATTGAGAGAGAGAGAGATAGAGAGAGAGAGGAAAATTGTATGACTGACAAGTTTGGAATCTGAATCCCCCTCCCTTCTCCCTTCCTCCCCCATCCCTATCCTCCTGTAGCGTTTTCAGCAACCCTCAGTATCCTCAGTGGTCATGTTGTCAGGCTGCTCCTCTGTGAAGTGGCCCTTGCCATAAAACAACAGTGACGTGACTGATTGATCCAGCAATGAGGATGGCAATAGTGTTCTGCATCAATATGAAGCCGGGCAGGCAGCCTGGGGGACTGGAGGCCTTTCAGACAGCTCTCTGCTTCTCCTCCTCGGAGGGAAAATCCATACACAATTGATGGCAGTTCAAAGGGAGGCTTTATTGTGGGATATCAAATAAAACATCAGAGAGGGAGGGAGAGAGAGAGGGATGGAGAGAGAGAGAGTGTGTGTGGGAGATAGACATGGGAAATGTGCTCTGCATTTTGTGCTATGGTTTTCACCTGAGAATAAACTGGACTGGCTGGATTGGGAAGACGTTTACATCCCACTACAGGATGAATGTCCTCCTCGACTCATTTTACTCCAATATAGGTAAGTACAGTTGCACTAGCATCACTTTGTAGTAAAAGGTAGACAGACAAACAGCAAACAATTGTAATTATGAATGAGTGCAATGAAATAGACCTCTGGATGGGGTAAAACCACAGTATTTGTAGAGCATGGTAGGGTGTAGAACAGTGTGGCTGACCAGTGACAGAGACATCCGTCCAGCCCTGCATGCCTGTCATCGTCTCTGTCCTCTATACCTGAGCCTTCAGCAGACCCCTGCATGATTTCATCAACACAACCCCTAATCCACTTTACTTAATGAAATACATAATTAACATAGCCTAATTGCAGTAAGGACAGTTTTGACAGAAATCATTTCCCGTGGTTAACAGCATGCTAATTGAACGTGTTCCTCGCTCTCTATAGAGACCTTTGTAATCTGTTTTTCGTCTTTTGACTGCTCTCTCCTGGTTTTGATTGATGGATGTTCCAGACTTTGATGAGACGTCATGGAAGGCAGAGCGGGGTTGGCGGTGAGGTCACGTGACCAACAGCAGATGGTACAGGGGTGTATTAGAGAGGGTTCACCTGCTGTGTGGTCTCCTGCATCCGCCCTGAGATATCAAACATCCCTGAGAGGGAGAGAGGGAGGAGCGAGAGGGGGTGGAGAGAGAGAGAGGGGGGGAGGAAGGAGGGAGAGAAGGAGAGGGGGTATAATTTACACAGAGAGAGAGAGATACCGAGAGCAGATAGATAAAAGGAGTGGTACCAAGATAAACAGTCATATACCTCCTCTCTTCTTTTATCTTCTTCTCTCATCATCACTCTTCTTCACTCCCTGCCTCTCTCTCAGTGTTGAGAACCATCATGGAGATGTTGACTAGGACCCATTAAACACGTCCTATGGACCATAGGTTGGCCATAGATGACCATGGAAGGCCTGTAAAGAACACATAGTAACTATGAGTGATCAATGAGTGGGACTACTCCAGGGCACATCCTCTATGTAATTATCTTAGGGGGAAATTCCTGACCAGAGTTAAGTACGCAAATGGAACGTAATTCCCTTTTTATGCGCTTTTCTCTCTATGCATATTCTTACCTTGACTTAATTCCAACACCTTTGCCTACGAGGAAAGCATGAATACGGTCTAGCGAACCTACCAGTTCCAAGTGGATAAAGTATTACTTCCTTTTTTCCCGATAGAAATAACCCCATTCATTCACTGTAATTGACAACTTTGATAAGATCTATTGACAATAAATAGGTAAATTAGTAATACGTTTGGATAAGGGGATTGTAAATATAAATGACACTTGTTTTGGATCTGTTTTACCTTATGATCGCTGGAGACAAATGTGAAACCAGTCACATGTTAGCAAACTGAAGCATATCAACATATCAACTTTCACACAGGAGAGTTTATGAAATGCTTTGCAATTATGCAGAATTTAAATTGTATAGCCTTTTAACTTGCAGGGAGGGACACTCTCAAATGTCTCCCATTTCCATCATGTTAAATATCAGCATTCGACCATCAGTAGGCCTAATAACCACACTTAATTCAACTGCCAATTTACTGTTCGATCCTTCAGTTGGTGTAGCCTACATTATTGTTCCATTTGTTAACATGATTAAGTTCACCTTAATTTGCTTCCGCTGTAAACACCGTCACAGCCGTTTGGTTATTTCTGAGGACAGTTGATAATATAAAAAAAAACATGTAGACTAATTAAATCGTTATGGAGGAGCGCAGACCAAGTCGTAACAGTTTGAACCCGACGCATGACGCAATACGGCGGTGTCTTCACACAGTTCCATGCTTAGAGCAGGCAATAGACGAGGTTATAGACTTCTATTGTACACTATTCTCCATATTATAATTATATGTACACTAATGGGTTGACGAACTGAATGTGGCAATTTTCACAATGAATCAAACCACCGGTTTCTTTCTTTCGTGTGTAAAGGCTCTCCAACCCAGTTTATGATTCATCAATATTTTCCTGAAAGAAGGCATTCTTTCATTGATCTCTAATATTCTTTAACTCGTTCTCTCGATATGGGCCTATTCTGGTCAGTTCACAAAATTCTAACTAAAATGTGCACCGTATTTAAAGCGATGGCTTAAGATAAACGGTATGTACCGAAAAACCCATTGAATGGAAACTCCACGAGAAAATGTGTTTGCCAGCAAGTGTGAGAGTTTTCAACGGTTGAATGGCATATATTCAGAGGTAGCCACACCTACAGAGCGCGTTCCGCAACTGAAAAAAGGTACAATGCTTTACTGTCAAACTGGCGTCTGCAGTGGCCGTACAGCATTTACTGCGATGCGGCCTCCGCAGATGTCAGAGCGTTCATACTTCTTGCGCTTCGGGGAGCTGTCACACACATCCAATAAATTGGTCTGCCCCACACCACTTGTAGTGATTCAGGGCTAATCTTTATAGCTATCCAGCTAATTACAAGCAACTGGCTAAACGAAAAGACAAGACCTTTATACCTCTTCTGAGGTGCTTGACATAGGAGTAAATAAGACCGCACCGTTTTCCAACCTGCATTTCCAGTCTGGTCTCATAGACTAGACGTAACATAGTGTAATGAAACAGCAGGGAGCAGGTCTCGAACGCTGGACCTTCTAGCCCGAAGTCCAGCGCGCTATCGACTGTGCCGCAAAAGCATGTTCAAGCGGCAGAGTCGATATCGGCGCTTATAAAGCCAGGGTCGTTATAATAGTACATGTAAATCCAGGAAACTCAACATAAGATGGATGGTTACTTAAGGCAAAAACTTGAGTTGGATGGATGGGTGGGCGTATAACGTGATTGTCTAGCAACCCAAAGGTTAGGAGTTTGAACCTCATCACGGACAACTTTAGCATTTTAGCTAATTAGTAACTTTTTAACCACTTACTACATTTTAGCTACTTTGCAACTACTTAACCCTTTTAGCTAACCCTTCCACTAACCTTACCCCTTTTAGCTAACCCTTCCCCTAACCCTAACCTTAACCCTTTTAGCTAACCCTTCCACTAACCTTAACCCTTTTAGCTAACCCTTCCCCTAACCCTAACCTTAACCCTTTAACTTAATTAGTCACCTAGCTAGAATTTGTAATATATCATATGTTTTGGAAATTTGTAACATATTGTACATTTTGCAAATGTGTAACATATAATATGAATTGTAATTTGTAACATATCGTTTGAAATGGGTGATGGAAATCCACAAATTAATACATACCATACGAAACGTAACATATCATACTAAATTGATTTGTTTTATGTACAGAAACCAGGTTGCAGAGCTGTTGTGAAGGAAGTTGTCAAGGAAGTGAGTTTGTATTTATACAGGACCTCCCGCCCTCTCCTACCATCAAGCAGTCATGTCAATGTGGAGCTATACAGAGCCCTCCGCATGCTTACAAAATTTGGGAGGCTCACGGCATCGTCATACCGAGCTCGATTTGGCCTTCGCAAGCCTCCGGGGGCTCCACAATTGTGTACTGGATCAAGCAACATTGGCTTTAAGTCTGAATACCAAACACTAAGAAGTGTGTAGGAAAGGCATACATTTCTAACTCGGGATTGGGCCCTTAGAGCAGAGCAGCATAATTTATCTTCACAAATAGACATATGACCCTGCAATACCCTTGTGTCACACAGAGTTAAAAACAGATTGCAGGCAGAGAGGATCATGCACACACATATGTGCATTGCACAAGCACGCGCAGGCATATGCATGTGTTAAACACGAATGTGTTAACACACATGCATGAACACAAATTTGTGTTAACACAAAGGCACACACACACACACACAAACACTGCAGAATGATCACGGATGTACTGAGCATACCTAATTACTCAAGTACAATACAGTACAAGCAATGCCACACCCAAGCATCTTGAAGTCAGTCCAACAGACATCCTGTGCTCCTTCTATCTGCCTTCTACAGACTCTCCAGACTCCACAG
Organism: Salvelinus alpinus; assembly: GCF_045679555.1. Lineage (NCBI taxonomy): Eukaryota > Metazoa > Chordata > Actinopteri > Salmoniformes > Salmonidae > Salvelinus > Salvelinus alpinus. The sequence continues at coordinate 47,076,531 of NC_092100.1, forward strand.
TGAATATTAGGGATGAGTAGGATGAGTGGCAGGTGTGTGTAAATGCTGCTGCTGATATGTCACGGGCACCAATCTGCCTTCCCTAGGGAGCGCTCTGGGAGTTCAGACGCAGTATCACACGGAGGAGAAAACCATTTCTGCTGCCAATACTCCCGCGCAGATGAACAATGTTTTAATATTTGCGTCTGCTTTATGACGGAGGGTTATGACAGTGATGGAGAAAATGTCAGCTCTTTCTCCCCCTCCTTAAATGCCATTCTTTGTCTCAGCCTGTTTCTTTTCATTGATCTCCGCCTTTGGTTGTGAAATCAATAAGGTCGGCCAAAGAATTTTCTTTTTGGGAGAATGCAATGTGGCAATGTTTTCACTCACTGAAGCTTTGTTGCCTTTCAACAATGTCTCTTAATTCTGAAAAGAGGAAGTCATCTTCCTGTATGCCTATTGCCTAATTCGTTTTCCAATATCTTTCATAATGTATAGTACATTACGTGAAAGGAAATAGTCCGTCTTTCATTGGTACAACTTTATTTGTAATGATAGATGACTCAAATTAGATTAGATTTCATTTGATGAGATGACTCAAATTTGATAATATCATGACTATAGCATACAGTATGGTGTGGTGGGTACCTACTGTTCTGTACTGTATGTGGAGTTATGTATGTTTCTGTCTCTATGGCAAAGCGCCTACCCAATCAGCAGCAACATTAACAGGGCACCACTACACCCTTTCTCCAACCCCCATTCCACAGCTCCCTGGATGTGCATGTTAATGGTAACTGACCCAAACTTGCATCTCTTGGGTGGTGAAGGGTAATTCAGTCAGAGTTGTCACTCACTCTGAGACTACTATTTCCTACACGGGTGCACCGAGGGAAATAACCGAAGAGGCTGAGAGGAAAGTGGAGTACATGCTAATGCAGTTGTAGAATGATGTACTACAGTACCCATAATGCTCTGATAGTTGAAGTATCTCTGTATGCTGTCAAATCAGCCTCTAAAGACCATTGCACGAGATGGTGCTGTCGAGCAAGATGAAACATCATTGAGCAAGCAAACACTGTGTCAAGAGTGCCGAGGATGAGTGCAGCAAACACACAGACCACTCGAGAGAGCAGAATGTGGTCGAGGGAGCAGAGCATGGGTTCCACAAGAGCACAGGCAGATGGAGCGCGGAAATGACATTTTAGTGGCAAGTGTGACTTTGAACGAGCAGGACATCATTGCTGAACGCAAAATATTCATTTGAGAGCAGAGATTTTTGTTTGTTTTGCAGAGATACAGTGGGGAGAACAAGTATTTGATACACTGCCGATTTTGCAGGTTTTCCTACTTACAAAGCATGTAGAGGTCTGTCATTTTTATCATAGGTACACTTCAACTATGAGAGACGGAATCTAAAACAAAAATCCAGAAAATCACATTGTATGATTTTTAAGTAATTAATTTGCATTTTATTGCATGACATAAGTATTTGATACATCAGAAAAGCAGAACTTAATATTTGGTACAGAAACCTTTGTTTGCAATTACAGAGATCATACGTTTCCTGTAGTTCTTGACTAGGTTTGCACACACTGCAGCAGGGATTTTGGCCCACTCCTCCCTACAGATCTTCTCCAGATCCTTCAGGTTTCGGGGCTGTCGCTGGGCAATACGGACTTTCAGCTCCCTCCAAAGATTTTCTATTGGGTTCAGGTCTGGAGACTGGCTAAGCCACTCCAGGACCTTGAGATGCTTCTTACGGAGCCACTCCTTAGTTGCCATGGCTGTGTGCTTCGTGTCGTTGTCATGCTGGAAGACCCAGCCACGACCCATCTTCAATGCTCTTACTGAGGGAAGGAGGTTGTTGGCCAAGATCTCGCGATACATGGCCCCATCCATCCTCCCCTCAATACGGTGCAGTCGTCCTGTCCCCTTTGCAGAAAAGCATCCCCAAAGAATGATGTTTCCACCTCCATGCTTCACGGTTGGGATGGTGTTCTTGGGGTTGTACTCATACTTCTTCTTCCTCCAAACACGGCGAGTGGAGTTAGACCAAAAAGCTCTATTTTTGTCTCATCAGACCACATGACCTTCTCCCATTCCTCCTCTGGATCATCCAGATGGTCATTGGCAAACTTCAGACGGGCCTGGACATGCACTGGCTTAAGCAGGGGGACCTTGCGTGCGCTGCAGGATTTTAATCCATGACGGCGTAGTGTGTTACTAATGGTTTTCTTTGAGACTGTGGTCCCAGCTCTCTTCAGGTCATTGACCAGGTCCTGCCGTGTAGTTCTGGGCTGATCCCTCACCTTCCTCATGATCATTGATGCCCCACGAGGTGAAATCTTGCATGGAGCCCCAGACCGAGGGTGATTGACCGTCATCTTGAACTTCTTCCATTTTCTAATAATTGCGCCAACAGTTGTTTCCTTCTCACCAAGCTGCTTGCCTATTGTCCTGTAGCCCATCCCAGCCTTGTGCAGGTCTACCATTTTATCCCTGATGTCCTTACACAGCTCTCTGGTCTTGGCTATTGTGGAGAGGTTGGAATCTGTTTGATTGAGTGTGTGGACAGGTGTCTTTTATACAGGTAACGAGTTCAAACAGGTGCAGTTAATACAGGTAATGAGTGGAGAACAGGAGGGCTTCTTAAAGAAAAACTAACAGGTCTGTGAGAGCCGGAATTCTTACTGGTTGGTAGGTGATCAAATACTTATGTCATGCAATAAAATGCAAATTAATTATTTAAAAATCATACAATGTGATTTTCTGGATTTTTGTTTTAGATTCCGTCTCTCACAGTTGAAGTGTACCTATGATAAAAATGACAGACCTCTACATGCTTTGTAAGTAGGAAAACCTGCAAAATCGGCAGTGTATCAAATACTTGTTCTCCCCACTGTACTTACTGCATGTCAAGACTCAGAAGGTACTGCAGTCTCACAAATACATGACATCCCCACACAACTCTCACATCAAAAGATCTTGCTCTCGCAACTGCAATCTTTTACTATAATTTTATTACAGGTGAAAACACAGCCACAAAGTCATAATTAGTATGGCTAACCCTTATAAAAATGAATTTGTTGCTGCAAACATCCTGCATGTTTGTGGCAAATTTCCTGTTAACTAAATAGTGTGCCATAAAATGTTGCCATAAGTTTGCAAATATTTGCCACTACTGGTGAATCTGCCGCAAACCTTTGGCAACAATAATGTTTATTGCCACTAGTGGCAAACAGTTCGCCAGAGGTTTCTTTCTGGCAGACATTTTTCTCAAGATTGTATTTGAATCTGTGGCAGGAATATTTATTGCCACTAGTGGCAAACAGTTTACCAGAACTGTTTCTGGTGAACACATGAGTTCCAAGACCAGTAACCTTTTGGAAAATGGAAACCAAGCTATCTTGCTAGCTACAGTACCTACCAAAGTTGTCCGGTCAGTGTCTAACTTTCTAATAAACTTGTACATTTTATTAGCTAAATGATGACTAGGTAGCAATGTCATGTTTTATGGGATAGAGTGGAACACATTTTGTTGATACCAGTTTCAATCTGTCAGCGCCACTGACTGACTGGCTAGCGCTTAGCTAGCTATCACATTTTAGTACAATTTATGTGATAGGTAGCTAGCCAACTAATGATTTTCCTTAACACTTATACAGTATTTTTAGGTGAATATGTCGCTGTCTGTTAATACCAATGCATGTCAATATGATACTGTCATGGTTCAGTAGCATGTTAGCTTGCAACAATATGAGTTGATTTGACATCAAAGCTTCACTATTGCAAATTTTTATTTATTTTACTAGGCAAGTCAGTTAAGAACAAATTCTTATTTTCAATGACAGCCTAGGAACACTGCCTTGTTCAGGGGCAGAACGACAGATTTTTACCTTGTCAGCTCGGGGATTCGATCTTGCAACCTTTCGGTTACTAGTCCAATGCTCTAACCACTAAGCTCAGATGGACTCCCTTCCTCTAGCCTTGGTGTTGGAAGAGGCTGTATTGGGAGGAGGATGCATCCACACCCTGCACTCACTCAAAACACTTTTTTTAGTGATAAATTTGTGTATTGTCTACAACATTGATAAGGTAAGTAAATGCATGATAAATATGTATGCACCAGACAGGTCAAGGCTTCTTGCATGTATGACTTTGAGATGTAAGTTACAATCTAACACATTTTGGGTTGTTTGAATGACCCAATTGCTGGGTTGCAGGCATTGGGTCAATAGTTGGGTAGTTTTCTGTAAATACAGCAAGGTTGGATTGTTGGTGCTGGGTTATTAAGGTTGGGCTATGGATATCTGACCCAGCCAGTGGGTTAATTGTCCCGCCATCAGTGTGTGAAGTCCACCAGAATACGTGCAAGTATTCTAGTTCTAGTGGAACTGAGTGACTGACGAGTGGAAAAAGGCTAACTTTATTTCGACAGACTAAGGCTGTTTTGCTGACTGAAAACCATGAAACGGTAAGTAACAAATGTTACGAATTATGAATTTTATGGTCATTCAGGTTAAATAGATTGTCCTGTCATAATTAGGTAACTAGCTAACGTTAACTTGAGCGTTAGCTAGCTAACGAGCGTTAGCTAGCCATTTTCTGTGTTAATATCTCTTGCTGCGTTAACATTAGCTAGCTAGCTAACATTAGCCTCGTGACCATGCTCGCGACGCTATCTTACTGAAGTGTTGTCGCAGAATATAACTAAATGTATGTTTTTTTGTCTACGTTTTGCTATCTAGCTAGCTATGTCAGTGTCTGTAATGGTAACTAGCTAACTACCGTAGCTAGTTAAGTCTGACACTTCTTCTGGACTGTCTCAGACACTGTTTCACTCGTTAGCTAAAGTTAGCAGGCTAGTTAAGTTACTATAGCTAGATTTTTACTTATTCTCCTTTTGGGTTAATTTAACCAAGCTATTTGGCAGGCTTATCTCATGCTTACATGGTGATTGTTTGAGTTAGCTAGCATTACTGTACTGGTTTTCAATAGTTTCAGTGGCAGCTTTAGTCGGACTTGTTAAGTTGAGGAGGATGGATGCAAAGTCTGTAGGTTAGCTAACGTTAGAGTTTACCTTAAATTTGATGCAGCCAAGTTAGCTTAGCTAGCTGTCACGTTCCTGACCTGTTTTATGTTATTTTTGTATGTGTTTAGTTGGTCAGGGCGTGAGTTGGGGTGGGCATTCTATGTTTTGTGTTTCTATGTTTAGGTCACTTGTAATTAGCCTTATATGGTTCTCAATCAGGGACAGGTGTTTGACGTTTTCCTCTGATTGAGAACCATATATAGGTTGGCTGTTCACACTGTTTGTTTGTGGGTGATTGTCTTCCGTGTCTGTGTTTGTCTGTGCACCACACGGCACTGTAGCGTTTGTTCGTTCGTTTGTTATAGTCTGTACCTGTTCCTGCGTTCTTCGTGTTATATGTAAGTTCTCATGGTTTAGGTCAGTCTACGTTCGTTTTTTTGTTATTTTGTAATCATTCCAAGTGTTTGTTTTCGTGTAACGTCGTTTGCTTTAATAAATCATTATGTATTCACAACCCGCTGCATTTTGGTCCTCCGATCCTTCTCTCCTCTCCTCGTCCGAGGAGGAGGAAGATCTAGACACCCGTTACAGAATCACCCACCCACCTAGGACCAAGCGGCATGGGAGAGCGCAACAAAGTAACCAGGACTCGTGGACATGGGAGGAAATATTGGACGGAAAAGGACCCTGGGCTCAACCAGGAGAATATCGCCGCCCCAAAGCTGAGCTGGAGGCAGCGAAAGCAGAGAGGCGGCGATATGAGGAGCTAGCGCGGAAGCAGGAAAAGGATCTGGGCTACACTACGTGGGAGGAGATCGACAGGTGGTCGATCGACCCAGGGCGAGTGCCGGAGCCCGCCTGGGATTCTCTGGCGCAGTGCGAGGAGGGATACCGGCGAATGGAGGCAGCACGACGACGCGGTAGGAAGCCTGTGAGTAAACCCCCAAAATTTATTGGGGGGGGGCTTAAAGGGAGAGTGGCGAAGTCAGGTAGGAAACCTGCGCCTACTCCCTGTACTTACCGTGGAGAGCGAGAGTACGGGCAGACACCGTGTTACGCAGTAGAGCGCACGGTGTCTCCTGTACATGTGCATAGCCCGGTGCGGGTTATTCCACCTCCCCGCACTGGCAGGGCTAGATTGAGTATTGAGCCGGATGTCATGAAGCCGGCCCTACATATCTGGCCACCAGTGCGTCTCCTCGGGCCGGCTTACATGGCACCAGCCTTACGCATGGTGTCCCCGGTTCGCCTACATAGCCCGGTGCGGGTTATTCCACCTCCCCGCACTGGTCGGGCGACGGGGAGCATACAACCAGGTAAGGTTGGGCAGGCTCAGTGCTCAAGGGAGCCAGTACGCCTGCACGGTCCGGTATTTCCGGCGCCACCTCCCCGCTCCAGGCCAGTACCACCAGTGCCTACACCACGCACCAGGCTTCCAGTGAGTCTCCAGAGCCCTGTTCCTCCTCCACGCACTAGCCCTGTGGTGCGTGTCTTCAGCCCAGTGCCTCCAGTCCCGGCACCACGCACCAAGCCTCCTGTGCGTCTCCAGAGCCCTGTACGCACTGTTCCTTCTCCCCGTACTCGCCCTGATGTGCGTGCCCTCAGCCCGGTAACACCAGTGCCGGTACCACGCACCAGGCCTATAGTACGCCTTGAGAGTCCAGTGTTCCCTGTTGTTGTTCCCCGCACTAGCCTGAAGGTGCGTGTCTTTAGCCCGGTACCTCCAGTTCCGGTACCACGCACCAGGCCTACAGTGCGTCTCAGCCGGCCAGAGTCTGCCGTCTGCCCAACGGCGCCTGAACTGCCCGTCTGCCCAACGCCGTCTGAACTGTCCGTCTGCCAAGCGCCGCATGAACTGCCCGTCTGCCATGAGCCTTCAAAGCCGCCCGTCTGCCATGAGCCTGCAAAGCCACCCGTCTGCCATGAGCCTACAGAGCCTTCCGCCAGACAGGAGCCGCTAGAGCCTTCCGCCAGACAGGAGCCGCTAGAGCCTTCCGCCAGACAGGAGCAGCCAAAGCCTTCCGCCAGACAGGATCAGCCAGAGCCTTCCGCCAGACAGGATCAGCCAGAGCCTTCCGCCAAACAGGATCAGCCAGAGCCGTCAGCGAGCCATGACCAGCCAGAGCCGTCAGCGAGCCATGACCAGCCAGAGCAGTCATCCAGCCATGACCAGCCAGAGCCGTCATCCAGCCATGACCAGCCAGAGCCGTCATCCAGCCATGACCAGCCAGAGCCGTCATCCAGCCATGACCAGCCAGAGCCGTCATCCAGCCATGACCAGCCAGAGCCGTCATCCAGCCATGACCAGCCAGAGCCGTCATCCAGCCATGACCAGCCAGAGCCGTCATCCAGCCAGGATCCGCCAGAGCCAGCCAGCCAGGATCCGCCAGAGCCAGCCAGCCAGGATCCGCCAGAGCCAGCCAGCCAGGATCCGCCAGAGCCAGCCAGCCAGGATCCGCCAGAGCCAGCCAGCCAGGATCCGCCAGTCATTCTGGTGTTGCCCCTCATTCTGGTGTTGCCCCTCATTCCGGTGCTGCTCCTTATCCTGGTGATGCCCCATAATTTAGGTGGGGTTATTTGGAGGGTGGTCATTGTGAGGGGGATAAAGAAGCGGGGATTTATTATGGTGGGATGGGAACCACGCCCAGAGCCTGAGCCGCCACCGTGGACAGATGCCCACCCAGACCCTCTCCTAGACTTTTGGTGGTGCGTCCGGAGTTCGCACCTTGAGGGGGGGTTCTGTCACGTTCCTGACCTGTTTTATGTTATTTTTGTATGTGTTTAGTTGGTCAGGGCGTGAGTTGGGGTGGGCATTCTATGTTTTGTGTTTCTATGTTTAGGTCACTTGTAATTAGCCTTATATGGTTCTCAATCAGGGACAGGTGTTTGAGGTTTTCCTCTGATTGAGAACCATATATAGGTTGGCTGTTCACACTGTTTGTTTGTGGGTGATTGTCTTCCGTGTCTGTGTTTGTTTGCACCATACGGGACTGTTTCGTTCGTTCATCGTTTTATGTAGTCATTTTTCCTGTTCCTGCGTTCTTCGTGTTATATGTAAGTTCGTATGTTCAGGTTTGTCTACATTCGTTTTGTTGTTTTGTAAGTATTCAAGTGAAGTTCGTGTTTTTCGTCTACACTTAAATAAATAAATAATGTCCTATTCCAACGCTGCATTTTGGTCGAATCCTTGCTCCTCCTCTTCGGATGAAGAGGAGGAGGAAATCCGTTACACTAGCTATGTTTCTAACATTTTCTTATTTCTGTACTTGAATGCAGAGGTCACTTTCACATTGTCATCGATAACCAATAGTACAACCTTAATGGAAACTTGAAAGACTTAACTTCACCAGAGCCTCTTAGAACCATGAAGCCACTTTGGGACTAGACACATTACATGCATAGCTACCACAGATAGTCTGGGCTTCATTTCACCATACTTTCTTTATTGGTCATTTGCACAGATATTCTGTCACAGTGACCAACCTGACACACAACACACACATCATAGGCTGGGTCAGCAGGTCATGGGCACTTAGAGGTAAAGTGCCTTGCTCAAGGGCACAATAGCAGTAGGTAGTATACAGAGATATTGTAGCTGGTAACCATCTGGCTGACTCAGAGGGGTTGGGTTAAATGCAGAAGACACATTTCGGTTTAATGCATTCAGTTGTGCAACTGATTATGTACCCCCTTTCCCTTTAACCCTCTTTTTTACAGCTGAAGAGATGGCCCAGGAAACGCTCTTGCTTTTGGACGATTCTACTATAGCCTGAAGTTAAAGAAGAACATAAAAGCCTTATACCCTATGTATATACTATAAACACCACCTTTTTCATATACGAGGGGAGGTCCTCGGGACACACACATGAATACATAGGACTGGGAACACACCAAGCGACACACCAAACTTGAGCAGTAGTTGGGTCCTGCCAGGTACATGTTGAAAGATTTGTTGTGTATTTTGAAAACTGACCGATAAAAGTAATTTATAATTCATTGAATACTTTGTGCTCACAATAGAGTCAAATGTGAGAGGGCATCCCAGATGACCAAGTGGCTAAACAACATTTGGTCGGCAAACCAGGTTGCAGAGTACATGAAGTAGATTTCGATCCAGAGGGCTCAGTGGACCAGACAGAATGGGGCCAAGACAGTCGAGATAGTTTGAGTATCCGCGTCTGCTGGATACTCCAGGCGTGGTGGGTACATATTTTTTATTAGACTGGAATTTCATTCTGTTTGCTTTGATTAACTAGCCTGGCTAACGCGAACCACGTAACTCACAGTGCAAGGAGAGTGGTGACCACACTGGTCTGCAAAGGAGGCTGTTTGTTAATGCAATATTTGCAAATAAATTGTACGTCTGGGTTTGATTGATTGTCTCAAATATTATTTTTCTGGTTGAGACCTCTCATTGTTTGGATTTGAAAGTCCAACCGTTGTAATAGGAGGGGGCGGCGCTCAGAGACTGTGTGTGGCTGTGGGGGTTTGAGCAGTGGTGTAAAGTACTTCAGTAAAAATACTTGAAAGTACTACTTAAGTCGTTTTAGGGGGTATCTGTACTTTACTTTACTATTTATATTTTTTAACAACTTTTACTTTTACTTCACTCCATTCCTAAAGAAAATTATGTACTTTTTACTCCATACATTTCCCCAGACACCCAAAAGTACTCGTTAAATTTGTTATGCCTAGCAGGACAGGAACATTGTCTAATTCACACATTATCAAGAGAACAACCCTGGTCATCCCTACTGCCTCTGATCTGGTGGACTCACTAAACATATGCTTCATTAGCAAATTATGTCTGAGTGTTGGAGCATGCCCCTGGCTATCTGTAAATAAATAAAAACAAGAAAATGGTGCCATCTGGTTTGCTTTATATATTACTTTTGATACTTAAGTATATTTTAAACGAAATACTTTCAGACTTTTACTCAAGTAGTATTTTACTGGGTGACTTTAAGGTATCTTTACTTTTACTCAAGTATGACAATTGGGTACTTTTTCCACCACTCTGTTTGAGTGAGAAAGACACTGGCGAGCCAACCTGTAAAAGCACGGCCCCCTTCATTCTTGACACATTATGCCAACAACATCAAAGAGCCGTTCCAGACACTGAAGTCAGGAGGACTTCGAGAGATACGTGTTAGCCAGACTAGTGATTAACTGCAATGGAAAAGTAATTGTGTGTCTAGCTACAACATAACACCATTTTAAATCAAAAGGGGCAGAGTCTCACAAGCATTAGAAAAAGCATTGGGTGTGGATACGGTTGGAACGTGGAAGCAAGTGTGATGTCATACATTTTTGTGGAAGTGTATGTAAATGTCAATTGTTTTTGTCAATGTGTTTTTGTTTGTGAAAAAAATCAATAACTAAAATAAAAATAAAAAATTAAAGTAATTGCCTGCTTTACTACAGATTGCTCAGGACTTCTACATTTTAAACCCGAACTGCTCGGGGAAACTCACTGATAACTAGATTGTGTTCTGCAAGGACAAAAAACTTTGCTTCGCCATCCCAGAGAGAAGCAGGCCCAAGATACTCTCAAAGTGCAAGTATAGTTTGAAATGACTCTGCTGGTGGTGCCTCAGATGCTCATTTATTTTTAGCCTGAAACAATCAAGTTATTCTCCAGATACACAAGGTGACATCGCTTTAAGACTACTAAGTGGTCCTCCCAACACCAGTCTACAGATAGGCAGAAAGACATTTCGACCCAGCTTCAATGAGACCAGAAAGTCCTTAATTGACTTGCATCCTGCAAATTTAAATAGTGGATAGGCATAAGGAGATTGATGGGGAAATTAGAAGATGGCGTTTTGTAAGCCTTGAATGAAAGGAACAGCATTCCAAAATCTGTTACGCATAACTGCACACTCCAAGATACTAGCTAGGTTTCCATCCAATTAACGACAGATATTCATACAAATATTCAAAAATCTGCAGTTTTTCAACTGTTGCATTATATGGCAAATGTGCCCACTCTGGTCTTGGCACATGCTCTCTAGCCAACAGCTTGGAGCTACGCTATCTACATTATGAGATTATTATGAATAAGAGTGATATTATTTGTATTTGTCAAACGGCAGCCAAGTCTGAGTCTGTAATACCAACATGTTTCAAGCAGACCACCATAATCCCTGTGCCCAAGAACACTAAGGTAACCTGCCTGAATGACTACAGACCCGTAGCACTCAAGTCTGTAGCCATGAAGTGCTTTGAAAGGCTGGTCATGGCTTACATCAACACCATTATCCCAGAAACCCTAAACCCACTCCAAATTGCATACCGCCCCAACAGATCCACAGATGATGCAATCTCTATTGCACTCCACACTGCCCTTTCCCACCTGGACAAAAGGAACACCTATGTGAGAATACTATTCATTGACTACAGCTCAGCGGTCAACACCATAGTGCCCTTAAAGCTCATCACTAAGCTAAGGACCCTGGGACTAAACACCTCCCTCTGCAACTGGATCCTGGACTTCCTGACGGGCCACCACCAGGTGGTAAGGGTAGGTAACAACACATCCGCCACGCTGATCCTCAACACGGGGGCCCCTCAGAGGTGCATGCTCTGTCCCATCCTGTACTCCTTGTTCACTCATGACTGCACGGCCAGATACGACTCCAACACCATCATTAAGTTAGCCGATGACACAACAGTGGTAGGCCTGATCACCGACAACGACGAGACAGCCTATAGGGAGGAGGTCAGAGACCCAGCCATGTGGTGCCAGGACAACAACCTCTCCCTCAACATGATCAAGACAAAGGAGATGATTGTGGACTACACGAAAAAGAGGACCGAGCACGTCCCCATTCTCATCGACGGGGCTGCAGTGGAGCAGGTTGAGAGCTTCAAGTTGTTTGATGTCCACATCACCAATAAACTAACATGGTCCAAGCACACCAAGACAGTCGTGAAGAGGGCATGACAAAACCTATTCCCCGTCAGGAGAATTTGGCATTTGGCAAAGATTTGGCATGGGTCCTCAGATTCTCAAAAGGTTCTACAGCTGCATCATGACTGGTTGCATCACTGCCTGGTATGGCAACTGCTCGGCCTCCGACCACAAGGCACTACAGAGGGTAGTGCGTACTGCCCAGTACATCACTGGGGCCAAGCTTCCTACCATCCAGGACCTCTATACCAGGCGGTGTCAGAGGAAGGCCCTAAAAATTGTCAAAGACTCCAGCCAACCTAGTCATAGACTGTTCTCTCTGCTACCGCATGGCAAGCGGTACCGGAGCGCCAAGTCTAGGTCCAAGAGGCTTCTAAACAGCTTCTACCCCCAAGCCATGAGACTCCTGAACATCTAGTCAGATGGCTACCCAGACTATTTGCATTGCCCCCTGTATTTTACACTGATGCTACTCTCTGTTATTATCTATGCATAGTTACTTTAATAACTCTACCTACATGTACATACTAACTCAATTATCTCGACTAACCGGTGCCTCCGCACATTGACTCTGTACTGGTACCCCTGTATATAGCCCCGCTATTATTTTACTGCTGCTCTTTAATTATTTGTTACTTTTATTTCTTATTCTTATTTATTTTTTCTGTTTTTAACTGCATTGTTGGTTGGGACTTGTAAATAAGCATTTCACTGTAAGGTCTACACCTGCTGTACAAATACAATTTGATTTGATTTGATTGGAGAATAAGACCCTCAATATTTCTTGGAAAGGAATCACCTTGCAGATTCACTATCCTCTGAAGTTCATCATAATTTATTTAAGTTGTAGCCAAATTAGCTGCATGCTTTCCCGAGTCATAGTGGGAGGACCACACAACATATCATTGCGTGACCTCAAGTTTAGATCGATGTGATGGTTACTATATCAATATTTGAGCATAAAGGATTTTCCACCGCCATTTCTCGCATAAAAATACAAAATCCATTTTGTGTGATGGTATTGTCAGTGTGCCTCCATGCTTTGCACAAGTCCTCATATTCTAAAATCAAATGATTCTCTAACAGGTTGGGCCAACATGGTTGAGTACCTGTACCAGGCAGAGGTGACCAGACCCTACCCATTTGTGTTGGCTCTTGGGGACTGCTCACAGGTGTTTACAGCCATTAGTGGACAGGCATTAGAGCAATGTACACTGCTTGGGGCACTGGATGTGTGCTTCAAGTCCTATTATGTGTTTGATATCAACTTTCCCACTGTGCCCCCAGCATGGGAATTTCTACAGACCATGGTGTATCAGCTGCCCGGAACAGAATCCCCCACAGTAAGACTATTGCAAGCATGTCGTTTTTCCACTGAACAATAATGGATAAGTATCTGCTCTTGTATGTAGTGTGAAAAGTGACAGGAGGAAGCACAGCCCTCTGGCTGATGTGTTCTAGTGAATTAATAGATCAATGGATGGATGAGCCAGCGTCTCATTTTGATGCTAATATGCTCTTAGGGCACCATTTATACAGTAGGTCTGTTTGACTTTCTCAGATTGACTTTTGGTTTGTTTTTTAATACATTTGTGCCTGCTTTTTGCCTACAGTAAAGGTATGCGGTTCGTTTGTTTTTTGTTCAACTACTGAAGCGCTTTCTGGTACGTTTTCATTCTATCACAAAAATAAATTTTAAATTCAAATATTACATTTTGGAGATTGTGAAAAGTGCTTTATGAATAAAATACAGTTTTTAAGTAATGAGTCATTAGTCCATGTTATTAGGAGAGTGACCTTCAAATGTAATATTTTATACTTGTTCTGTGTAACAAGGTTTTAACTCGATCCAAATGTACAACATTATTGTATGGCAAAACAGCATTGTGAGTGTGTGTGTGCTGTCAGCTACAGTAAGATAGCCAAAGTGTGTCACTGAATGTGAATATATATTGATTAGCTCTGGCACTGTCTGCTAGACAGATCTGTGTTAATACCACTTAAGACAGACAGTGTCACACGCATGCAAGCTTTGTTTTTCTCAAATTGCAATACGAGTGTGCACATCAATTTCACCTGAGGCGTTAGTCTGATGGTCGGACTGTTTGGTTCATGAAATAATATAAACAAATTCTAATAATCAGCCCTATCTTATAAAATCTTATCTTGAAATAATGTATTTAGCTTTGTTTCAATGTGCTACTTAAAAATGGCATATATTCTTGTACATTCTCTGATGTGATGTATGTTCTGAAAAGCAGGCAATAGAAGTTAATTATTTGAAATTCAACATTGCATCTTGATTGTGTGTGTGTGTGTGTGTGTAGGAAATGGAGGGGGTGGGATGGTAAAGATGACAAAAATATGCACGCAAAATAGAAATTAGCATGACATTGAAAATAACCCCAGGATTACGTAAAGAATTACCTAACTGCTGACTCAATCCCTCAACAAAATGTTCTGAGTTTATGTCACACTGGGTTGTTTTAACTCAGCAATATAGCCTAATTTACCCAGCAGTTGGGTCAAGCGCTTAACCCAATGCTGTGTTTGTCCAATATTGACCCAGTGCTGGGATGTCGAAATTATCCAAAATAGGGTATTTTTAACGCAGCATTTCTTTCAGTAACAATAACTCATTTTGGAAAAATAATATGAATTGCCATATTAGGCATAACTAAACCTAGCTTTTAAGATGCCAAAATATAAATTGTTTTCAGTATCCTAATTTTGTTTTGTTTTCTGATTCATTCATCACGCTTTTGACGAAGGACTTCCACAGTTCACTCAAAAAGGCAATAGTTCTGAACTGGGTTTGATTTCGTTTTTGGTGTTTTAATGATGAAAATATTGTTAATTATCTTTTAAACTTATATTGGTCAATCTATTGCTCAGTTATCACTTGGCTCATGTAATACATTCTGTAGTTGTATCACGTTTCAGGTATGACCCAAATGCAGACTGTGTCGAAGTAACAATGTTTATTACAGCAACAGGGGCAGACAAACGACAGGTCAAAGCAGGCAGGGGTTGGTAATCCAGAGTAGTGGGGCAAAGGTACAGGACGGCAGGCAGACTCAGGGTCAGGGCGGGCAGAAAAGGTCAAAACCGGGGAAAACAGGAATAATCAAGAGATAGGAACAGAGGGGAAACCGCTGGTAGGCTTGATGAAACAGAACGAACTGGCAACAGACAAACAGAGAACACAGGTTCAAATATACAGGGGATAATGGGGAAGATGGTCGACACCTGGAGGGGGGTGGAGACAATCACAAAGACAGGTGAAACAGATCAGGGTGTGATAAGTTTCCCCTTTAAACATCCTAAGGTCAACATCTCTGTAGTGTTCACATTTCTCTCATGTAAATGTCATAGCTACATAAAAAATATTAAACCATTTATTTGGGAAATATCCAGTCTTTGCTATTTTCTTCATTACCATGCTGGTAATTTCATGTTGTATTTTATTTATTTTTATCTGTTAAAGACATTGAATATATGTTGTTTAGTATATTTACTAAATTTGGTATGTTTACTTTTTCTCTGGGAAGTACGTTTCTTTTTTGTGATTTGGTTTATGTAGATACATTTCAATGTTGTTTAACACACACTAACCAAAAACCTGATCTAATTAGCATATTCATACTGAATTTGCAGCAAAGAGAATGTTTACCACAAGTTTGCCAGAAGTTCACAAGTTGCCGCAAATTTACAGCTACAGTTTGCCACAAAACTAATTTGCATGTGAAAATATGAGCTTTCCGCAAATTTGCGTAAAATTGGCCAAAGGTTTGCCACAACTGTTTGACAGAAGCCAGTATTTTCAGTAAGGGAAATCCTGCCTATTTCTACAATTTATCTTCTTAAAATCGGATTTAACCTTAACCACACTGCTAACCTTATGCATAACCCTAATCTTAAATTAAGACAAAAAGCTCATTTTTGTTTTCATTCATTTTTACGATACTGACAATTTTGACTTTGTGGCTGCGGATGTTTACGGCGAAAGGCAAGGTGATGGTGGTGAAGTAGGTACGATGGCCGACGATAAAAAGGTAAGCTTTATAGTTTTTCAGTAGAGAACATAACCAACCAACTAATCAATTATGATTTTAATATTGAAATTGAAATAGGTGTTATTTGGTCTCAGCTAGTGTTAATTAGCTAGCTGACGCTTAACCACATATAAAAATTACCAGTATCTTTGGTTTAACCAAGAGCATTGTAGCTTGCTAGCTAAGTTAACGAGGGGTTAGTAGGGTAGGAGGATTTGCAAGACCAGCATGACTGGGAGGGAGTGGTGGAGGAGGGAGAGGTAGGTTGAGAACAGACAGGGAAGGCTCACTGGGGAAGATGAGATGGGGTGAGGAGGAGCCAAGAGAGATCAAACTCCAAACTAAATTTGTATTTGTATTTATTATGGATCCCCATTAGCTGCTCCCAAGGCAGCAGCTACTCTTCCTGGGGTCCAGCAAAATTAAGGAAGTTAAACAATATTAAAAACATTACAATACATTCATTCATTACAGAATTCACAACACACTAAGTGTGTGCCCTCAAGCCCATACTCCCCTACCACATATCTACAACACAAAATCCATGTGTACGTGTGTGTATAGTGAGTATGTTATCATGTGTGTGTATGCATGTGTCTGTGCCTATGTTTGTGTTGCTTCACATTCAGCTGTTCCATGAAGTATATTTTTATCTGTTTTTTAAATCTGATTCTACTGCTTGCATCAGTTACCTGATGTGGAATAGAGTTCCATGTAGCTCTGGACCTGGGGACTGTGAAGAGATCTCTGGTGGCATGTCTTGTGGGGTACGCATAGGTGTCTGAGCTGTGGGCTAGTCATTTACACAGACAGCTCGGTGCTTTCAACATGTACCTCTCAACATGTACCTCGTACCTTTTACAAATACAAATAGTGATGAAGTCAATCTCTCCTCTACTTTGAGCCAGGAGAGATTGACCTGCATATTATTAATGTTTTCTCTCTGTGTACGTCCAGGAGCCAGCTGTGCTGCCCTTTTCCTATGTCCTTCTTTGTGGCACCTGACCACACAACTGAACAGTAGTCCAGGTGCGACCAAATTAGAACCTGTAGGACCTGCCTTGTTGATAGTGCTGTTAAGAAGGTAGAGCAGCGCTTTATCATGGACAGACTTCTCCCCATCTTAGCTACTGTTGTATCAATATGTTTTGACCATGACAGTTTACAATCCAGGGCTACTCCAAACAGTTTGCTAAATTTCCACATTATTTAGTACAAGATTTAGTTGAGGTTTAGGGTCTAGTGAATGATTTGTCCCAAATACAATGGTTTCAGTTTTTGAAATATTTAGGACTAACTTATTCCTTGCCACCCATTGTGAAACTAACTGCAGCTCTTTGTTAAGTGTTGCAGTCATTTCAGTTGCTGTAGTAGCTGACGTGTATAGTGTTGAGTCATTCACATACATAGACATGCTTTTCTCAAAGCCAGTGGCATGTCATTAGTAAAGATTGAAAAAATAAGGGGCCTAGACAGCTGCCCTGGGGAATTCCTGACTCTACCTGGATTATGTTGGAGAGGCTTTCATTAAAGAACACCCTCTGTGTTCTGTTAGACAGGTAAGTCTTTATCCATAATATAGCAGGGGGTGTAAAGCCATAACACATACATTTTTCCGGCAGCTGACTATGATCGATAATGTAAAAAGCCCGACTTGAAGTCTAACAAAACAGCCCCCACAATCTTTTCATCATTAATTTCTCTCAGCCAATCATCAGTAATTTGTGTAAGTGCTGTGCTTGTTGAATGTCATTCCCTATAAGTGTGCTGAAAGTCTGTTGTCAACACAATTTTTCCAAAACTTTACTAAAGGTTGGTAACAGGCTGATTGGTCGGCTATTTGAGCCAGTAAAGGGGGCTTTGCTATTCTTAGGTAGCGTAATGACTTTTGCTTCCCCCCAGGCCTGAGGGCACACTTTCTAGTAGGCATACATTGAATATATAGCAAATAGGAGTGGCAATATCATCCGCTATTATCCTCAGTAATTTTCCATCCAAGTTGTCAGACACCGGTGGCTTGTCATTGTTGATAGACAACAGTACTTTTTTCACCTCTTCCACACTTAATTTACGTAATTCAAAAGAACAATTCTTGTCTTTCATAATTTGGTTAGATATACTTGGATGTGTAGTGTCAGCGTTTGTGGCTGACGTGTCATGACTAAGTTTTCTAATCTTGCCGATGAAAAAATTATTAAAGTAGTTGGCAATATCAGTCAGTTTTGTAATGAATGAGCCATCTGTTTCAATGAATGATGGAGCTGAGTTTGCCTTTTTTTCCTTTCTTCATTGAAGGTGCTCCAAAGCTTTTTACAATCATTCTTTATGTCATTTATCTTTGTTTCATAGTGAAGTTTCTTCTTCTTTTTATTCAGTTTAGTCACATGATTTCTCAATTTGCTGTACGTTTGCCAATCGGTTGTGCAGCCAGACTTATTTGCCATTCCTTTTTCCTCATCCTTCTCAACCATACAATTTTTAAATTCCTCATCAATCCACAAGGATTTAACAGTTTTTACAGTCATTTTTTTAACGGGTGCATGCTAATTAGTAACTGAGATAAGCTATTTTATAAATGTGTCAACCGCTACTGTTATGCTGGTGAATGAGGACCCAAAAGCGACGTAATAGAAACAGAGTCTTTATTCCAGTCTTAAACAAACAATGATTCTCCTGGATATTATCAAAGGTAAATCCAAAACAGGAAACTGAAATCCTCTCGTCAGTAGAGAGGAACGACTGGAGACGCGACCACAGACTGCAGGTCGCTTCAGGAAGGCACAGGCCGTAGCTGACATAGACACCTGCTCACACGCAGCATCTGAAGAAGGCAAAAACACGACAGGGCGGAACAAGGACACAGAACAGCAAACATCAAACAAGAATCCGACAAGGACAGAAGCGGAAAACAGAGGGAGAAATAGGGACTCTAATCAGAGGGCAAAATAGGGGACAGGTGTGAAAGAGTAAATGAGGTCGTTAGGAGAATGAGAAACAGCTGGGAGCAGGAACGGAACGATAGAGAGAGAGAGCGGGAGAGGGAGAGAGGGAGGAGGAGAGAGAGGGATAGAAAGAGGGAAAGAACCTAATAAGACCAGCAGAGGGAAGCACAGGGACAAGACATGATGATCAAAGACAAAACATGACAGTACCCCCCCACTCACCGAGCGCCTCCTGGCGCACTCGAGGAGGAACCCTGGCGGCAACGAAGGAAATCATCAATCAACGAACGGTCCAGCACGTCCCGAGATGGAACCCAACTCCTCTCCTCAGGACCGTAACCCTCCCAATCCACTAAGTACTGGTGACCACGTCCCCGAGAACGCATGTCCATGATCTTCCGTACCTTGTAAATAGGTGCGCCCTCGACAAGGACGGGGGGGGGGGGGGAAGACGAACGGGGGCGCGAAGAAAAGGCTTGACACAAGAGACATGGAAGACAGGGTGGACGCGACGAAGATGTCGCGGAAGAAGCAGTCGCACAGCGACAGGATTGACGACCTGAGAGACACGGAACGGACCAATGAACCGCGGAGTCAACTTGCGAGAAGCTGTCGTAAGGGGAAGGTTACGAGTGGAAAGCCACACTCTCTGACCGCGACAATACCTAGGACTCTTAATCCTACGTTTATTGGCGGCTCTCACAGTCTGCGCCCTGTAACGGCAAAGTGCAGACCTGACCCTCCTCCAGGTGCGCTCACAACGTTGGACAAAAGCCTGAGCGGAGGGAACGCTGGACTCGGCGAGCTGGGACGAGAACAGAGGAGGCTGGTACCCAAGACTACTCTGAAACGGAGATAGCCCGGTAGCAGACGAAGGAAGCGAGTTGTGAGCGTACTCAGCCCAGGGGAGCTGTTCTGCCCAAGACGCAGGGTTTCGAAACGAAAGGCTGCGTAATATGCGACCAATCGACTGATTGGCCCTTTCTGCTTGACCGTTAGACTGGGGATGAAACCCGGAAGAGAGACTGACGGAAGCACCAATCAAACGACAGAACTCCCTCCAAAACTGTGACGTGAATTGCGGGCCTCTGTCTGAAACGGCGTCTAACGGGAAACCATGAATTCTGAACACATTCTCAATGATGATTTGTGCCGTCTCCTTAGCGGAAGGAAGCTTAGCGAGGGGAATGAAATGTGCCGCCTTAGAGAACCTATCGATAACCGTAAGAATCACAGTCTTCCCCGCAGACGAAGGCAGACCGGTAATAAAGTCTAAGGCGATGTGAGACCATGGTCGAGAAGGAATGGGAAGCGGTCTGAGACGACCGGCAGGAGGAGAGTTACCTGACTTAGTCTGCGCGCAGTCCGAACAAGCAGCCACGAAACGGCGCGTGTCCCGCTCCTGAGTAGGCCACCAAAACCGCTGGCGAATAGAAGCAAGCGTACCCCGAACGCCGGGGTGGCCAGCTAACTTGGCAGAATGAGCCCACTGAAGAACAGCCAGACGAGTAGAGACAGGAACGAACAGAAGGTTACTAGGACAAGCGCGCGGCGACGCAGTGTGAGTGAGTGCTTGCTTTACCTGTCTCTCAATTCCCCAGACAGTCAACCCGACAACACGCCCTTCAGGGAGAATCCCCTCGGGGTCGGTAGAAGCCACAGAAGAACTAAAGAGACGGGATAAGGCATCAGGCTTGGTGTTCTTATTTCCCGGGCGATAGGAAATCACGAACTCGAAACGAGCGAAAAACAACGCCCAACGAGCTTGACGTGCATTAAGTCGTTTGGCAGAACGGATGTACTCAAGGTTCTTATGGTCAGTCCAAACGACAAAAGGGATGGTCGCCCCCTCCAACCACTGTCGCCATTCGCCTATGGCTAAGCGGATGGCGAGCAGTTCGCGGTTACCCACATCATAGTTGCGTTCCGATGGCGACAGGCGATGAGAAAAGTAAGCGCAAGGATGGACCTTATCGTCAGACTGGAAGCGCTGGGACAGAATGGCTCCCACGCCCACCTCTGAAGCGTCAACCTCGACAATGAATTGTTTAGTGACGTCAGGAGTAACAAGGATAGGGGCGGATGTAAAACGCTTCTTGAGGAGATCAAAAGCTCCCTGGGCGGAACCGGACCACTTAAAGCAAGTCTTGACAGAAGTCAGAGCTGTGAGAGGGGCAGCCACTTGACCGAAATTACGAATGAAACGCCGATAGAAATTAGCGAAACCGAGAAAGCGCTGCAACTCGACACGTGACTTAGGAACGGGCCAATCGCTGACAGCCTGGACCTTAGCGGGATCCATCTGAATGCCTTCAGCGGAAATAACAGAACCGAGAAATGTGACAGAGGAGACATGAAAGGCGCACTTCTCAGCCTTCACGTAGAGACAATTCTCTAAAAGGCGCTGGAGTACACGTCGAACGTGCTGAACATGAATCTCGAGTGACGGTGAAAAAATCAGGATATCGTCAAGGTAAACGAAAACAAAGATGTTCAGCATGTCTCTCAGTACATCATTAACTAATGCCTGAAAGACAGCTGGAGCATTAGCGAGACCGAACGGCAGAACCCGGTATTCAAAATGCCCTAACGGAGTGTTAAACGCCGTTTTCCACTCGTCCCCCTCTCTGATGCGTACGAGATGGTAAGCGTTACGAAGGTCCAACTTAGTAAAGAACCTGGCTCCCTGCAGAATCTCGAAGGCTGACGACATAAGGGGAAGCGGATAACGATTCTTAACCGTTATGTCATTCAGCCCTCGATAATCCACGCAGGGGCGCAGAGTACCGTCCTTCTTCTTAACAAAGAAAAACCCCGCTCCGGCGGGAGAGGAAGAAGGCACCACGGTACCGGCGTCGAGAGAAACAGACAGATAATCCTCGAGAGCCTTACGTTCGGGAGCCGACAGAGAGTATAGTCTACCCCGAGGGGGAGTGGTCCCCGGAAGGAGATCAATACAACAATCATACGACCGGTGAGGAGGAAGAGAGTTGGCTCTGGACCGACTGAAGACCGTGCGTAGATCATGATATTCCTCCGGCACTCCTGTCAAATCACCAGGTTCCTCCTGAGTAGAGGGGACAGAAGAAACAGGAGGGATAGCAGACATTAAACACTTCACATGACAAGAAACGTTCCAGGATAGGATAGAATTACTAGACCAATTAATAGAAGGATTATGACATACTAGCCAGGGATGACCCAAAACAACAGGTGTAAAAGGTGAACGAAAAATCAAAAAGGAAATGGTCTCACTGTGGTTACCAGATACTGTGAGGGTTAAAGGTAGTGTCTCACATCTGATACTGGGGAGAGGACTACCATCTAAGGCGAACATGGGCGTGGGCTTCCCTAACTGTCTGAGAGGAATGTCATGTTTCCGAGCCCATGCTTCGTCCATAAAACAACCCTCAGCCCCAGAGTCTATCAAGGCACTGCAGGAAGCAGCCGAACCGGTCCAGCGTAGATGGACCGACAAGGTAGTACAGGATCTTGATGGAGAGACCTGAGTAGTAGCGCTCACCAGTAGCCCTCCGCTTACTGATGAGCTCTGGCTTTTACTGGACATGACATGACAAAATGTCCAGCAGAACCGCAATAGAGGCAAAGGCGGTTGGTGATTCTCCGTTCCCTCTCCTTAGTCGAGATGCGAATACCTCCCAGCTGCATGGGCTCAGTCTCTGAGCCGATGGGAGGAGATGGTTGAGATGCGGAGAGGGGAAACACCGTTAACGCGAGCTCTCTTCCACGAGCTCGGTGACGAAGATCTACCCGTCGTTCTATGCGGATGGCGAGTGCAATCAAAGAGTCCACGCTGGAAGGAACCTCCCGGGAGAGAATCTCATCCTTAACCTCAGCGTGGAGTCCCTCCAGAAAACGAGCGAGCAACGCCGGCTCGTTCCAGTCACTGGATGCAGCAAGAGTGCGAAACTCTATAGAGTAATCCGTTATGGATCGATCACCTTGACATAGGGAAGCCAGGGCCCTGGAAGCCTCCTTCCCAAAAACTGAACGATCAAAAACCCGTATCATCTCCTCTTTAAAGTTCTGATAAACGTTAGAACACTCAGCCCTTGCCTCCCAGATAGCTGTGCCCCACTCCCGAGCCCGACCAGTAAGGAGTGATATGACGTAAGCGATCCGAGCTCTCTCTCTTGAGTATGTGTTGGGCTGGAGAGAGAACACAATATCACACTGGGTGAGAAAGGAGCGACACTCAGT
Organism: Salvelinus alpinus; assembly: GCF_045679555.1. Lineage (NCBI taxonomy): Eukaryota > Metazoa > Chordata > Actinopteri > Salmoniformes > Salmonidae > Salvelinus > Salvelinus alpinus. The sequence continues at coordinate 47,099,679 of NC_092100.1, forward strand.
GGGCTGCCCAGAGTAACATGGTGGGTTATTAACCCTAGGTTCCGGAGACTCGGAAGACCAGGAAGTAGCTGGTGGCACGAGACGAAGACTCTGAAACTGTCCTGAGAGATCGGAGACGTGAGCGGCCAGGGTCTCAACGGCATGACGAGCAGCAGACAATTCCTGCTCGTGTCTGCCGAGCATTGCTCCCTGGATCTCGACGGCAGTGTTGCGAGAATCCGTAGTCGCTGGGTCCATTCTTGGTCGGATTCTTCTGTTATGCTGGTGAATGAGGACCCAAAAGCGACGTAATAGAAACAGAGTCTTTATTCCAGTCTTAAACAAACAATGATTCTCCTGGATATTATCAAAGGTAAATCCAAAACAGGAAACTGAAATCCTCTCGTCAGTAGAGAGGAACGACTGGAGACGCGACCACAGACTGCAGGTCGCTTCAGGAAGGCACAGGCCGTAGCTGACATAGACACCTGCTCACACGCAGCATCTGAAGAAGGCAAAAACACGACAGGGCGGAACAAGGACACAGAACAGCAAACATCAAACAAGAATCCGACAAGGACAGAAGCGGAAAACAGAGGGAGAAATAGGGACTCTAATCAGAGGGCAAAATAGGGGACAGGTGTGAAAGAGTAAATGAGGTCGTTAGGAGAATGAGAAACAGCTGGGAGCAGGAACGGAACGATAGAGAGAGAGAGCGGGAGAGGGAGAGAGGGAGGAGGAGAGAGAGGGATAGAAAGAGGGAAAGAACCTAATAAGACCAGCAGAGGGAAGCACAGGGACAAGACATGATGATCAAAGACAAAACATGACAGCTACATCTGTTTGCTCCTAATTACACACCATGGACCAACAAATATTCTTTACATCAGCAACATAGGAATCACTACAAAACGTATTGTATAAGAGCGTCTGCTAAATGACTTAAATGTAAATGTAAATGTATACACTACATTAGGCTCAACATTTGGAACTTTGGTTTTCCTAGATATGACTACTATATTGTGATCACTACAGCCGATGGATCTGGATACTGCTTTCAAACACATTTCTGCAGCATTGATCAAACTAAATAACCAATATTGTTAACCGCTAATTGCATACTTTGAGATAGTCTATTTGAAATACAGATTTGATTACTTTTACTCTGGCCGTTGTTTGTGCAGTTACAATAAAAGAGAATGACCTCTAATCTTCTCTCTCTCTCGATCCCTCCCTCCATACAGGCCCACTTTCACTATGTGGTGGGGAGATATGAGATATGAGATATGACAGAGATATGAGATACAAGAGTCCACTCTATTCCAAGTACCCTGGCTCTCCTCTATGCACCTCACTCTGGGGACTTCCTGCAGGTAACCATGACTTCTATCAATCACCCCCATAACTGAATCATTAGTGGTACTGAGAGATACTCTAATTGTTTTGACGCTGTATGGGGGCATTGTTATTAAGACATTTGTCAAGTAGAGTTATTGAAGTTAACCAATTGCTGTCTATTTGGTTAGAAAGATGGTTCTATACAGAGGATGGTTCTATGCTGACTGTGTAGAAGTAGGTTAGGTGAGGGGTGAAGTGAACCTACAGGAGGATAACTCTCCACAACGAGGGTTGGCCATGAAATGACAGCAGGCTGTTCAGTACTGAGCCATACTGACTGACTAGAGGTGTGGATTGGTACAGCTCGGCTCAGACCAACATACAGTATGTTACCACTTATTTGGTTAAATTATCATCCATATTGCCTCTTTTGATACAGCATCAGTATTAAAAGTGACACTAAGATGTTAAAACATTTCAACTCCAATTGAACTCTGTCTATGACATTTCCTATTTTTACTCTCTCTCTCTGCAGTTGTTCTCAGGAGACTAATGTGTGTGTAAAGTGTGTGTGTAAAGAATATATGTCAGACAAGGTGGAGTCAGCTTTCTACTTCATAGCCCTGTACCACTACACCTACAAGGCAGAGGAGTCACCTTTTAGCGGTGAGTCTCCTTTGACCTTGACGTAACTTTCTTCTAAGGCTTTTGGGGTAATGGATGTTCCCTAACTCATCTTGGGCCTTACACAACTCATTATATACTGTATGTATCCCTCCACCTTCCTCAGTTTGACCAGGGGTATCAAACTCCAATGTCTATGAACCTGTTGTGTTGGCGTAGTTACCAGACCAGTGGGAAGAGGTGTTGATGACAGTGATGCGTCCCAGTGTGATCTCAACAAACAGCCGCTGTGCCAACACCATGCCTGATGATGACAACCAGATGATGTTCCTCCACCCTGGATCACGGTAAACACACACCTAGTCTCTCTCTTTGTGTATGTTTGTTGAGAGTGAGTAATGGGTCTGTATATGCAAGTGTGTGTGTAGTGTAGGATATCTGTGTTGTGTATATGAGTCTACACCCTGTATTACATGCTTGTGTTTTGTTTGCACACTGTTTTTTTGTGTGTAATTTAATGCAGTGTTTTGTGACATCCCTCTCTCGCTCTGGTCTCCTCAGATGTTTGGTGCTCCCCAGACCAGTGTTTTCAAGGCAGGGATGGACTGCACTGTTTCTCTGAGCTTGTCCCTCTACTCTGCACTGAGTGATGTCCAGTCCCCATACACAATCATCAACTCAGTTAGTTCCCACACACTGTTAAACGCCTAGACACAACTGAGGCTTTGGCGTAAATCATCAATTGATGTCACTTGCATAAAAATTAGAGCTACAATAATTTTATGTTGAGATTCAGCCCTTTGACTCCATACTAAATCTAATTCAATCTTCTGTATCTTTCTGTCCTCTCTATGGGTTATGCTGATGCACCACTGTAAGAACCTGGAGATCTTCACTGGTTCTGAGGGGGGTGACGTGGCCACCAACAGTGCCTGGGACATGTTCCAGAATTACCGAGCGTGGTCAAGACCCCTTCCACAGACATCTGCTTCAACTTCATCTTTAGCGTGTCAGCTCTGCTGCACCAGGGAGCTAAAGGTATGACACCGTACTCCTAAAAGTAATGTATGACTACTTAAACATCCTTAAACATACTTGTATGATCATTTACAGTATGTGTTTCTTAACTTAAGGTCTAAGGAAGTTTCTAAGTTTCTTATGGCTCAAAACTGACAAATGGCGTGGATTGTACACCTCTGCTCAGTCCCTCATAGTGACGTCTGCCATCCCATTTTGAGGCAAACATGCAACAGCTCTGTGCCATTTTATCTTTCCTTATTTCCGTGCCTCCTTTCTAAAATCCCATCGGAGTAGAGGACCCAAGGTTCCTCTCCCCGGACCTCCAAACAGTAGCAGTTTGTGAGTAAATCACTGGGGAAGCCAGAAAAAAAAGCCACATTATAACCTATTTGTTGTGATAATTGCATTGTTTGTCGCTAAACAACTATTGATTTAGAACCATGGAGAGTTACCACAAGTCACAAAGAAAACAGGAGCTGCCTCCACTATTCCATTTCAACTTCAACATTTCAACATTTTCAAATCACCTCTGCTTAGTCTAATACAGTGACAACTGAAAGATACCAAAAGCAATTTAGTTCAATCAACGTAAGCTAAATATGATGTAACTGTCCATGTTTCTGAGATCTGTGAGCATGTGTGTGTGCGTGCGAGCACGTTCGTGCTAGTAGAAAAACATGTTGACTCAACCTACTTGTAGAGAATGCCAATGCCATCCTCCTCTCTTTCATGTTGATGAAACGGTCTATTACTCTGTCATGCAGTACACACTTACATTTTTTGTTGTCTTGGGCTACCTGGCTAAAATGCCTGCTCGATAGCCTAACTTTCTTTCATGGGCAACGTTAGTTAACATTAGCCTTTATATTGAGCTTCCATCCTCTCAGGTTCTTAACTGACTTGCCTAGTTAAATAAAGGTTAAATAAAAATACAAATATTGAACTTCTGTCCTCTCAGCTAAGGGCACAATGTATGAATTAGTGGTTGGATCAGAATCACCATTATACTTATTGGCCAGTACAGAGAATTAAGTAAAACCACAAGTCCAAATCCCTATCTCCATCCATCGCTAATTTAGGAAAGGGCCAATTTTAGCAAGCTAGCTAGCCACTGGAAGACAACACAATGAGATGCAACAATTCAAGTTGTTTCCGTCAATGACGTATACTCTCGATGCGATTTGATAGGAGTGACGCCAAATCCAAACTGGCTTCCCTTGACACTTTTTTTTGGTGCGCCAGGACCATTCACAGTTGAGCTCACACAGTTTATCTCAATGCTGATTGGCTATTTTATACTTTTTTTATCAAGGGAGGCCAAATGCTCGCTGGCTTCCATTGCATTCAATGCTGAGGGCTGGCTTCCCTTGGCAACCATGAATACAGGCCATTGAGTTTAAGTGACCAATGTTTTTATTTCACCTTTATTTAACCAGGTAGACCAGTTGAGAACAAGTTCTCATTTACAACTGCGACCTGGCCAAGATAAAGCAAAGCAGTGCGACAAAAGCAACAACACAGAGTTACACATGGGATAAACAAACGTACAGTCAATAATACAATAGAAAATCTGTATACAGTGTGTGCAAATGAAGTAAGGAGGAAAGGCAATAAATAGGCCATAGTGGCAAAGTAATTACAATTTAGCAATTAACACTGAAGTGATATGTGCAGATGAGACTGTGCCAGTAGAAATAGAAATAGTAGAAATACTGGTGTGCAAAAGAACAGAAAAAAACAAAAAACAAATATGGGGATGAGATAGGTAGTTGGTTGGATGGGCTATTTACAGATGGGCTGTGTACAGCTGCAGCTATCGGTAAGATGCTCTGACAGCCGATGCTTGAAGTTAGTGAGGGAGATATAAGTCTCCAACTTCAGTGATCTTTGCAATTCGTTCCAGTCATTGGTAGCAGAGAACTGGAAGGAAAGGCGGCCAAGAGAGGTGTTGGCTTTGGGGATGATGAGTGAAATATACCTGCTGGAGTGCGTGCTACGTGTGGGTGTTGCTATGGTGACCAGTGAGCTGAGATACGGCAGGGCTTTACCTAGCAAAGACTTATAGATGACCTGGAGCCAGTGGGTTTGTAGCAAGGACCAGCCAACGAGAGCATACAGGTTGCAATGGTGGGTAGTATATGGGGCTTTGGGGACAAAACGGACGGCACTGTGATAGACTGTATCCAATTTGTTGAGTATAGTGTTTGAGGCTATTTTGTAAATGACATCACCAAAGTCAAGGATCGGCAGGATAGTCCGTTTTATGAGGGTATGTTTGGCAACATGAGTGAAGGAGGCTTTGTTTTGCGAAATAGGAAGCCGATTCTAGATTGGAGATTCTTAATATGAGTCTGGATGGAGAGTTTACAGTCTAGCCAGACACCTAGGTATTTGTAGTTGTCCACATATTCTAAGTCAGAACCGTTCAGAGTAGTGATGCTAGGCGGGCAGGCGGGTGCGGGCAGCGATTGGTTGAAGAGCATGCATTTAGTTTTACTAGCGTTTAAGAGCAGTTGGAGGCCACGAAAGGAGAGTTGTATGGCATTGAAGCTCGTTTGGAGGTTTGTTAACACAGTGTCCAAATAAGGGCCAGATGTATACAGAATGGTGTCGTCTGCATAGAGGTGGATCAAAGAATCACCCGCAGCAAGAACGACATCATTGATATATACAGAGAAAAGAGTCGGCCTGAGAATTGAACCCTGTGGCACCCCCATAGAGACTGCCAGAGGTCCGGACAACAGGCACTCCGATTTGACACACTGAAATCTATCTGAGAAGTAGTTAGTGAACCAGGCGAGGCAGTCATTAGAGAAACCAAGGCTGTTGAGTCTGCCGATAAGAATACGGTGATTGACAGATTCGAAAGCCTTGGCCAGGTCGATGAAGACGGCTGCACAGTACTGTTTTTTATCGATGGTGGTTATGATATCGTTTAGGACCTTGAGCGTGGCTGAGGTGCACCGTGACTAGCTCGGAAACCGGATTGCATAGCGGAGAAGGTACGGTGGGATTCGAGATGGTCGGTGATCTGTTTGTTCACTTGGCTTTCGAAGACTTTAGAAAGGCAGGGCAAGATGGATATAGGTCTGTAACAGTTTGTGTCTTGAGTGTCTCCCCCTTTGAAGAGGGGGATGACCACGGCCGCTTTCCAATCTTTAGGAATCTCAGACGATACAAAAGAGAGGTAGAACAGACTAGTAATAGGGGTTGAGACAATGGCGGCGGATAATTTTAGGAAGAGTAGGTCCAGATTGTCTAGCGCGGCTGATTTGTAGGGATCCAGATTCTGCAGCTCTTACAGGACATCAGCTGTCTGGATTTGGGTGAAGGAGAGGCGGGGGGGATTGGGCCAGTTGCTGCGGGGGGTGCAGAGCTGTTGCCTGGTGTTGGGGTAGCCAGGTGGAAAGCGTGGCCAGCCGTAGAGAAATGCTTATTGAAATTCTCGATTATTGTGGATTTATCGGTGGTGACAGTGTTTCCTAGCCTCAGTGCAGTGGGCAGCTGAGCGGAGGTGCTCTTATTCTCCATGGACTGTACAGCGTCCTAGGTTTCTAGACATGCAGAGTTAATGTGCGGGGGCACCAGTTAGTCGAGGTAATTGATGTAATATGTACATGTAGGTAGAGTTATTAAAGTGACTATGCATAAATAATAAACAGAGAGTAGCAGCAGCGTAAAAGAGGGTAGCCATTTGCAAATAGTCTGGGTAGCCATTTGATTAGATGTTCAGCAGTCTTATGGCTTGGGTAGAAGCTGTTTAGAAGCCTCTTGGACCTCTGCTACCGCTTGCCGTGCGGTAGCAGAGAGAACAGTCTATGACTAGGGTGGCTGGAGTCTTTTGACAATTTTTAGGGCCTTCCTCTGACACCGCCTGGTATAGAGGTCCTGGATGGCAGGATGCTTGGCCCCGGTGATGTACCTCCTTTTCCTGTAGCCCACAATCATCTCCTTTGTCTTGATCACATTGAGGGAGAGGTTGTTGTCCTGGCACCACATGGCCAGGTCTCTGACCTCCTCCCTATAAGCTGTCTCGTCGTTGTCGGTGATCAGGCCTACCACTGTTGTGTCATCGACAAACTTAATGATGGTGTTGGAGTCGTGTATACACGGTAGTATATACTGTTTGACAGTTATTGTCTGATAGCCTATATCTGTTTGTGCTCTCTTTCCAATTCCATTTATGTCATGTGCGTTGGCAAAACAGCACAATCCCATTTGAGATTAAAACTTGGTACAACAATAGGTCCATTAAGCTGGAACTTTGATCCAGGGGTCATCTGGGGGACTGACAGGAGAGTGATGATGCTATATAACGCATAATTTCCCTTACATGACATCAGGGCGAACAATTAAAGGTTTGTTCTCACTAAGGATGTATTCCAGTCTCCGGGGTGGGCCGTGAAACTGATCTCAGGAACGTAGTGGACAAACCATGCTGTATACATACATTCAGACACAGACACACAAATGCACATGCACACATAAGCATGCACACACACACACACACACACACACACAGAGATAGGCACACACATGCACATATAGAGACAGAGAGAGATATTGTAACTCTTGAACAATATAACATACACTCTTAGAAAAAAGGGTTGCAAAACGGTTATTCAGCTGTCCCCATAGGAGATCCCTTTCATGTTCTAGATAGCAAGTTTTTTTTCTAAGAGTGTGTAGTAGTAATGCTTATAGATATACAAATATGTAATCTGCACAAGGTGTTGTCTTCCAGGGCTATTGTTAAATGAAAGTATGTCACTTCTCCACCTCCCCTCGCTCCCTCCACTCCTACATTGTCTGCACACGTTTAACAACTGGAAGCACCATGTTTTCCTGTCACACATACACTCCTAGCGAGGCAAGGCCCTTCGAATACGCACCGTGTCATCAGTGAGGTGCTACAGCTTGTCAAGGTATAGAAGTGTCAGAGGGCCTTGACGGGACCACACGTTACCTCAGATGGAAATGACCCAATAATGTCAAAGGCTGTGAACCAGAGGCTTCCACTCTGTCCGTCCATCAGCATGGTGTCTCTGCACAATACAGTCAGTGTCCCTCTGCTGAAGCCCGTCTGAGTGTCCAGGTACTGTACACAACATCATTAGCAGCCTGTGTTACACATCGCAATGCCATGTAGGGATTGACCTCATGTTCTGAAAAATGATGCACTATTGAATTCTCATTGAAAAGCAATTGATTGATCTGTGCAGTGAGACACACATCTAGAGATAACAATGTTATGTACACACGCACGCAGAAACACACGCACACGCACACATAGACACACATACGTACACCAAATGTTTTTGTTAGGGCAAATCAAGGCTAATATTTGTAAGTGGAAATTACAACCTTTTGAAGCCTTTTTAAAACTCAAATATAATAATCTAATTAACACACACATGGAGAGAGAGAGACCCCACCCCCAGCCTTTTCAAGCTGAACCACAGTATCTACACCACAACTGACCTGAGACTGACCCAGTCTATAGGAGTGAGACTGACCCAGTCTATAGGAGTGAGACTGGCCCAGTCTATAGGAGTGAGACTGACCCAGTCTATGGGAGTGAGACTGACCCAGTCTATAGGAGTGAGACTGACCCAGTCTATAGGAGTGAGACTGACCCAGTCTATAGGAGTGAGACTGGCCCAGTCTATAGGAGTGAGACTGACCCAGTCTATAGGAGTGAGACTAACCCAGTCTATAGGAGTGAGACTGACCCAGTCTATAGGAGTGAGACTGGCCCAGTCTATAGGAGTGAGACTGGCCCAGTCTATAGGAGTGAGACTGACCCAGTCTATAGGAGTGAGACTGGGGCTGGAGGACTCCAAGGTAACAATGAAAACACAATAAATAATACATAACGTAGGAACCAACGTATGATTAAGCAGATGTTTCATAATGAAAAAGACTACAAGGATCCATGATAATGGGATGAGACCAGAGACATGATAACGGAATGAGACCAGAGACATGATAATGGGGTTGATGATGATGATCAAATCAGTCGAAAGCAGAGGGCACGTTTCGAAATCTATATTCATGTAGATCCCCTGGCTTGACATCTATGAGCCTCTGTGGAGAGAAAAGATGATTTAGAGTTGGTGCAATGTCAAAGGAACAAACCCTCATGCTTACACAGTTTACTTATATATAGACAAGAAGAATAAATCACATCAGAAGTTGAAAAAGATAAGCACAAGGACGTCGGAAGAGACAAAAAAGGAGCTATAATATATTAAATATAAAATGTTATCATTTTAATGACATCAAAAGCACTCAGGATTAATGGCGTATCAATCTGTAATTAAAGTTGTTTATCTGAGATTTAATGATATCCATGACCTGATAGAAAAATACATGAGATTATATTTTCATTAGAGTTGAACTAATGATGAGCCTGACCTCTAAAAAGAAGTACAATGTTAATAATCCAAAACAGACAGTAATCATGCTCATTACAGGAAGTACTAAGTGGTCTGTGAATCTGTTTTGCTCTGCATCATCATTACTCAACATTGCACTATATTATCTTTAGGAGGAAACAATAACAATGTCAAGATCATCAATCTAAAAAATGTATTCAACATGTTTGTCTTCTCACCCCTGATCATTTTCTTTCTTTACGGTCCTTTGTTTGAATAGGTCCATTCTTTCACTCTCAAAGAGTTTCTACTCTTATATAAGGGAATATACCTTCACGTACTCTTGTGCAAAAAATAGACAACAAAGATAGCAATAAGTACATGGATTGAGAAAACAGAGCATACAATACCCACATCTCAAATTTTTTTTTTTAAGTACAATTTTGTGTGACCTCTCTACGTCTCCCTCAACACTTATGGGTGGGCTGTCGAGAAGGGTTCACTTCAACGTTTTTCCCATCAACCCATGGCGCAAGAGATGGCACCAACACCTTCAGAGTCAGACATATGACATCTAGTGAAGCTATGCAGAGAGACAGGAAAACAAAGACTATGTGTATCTCTGTAGTGCCAGAGACTGAAACACATCCGTGTGCCAGGTTATATTCAACCTGATTTGTTAGCATTTGAACATCCTTTATGAAACCCAAAAACTCTTGGCACTTTCAATGTCATTCACAGTGAGGGGGGAGATAACAGTGAATGTCACCCTTCTCTGATCTTTCAATCATCCACTTTCAATCTATCCCTGTCCCAGGGTTTTTGAGACAGCTTGGTGATGATGCCAGTAAAATGGGATCAATAGAATAAGGGAGAAACCGACCAGACAATCTCTTACCCCCTTGAACTTATGTACTCATGATTGATTTGTCCCTTGTCTCAAGAGAGGAGGCATTACAGCAAAGGAAACATGTGGTACGGTGTGTGCGTGCGTGCATACTTGCGAGTGCATGGATGCATATGTGTGTGTGTGTGCGGGCATGCTTGCATACATGTGTTTGGGTGTGTGTGTGTGTGTGTGTGTGTGTGTGTGTGTGTGTGTGTGTGTGTGTGTGTGTGTGTGTGTGTGTGTGTGTGTGTGTGTGTGTGTGTGTGTGTGTGTGTGTGTGTGTGTGTGTGTGTGTGTGTGTGTGTGTGAGTATGTGCGTGTGTATATGACGTACTTTCACACTAAGCCCAGTGATTGATGATCTGAAGCACACACATCATCAGTAAGGCATTTGTGAGGTGTGTGAGTCAGCTATCACCCCCCTTAGTCTCCCCCAGCAGAGCCTACTGTGGCTGATTTATAGTAAATCATTAAAATCTGCTTATTATTGCAGCAGCTCATCACCCACCTCCTCCCTCAGTCCCCATAACCAGCCCCTCCCCCAACACTGCCATTGCAGAGAGAGAGAGAGAGAGAGAGAGAGAGAGAGAGAGAGAGAGAGAGAGAGAGAGAGAGAGAGAGAGAGAGAGAGAGAGAGAGAGAGAGAGAGAGAGAGAGAGAGAGAGAGAGAGAGAGAGAGAGAGACCAATTCTTCAGAGCCAGACAGGACTTGACCAGTCCTCACCCACTCTACCCTAGCCTGACACACAGAAGCCATGCAAACAAAAATGAGTCTCTAGGACGTCCCCAGAACATCCGGAAGTGATCAGGACGTTGTGTCGTGGTTTTTGTCTAGGTCTCAGCGTTTTCCCAAGGACGTTTTTAGGATGTTCTTAGGACATTGTGTCATACATTTGAGTTAATCTCATTTAAAGTAATAATTGTATCCAACTCAAAATAACAAGTTCTCCCAGCTAAGGGGTAGCATCTATTTCTCAATGTGTTGCTTGGCATGGCAAAGTAAAACATTGGCGTTTACAGAAATGTATCCCGAAGAGACACACAAACAACCACACACACTTTCATAGCCTCGCTTGTGTGACACTGACAATGCAATGTGACGACCCAATGACAGGTGTATATTTGTCAAGGACGTGGCTGTCTCTTCAAATCAAGATACAGAACCATCCACTAGAGGAAACTTTCCACTTCTGAAGGCTGGGTCTGACATGATTTCATCAAAAAACGCTCACCGGTCTGTCCCTCAATATATAAAGATGCACAATAAAAGGGTTTGAGGGTCAAGCCACATTACTAGTGTAAGACATGTCTAGTGAATATCCTAGCATCTGTACTGTCAGTTAGCATTGTATCGTCTGGTAAAATAGATTTCAATTAGAGGTCATAACTCAAAGCTGTATCACATCCCCCATGTAGTGCTTATAATGGAGTTTGCAGTGGTGCAGACGTTTATAACGCAAGACAGGTCTTATCTGCAAATAGCAGAGAGAAGGCCTCAAACCCAAATTAACTTCAGGGGTAAACAGACACGATTGGCTGAGCATTTGACTGATACTCCATGTACAAATTGAACCTAACCGATTCAATGTCTGTCGTCAGCCTATACTTTTAATGCATTTTCTGCAAAAGGTGGGTGTCACGCCCTGGCCATAGAGAGGCTTTTATTCTCTATTTTGGTTAGGCCAGGGTGTGACTAGGGTGGGCATTCTAGTTTCTTTATTTCTATGTTTTCTATTACTTTGTGATTGGCCGGGTGTGGTTCTCAATCAGGGACAGCTGTCTATCGTTGTCTCTGATTGAGAACCATACTTAGGTAGCCATTTTTTCCACCTGTCTTTGTGGGAAGTTGACTTTGTTTAGGGCACATAGCCTTTGAGCTTCACGGTTTGTTTTTGTAGTGTTTATTGTTTTGTTCGGCGTCATTTTGATTAAATAAAAGAAAATGTACGCTCACCACGCTGCACCTTGGTCCTCTCCTTTGAACAGCCGTGACAGTGGGTAAACACTCACACAGAATAAAAAAGGTGCGAAAACAGTTTTTACGTGCATTTACCCTCCACTACACCACTGGTCATTCCTGTGTATGACAATGTGCATTTATTTATGTAAATTAGGTTCATCTCCCCATTATGTACGTGGGTTTTGGAATCCAAGCATGCAAAGTTTCTCAGGGCCCTCTCTCGCTCTCTCTCTCTCTCTTTCTCCTACCTCCACCCCCTCTCTTCTCTCCCACATCAAAGCGTCTTCCCTCTTTCCAGCCTGTCTCTAAATCCCCCTGGAGGTTTAGAGCACAGGTGCAGGACTCAGGGGCTCCAGTCTGCAGGCCTGCAGCTACTGTAACAGGAGAGGAACGTACACACGGAGAATTATCCAGCCTCCATTTCTCACACTGGCATAATCCTTGTGTTTGATTTGTAATATTTTTTTATTTATCTTGAGCTTGTGTTCTTTGGCAAGCACTCAATCCCAGCCTCGGGACATGGGCGGCTGTGGGGACAAAATGTGTGCCTAGTTGCTGTTAACGGGCATTAGTTTCTTTGTAACTGTGACTAAACTCGCGCGTCTCAGTTATGTGGGAGGGAGCGTGTCTCGTTTTTTGACAGACAGGCCTTGACTGGATTCTGTACTTTAAGTCTCACACGGTCTTGTCAAACGTGTGGTATGTCAAAAGCATTCTGTACTCAGCCCCCACCCCCCCACCCGCCCTGCCTGGCCTGCATGTCTGTCAGTAAAACATGTAAAAGATGGAGAGTCATGTTGATATGTCGAACCATTATGTCCCTGAATTGTTCTAATGTATAGACCATGTTTACCTCGACAAGATGTCGCTAGTCTTGAGATCTGACATGGAGAATGTGAGTATATTCTACAGTGGGCTTGGTTTCATCACACACTCTATCCTACCTGACAACTATTTCAGTATTCAGCAGATGTCACTGCAAGTACACTGAGGGTGTGTTGAGACGTCTGAGGTTGTAAACTGTCAGGGGGGAAATCTGTTAAAACTGTGGCACTACGATGCCAACGGTCTTAAATAGTGTTTTCACAACTGTGCGAGCTAATTTTTCATGGCGGTGTTCAGTGTGAGGAACACAGTGTCTGTGTCCCAAATGGCACCCTATTCCCATAGGGCTCTGGTCAAAAGTAGTGCACTAATTATGGATAGGATTCCATTTGGGATGCAACCTGTGATTAGTGTTCCATTAGTTCTCATTACCTCTCCTGTCACAGTGTTTCCTTTACTTCCTACAGGCTGATTAGCTCAACATGACCTGTCTCTTAGAACTAAGAGTTACAGTACTGTATGTGGTGGCCAACTGGAAAGAGATCATAATGTGAATGAAAGGTTGAGTGTATTACACTTGAAAACACAATTATGACAGCGCTAACCCATATTTTAACTTGGCAAACTTTAACCTTAGTGAAGTTCTGTGGAGGCACATTTTTAAAGAGATGCTCAGAATGTGAATACTATAGTAAGTGAATGAAAGGTGGGATGAGTAGGTTTACATTACTGTAAGTTGTATTACACTTAAAAACACAGTTATGAGAGCGGTATCCCATTAAGTTACATCAACTTTAACTTGGCAAACTTTGAATGTCCTCGAGGTTCCTTCACATCTTTACTTTAGTGAGACGTGCGCACATCAGTGCTGAACATGTTATGACTATTTTCCCCATCAGATGTAGTCAAAGGTTAATTGTTTGGGAGTGAGAAATGACATTTCCTCCAGGGTCTGATGGAGACAAGGCTATTTCTGGATGTTACGCAAAATGTATTAACAAGGTAAGCATCATACATACAGGTGGAAAACAAAATACAACCCATGTTCGTGGTCTCCTCTGCTTCTGTTGAACTGAGTAGTGAACCCCTCTCAGTATGACATTGGCTTTGGTGCAAGATGACAACTGAAACATTAATCACGATTAGGAGTAATTAAAAAAGCTGATTAATGGGGTATGCTTTAAGGGAAATTGTACGTAATTAAGAGTTTGACATGACAAGGTTTGGGGTGATGTATACTGAGTCAGGTGTGTGTGTGTGTATGTAAGTTTGTTCACAGAGTTTGTTCAAAGACACAGGTTTTAATAGTCCCTCTAAACTCTGTGTCCTCTGTCACACATCACCCCACCCCAGACAGGTAGGATAGGGTAGGGTACAGCATAGCCAGGTTTGGCATGGCCTGGGCAAGGTATTAACAGGTATGACAGGTCTCTGATTACCCAGTCAGCTGGGCTTTGTCACCTGTCAGGTACAGAGATGGAGGGATGAGTGAGCAGAGAGAGGGAGGAGGAGGGAGGGAGGAGAGGAGGAGGGGGACAAGACAGAGAGGAAGAGAAGGAGTGGATTTGAGAGAATTCGAGTAATCACCAATGACAACAGACAGCACAAACATTAAATACAAAGATGCAAATAATTCCCTCATACTGAACACAAGCAAACCTCACAGGGACTTAACATATGCAAGAGTCCCCTGCAGAGTTGTTGTGATCTCCTTCAATACCAGCACAGATCATTTCCCAGAAAGACAGACAGACAGACAGTTGAAACCCAAGGAATTGTGGGGATTAAACGGCACCCATGTCTCAGAAGGGAAATGGAAGGAAAAGAAAGAAAGACAGACAGAAAGAAAGAAAGATAGAAAGAAAGAAGTGAATGTGAGGGAGGGGGAGAGTGTGGACTGCCAGGCAGTGAGGGAGAGCAGGAGAGGAGAGCTTTGACAGACATGTCTCGCCCAGGCTGACAGCTCCGTCAATAGCCCCGGGATGGCCGCCCTGATTGACAGCTAACAGGTGGCTGGCTGAATGGAGTTGTCAGACCACCTGTCAATCAAACACATCGCCGTGGTTACTGCGGCCAGCTGCAGACACACAGCTGCCCAAGGTGAGCTCTTGTTCTACAGTCTGAATGTTGGCACACTGGTGGAGCTGCAGCCTGCCTGAATCATACTAACATTACTGTAGATAGCCACTACTGTGTGTGTGTGTGTGTGTGTGTGTGTGTGTGTGTGTGTGTGTGTGTGTGTGTGTGTGTGTGTGTGTGTGTGTGTGTGTGTGTGTGTGTGTGTGTGTGTGTGTGTGTGTGTGTGTGTGTGTGTGTGTGTGTGTGTGTGTGTGTGTGTGTGTGTGTGTGTGTGCAGGGCTTACTTAATTAAAATGGGCCAATATATAGTAAGTAGGCTTATCCACTGAGTGTACACAACATTAAGAACACCTTTATAATATTGAGTTGCACCCCCCTTTTTGCCCTCAGAACAGCCTCAATTAATCGGGGCATGGACTCTACAAGGTGTCGAAAGCGTTCCACAGGGATGCTGGCCCATGTTGACTCCGATGCGTCCCACAGTTGTGTCAAGTTGGCTGCATATGCTTTGGGTGGTGGACCATTCTTGTTGAGCGTGAAAACCCCAGCAGTGTTGCAGTTCTTGACACAAACCGGTGCGCCTGGCACCCACTACCGTACCCTGTTCAAAGGCTCTTAAAACTTTTGTCTTGCCCATTCACGCTCTGAATGGCACACATACACAATCCATGTCTCAATTGTCTCAAGGCTTAAAAATCCTTCTGTGACATGTCTGCCCCCCTTCATCTACACTGATTGAAGTGGATTTGAAAAGTGACATCAATAAGGGATCATACAGCTTTCACCTAGATTCACCTGGTCGGCAGGCTATGCCATGGAAAGAGCAGGTGTTCTTAATGTTTTGTATACTCAGTGTATACATATATGGATGGTTTATCATCTTTGATTTGTAATGCATTTCAGTGCATCCATGATATCAATGAATCTACACAGTTTTCCATTTCCTTGGTTCCCCTTAATTGAGCATTGTTGCATTGTTCCACAGAAGAGGGCATGAAGCATTGGAGTTAATGGGGGATAATGATACGTGTGCGAGGCTTTACCCCCCCCCCCCCCCCCCCCCCCGAGTGGCATAGAGAGCAAATGGAAGCATTCTACTCCATTACATCTGCCATGATTACACCCTGAACATCTGGTGTAGGATTCTGACTGATAACTGTTCTGAAGAACTCATATCAGGAGATATTAACAAAAACACAGGCATTTCTACTGCATGAAAGAGCTTAGCTTGGGGGAGTTAGTTTGGTGCCTGCTCACGATCCGACAATCAGTCGGTGTTGAGCTGATAGAGTAATGTGGGTAAATATAAATCATTATGACACTGAGTATAAATGAAGTAAAAAGCACTCAATCTCTCCGTGCTACACATACCACAAAACATTTTATTATAGGCCGTTTGTTTCTTACAGATAAATATATTTTGAAGTCCACACTGGAATGTACATCAACTTTTTTCTTTATCTCTTCCAACTCCATCTCCAACAACAACCCTATCCTCCGTCTCTCATCCTTCACATGTGAAACTAAACAACGTATCAGTGATTTATAAATGTCTATATGTAGTTGCTATAACAACATCAAGTCCCACACAGTGATGTCGTGGTGATATCTCTCACAGTGGGTGTAGGCCTAGGGGCGTCTCCCAAGCCCATGGTGCTTTGGGGCAGGTAGGAGGAACCAGCGGAGCCTTCCTGGGAGGTCACAGGGGCGTTGGTATGGGTCCGTCGGAGGCGTCTGTCTGGGTACAGGCTGCTGTCGAAGGGCCTGCGGTGGACACACAGGACATGGGTTTTCAGGTTACCCTTCTGGGTGGCGCTGTAAGGGCAGTACCTGCACTGGAAAGGCTTCCCACCTGGCAGAAAGGAAAGCATTGCTTTAGACAAATCAACCTCCCAGCCCTCCCTCATTCATTGTTACTACTGCCAACTCCGTTGTGCCAACTCTTTATTGGTAATCATAAAATATTGTAGACTAAATCATAATAACACCAGCAGTGGAATAAGGGAGAAAATGATTCTGTTTGCACTTTGGGAACTCCATCCCCATGTGTTCCACATATACAGTAATTCCACCTCTGACTAGTACTACATGCTACAGGTGTGGTTTCTTCATTTTACCAGATTCTCACAGCAGGAAAACAATCCTGCAGCAACAGGAAATGTTAAATATTGTGTGGATTATAATTAATGGCCATTTGTGTAGGGTTTGATTAATTTTAGTTAGGGCAATCAAGTCAAATTACAAACTTTAGAAGCCTTTTTAAACCTCTACCTCTTTAAACACTACAAGTTTGCATTTCCTGCAACAACAGGGTGATCAAATTAAGACATCTGTACATACTACTTTCATTGGCAACAGAAGCACACACACACACACACACACACTTCCTGGGCTCATGGTGGTGATGAGTGTTGGGCTGATGAATGACAGACGTCTGCAGCTGGCTTCACTAAGGCCTGCTAAAGCTTCCTGACTGTTCCCCTCTCTCTCTCTCTCTCCTCTCTCTCTCTCTCTCTCTCTCTCTTGGATAGTCTAGCCTAGACACAAATGACCATAACACACCAATGTCCTCTATTACTTGCTTCCAGTACTGTCTTATTTAAACAAGCACTTTACACCCAATTTGAAGACCAAAGCATTGCATCTCATCTGACACATTTCCACTGGATTATACTCTGTTTTTACTTTGACACCAACACAATGTCTATTTCAGGCTCAGTTACTTCACCACTACAGCGCCATGCTTCCTTTCCTTCTAAAAACTCTGGGACTTCTTCTATCATTCATGATTACAGTAAACCGTTATGGGATGATGTCATATGACATCACTTCCCAAAACACAAGCTGCCACAACCTTTTAACCTCTCCTCCTCTCTCTTCTCCTGTAGGCTATGAAACTGAAAGCTCTCTTTCACATCTACATAAAAAGTCATTTTGGGGAAAAATGTAAAAAGCCCACAGAAGGTGTTGGGCAATAAAAGTTAATGCTCCATCTGTTGGTGTATAATAACCTGCTGGTTATAAAGGACAGCAGTACAGGAAATGAGACTGAGTGACACATCTGAATACCCTCTGAATATCACTAACCTGTCTGTCTGATAAGCAACATATGTCTGAATATCACTGACCTGTCTGTCTGATATACAACATGTCTGAATATCACTGACCTGTCTGTCTGATATACAACATGTCTGAATATCACTGACCTGTCTGTCTGATATACAACATGTCTGAATATCACTGACCTGTCTGTCTGATATACAACATGTCTGAATATCACTGACCCTTCTGTCTGTTATACAACATGTCTGAATATCACTGACCTGTCTGTCTGATATACAACATGTCTGAATATCACTGACCTGTCTGTCTGATATACAACATGTCTGAATATCACTGACCTGTCTGTCTGATATACAACATGTCTGAATATAATCTTGGAAACCCAGAATTAAAATCTTGCATAAATGCACTAGATGTTACGTACTCTGTCCATGAAAGACTATTCTGAATATCACTGACCTGCCTGTCTGAATATCACTGACATGTATGTCTGAATATCACTGACCTGCCTGTCTGAATATCACTGACCTGCCTGTCTGAATAACACTGACATGTCTGTCTGAATATCACTGACCTGCCTGTCTGAATATCACTGACATGTCTGTCTGAATATCACTGACATGTCTGTCTGAATATCACTGACCTGCCGGTCTGAATATCACTGACATGTCTGTCTGAATATCACTGACCTGCCTGTCTGAATATCACTGACATGTCTGTCTGAATATCACTGACATGTCTGTCTGAATATCACTGACCTGTCTGTCTGAATATCACTGACATGTCTGTCTGAATATCACTGACCTGTCTGTCTGAATATCACTGACCTGCCTGTCTGAATATCACTGACCTGCCTGTCTGAATATCACTGACCTGCCTGTCTGAATATCACTGACCTGCCTGTCTGAATATCACTGACCTGCCTGTCTGAATATCACTGACCTGCCTGTCTGAATATCACTGACCTGCCTGTCTGAATATCACTGACCTGCCTGACTGAATATCACTGACCTGCCTGTCTGAATATCACTGACCTGCCTGTCTGAATATCACTCACATGCCTGACTGAATATCACTGACCTGTCTAATTGACACTGGGAGCTAAGATATAATTACTTTACTAATTTAAAAGCTTTGCCATTGTATTGGAAGAAGAAGAAAAAAAACATTTAAACCCTGACTTGGCAAGACTGACTTGGCAGTTTAGGGATGTAATATATAGTTTAATGCAGAATTAAATGTGTTTGGAACAGGTCAGGGCAGTACATTTGGTTAACCATATGTTTCAAGGAAATCAAATTACTACCAAATTTACTTTTTTCTTAGAACCATTACAAAATGCAAGTAATTTTTTTCTTCCACATTAAGCAACATCAGCAAATAATACGATGTATAGCCAGTCTTATCCGTACACGTATAGTGCTTTCCCTATCTCTCCCCTCTTTCTCTCTCCTCTTCCTGTGTCGTACATTCTTTCTTCCTGGTATTTCCCTCCCACTGGAGGAGAGGGGAGGTCCAGGACAGGGCAACCTCCAAATAAGTTCCATTAATCACAGGCCACAGTCTAATGTAACTAATATTTTACAATTAGAGGAGACAGGACTGAGCCCAGAGCCATCCATCTCCCCAGCACATGATCATCCATTCATAGGCTACACACTAGCCTGAGACCAGACCAGCTCACACACACATTTACCAGGAAACAAGAAAGGATGGAAGAAGGGGAGGGAGAGGGAGAAAGTGTATGTGTGAGCGTGTGTGTGTGTTGCAGGCAGAGATAATGACCATGATGACAGTGGCGGGGCTGTGGGGGCCAGAGGAGCTGAATGGTGACGGATGACACAGCGCGGAGCTCTGATGGCACACAGACAGTGAGTGATGACTGCACATCATTCCCAGCGCTCCACCCTTCATTATCTCTATGGGGAGACCCAGTCACAAAGGCAGCCCGCTCTGCCTGCCCTCTCTCTGCCCTCAAACGACATCTGCTCATAGAGACAGCCACACTAGCCTTCTTCTTTCACCTCTCTGTCTCGCCATCTATCTCCATCTATGCTCCCTCTCTCGCTCTCATTCTCACTCTGTGTTTCTCTGTCTCTCTCTGTCATCCTTTCAGTAGAGGGTTTACACCCGGCAGACAATGAGGTAATGACTCTATCCCCTTTCAAATCAGCTCTTTTCTTTCTTTTTCTTTCTTTCATTCTTAGATAATCCGCTCTGTATCAATCTACTCATATTTACCAAGCCTCACGTGTTGGGAGGCCCAATCTGATGTCTCCCATATGTGGAGGATGTGGTATGCAAGAGTCGCTGTCCTCTCATCTATTCTCTCATATAGGATGAAACTCCTTTGTCAATAACATTCCGTATATACTGCATTATCTAATGACACATTAAATAGCAACGGACAGTGAACTAACGTGTAAATATTTCCTAACATGGCATGATGCCTTGAGCAAAGTAAATATGTAACCACAGCTATATGATTATATCGCCATCTAGTGGCCATGGTTGGGAGATGTAGTGACAGGGCATTAGCCATGAGGGAGGACTCTATATGAAACTAATGAGCATGCAGACAGATTCATCCAGGGGTCACCATCTGGCCAATTACCACTGTTGGCACACTGTGTCCGACCTGAACTGTCATCGCACACACATCGCAAATCACTCCATGTCCACGGTGCCCTGCAATATGTCACAGAGTGACTAGACCTAGACCACATTATGGGGACATAGGGATAGGAGGCAGTTACTTGACAACGCCACCTAGTTAATACTGCAAACAGGGCAGGCAGAAGCAGTTTGCGTGATGAGAACAATGTCTGACTGGCCACCTGCTTGTTGTTTGTAGTTAGAGCAGCCAAGTCACCAGTGATACAAGTCAGTATTCGATGTCCATCCATGTCTGAGGACGTTGGGAGATAATGTGGAAACCAGCCACTAGGGGGCAACAGTGAGCGCTGTTACCTTCAAGTAGGTTTCGTAGGTTTCGTAAGCATCTGCCTCTGGTGCCAAAGGTTGTATGTTTGGATCCAGCGATAGAAGGTTGTTATTGAAATTATTTCAATAAAGTAAGACTGGAATTTATATATAAACGCCTGGAATATTTCCATTTTGGAGAATCTCTTATAAAATGGATTAAAGTTATGTATAGTAACCCTAGGTGTAGAATAGTAAATGGTGGCTACTTCTCAGAAAGTATTAAAATGTCAAGAGGAGTAAAACAAGGTTGTCTATTTATTATGGCCATTGAAATGTTAGCTATTAAAATCAGATTCAACAATAATATCAAGGGGTTATAAATCAAGGGCTATTTGGAGTATCTAGATACTTTTTGTAACCTCTCTGGATTACAACCAAATTATGATTGGATTGGTATTGGACCACTAAAATATACAACTTTTACATTACCGCGTAGTTTACCCAAATAATTGTCTGCCGGTGATGTGGACATACTCGGTATACATATCCCGAAAGAAAGAAATGATCTCACAACAATCATTTTATTTACCGCCTTTTTCTCCCCAATTTCGTGATTGCGATCTTGATTCATCGTTGCAACTCCCCATTGGGCTCAGGAGAGGTGAAGGTGGAGTCATGCATCCTCCAAAACATGACCCGCCAAACCAGACTTCTAAACACCCGCTCTCTTAACCCAGAAGCCAGCTGCACCAATGTGTCGGAGGAAACACCGGTCAACTGACGATTGAAGTCAGCACGCAGACGCCCGGCCCACCACAAGGAGTCGCTAGAGCGCGGTGAGTCAAGTAAAGCCCCTCCAGCCAAACCCTCAGCCTCGGATCGAACCCCAGGCTGTAGTTGACGCCACAACACTGTGATGCAGTGCCTTAGACCCCTGCGCCACTCGGGAGGCCACCACAATACATTTTTTATAGAAAGTTAGCAAAAATAGATACGATTTTGCTACCATGGAAAGGAAAATACCTGTCTATTTGTGGAAAAATCCCCCTGATTAACTCTTTAGTCATATCCCAGCCTATTTATAAAATGAATTCGGAGGGCAGAAATGATTAACTATTAAAGCATTAGACCTCTCACTTAAGGCTTCAGTCATACAAAAGTTATACTTAAATCCGAACTGGTTCTCTAGCAGATTAGTAAGAATGTCTCACCCCATGTTCAAGAATGGCCTTTTTCCCTTTATTCAGATTACAACCTCTCACTTTCGGGGATTTGAAAATGAAGTCATCTCCAAAATATCGCAATTTTTAAAACAAATAAATTATTTCACCAACTTGGGACATTTTGTTAGTCCCCATGAGGTCAAATGCTATTTCTAGGGGGTTTAGGGCAAAGGTTAGAATGAGTGTTAGGGTTAGAATTACGTTAAGGGTTAGGGTTAGTTTTAGGGTTAGGGTCAACGGTTAGGTTTTTTGGTTAGGGTAAGAGTACGGGTTAGTGTTAGAGGTTAGGGCAAATAGGATTTTGAATCGGACTGAATTGTGTGCCCCCACAAGGTTAGCTGTCTGTACAAGACCGCGTGTGTGTGTGTAACGATGTGCGCTGAGTGTCGGGAAGCAAGTTCAGGGAGTGAGTGTTTTAATAAATAAACACAACATAATACAAAATAAGAAACACGAACAATGCACAGGAACAGAAACAATAACGCCTGGGGAAGGAACCAAAGGGAGTGACATACAGTTGAAGTTGG
Source organism: Salvelinus alpinus (assembly GCF_045679555.1). Lineage (NCBI taxonomy): Eukaryota > Metazoa > Chordata > Actinopteri > Salmoniformes > Salmonidae > Salvelinus > Salvelinus alpinus. The sequence goes on from NC_092100.1 coordinate 47,122,508, forward strand.
AAGTTTACATACACTAAGGTTGGAGTCATTAAAACTCGTTTTTCAACCACTCCACAAATGTATTGTTAACAAACTATCGTTTTGGCAAGTCGGTTAGGACATCTACTTTGTGCATGACACAAGTAATTTTCCCAACAATTGTTTACAGACAGATTATTTCACTTATAATTCACTATATCACAATTACAGTGGGTTAGAAATTCACATACACTAAGTTGACTGTGCCTTTAAAGAGCTTGGAAAATTCTATAAAATGATGTAATGGCTTTAGAAGCTTCTGATAGGCTAATTGACATCATTTGAGTCAATTGGACGTGTACCTGTGGATGTATTTCAAGGTCTACCTTCAGACTATGTGCCTCTTTGCTTGACATCATGGGAAAATCAAAAGAAATCAGCCAAGTCCTCAGAAAACAAAATTGTAGACCTCCACAAGTCTGGTTCATCCTTGGGGACAATTTCTAAAGCCTGAAGGTACCACGTTCGTCTGTACAAACAATAGTACGCAAGTATAAACACCATGGGACCACGCAGCCGTCATACCGCTTAGGAAGGAGACGCGTTCTGTCTCCTAGAGATGAACGTACTTTGGTGCGAAAAGTGCAAATCAATCCCAGAGCAAAAGCAACGGACCTTGCTGGAGGAAACGGGTACAAAAGTATCTATATCCACAGTAAAACAAGTCCTACATCAACATAACCTGAAAGGCCGCTCAGCAAGTAAGAAGCCACTGCTCCAAAACTGCCATAAAAAAAGCCAGACTATGGTTTGCAACTGCACATGGGGACAAAGATCATACTTTTTGGAGAAATGTCCTCGGGTCTGATGAAACAGAAATAGAACTGTTTGGCCATAATGACTACTGTTATGTTTGGAGGAAAAAGGGGGAGGCTTGCAAGCCGAAGAACACCATTTCAACCATGAAGCACGGGGGTGACAGCATCATGTTGTGGGGGTGCTTTGCTGCAGGAGGGACTGGTGCACTTCACAAAATAGATGGCATCATGAGGATGGGAAATTATGTGGATATATTGAAGCAACATCTCAAGACATCAGTCAGGAAGTTAAAGCTTGTTCGCAAATGGGTCTTCCAAATGGACAATGACCCAAAGCATACTTCCAAAGTTGTGGCAAAATGGCTTAAGGACAACAAAGTCAATGTATTGGAGTGGCCATCACAAAGCCTTGACCTCAATCTTATAGAAGAATTGTGTGCAGAACTGAAAAAGTGTGTGCGAGCAAGGAGGCCTATAAACCTGACTCAGTTACACCAGCTCTGTTAGGAGGAATGGTGCCAAAATTCACCAAACTTATTGTGGGAAGCTTGTGGAAGGCTACCCGAAACATTTGACCCAAGTTAAACAATTTAAAGGCAATGCTATCAAATACTAATTGAGTGTATGTAAACGTCTGACCCACTGGGAATGTGATGAAAGAAATAAAATCTGAAGTAAATCATTCTCTCTACTATTATTCTGACATTTCACATTCTTAAAATAATGTGGTGATCCTAACTGACCTAAGACAGGGAATATTTACGAGGATTAAATGTCAGGAATTGTGAAAAACTGAGTTTAAATGTATTTGGCTAAGGTGTATGTAAACTTCCAAAGCATCCTTCACCCATGATGCCAAACATACCCTCGTAAAACTGACTATCCTACCGATCCTTGACTTTGGCGATGTCATTTACAAAATAGCCTCCAACACTCTACTCAGCAAATTGGATGTAGTCTATCACAGTGCCATCCGTTTTGTCACCAAAGCCCCATATACTACCCACCACTGCGACCTGTATGCTCTCATTGGCTGGCCCTTGCTTCATATTGGTCGCCAAACCCACTGGCTCCAGGTCATCAATAAGGCTTTGCTAGGTAAAGCCCTGCCTTATCTCAGCTCACTGGTCACCATAGCAGCACCCACCCGTAGCACGTGCTCCAGCAGGTATATTTCACTGGTCATCCCCAAAGCCAACTCCCCCTTTGGCCGCCTTTCCTTACAATTCTCTGCTGCCAATGACTGGAACGAATTGCAAAAATCACTGAAGCTGGAGTCTTCTATCTCCCTCACAACTTTAAGCATCAGCTGTCAGAGCAGCTTACCGATCATTGCACCTGTACACAGCCCATCTGTAAATAGCCCACCCAACTACCTCATCCCCACATTGTTATTTTTTTTTTCTTCTCCTTTGCACCCCAGTATCTCTACTTGCACATTCATATTCTGCACATCTATCACTCCAGGGTTTAACTGCTAAATTGTAATTATTTCACCACTATGGCCTATTTATTGCCTTACCTCCCTAATCTTACTACATTTGCACACACTGTATATAGATTTTTCTATTGTGTTATTGACTGTAGGTTTGTTTATCCCATGTGTAACTCTGTGTTGTTGTTTGTGTCGCACTGCTTTGCTTTATCTTGGCCCGGTCGCAGTTGTAAATGAGAACTTGTTCTCAACTGGCCTACCTGGTTAAATAAAGGTGAAATAAAAAATAAAATACCAGTAGATGGCGTAGTATAGGCTTGGGCCTTCAGCAAATGATTTGTCTGAGAATGATAAAGACACAAATGAGCCTTGTCTAGAATAACCGACTGAGCTGCAAAATAGAAAGTATTTATGTTTTAGGCTAGGCCTATTCCGTTATCTAAATATGCCATGCTGTTGTGTATTATTTAATAGCCATATAATTGTACAATTAATTTTTATAGCCGTGTGGGGCTACTGTGGTGATCATGTAACTTAATGAATCACACTTTTTCCAGGATTTGGGAGCACGGACTGTAGGCCTTATATTAGGCATTATGACTGTTGTATTTGTGAATTCCACTCTGTATGGAGGCTTGTTATAGCCGTTTGCATTGCACAACCCCATCACGCAGAGGCTATAACCATATCAATAAATGATACAAAACTAAATATTGATTAAGTATTGGCTATAACCTGTCCTGAGCGAAATAGCCAAGGGGCCCCAAATGGTCAAAACTATCCATGGCCTATTCTTATTGCCAGATCTGTTGTCCCTATCAGCCACTGCATGTGCTTCTTCAAGTATTTTGTATTTGGATATGCCTAAATAAAACATTGACCTGAAGTGATAGGCTAAAGAACTTTAGAGAATTTCGATAGTTTTGAATACACACATGGATTTCAACAAACAAATGGATAAGACTGTTCTATTCTCTTTGATTTAGTTCCTATTGCAACTCAGACAAATGACTGAATTGATGACATACTGACTGAACTGAATAAAATATGAATTAAATGTTCAAATATGTTGGAATGATGAGTTGCAGGCATCATGCATGCTCTGCACTTTATTTGGCTAGTAGGCAAATAGGCCCACATTAGGGTATAATGACTCCATGGCTGCAGGCCTACAGAAGGGCATCCTTTTAGGCTGAGCTTTTCTTAAGGCGCATTGTGCTGTAGTGCTGCATGAGATCACCAGCTCTTCAACTGGCCAGCAGTGTCACGGTGGCGGGAAGAGCCTATACGAGACTAAGACCACTGCAACAGAGTTATTGTAAAGTGTGGAAGTAAGTTTATGTCAGACTTAGCCTCTGTTTAACCTCTCTCTTGTTCATTTCAATGTCCATATGTTCATGACCCGATTCATATAAATCGTGTCAAAATATTTAAAAAATTTAAAAAATCATATTAACCCCTCCTACAGAATATGCTTTGGCAAGATTTTGAGTGATGAAATAAATAAATAAATAAATATTCTATAAAAAATATTTTGAGTGGCAAAGATTCCAGTGGTCATGCATAATTCATAGATTCACCAAACATCTGTTATTATTCTGTTTCATTATTCCTGGTAGATACTACTGGTTATGATTGCAGACAGAGTCCAGAGAATAGGATGGTGCAATATTGAATTAGTCATATTTTGATGCAGGTGCATGCATGGGGATGTCCACGTCACCCAGAGATATGTCCATGCTGTAGAGATACACCTGGCGGACCTAGCGACTCACTGTCGTAGGCATAATACAGCTAGTGCTATCTAGACTTGTGCTGGCAAACAAATCCATTACATTAGCTACCTAAATGTTAAGTAAACTCAGCTGAGGAGTAATAGAGACTTTTAACTTGAAAACATGCAGGATACCTCTTTCAGGTTTCCCTAACTTCCGTTTTTTTATACATTGTTATGCTTGTTTGCATAGCACTCCTCACTCGTTTGGTGTACTTTTTTTTAACTGCCAAAACTCTGAAAGCTATTATTGTACTTCAGAATTGCAACACAAGATTTGTTCAAGCCTTAAATGTTTGTCCGTAATTGTAGCATTGTAGTTTGTATGTTCACATATGAAATTTCACGTTTATGTTTCACGCATTGCCATTGCTTTTCTTTTACGATCCTAACAATTTACGCATGGATTTTCTTACGATCCTAACGATATGTACATTTTGGCAGGTATCTAGCTCCATACATCTCTCCCTGTCAAACATATGTGCAGTGTATTTTCGTTTGCAGGATAGGTTAAGCGCAGTTTCGACATGGTGGGATCTTTTTGTGTCAGTATAATTAATTGTTCAAGAAATGGCGGTGGAAATGCCTTTATGTGCAAATATTGATATAATAACCATCATATTGAAAGTAAACTTGGAGTCACACGATGATATGTAGTCCTCCCACTACGACTTGGAAAAGCATGCAGTTTATTTGTCTACATATGAAATAAGTTATGATGAACTTCACAGGGGGGTGAAAGTGCACGGTGTTGAGTTTGATGCATCTTACCAATCAATATCGAGAGTCTTATTCTGGTGACATGATGATCAATGCTTGACTGCCGTTTGACAAATACAAACAATGTCATAATAATAATGTCCATAATAATCTCATCATGTAGGTAGCCTACCCGCACTGTATCTGCCAGCTGTTGGTAAGAGCTCATGTGCCAAGACCAGCGTTTGCACATTTGCAATGTAATGCAACAGTTTCTGTGACAAAATCAAATAGGGTTGAACGTGCAATGGAAACCCATTTAACTTGTATTTTTTATTCGGTACGTTGGAATTTAACCGCAAAAGTGATTTTTTATGTGCTCTACGTCATCACGCACAGCCTTTTATCCAACAATAAGACAGTTTGATGGAAACACATCTCTAGTAGGAAAATGCGCATATTGTTTTATGCAGATTTTAGAATATTCGTATGAAAATCTGTTGCCAAGTAGATGGACACCTAGCTCCTGACACATTTGTTCATGTGTCATTAGTGCTGGTGGCCTGTGTTCGAGACTCGCTATGGGAATCACCCTACTCTCATATTCTTAGCAAAATTGTATATGTGGTGTATATATTTTTTAAAGACCATAGAGTTCTCTTTGAGATGCTCAGCTATATAGAATTAATACATACTATTAATTCATGAGATAATGGAAATGTGGTCATAATTCGTGCTCAAGGGGAAATCCTTCACATTCCCATTTTTCAATGACAAACTCATTTAGATCAGAGAGGTGTGTTGTAACTGTTGCTAAATAATGACATTAACATATTTAGCTAAGAATATGAGAGTAGGGTGATTCCCATAGCGAGTCTCAAACACAGGCCACCAGCACTAATGACAAATGCCCTAACCACTGTCCCAATATGAGATATGTCTAGGTCATGCTTATTGGGCCAGTATAGTTAGACCCTGTACTGTCCAGAAGAAACCCTACCCCTCCTCCCTAGGCAATTGGGTAGATCTGAAACAACTTGATAAGTGTAAGGCTGTAAGCAATAGGATGAATGCACTTTGAAGTAAATCTCAGCTCTGTTAATAGTAAACTCAAGAAAAACTTTTATTGATCGTAGTGATTCAGAAGTATCATTAAAACAGGTTAATGTGCCCCACCAACATTAGACAACTATACTGAAAGCCCTTCAATTGCTGAAATACGTCAATGAAATAAATGATGAGACTAGTCAGATGAACTCGTACATGACATGGACATGGTGGCGTAGCAGGAAGATCGGCGCACCGTGAACCAAGAGGTTGTGAGTTTTAATCCCAGGTGAAGACTGTTGAATAATAATTACTTTAGAAATGAACATGCACAATTTTATAATTTATGTCAAAGTGTGTCAGTTGAAAACACCGTAGGTGTCAGTATCTCTAACCTTGCCGGCAGAAAAAGAGCTACGAATGGATCAGTGGTTCACCAATCAGGGCCTTGACTGGCCCCGGCAACAGTAACAAGGCGTGATGTGTAATGATACCATTTTCTGGTGGGGAGAACGTTTCTTTGGTTCCATCAGGCGACGTCATGACAACTGATACACAGAAATGTTTTTGCAACGTTCCCATGAAACGTGTCTAGAACATTAATATCTTGTGTTCTGAGAACATGGCAACCATGTACTGTGTATGTTTGGTGGGACGTTAATGGAATATTTTCCTAACCCTCCGAAAACTGGACATGCATGTTCTTGCAACATCCCATGAAACGTATCTAGAACATTAGTATTGTATATTCTGAGAACATGGTAACCACAATCTGGGTATGTTCTGTTTGACATTCTACAAAGGGTGGGTCTAATTCTGAATGCTGATTGGTTAAAAGTGCATTCCAGCCGGTGTCTATTCCACAAGTTAACACCCCTATTTAGTCTGTTCCATCTGTTCCATCCACTGTCTCATCAGCCCAGGCACGGAAGTTCTAAACTTGATCTCCACTATAAATGGAACATTTAGAACGAACGACTGGGTCGCGTCCATAGACACAGAACAAAAAGACTGAATGACTGGGTGGCGTCTCTGGCAACCGAACTAATAGAACGAACAATCAGCCGGCTTGGCTTTGGTAGCAACCCTAGATTTGTTTCGGGACTATATCTTGTGGAACGATGAAATAGTATGAATAAATTAATCAAAATAACATTTTTTATGAAAATATGTCAATCATTATTTGAATATGTTGGTAACCTGTTGTATAAAGTGATAATGCCCTCGAAGCCAGTGTTTGGAGGATATATCGGCATGGTTTGCCAGCCCTCAACTTCGTATCGGGCTTAACAACACCCGTGACAATATATCCTCCAAACACTGGCTTCTCGGGCATTATCACTTAATTAAGGGAATGTTCTCCTAACTATGACACCAAAACATGCTAACATAGAATGTTCTCCTGACTAACAGAATACTGGAAATTCAAACATTAGAGGAACATTACGGGTAACAGTACAAAAACATTCTCTCTACCCTAGAATTATTAGCTGGGATACTGTACACTTTTGAAAGCAGTAAGTCACACAAGAACAGAACAGATGTTGTGCCCAAACAGAGTTGACAGGCACTTTAATGTCTTTAAAGAGCATATTGTGTGTCATATTGTGTTTCTGCATCAGATGGATCAGAATGACAGAGTTTCGAGCTGCACTCATATTACATGCATATAATATCAAAGGATCCCAGCTGTCTGAAAGATCTCTCTAGAGAGCCAGGTGATTAAATCTTGCTCTCTGCAGGCGTATCACACAAGAGTTAAGCCACTCCATCAAATGGGTCCCATTGCCTGGGTGATTTGTTACTGATCAGATGGTGAAATTGTATCTTCCTCTAAGTGGGGATGTAATCAGTGCCACACACCTATGACTCCAATACCCTTGTTTTAGTCCTTCTGAGAATCACAATCAAAAGTGTTTAAACTAACTGCAGTGCAACCGTTTCCTCTGACACATTGTCTGCTGAGGTAAGCCTATCTACCTAATGAAACAGTGTTCTTAAGATCCAAACATATAGGAGAGGATAGTATAGGAAAGGCATATGATGTTATAAGGAGGCAGGATCACTACTTGACCACTAGATGGCGTTGAACGCTCATGTAATATGAAGTTACTACGGGGAAAGAGTAAGATTAGGAGACAGAGGTACAGATGACATCATTCATGGGGTAGAGAGAGAGGCACTCACCTGAAGTCTCTGCTCTCTCCATGGGCCCTCCACCGCCACCATTCAAGCTGGCTGCATGGCCGTTGAGGAGCATGTGGTTCTGGCCCCTGGAAGACTGGAGGACTGACAGGAGGTTTCTGTGGAGGTGGTGGTGGTGAGGAGTCGGCACTGGCTTCAGCAGCTCCAGAGGAGAGAGGAGAGGCTGGATGACCGACCTGTCCCACTGGCCCTGCTTCTCCTGGGGACACTGAAGGGCCTCACTGGGCCCATGGGGAAGGCCAACCATCATCTCTGTCATCTTCTCACTCAGCCGTGCTTCGCTGCTGCTACTCTTCATTATCCTTAGTTTGTTGAATTCCTCTTCCTCCTCAACTTTGTTAAACGCATGGCTCTCGAGTGCACAATCCTCATTGTGAGCTGAGAAGTCATAGTTGTGTTGGTCGTCCTGCTCTGTGGGCATCTCCAGGTCACCAGTGCCAGATCCAATCTCTGACTGTTCAGCCGTGTGTTGCCCAGTGTGTGCCTGGAGCCTGTTGCTATTGGAGGAGAGGGAGCCATTACACACACTGCTGTGCTGCTGGAATAACCCAGTCAATCCCCCTTGAGACCTGTCCATGTGGGCTGAGCCAGCCTGAGGCGACAGCACCCAGTCTGGCCTGAGAGACAGATCCAGAGGCTCATACTGGGACTTCCTGGTCCTGGGTGTGACTGCAGAGCCACCAGTACCTGTCTCCCCCTCACTGTCCCGGTCACTCCCCTTGACTCCAACACGGTCCTCCCCCTCAGAGCTCCCCTGTCCTCCCCCCCGAGTGCTGACCATACCTCCCCCTGCCCTCCTCTTTCTGTCCCCTCTCAGAACACTTGATGTCAGGCCATTGATGAAGGTCTGTATGGATTGATGAAGACCTTGTGGCTTCACACTCTTGTCCTCCATAGCTGGAGGTCCTCCATAGGCCTGGTGCAGGTTGGAAGGGTTAGGCAGATTGGGTGCTAGCCTGTCCATGTGCAGAGTAGTTGGGTTTCTCCTGTTCTCATCAGGATCCTCCAGCCCACTGTAGAGGTCAGAAGTAGGGCTCCGGTCCTTGGGGCTGGGGGGCTGTGGGGACGAGGGGTCTATGTTGTCCCTGGTGTCATGGTTCCACTGGGGGTGGTGGTGGAGGTGGTAGCCTTCCAGACGGTAACTGAGAGAAACTGACTGTGGGCTGGTGTAGTCACTGGGGGGACAGCTGTAGGCCTTCTCCTCACCTGTTAGAGCTACAAGACAGAACAACGGCACAGCCTGAATCAGACAGTCTCGATTACCAATCTTTCACATTCATATTTCTCTGGATAGTTGTCAGTATGTGCTATATTTCAGAGACAATTGTCTGACTTGTACAACTAAATCATCGGCAATTCTGAAAACCAACCTAAAGAACCTGAGCGATTGGATCATCTCTGTGAACTTGGGAAATGTGTGTGTAAATATGGTCGCCATGTCTGAACATGAACAATGTGTGCAGCGCCACACAATACTGAGTTGAATGATTTAAGTTGTGCTCTGCAGTAAATCAGGCTTGTAATCAGCTTTCAGGCCAAGCGATGCATCATCGCACAGTATGGAGTGCAGAGCACCATACGCAATGAATTTACTCAAAGATGTTAGCAGCAAATAAGATTCTTTATAATGACATACTGTAGTAGCTATCTTCTAAATGAAATGAAAGAGGGGCACATGTTGCAGACAGAGGGCCCCATTCTATTGAAAGCAACTAACTGGGTTTCCAAGTCAAAAAGAACATTCTTTCTCTGCAACGAGAGAGAATTTCAGTTCATTTTTGCAGAGTGAGGAAAATTATATTATTGGCTTTTCCCCATAAACTTGGTGAGCAACTTGGATTGACGTCTCACCTGTACGATGTTCATATCAGGCCAAAGTCACATGTCCATGAAGCTTGTGTTAAAGTCATTTGTGTACCTGTCCTAATATGGACTCTGTATACATGAACATTTCCCACCATGTGTCATGTTAGGTTGAGCTGTGTAATAACAGCCTTTCCTATAGGGTTACATAAACTTCCATAATTTTGAGTTAGTGCTTGTCTGAGAGATCCTTGGCTGTGTCCCAAATGGCACCACATCCCCTATATAGTGCACTACTTTTGGCCAGGGCTCTGGTCAAAAGTCGTGCTGTATATAGAGCATAGTATGCCATTTGAGACACACCGCTTCAATTCCTCTGTCTTTAAGCAGCCCAGCTGTTTCGGTGCCATTCCAATTACTGTAAAAGTCATCCGCCGCCATTAAGCCACAAATATTGGCAGTTTATTGTCCAACACTCTCCTGGCATTTGAAGGTCAGGTCATATATTATACTGTGTCTTTTAGGGATGTGGCGTCTGGGATGGCGAGATAAAGCCCAGCGCTGTTCATTTAATTCTATGCATATTGATGCCTTATTGTTCTTCTTTAATGGACTAATATCTGACTTACAACAGTGATTCCTTCCCCTTGGCTGAAATATACATTTTATAACAACCCCAGATCAGACCTGACCCTGAGGAATTTCTCCCTGAGGTCAATCTCTAATGATCTAGAGTTGTTTGTTATGCTGTCTCCAACTTTAATACTAACACCATCCATCATTTAATGATAAATGATTTTATTTTTAAAGAGCCTTTCTTTAAATATCAGAATTTTAAACGACATAATATAGCTAGAGGAGAGAGGAATATGAATGAATTGGATGGAGCAGATAATAAAGCCCCACACTAATAATGAGGTAGAAAGCACTGCTAGTCACATATAAATGACCTTGAACTACACACAGTCAACTACACACAGTGTGTGTGTGTGTGTGTGTGTGTGTGTGTGTGTGTGTGTGTGTGTGTGTGTGTGTGTGTGTGTGTGTGTGTGTGTGTGTGTGTGTGTGTGTGTGTGTGTGTGTGTGTGTGTGTGTGTGTGTGTGTGTGTGTGTGTGTGTGTGTGTGTGTGTGTGTGTGTGTCCAGCCAGGACAGTGAGCAGGTAAGGAGCCTCCTCAGAAACACCACACCCATTGTCTCCCCACTGGGCACAGACGTCAGTTCAACGCATAGTTTTGATTTACATTAGATTGAGTTGTCAACTAACGTGAATAACAAAAAATGTTACTATGTTATTCGATTTAGGTAAAAATTCCATTACCTTGATCCAATCAGTTTTCCAAGTTGATTCAATGTCCTCACATTGAAAATGTTGGTTGAAATCAAGTGGAAATAACGTTGATTCAACCAGTTTTTGCCCAGTGGGTCCAGTAACAAAAACACCTCCTACTGCTTAACGGCCGTCTTTCAGACAGACAGACACACTAGCTAGGTTTCTATCCAATTGGTGACAGATTTTCATGAAAATATTAAAACATTTGCATGATGAAAATATGCGCATATTCACACCAGTAGTGTATTTTCACCAAACTGGCTTGTTGCGGATAAAATAAAATAAACATTACCATGAAATTACCAGCAGGCCTAAAACGCAGAACACAGACATACAGTGGGGAGAACAAGTATTTGATACACTGCCGATTTTGCAGGTTTTCCTACTTACAAAGCATGTAGAGGTCTGTAATTTTTATCACAGGTACACTTCAACTGTGAGAGACGGAATCTAAAACAAAAATCCAGAAAATCACATTGTATGATTTTTAAGTAATTAATTTGCATTTTATTGCATGACATAAGTATTTGATCACCTACCAACCAGTAAGATTTCCGGCTCTCACAGACCTGTTAGTTTTTCTTTAAGACGCCCTCCTGTTCTCCACTCATTACCTGTATTAACTGCACCTGTTTGAACTCGATACCTATATAAAAGACACCTGTCCACACACTCAATCAAACAGACTCCAACCTCTCCACAATGGCCAAGACCAGAGAGCTGTGTAAGGACATCAGGGATAAAATTGTAGACCTGCAAAAGGCTAGGATGGACTACAGGACAATAGGCAAGCAGCTTGGTGAGAAGGCAACAACTGTTGGCGCAATTATTAGAAAATGGAAGAAGTTCAAGATGACGGTCAATCACCCTTGGTCTGGGGCTCCATGCAAGATCTCACCTCGTGGGGCATCAATGATCATGAGGAAGGTGAGGGATCAGCCCAGAACTACACGGCAGGACCTGGTCAATGACCTGAAGAGAGCTGGGACCACAGTCTCAAAGAAAACCATTAGTAACACACTACGCCGTCATGGATTAAAATCCTGCAGCGCACGCAAGGTCCCTCTGCTCAAGCCAGCGCATGTCCAGGACCGTCTGAAGTTTGCCAATGACCATCTGGATGATCCAGAGGAGGAATGGGAGAAGGTCATGTGGTCTGATGAGACAAAAATATAGCTTTTTGGTCTAAACTCCACTCGCCGTGTTTGGAGGAAGAAGAAGGATGAGTACAACCCCAAGAACACCATCTCAACCGTGAAGCATGGAGGTGGAAACATCATTCTTTGGGGATGCTTTTCTGCAAAGGGGACAGGGCGACTGCACCGTATTGAGGGGAGGATGGATGGGGCCATTTATCGCGAGATCTTGGCCAACAACCTCCTTCCCTCAGTAAGAGCATTGAAGATGGGTCGTGGCTGGGTCTTCCAGCATGACAACGACCCGAAACACACAGCCAGGGCAACTAAGGAGTGGCTCCGTAAGAAGCATCTCAAGGTCCTGGAGTGGCCTAGCCAGTCTCCAGACCTGAACCCAATATAAAATCTTTGGAGGGAGCTGAAAGTCCGTATTGCCCAGCGACAGCCCCCAAACCTGAAGGATCTGGAGAAGGTCTGTATGGAGGAGTGGGCCAAAATCCCTGCTGCAGTGTGTGCAAACCTGGTCAAGAACTACAGGAAATGTATGATCTCTGTAATTGCAAACAAAGGTTTCTGTACCAAATATTAAGTTCTGCTTTTCTGATGTATCAAATACTTATTTCATGCAATAAAATGCAAATTAATTACTTAAAAATCATACAATGTGATTTTCTGGATATTTGTTTTAGATTCTGTCTCTCACAGTTGAAGTGTACCTATGATAAAAATTACAGACCTCTACATGCTTTGTAAGTAGGAAAACCTGCAAAATCGGCAGTGTATCAAATACTTGTTCTCCCCACTGTATGTGACCTTATCTTTGGCCACTGTCTCTTTCATAAACACATTTGCTCGCTAATACCCCCCAGAGCAGCTAAACCAAACAAAGATTCAACACCCGACTCTCCCCTTTTCTCTTGTCTTTGGACGGGTGCCATCTTTGTAATTGTGTTGTTCATGCTAACTTAATCAGTTTTAGATTTACTTACACTGCTGAGGCCCACATTATGTGCGAGAGTAATTTTAGCGCTTCGATTGATCAACCAAACTCCAATTACTGTATCATTACAGGGCCCTGCCTCTCTCACCTAACACAGAGGATCATACAATGAAGTGATGCATATGAGTTATACAGCCTGCGATTAGAAATGCAAAATAAGAACTCAAATAATGTGCTGTGGCAAAGCATCCAGCTGGTGGGGAAAGTGATTCATTTCATATGGAAATGCATTCTTTATTCAATGTATTCACCCCCCATGTATACGGACACACATGCACACACACACACATACACACACAAACACACATGAGTGTGCACACAGACACGTGTACACACACACATGTACACACACACACGCATTATTGTTCTATTATAAAAGTATACATGCAGTATAAACTAAAGCACCTAAATGAATAAACCTAGGTGGTTTGCTTTAAGATGAAACCATCTGAGAGGAAGAGACACAAGACTGCTGGGGAGAAAATAAGTGCACCAGATGTTCTTTGATGTTTATAATAGCATATATTATTAATATTAATTAGACCACATCGTCAATGACGCATTTGGGACGTTTCCAAGTCAATTAAGCCAAATGGCATTCAGGAGACGTGGAACAATATTTCAAGGCAGGTGTTCACAACTCCCACGGTAAATCTTTTTATCAGCGGCTAGGAAAACAAGCATTTTGAGCTTCGTTTGAGCCTCATACCTCTTATCTGCAATAATAATTAAAAAGAGGATTAAGGGACAGAAGTGAGAATGGGAAGTCAAGCCAAAAGGTAATCCGGTTTACAAATCAGAAATCAGAAGTGTTCAAATCTACTTGTATAGGCCCAGTTTGTGCATTTAAAAAAAAACAGCTATGGTACACATTTAAAGGGATTGTTCAGCGAAATTACAAATGTAGATGTTTTTTCTGAACTATCCCTTTAAGCATCATCAGATGGAACTAGAAGTTAGAACGATTAAATACAGTTACACTGATTTCTATACCCCTAAACATGATCCTTCCTTGTCTCTCTGTAACCACTCGTAACGTGTTAACATGTATACAGTAGAAGTAGCGTGAAGGCCGGGGAACGGAACAAAGACTAAGTGAGGACGATATCATTACATGCTCATTGACCTTGGGGTTAAGAGTTTGAATAGGACTAATGAACAACTGTCAGAGGATTTCAGGCATGTTTATGTTCCCAATTCAAATCCAGACACTCTGATGTAGGTCAGGGGCCTCTAAAGCACTCCCATTAGTTTATCTTTTTAAAACGAGCAATTATTCACGATCTAAGATTAGAATTAGACTTTTTCATCTGTCTTGATTAGATTTTAAGAACACCATTCTCAACACTAGCTACTATCCATATGAGTAAACAGACCATAATCTAACATGTTGACACTTGTATCACTACTGTATTTGGACAACTTTATCTGCATGTACTGTATCTAGTAAAGCAGTCGTTAACTCTGACAACTGTATCCGCTATCCATGTTGGAAACATCAGTATAACTTCATGACTACAGCCATTTTGGATAGGAATAAAACGGCCACTTATTCAGGCCTAATCAATGTGTCTCAAGCTGAAACATCTGGCAACAATGATAATTCCTCAACATCTCCTGAATTAGAACTCCTCCAGCCACTGTAATACTCCAGCCCATCGAGACACACTCGATCAGTTCGCAGGCGCAGCAAACTTATCCCATTCCTAAAGCCCCTCATCAAGACTTGCACTTAGTGCCTGTATGTTCTCCATATGTGTAGGATTTACCTATCTGTCCCGCAGCAGACCTGCGTGTTGAGCCGGGGCCAGCAGTGTGTGATTGTGTTAATTAGTCTGTCATTGTGAGCACGGGGAGCAGCTGCAGAGGTCTCGGGGATATATTGTCAGAGCAAAACAATGCAGTCCTTAAGCCCCTGAGTGAGTCCTCCATTACACAGGAACTAGGGGAACAAGATGAGGAGAGGCGAGCCGGGATCCATCATTTAAAGAAGCACTGACGCCTGACCTTTAAAATGAATTAGTTTCCATGCTTAATATCGACTCAAATTACACTCTGATACCGAACGTGGCAGCCCAGACTTCCTCCGATTCATTCTCAGCTAGCTTTTACAAACATGGGCCTGTAGTATTGGCTGGGGACTGGGGAAGCAGGAGAAGCTGAAAATACCATAGATTGTAGCTGTTTTGTAAAGGGCTGTGGCAGGATTACCCTTAAAATGCTGGTATTTACATGTGCATACAAGTATAAGTAGACAATATGTCAACAAAACATTTAACAAGATTAGACCTGATCCATTTATCTCTGTTTCACGGCCTTCATTTGGGGAAACAGTGGATCAAATCCCCCAAAACCGTGTCAGAGACACTGACTCTCACCAACCCTGCTAGAAGATCAAACCTGGGTTCAAAGACTATTTGAAACATTTCCAATACTTTGCGTGTTTGCTTTAGTCTACCTAGAGTGCTCAGGTGCCTGGTGGGAGTTTGCACTTTGGGGATGTTTCTATTGGTTCCATTGCAACACGCGAGCTCAATCGACAACAGCTAAAGTATTTGAAAGAATTCCAAATAGCATTTGAACCCCGTTCTGTAAAAGATCCAGAATTCTAAGCTAAGGAGGAGATGAGGAAGCTTATATTTTTATTTGAAAATACTAGAACTGCAGCTAGAATCCAGACAATGTGTTAACAGGATGCCATGACACGAAAAGCATGCACCCAGGGAGTCAAATCATCAAAATCACCAGGTGGAACAGAAGACTATCAATAAAAATACCATGTGGTATATCAAATCATAAAAATCACCAGGTGGTATATATCAAATCATTAAAAACACCAGATGGCATGCATTAACATATTGTGCCCCGTAGGAAAGGCAAGGGGTTGGAATTGGACTGATATAAAATAGCAGAGGCTAATTATCTCTAGCATTCAACATGACAACATTAAAGTTAATAAGCAAAGAAAGGCCTTATTATTACTGATTATATTTTTTTGTATGAATATGCTGCTGTACTGACCCTGTGCTTCAAGACAAGTTCACCTGAATACATTAGTGAAGTTTAGCCAAAGGCATAGTTTTATCTCCTAATGGAACGGTGCAGTTGTGTTCCATTCTAGTCTATGCATGATGGGAGGGATAGCAAATGGTATACATTTGGAACATATGGCCGATTTATGGAAGTTCTCAAACATCCTCTCTATATAAATGTGCCCATTGAAGTCCTCATATGCTGGTCATCTATTTGACCTTGACCCTGGAACTGAGGATACGTCAGTTACTGTAAAATATTGACCATAGAATACAGAATGCATTAACAGACCTATAACAAATAATTTAGAAAAACAGAAACAACAATGTCTTAAACAATCTGCAACCACTAAGTAAGGAAAGATGGTTATGTACCTGAGACTGGGGAGGAGGGGAGGCTGCTGTCATCCTGGGTACTGCCAGTCTGAGAGAAGCATGGTCCTATGAGGCTCTCCTGCAAGACATGGCTCAGTCCTGGGCTGCTAGGCCTACTAATAGCCTGGTTCTCTGGGTCGCTCACAGACGCTTGTCGCTCATCTAATGACACCCTCCGCTTAGCCAGGTAGGCCCGCTGCTGTTCTTTAGCTGTGTATAGGTCTCCCTGATCTACAGCCGGTCCTGGTGCCATGACCTGCCAGCCTGGGTAGCTGTTGAGGTTGTCTCCCTTGTTGGCAGAAGCCTGTAGTTGATACTCCCTGCTGCTGGCAGTCAGAGGAGGCACCAGATTATTCAAGCCCAACAAAGAGCGATTATTCTCCCCCTCAGTCATTGAATCGTGTCCTGGTGCCAGCATCCTACCCAGCATCTCTTTCACCTTCATCCCAATGCCAGTCGTGGCGAAGATCTGCTGGAACTCCGAATGGCCCGCTCTCTCAGCGGAGAGGAACCTGCTGTTGAGGCTTGAGATGTACTGGGAGTAGAGGTGGATGTATTGGGCATCCTGGGCTACACTAGTCATGCTGACAGATACCCGTGGGTCAGCAGGGAGCTGCTTGTTCTTAGTAGCCAGCTTGTTGAGGTGGACCTTCATGTGGTTCTTGAGGAACCAGGGTTCTTTGAATCGCCGGCTGCAGATCTTGCAGCAGTGCTCGAACGAGTCCTTGTGCTTACGCATGTGTCCCTTGAGGAACCAGGCCTGACTGAAGGTCTGACCGCACACCTCGCAGGGGAACTCCCCACCAGGGTGCTTCACGCCCCGACCGCTGCCCAGCGCGGGCCTCTGAGTCTGGGCCGACTCGGAGGCGATGTGGGTCGTCTCCACATGGCTGATGAGCTCCTCCTCATGGGAGGTGGCGAACTCACACAGGGTGCACTTGTAGGGCTTGTGAAGGATCCGGATGTGGCGCTCTAGCTCCTGCTGCTTCCTGAACTTGCCCTTGCAGAAGGAGCAGCGGAAGCCTGCAGAAGGCTGGGCCTGGGTGTGATCCTCCTGGCCTGTGATGGTCATCTTGGGGGAAGTGGATGGCAGTGATAGAGTCTCTATAGGGCCAGAACCTGTGAAGGTCAAGGGGAGCTGGGTGGTGGTAGAGGCAGGCTTGGGTTGCTGGGGCTGGGCTATGTGGGGTCGTGGTGGCTGGGGCAGACCACCTAGACCACCCCTGATGTGCCTGTCCCTCAGGATGGCCCTCTCCTCCAGCTCATGGAGCAGTCTGTTCTCCTCTCTGATCCGGCCACGGCCTTTCCCAAGGTTGCCCTGCTTGTGAGTGCGCAGGTGGATCTTGAGGTTGCCCTTCTGTGCTGCCCGATGGTCACAGTAAGGGCATTTAAAGGGCTTCTCGCCCGTGTGCGTGCGCATGTGCAGCGACAGGATGCTGTTAAAGCGGAAGCGCTTGCCACACAGTTGGCACGGGTACTTCCTGTTCTTGCGCGTGTCTTCCTGGGTGCCATTGACCTGGGTCATGTGACCCTGGTTCTGTACCCTCAGGAACTGTGGGAAGTGGTCCACCCTCCCATTTATGCCACTCACAACCCTGGCTGAATCCATCAGCTGATTGGCTAGCAGTGCCATCTGGCTCCTTTAGTGTGACTGTCCTCGTCCAATGGCGTGGCGGCTTTATCTACTCAGGGATCTGTGGACTGTTACAGTATGGAGGTCAGAGATTGGATGTCCCAGAGTCCTTCAGAAGCTTCTGCTTGTGGTTGATGGTATAGCGACCTTTGATACCTTTTCCTCAGAGATGGGAGTTGGACACACCTAGGCACATAATAGAAACTTCCACCTAAAAAGAGAAAATAATAGAAAAGACACATAAGGCATGAACGTGAGCAATAAGTGCAATAGAGCCCTCATATTACATACAACATTTACAGAAAACTCAAAGTGAAAATGATGAAGTATTCTATTGAAGATTTGGTGGAAATGTTCTAGTTAAAGGCCCAGTGCAGTAAAAAACAAATTTTTACGTATTTTGTAAAATATATTGTAAAACAGCTGAAAACTAACACTCTAAAAGTGTGAAAGTTGGTCAGTGTTATTTCCTCATACTTGCTGGTTGAAAATATCAGCAGGTTTGCATGGGCGGGAGTTTTGGCTTGCCTGTTGACATCACCAGTCGATAAATTGGATAATAGACCAATAACAACTAGTTTTCAGTTTTCCCCTCCCCAGTCAGACCACTCCCAGACAGTCCTAGAATAATTATTGCTTGAGAGAAAAAAAAATTCTAAAAGCTATTTTAGTTTTTTGGAAAACTATTACAGTAACGTACTTAATTGTTACCATGAAATGTTTAAATATTGATATAAAAATGGCTGCATCGGGTCTTTAAACATATCTGACAAATTAAGTATGTATGTTGTTAACATGCTTTGATCATTTCAGCTAGGAGATAATGCACCTGAAATAGGTAATCAAGCAGAGTAAGACAAATACTGCGTGTTTCTTATTCCTGTCTTTAGTATATTTGTGGTCTCACCTTATTGTTGTAGGAGCTAAAAAGCTGATTACGCCTAACAACAAAGTCTTCCTCTCCATTTATAGTATACCAATACTATTGAGATGGAAATCTTTCTCTTGGTCTCATTTTAGACTGACAGTAGGTAGCTACAATACTTAGCAAGCATAAACAACACAGCACCAAGCAACATATCAAATCACGTCCTACAAATCCTACCAGATATTTCACAAATATTTCAAATTGTTGTACAACTAAAAGCCAAAAAACAATGAAACATAACTTCTTCTCCACCGACTCATTTCCTCTCCATCTCTATGTACTAACAAACAAGGAGGCAAGTTCAAAACGTGCTACGATGGCATAGGTTACATAAATACTAAAAACAAAAAGTTCTATATAAGAGTTCTTTGGCTTGTAACCATAGCAGATACCTTTTTGGTACTATATAATTTAAAAATATATATAATTACAATCGATATAAATCAGAATTAAACAACAGTTGGACTGATCCTACAGCCTTCTTAGACTCAACAACCTTGAATCAATTATCAGCTGACAAAATATTCAATAAAAACAGAGATGACCCCAAAATATACATTAGACACTGTTAAAACATTAGTACGGAGAGAAGCACCAGGAATGAACGGCTTTCCCATAGAATTATATTTAACATTTTGGGATAAAGTAGCGCCCCTACTTACACAAATACAAAACACCTCACTCAATTCAGTACTTCCTAGTTCCATGTATCAAACAGTTATTTCAGTTATATTAAAATCAGTAAAATCTGAAGAGTACCCTGCTGATTACAGACCCATAAGTTTAATACATTGTGACAATAAAATAATAACAAAGCTCATAAGCAATAGAATGACAAAAGTCTTATCAGACTTGATACATATCAATCAAACAGGGTTTATTAAAAATAGACACTTACAAACAAATACAAGAACATGTTTTAGTTTAATACAATACGCAAAAAAACAAAATATTGTCACGCACTGGCCTTAGTTATCTTTGTTTTCTTTATTATTTTTAGTTAGGTCAGGGTGTGACATAGGGGATGTATGTGTTTTGTATTGTCTAGGGGTTTTGTATGTTTATGGGGTTTTGTTCAGTCTAGGTGTATGTAGGTCTATGGTTGCCTAGATTGGTTCTCAGTTAGAGACAGCAGTTTATCGTTATCTCTGATTGGGAACCATATTTAGGCAGCCATATTCATTAGGTAGTTCGTGGGTGATTGTCTATGTGTAAGTTGCCAGTGTCTGCACTTATTGTTTGTATAGCTTCACATTCGTCGGTTTATTGTTTTGATTAGTTTGTATAGTGTTCGTTTCGTTTCATCTTCATCTGATAATAAAGAATATGTATTCATTTCACGCTGCTCCTTGGTCCTCTTCTCTTCCACATTACGACGATCGTGACAGAATCACCCACCAAACCCGGACCAAGCAGCGTGATACAAGGCAGCAGCAGCGATCGCAGGACTATTGGAATTGGGAGGAAATATTAGACGGCGGAGGACCCTGGGCACAACCAGGGGAATATCGCCGCCCCAAGGCAGAGCTGGAGGCAGCGAAAGCAGAAAGGCGCCGGTATGAGGAGCTAGCACGGCAGAGCGGCTGGCAACCACAAAAAATTCTTGGGGGGGGGCTCTCGGGGAGTGTAGCTGAGTCAAGTAGGAGACTTGAGCCAGCTCCCCGTGCTTACTGTGAGGAGCCGAAGATGGAACCAGAGCCAGTCGAGGTGGAATTGGAGGTGAGTAAGGGGAGTGAAGCTGAGACTGTGGATGAATTAATGGGGAAATTGGAGGAGAGAGAAATGAGGGATTTGCTGGTGTGGAGCATAAAGCACCGCATCCGCTTGAAGGAGCGTGTGCGGGATTTGATGTCACCTGAGTCAGCTCTCCATACTCGTCCTGAGGTGCGTGCTAGCAGTCTGGTGAAGACTGTGCCAGCACCACGCACCAGGCCTCCTGTGCGCCTCCCTAGCCCTGCACGTCCTGTGCCAGCTCAGCGCACCAGCTCTCCTGTGGCAGCCCCTCGCACTCGCCCAGTGGTGAGTGTTCCCAGCCCAGTACCACCAGTGCCAACACCACGCACCAAGCCTCCTGTACGTCTCCAGAGCCCTGTACGCACTGTTCCTTCTCCCCGCACTCGCCCTGAGGTGCGTGCCCTCAGCCCGATACCACCAGTGCCGGTACCACGCACCAGGCCTATAGTGCGCCTTGAGAGTCCAGTGTGCACTGTTCCTGCTCCCCGCACTCGCCTAGTGGTGCGTGTCTCCAGTCCGGTACCACCAGTGCCGGTACCATGCACCAGGCCTATAGTGCGCCTTGAGAGTCCAGTTTGCACTGTTCCTGCTCCCCGCACTCGCCTAGTGGTGCGTGTCTCCAGTCCGGTACCACCAGTTCCGGCACCACGCACCAGGCCTACTGTGCGCCTCAGCAGGTCAGAGTCGGCCGTCTGCCCAGCGCCGCCTGCGCTGCCCGTCTGCCCAGCGCCGTCTGAGCTGCCCGTCTGCCCAGCGCCATCTGAGCTGCCCGTCTGCCCAGCGCCATCTGAGCTGCCCGCCTGCCCAGCGCCATCTGAGCTGCCCGCCTGCCCAGCGCCGTCTGAGCCGCCCATCTGTCCCGAGCCATTAGAGCCGTCCGTCAGTCAGGAGCCGCTAGAGCCGCCCGCCAGTCAGGAGCCGCCAGAGCCGCACGCCAGTCAGGATCCGCCAGAGCCGCCCGCCAGTCAGGAGCTGCCAGAGCCGCCCGCCAGTCAGGAGCTGCCAGAGCCGCCCGTCAGTCAGGAGCCGCCAGAGCCGCCCGCCAGTCAGGAGCCGCCAGAGCCGCCCGCCAGTCAGGAGCTGCCAGAGCCGCCCGCCAGCCATGACCTGCCAGAGTCGTCAGTCAGCCATGACCTGCCAGAGTCGTCAGTCAGCCATGACCTGCTAGAGTCGTCAGTCAGCCATGACCTGCCAGAGTCGTCAGTCAGCCATGACCTGCCAGAGCCGTCAGTCAGCCATGACCTGCCAGAGCCGTCAGTCAGCCATGACCTGCCAGAGCCGTCAGTCAGCGATGACCTGCCAGAGCCGCCAGCCAGTCATGAGCTGCCCTTCAGTCATGAGCTGCCACTCAGTCATGAGCTACTCCTCAGTCCGGAGCTGCCTTTCAGTCCTGAGCTGCCTTTCAGTCCGGAACTACCCCTCAGTCCGGAGCTACCCCTCAGTCCGGAGCTACCCCTCAGTCCGGAGCTGCCCCTCAGTCCGGAGCTGCCCCTCAGTCCAGAGGCACAGATATAGGTTGATCAAACTTTCAACCATCTTAAATGGCATTTTCTATTCAAAACTTTGGAAGTTTTCAACTTTCCAGCTGAAATAACAAATGTAATAAAAGTATTATATAAATGTCCTAAAGCAAAGATATACACAAATAATACATTATCTGATGAAATTGATTTAGAAAGAGGCACAAGACAGGGATGTCCTCTTTCCCTCTCATGTTTGCACTGTCAATTGAACTGCTTGCAGAAAGAATTAGACAGGTATCAGTATTGGTAAACATGAATATAAACTAAACATATTTGCAGATGATCTCCTGATATACCTGACCAATATTGAAAACTCAATGCCCCCTTGTAAACAAATATGTTCTGAATACAATAAAATCTCAGGATCTAAAATTAATGTGTGGGAAAAAGGAAATAATGGCAATAGGAAAAATATAAATAATAATTATACAGCAATCCTTTAAGTGGACCACAACATTTTTTTAAATACATAGGATGCTTAATAAGTGACAAAAAATATATAAAGATAACTTTATCCCGTTCCTTAACAATATGAAAGCAGATCTAATTAAATGGAACAATCTTCCTATAAATCTTACAGGTAGAATAAACCTTTTCAGAATGGCATGGCTCCCAAAGTTTTTAGAGTTATTCTCAGTAATACCAATTACCCCATCGAACATATTCTTTAAAAAAGTATACTCGGTCATAACAAACTTTATATTGCTAATAAAACTCATAGAATAAAAAGGAGCGTTTTACATCTTCCTAAGTCTGAGGGTGGTTTTAATCTTCCAGACTTGAAATTGTATTAACTCGCCACCCAAGGCTTGCGATATATAGTTAAATGCAGTAAAGAGGAACAATGGGTACATAATGAAGAGGTGCAATCTTTTCACGTGTCTGTTTTCAAAGGATGGAGCAAAGAACATTAACAACTTCATAATTAAGAACATTAGAACAACATGGAAGAACCAATATCACTCCCTACATAGCATTCCCAGAAGGCATGGATTATTGAGTCATTGTTCATTTTACACTTAAGACATGACTCAGCCATTTTGTTGTACAATTCATATTTAAAAATCTATACATTAGTTCATAGTCAATTATATGTACATTCTATGCCTTTAGATTTTCATGTGGACCAATGTATCTGTGAATTCTAAAAAGCTATCCAAGGATTGTTCCATAATGACTCAGTAATCCATGCCTTCTGGGAATGCTATAAAGTCCAAAAGTTATGGGCGGAGTTAGAATGTTGGCTGCCAGAAGTATTACAATGTAAATGTACTTTTAACCTGCATGTCAGCATATTTCAAGACATGGTATTTGAGGGTGCAATGAGATACCCGATGGGTTGGACAATACTTTTCTTGTCAATCATCTTGAAAAAACGTATACTTAAAAACTGGAAATCAACCAATCCTCCGTCGTTAACACAATGGAAAGGTCAAATGCTTTATTATCTAAATGTTGACAGTGTGTGGGCTATGGAGAGAAACAAAATGGTGCAGTTTGAGGCCATGTGGCGGAGAGTGATGCTGGAGATGGGGGTATGAGCAGGTGAGTCTGGGGCTGGGCAGGGTGATGTTGTTGATGTTTGTGTTTGTATGCTGTTGTTTGTATGTGTATGTTTTGTATTGTTTTAGTTTTTTTTACTTTTTCTGAAGGTTTTATAAAGAACCATTACATTTTACAGTTGAGTAATTCAGCAGAAGCTCTTATCCAGAGTTACTTACAGTAGTGAGTGCATACATTTTAAGTGCATTCATTTAACAACATATTTATATGTATATGTTCTTATTCCATTCCTTTACTTAGATTTGTGTGTATTAGGTAGTTGTTGTGGAATTGTTAGATTACTTGTTAGATACTGCTGCACTGTCGGAACTAGAAGCACTAGCATTTCGCTACACTCGCAATAACATCTGCTAACCATATGTACGCAACCAATAAACATTTTATTTTATTTGATGCTCAAAAGGTTCTGAATAGAACCTGTCTGGTGCTATTAAGAACCCTTTTCTGATACTGGCTCTCATGAGGACCGCCACAGGAATGGAAAACCCAGAGTTACCTCTGCTGCAGAGGATAAGTTAATTTGAGTTACCAGCCTCAGAAATTGCAGGCCAAATAAATGCTTCACAGAGTTCAAGTAACAGACACACCTCAACATCAACTGTTCAGAGGAGACTGCATGAATCAGGCCTTAGTGGTCGAATTGCTGCAAAGAAACCACTACAAAAGGACACAAATAATAAGAAGAGACTTGCTTGGGCCAAGAAACATGAGCAATTGACATTAGACCGGTGGAAATCTGTCCTTTGGTCTGCAGTCCAAATTGGAGATTTTTGGTTCCGACAGCTGTGTCTTTGTGAGGTGCGGTGTGAGTGAACGGATGATCTCCGCATGCGTATTTCCCACCGTAAAGCATGGAGGAGGTGTTATGGTGTGGGGATACTTTGCTGGTGAGAATTCAAGGCACACTTAACCAGCATGGCTACCACAGCATTCTGCAGCGATACGCCATTCCATCTGGTCTGGCCTTAGTGGAACTATCACATGTTTTTCAACAGGACAATGACCCAAAACACCTCCAGGCTGTGTAAGGGCTATTTGACCAAGAAGGAGAGTGCTGCATCAGATGACCTGGCCTCCACAATCCCCAGACCTCAACCAAATTGAGATGGTTTGGAATGAGTCCGACCGTGGAGTGAAGGAAAAGCAGCCAACAAGTGCTCAGCATATGTCAGAACTCCTTCAAGACTGTTGGAAAAGCATTCCAGGTGAAGCTGGTTGAGAGAATGCCAAGAGTGTGCAAAGCTGTCATCAAGGCAAAGGGTGACTATTTGAAGAATCTCATCTCATATTCAGACCCTTTGACCTTTTCCACATTTTGTTACGTTACAGCCTTATTCTAAAATGGATCAAATAAATGTTTTCCTCATCAACCTACTCATAATAACCCATATTGACAAAGTGAAAACATGTTTTTAGGAATTTTTGCAAATGTATTAAAAATAAAAAACAGAAATACCTTATTTACATAAGTATTCAGGCCCTTTGCAATGAGACTCGAAATTGAGCTCAGGCGCATCCTGTTTCCATTGATCATCCTTGAGATTTTTCTACAACTTTATTGGAGTCCACCTGTGGTAAATTCAATTGATTGGACAGGATTTGGAAAGGTACACACCTGTATATATAAGGTCCGACAGTTGACAGTGCATGTCAGAGAAAAAAACAAGCCATGAGGTCGAAGGAATTGTCCATAAAGCTCTGAGACAGGATTATGTCGAGGCACAGATCTGGGGAAGGGTACCAAAACATTTCTGCAGCATTGAAGGTCCCCAACAACACAGTGGCCTCCATCATTCTTAAAAGGAAGGAGTTTGGAACCACTAAGACTCTTCCTAGAGCTGGCCACCAGGCTAAACTAAGCAATCGGGGGAGAAGGGCCTTGGTCAGGGAGGTAACCGAGAAACCGATGGTCACTCTGACAGAGCTCCAGAGTTCCTCTGTGGAGATGGGAGAACCTTCCAGAAGGACAACCATCTCTGCAGCACTCCACCAATCAGACTTTTATGGTAGAGTTGCAAGACGGAAGCCACTCCTCAGTAAAAGGCACACGACAGCCCGCTTGGAGCATGCCAAAAGGCACCTAAAGGACTCTCGGACCATGAGATAAAGTTTCTCTGGTCTGATGAAACCAAAATTGAACTCTTTGGCCTGAATGCCAAGCGTCATGTCTGGAGGAAACCTGGCACCATCCCTACGGTGAAGCATGGTGGTGGCAGCATCATGCTGTGGGTATGTTTTTCAGCGGCAGGGACTGGGAGACTAGTCAGGATTGAGGGAAAGATGAACGGAGCAAAGAGATCCTTGATGAAAACCTGCTCGAGAGCCCTCACCAAGGCGAAGGTTCACCTTCCAAATGGGACAACGACCCTATGCACACATCCAAGACAACACAGGAGTGGCTTCGGGACATGTCTCTGAATGTCCTTGAGTGACCCAGCCAGAGCCCGGACTTGAACCAGATTGAACATCTCTGGAGAGACCTGAAAATAGCTGTGCAGCAACGCTCCCCATCCAACCTGACAGAGCTTGAGAGGATCTGCAGAGGAGAATGGGAGAGACTCCCCAAATACAGGTGTGCCAAGCTTATAGTGTCATACCCAAGAAGGCTCGAGGCTGTAATCGCTGCCAAAGGTGTCTCAACAAAGTACTGAGTAAAGGGTCTGAATACTTATGTAAATGTGATATTTCATTTTTATATTTGTAATACATTTGCAAAAATTTCTAAAAACTTGTTTTTGCTTTGTCATTATGGGGTATTGTGTGTAGATTGATGAGGGGGGAAACAATTTAATCATTTTTAGAATAAGGCTGTAACGTAACAAAATGTGGAAAAAGTCTGAATACTTTCCGAATGCACTGTTGGTTCTACAAAGAAAACAATGGTGTCATATGAAGCTCTACTGCTTTCTCTGTAATATGTGTAGTATTATGATTTCAATAACATTTAAAAATATAAACATGAATATAGAAAATGTACTATTTTTGATTTGCCATTTTTTAAATATATATTCTTGAAAATAATGTATTCTACGGGCATATCAAAGTTCCAGAGTGGGATCTCTGCTACTTTTAAAGATATGATCCAATTTGTCAGCATTACCAACAGAGTGAATGTGAAAATGGACTCAAAATGGTCGCCCTCTGCTGGTGATCAACAGGAATTCAGCAAAAAAATTATAATATCTCGGAAATCAGTTCCTAAGCATTCTCAAGAATAAAAAAAATAGACATATGTGATCAATGTAATCAAGGTATGAAATTATTGCTATTTTCAAATATAATCTCTTACTGGGCTTAGTTAAGGTCAAAGTTCAGTGTACAAATTATTATAATTATGTTCCGGCCCACTGACCATCCGCTATGACCTAAAATCAGCCTGCGGCTGAATCTAGTTGCCTATCGCTGATTTACATTATATTGTTACACACAGATAATGAGCTAGCCTACTAGCTAAAGTCCAAACAGTACTTTGGTCCCAAGTCTAATCAGGAATCTACAATACAAAGTATAGTATCAGTTTTGCTTTTAGATAATGATGAAAAATATTATATGGACAGGGGGGACCTGATCCTAAAATACAACCTAATCTTCCTGAAGCTAAGCACATTTGACAGGTGTGAGAGAAACATTGAAAGACATCCACCTCATGTTTGAAGAAGCGCTGTCCTGATCATCTAGGTGTGTAATCACAAGGCTTAGAACCATGATCAGGTACTAGTTTATATGACAGGCTGGATAATGTGGTGGTGGAGGGAGACAGGGTTGCTGGCGAAGTGAATAGGCAGACCTGTCAGGTGCTATCTGTCAGAGTGAATTACACTCTTTCAGGGGGAGATTGAGAGAGAGGGTGATTGGTATTAAGCATTGTGTGATGTGATTGTGCTCCCAAGATGTGGCCGTGCATATACACTGAACAAACATATGAACACAACAAGTAAAGTTTTGGGCGCATTTTTCATGAGCTGAAATATAAGATCCCAGAAAGGTTTCATACGTAAAAAAAAAGCCAATTTTCTCTAAAATTTTGTGCACAATTTTTTTTAAAATCCCTGTTAGTGAGCATTTCTCCTTTGCCAACATAAACCATCTACCTGACAGATGTGGCATATCAAGAAGCTGATTAAACAACATGATCATTACACAGGTACACCTTGTGCTGTGGACAATAAAAGGCCACTCTAAAATATGCAGTTTTGTCACACAACATAATGCCACAGATGTCTGACGTTTTGAGGTTGCGTGCAATTGGCATGCTGACTGCAGAAATGTCCACCAGAGCTGTTGTCAGAGAATTGAATGTTAATTTATCTACGATAAGCCACCTCCAATGTCGTTTTAGAGAATTTGACAGTACTGTACATCCCGCCGGCCTCACAACCGCAGACCACGTGTATGGCGTTGTGTGGGCGAGCGGTTTGCTGATGTCAACGTTGTGAACAGAATGCCCCATGGTGGCAGTGGGGTTATGGTAGGGGCAGGCATAAGCTACGGACAACGAACACAATTACATTTTATCTATGGCAATTTGAATGCACAGAGATACTGTGACGAGATCCTGAGGCCCATTGTCGTGCCACTAATCCACTGCCATCACCTCATGTTTAGGCATGATTATGCACGGGCCCATGTCACAAAAATCTGTACACAATTCCTGGAAGCTGAAAATGTCCCAGTTCTTCCATGGCCTGCATACTCACCAGACATGACACCCATTGAGCATGTTTGGGATGGCGTGTTCCAGTTCCTGTCAATATCCAGCAATTACGCACAACTATTGAAAAGGAGTGGGACAACATTCCACAGCCAACAATCAACAGCCTGATCAACTCTATGCGAAGGAGATGTGTTGCGCTGCATGATGCAAATGGTGGTCACACCAGATACTGACTGGTTTTCTGATCCACGCCTCGACCTTTTTTTTTACGGTATATGTGACCAACAGATGCATATCTGTATTCCCAGTCATGTGATATCCATAGATTAGGTCCAAACTGTAACTCAGTCAAATCTTTTAAATTGTTGCATGTCTCATTGATATTTTTGTTCAGTATATATGCTAATGCTATGCATTTTTTATGTCCCTTATTAGGTATGCTCATTGACTAACTGCTAATACAGACCAATGACACTTCTAGAGCAGGTATTCCCAAACTGGGGTACGGGGTACGCGCAATGCCGTCGGGGGTACCCCTAATAAAAATGTGATTCACATTAAAAAATATATAAACATCATTTTTTTTTCACATTTTCAAACAGTCCATTTATATTTTCCAACGGGGCTATACATTTGGGGGAGTTTTTTTTCCCGCCTGAGTAGCCTCGATTCACTACCAAAAATTTAATTAAACAATCTAGTGTTCAGCGAAATAACAACACAATGTCAAATACAGGTAGCCTAGTCAAATAATTAACATCCAATCACATTAACCGTTACTCTCCACTAGCGTCCGTATGTAGCCAAACATAGCTGCTGCTCATGTTGGTATCTGTACTGATGGCGCAAAAGCCATGACAGGGAGACATAGTGGAGTGGTAACGGCGTGCAAGCAGTTGCTCCCGACGCCACTTGGGTTCACTGCAGCATCCACTGAGATGCTCTTGCTGCCAAGGGAATGCCTGACAGCTGGAAAGACATTTTGGTCACTACAGTGAAAATGGTTAACTTTGTTAAAGCAAGGCCCCTGAACTCACGTGTATTTTCTGCACTATGCAATGACATGGACAGTGACCATGTAACATAAAGAAGTGCGCTGGTAATCAAGGGGCAATGTATTGACACTGTTTTTGAATTGAAAGATGGGCTTAAAGTTTTCTTTACTGACCATAATTTTCACTTGTCTGACCGCTTGCATGATGACGAGTTTCTCACACAACTGGCCTATCTGGGTGATGTTTTTTCTCGCCTGAATGATCTGAATCTAGGATTACAGGGTCTCTCCGCAACTATATTCAATGTATATATTCAACTATATTCAATGCAACTATATTCAAATTGAGGCTATGATTAAGAAGTTGGAGCTCTTCTCTGTCTGCATTAACAAGGACAACACACAGGTCTTTCCATCATTGTATGATTTTTTTGTGTGCAAATTAACTCAAGCTTATGGACAATGTCAAATGTGATATAGCAAAGCACCTGAGTGAGTTGGGTGCGCAATTACGCAGGTACTTTCCCGAAACGGATGATACAAACAACTGGATTCGTTATCCCTTTCATGCCCTGCCTCCAGTCATCTTACTGATATCTGAACAAGAGAGCCTCATCGATATTGCAACAAGCAGTTCTGGGAAAATTGAATTTAATCAGAAGCCACTGCCAGATTTCTGGATTGGGCTGCGCTCAGAGTATCCTGCATAGGCAAATTGCGCTGTTAAGACACTGATGCCCTTTGCAACCACGTACCTATGTGAGAGTGGATTATCGGCCCTCGCTAGCATGAAAAGTAAATACAGGCACTGTGTGTGGAAAATAATTTAAGACTGAGACTCTCTCCAATGCAACCCAACATTGCAGAGTTATGTGCATCCTTTCAAGCACACCCTTCTCATTAACGTGTGGTGAGTTATTCACAATTTTCGATTAACAAATAAGGTTTAATATGTAAGATGGTTAAATAAAGAGCAAAATTACTGATGATTATTGTATTATTATTTGTGCCTTGGAGAGCCTTTGTCACTTCCCACGAGCCGGGTTGTGACAAAAACTCACACTCATTCTTATATTTAAGAAATGTATGGCAGGCTTACAATGATAGCAAAAAACAACATTTGAGAGTGTGCTGACCCTGGTGCTAGAGGGGGTACAGCTGGAGGTTGAATGTTTGAAGGGGTACGGGACAATAAAAAGTTTGGGAACCACTGTACTAGAGCATTGGACAGATTCTCAACAGACATTGGGCAGATGTAAAACCAATTGCAATCAAAATTCTGATTCTAGCATGTTCTAATTTCAAGTAGGGGTATGGTTTATGATGCAATGTTGCACCTTTTCAACTGTGGAAAAAGAATACCATGTTGGCTGAGCCTGCAATTGCTTTCAATTAACAACAAACAGCAACCTAAGCCAAGTCCTATAACAACATAGTACCACACTAATGTTGTGACCTACACTTTTTTTTACATGAATGAAGAAGAACATAAACAGCAGTCACAATAGTTGGCCCACTTGGATAACCCAGAATCCTTGGCTTAGCCTTGTGTCATCATGACCATGAAAGAAGACATGTTGTCAAACTTTTCACATAAACGTCTGATTTAAAACTTCTATGGAGATACAAAGGACTCATAAGAATTACTCATTGCAAAAAATGTAGCTCATGTATAAAAATCGACATTTGAAAAATCTAAGTACATATAGGCACCCTGCTTATCCATTGTGCATATCCACCCCACACAGCCTGTGGATTGTCAAACTGTTGATAAAGACCCTTTACTAAAGCAGAGGATAGGCCTACTGATAATGCAGCTGACCGCCATGGCCTAGCCCTAGACAGAAGATACTCACAGCTCTTCTGACAGGGGGATTAATGAAACCCTATAGGAGCTTCACTGTAGGCCCCCAAAAACCCTGACTGAGACAGAATGGCCTAACCAGTCCCATTCATTACTGTACCACTACAGCGCACAGAAAGAGCACGTGAGTAATAGAGAAGACTCATATACGCTTGTTGTGCATGCAGTATCTTTACCAGTCTTTTGGGAAATATCCAAATTCTAGTAAACGATATGTCAAACAAAGGAGGCAAAGGGAAATGCCTTCATTCACAACAATGCAAGACAATGAGACAAGGAGCATGGTGGTCTGTCCTCACGCTGTGTAATTTGAGGTACACATACAGTACGTTCACAAAGGCCTGTTTAACATGGCTTTTACTCAGTGTTTGCACACATACGGCATGTGTGAACAGCACCATCAGGAAACACACACAGTGACAAACACACAGTGATATTAAATCACTAACGTGTAAACAGTTGCGCTTGTTTGCACAGACCAACTGTTCATTCTGGACAAAAACAAAGCTCTGGCTCAAATTACAGGAAGTGCTAACACTGAGACAGACAGGGAGGGGACGTCTTTCACCTGAGCAGTGGATCAGTGTGTATCTGCATGGGGTAGTCCTCTTCAGATGGTTAGACTCTTCAGATGGTTAGACTCGTCAGATGGTTAGACTCTGCAGATGGTTAGACTCTGCAGGGGAACAGCCCTCTCCAACCATCTCTAACACAGCTCAGAATAGCATAACTCCAGAACACGGCCAAATCCTTCATGTTCACCAGCATGCCGCTGGGTGCCCTTTTTTCATTTTGAGTTCCTGCTCCCTGAAAGATCCGTGCACGGCCCTGAGTCAGTGTACGTTATGTTTTACTTTAAACGTTCGGATTTACTATAATTATGTCTTGCTTGGCAGGGATTTGTCATCTGTTGTGATACACACTACAGAGCACCATAAGACCCAATAGGGGCGGCAGGTAGCCTAGTGGTTAGAGCGTTGGGCCAGTAACCGAAAGGTTGAATCCCCGAGGTGACAATGTAAAAATCCGTTGTTCTGCCTATGAGTAAGGCAGTTAACCCACTGTTTGCTGAAGACGTGGATGCCGATTATGGCAGCCCCCCCCCCCCCCCCACCTCTCTGATCCAGAGGGGTTGGGTTAAATGTGGAAGACACATTTCAGTTGAATGCATATCCCCTTTCCCCAAGAAGGAAATGTATATTTGAAGACTATATTTCCTAAATACTATATCCACCAATTTTTCACATTTGTGCCTTTTTATCAGAAATTATTGCTTATGTGTGTGTAAAATATAACTGTTCTCCAATTTTTTTATTAATAGATTTTAGATGTGTATGAAAATAGTTTTTTTGCAAAACGCTATGTATGTTCTTATCCTGTATATGTGACTGTGATATGTGGTTGTCTCACCTAGCCATCTAAAGAGGCACTTACTGTAAGTCACTCCGGATAAGAACATATTCTAAATGACTCACATTTAAAATGTAAATGTTTTACGTACAGATCTCATATTACTGTATTGAGTATTTTTTTCCAAACATTAAATATTGATGTCACAAATGTATCATTTGCACAGTTATTTATAAAGAAAATTGTTATTTGTTACTTTTGTAGGTGTAAAACCTAGCAGGACTACCTACACTATATACACACCATATAATCAAATTAGTTTAATCGGCTATTTCAGCCACACATGTTGCTGACAGGTGTATAAAATCGAGCACACCGCCATGCAATCTCCATAGACAAACATTGGCAGTAGAATGGCAACTGAAGAGCTCAGTGACTTTCAACATGGCACCGTCATAGGATGCCACCATTCCAACAAGTCCGTTTGTCAAATTTCTGCCCTGTTAGAGCTGCCCCGGTCAACTGTAAGTGCTATTATTGTGAAGTGGAAACGTCTAGGAGCAACAATGGCTCAGCCGTGAAGTGGTAGGCCACACAAGTTCACAGATCAGGACCACCGAGTGCTGAAGCGCAGAGCGCGTAAAAATCGGCTGTCCTCGGTTACAACACTCACTACCGAGTTCCAAACTGCCTCTGGAAGCAACTTCAGGACAATAATTGTTCATCGGGAGCTTCATGAAATGGGTTTCCATGGCCGAGCAGCCTAAGATCACCATGCGCAATGCCAAGTGTCACCTGGAGGAGTGTAAAGCTCGCCGCCATTGGACTCTGGAGCAGTGGAAACGCCTTCTCTGGAGGGATGAATCACGCTTCACCACCTGGTAGTCCGACAGACGAATCTGGGTTTAACGGATGCCAGGAAAACACTACCTTCCCGAATGCATTGTGGCAACTGTAAAGATTGGTGGAGGAGGAATAATGGTCTGGGGCTGTTTTTCATGGTTCGGGCTAGTTCCCTTCGTTCCAGTGGGAGGAAATCTTAACGCTACAGCATACAATGACATTCTAGACGATTCTGTGCTTCCAATTTTGTGGCAACAGTTTGGGGAAGGCCCTTTCCTGTTTCAGCATGACAATGCCCCCGTACACAAAGCGAGGTCCATACAGAAATGGTTTGTCGAGATCTGTGTGGAAGAACTTGACTGGCCTGTACAGAGCCCTGACCTCAGCCTCATTGAACACCTTTGGAATGAATTGGAACGCCGACTGCGAGCCATGCCTAATCGCCCAAATTCAGTGCCCGACCTCACTAATGCTCTTATGGCGGAATGGAAGCAAGTCCCCGCAGCAAAGTTCCAACATCAAGTGGAAAGCCTTCCCATAAGAGTGGAGGCTGTTATAGCAGCAAAGGGGTGGACTCCATGATTTCAGAATGAGTTGTTCGACGAGTCCACATACTTTTGGTCATGTAGTGTATTTCTCTGAGAGTGAGGTGGATATACAGCATTTTGCAAAAATAAACATGATTATTTGTTTTTCTGAAATGAAACCATCAAGTGTCTGTCATTGAACCCCACCACATAATTAGATAGTGAAAAACCCCACCAATCTCTTTCCTAATTTCTTTAAACAATAAAAGCTCATTCACCAACATTTCTGAAAAATGGATATATAGCGTTTTGGAATGAAACTCTTCATTTCTAGTTTACGCAGCGACACTAAGAAGCACTAGAGCAAAAGTAATTAACCGAGTCATCACAAAATCACAGCAGGCCTACGGTAATGCCACTTATCTCATTAAGGCTATGGCATCGACAGAAAACTGACAAACAAAGAAGCTAATCCACGGCACATTAAGTGTGCTGGTAATTCAATAGAACCTTCATTTGGCAGCCATCTTGCTCTTCGTTCGATGATGCTCTTTCTTTCCAAACAGTATAGCACACAGACCCATCATAAGGACTCATATGGTCTCTCTCTGTCTTGCTCTCTCTCTCTCTTGCTCTCTATTTCCTAGAAAAAAAACATCAACCATTAGACAATGGGTAGCAGTCTTAATTAGAAAAATGACTTCCTTTGCAATCCTGGCTAAGTAGTTTACATACTGTAATTACAGGGACCAAATCATCTTTTCATCATTTCACTGATTGAGCTCATCAACCCAGTAGGATCTCTTGTGTTGTGCTGCTTGTGCTCAGGGAACATCTGGGCTCAGAGAATTAGCCTTTATTGTAGCAAACATTACTACATGTACCCTCCTGCTGCATTACATTACTACATGTACGCAATACTACAAGTTCCCATTTCACTTTATTGTGATCATTTCTGCGTTAGATAGATCACAATAAAATCTGAATACATGGGCAGGTAAATATTTGCAATCACTGATTTCCCAAGGACATCATTTGATGATGTTTTAGGGATTGTGGTTCGGCTATGAAGCTCCACATTCACTGTGGAGTATAAACACGTTGCACTGTGGTTAAGTAGAGTAGATGTAACCAGCACATTTCAAGATTTCATAAACTTTTCTATGCCTTCAGTTCACTGTGACAATGACCCTAAGACTTTGGTCAACCTTAGTACATTGAAAAATAGTGAGGCTCATTCTATGCAGAGGATTTTTTTTGTGCATCTTTGGTCACACATAATCTCCACTCTAAACTACCTGTCACCTTTGAGTTCATAAGGTGAAGTTTTTCTCTCCCGGTCCTATGATGCAGCTAGATCTGTCACTATGTGTCGCCAATAAAGCCAATAGTTTAATGAGGCAGCTGTTGGATTTTCACTAATCACTCTACCCTGATTACTCTGATGAGTGGATGATGCTCTTAAATAATCACCCATACAAAAAATTGGCAAAATAATTATCATCATCTCCCTAAGTACTGCAGCTGCACCGCCTGCAGTAATTACAAATAGAACAGAGCGCTTTCTGTCATCCTTTATAACCACTTATTATTAGAGATAATGCTGAGTGGAGCAGTACTGTAA
The DNA here is from genome assembly GCF_045679555.1 of Salvelinus alpinus. Taxonomy (NCBI): domain Eukaryota; kingdom Metazoa; phylum Chordata; class Actinopteri; order Salmoniformes; family Salmonidae; genus Salvelinus; species Salvelinus alpinus. The sequence continues at coordinate 47,158,359 of NC_092100.1, forward strand.
AGACAGTACTCAGTAGCACATCAGTTGAATACCTAGCTACATAAAGACTTCATAACGCATCCATAACCCATAAATAAACCATTCATAAGCAGTACATAAGGAAAGCTTATATTAACAACGTCAAGATGATGTTTTGTCACAGTGATGTCATTTATACTGCCATTATTATTACCCCTAACTTATTCTTCATGGGATTTATCATATAATACCTTGTTTGGTTTTCACAATACCTAGATGGAAGTATTGTAGCCAGTTTTGTGGTATTGACAGTGCATACTGAGTGAGGAACACTGATAATCAGTGCAGGGAGGGTAGTAGACTTCATATCAGATCCCCGTGGATCTGTTGTTGCCCTCACCCAGCCACTCCTCCCCCTCGCCCAGTAACGGCCTGGCAGACACAATTAACATTTCCATAAAAACAATTCCCTGCTTCCAATAGTCCAATGCAATTTGTTTTCCATCTCTGTTCATTAATCATTGTTTAAATCAGTGAGCCATCTTTTCCTCACTGCCATCTGCACTCAGCTGTGTTACAGAGATGACACCTCGCCTCTTAATCGAAGCTGACAGCCAAGAGGACGCCTGTCCAAATAGCTTTCTGCATATTTGCACCACTTCTCCACTCAACGTCCCTCCTTGCAACCATCAGGTAAAAGTGGGTTATTCAATGGATTTCTAATTAATCTAAGAAGTGCACACACACCCGTGCACGCAGGCACGCACACATGTATGCACACGCACACGCACACACACACACACACACACACACACACACACACACACACACACACACACACACACACACACACACACACACACACACACACACACACACACATCAACAATTTCATTTCTGAAATGTAAAGCTATGGCTGCTCGTAAAGAGAAAAGGAGAACAACAAACGCAACAACAAAGGAATCTTCTACATTCCACAATTTGTTCAAGCTGGCAGGATCATTTTTTTCTGTTAAATGAGTGCACTTTTTCCTATACAACACTATTGTTTTCCTGGAATTGGGAGCAAGGTTATTAATTATTCACTGTTTAGTGTTCTTGTATGAGGGAGCTGTGCTTTTCATTCCATTGCCTCATAGTTCACAGACTTAAGGCCATGGAGCTTTGGCAATTTCTTCAGGCAATATGCTGAAAGAGTGTTGTTTATCAAAAGCCAGCTATTAAAATGAAACTTCACTATGTTAAGATAAAAGTAACAGTTTGGAGGGTTGAGAAGGTTTTTGAACTCATTTATCCTTCTCTGACTGGATACCAGATTGACCAGTGTACTGCCGAGGACCAGAGCGTCCAGACGAACACCTCAAAGAACTTTGGCTTCACACTTTTATCAAAGTGTTTTAAGCCGAACGGCAAACAGCTTTGACCTTTTGTGAGAAAATCTGACATGTGGTGGCAAGAGAGTGCCAACAAATTCATTTGGCCTGTTCATCTGAGCTTGGATTACAGATATTCAAATCATGTGCTTGGTGTTTAAACAAGTGATTCCATCAAGGGAGAAAGTTGCTAAGCATATCTTTGCCATGTACTGCACTCTAACATCACTTGCAACATAGTAAAGAGGATAAGATACTAGCACCTGACTTGACGTTGATTTCAACTTCAGTCAACCTCACTCTGAATTTGTCCTTTTTGCTTCACTCACATTTACTCATATTTTGTTTAAAAAAAAAAAAAAATTGTACTTCCCTGTTGTATTTTGCATTATGATAGAAAAAGCTATTCTAACATAAACACAATTCCATTAGCCAGGGTGTCAGTCTGTTCTGCTTTCTTGCCAACTTCTCATGGAATTACCATGCCAAACTCTGGTACCCAGGCTACAATTTCATCATAATAAACAGGTAATATTCTGAGACATTTTCAAATCAAGACATGCCTTGCATTTCACAGCTTGCTTATTCTCTCATCAACAACAAACATTTATCAACTAGCTCCCATTTTTGCTTTTCTAATAAAGAGGGTTGCGGTTAAATTATGTGTAAATTCCAAGGCTGAATATTTAATGCTGATTGATCGTACTGGCTGCAACCCACCTGCTCCTCCTCCTGTCCCCTTGGAGCCTGTGAGAGGAGAACTCTGTATTGGAAAGGAACAGAGCATCATGGACTCTTAGCTCACATATGACAGATGGGGCATCATGGCTTCAAAGGCAAGCATTTGCAGATGAGAGGGGGGAGTGTAGGTAAGGGCTAAGGGGTATTTCAACAACACCTCTCTATCTAGGTGACAGTGATAGATATTAGACTAGAGGTTCTCTATTATCAAAGCATTCACTGCACCCATTCACAACCTCTGTATGTCACCATTCACATTACACACAATATTATACATAAGGAGAAGTCTGACAATAATTAAATATCTGTACATCCAACAGACCTCAACACAATTACCAGGGTGGATGACTTGATATGTGTTAAAACGAGTGTTTACTGCAACAGATTATCTATGATGAGAAGATCACAGTGGACTGTCATTACACCACATCACAGTGTCCTTTTCATTGAAAAGAGAGAAAGAAAAGAAGCATTAACCCGAGAGTCTAATTAGGAATCAACGATCAGCCACACACAGTATATTTTGACATACAGTCCTTTAAAAAGTATTCCCAGCTAATGTTCCCTAAAAAAATGTCAGCACTGAGCAAATGTCAGGTCTGCTAAGCGCAAACTTGAACCTTGTGAAAATTCTGTGCAACTTCTAAGTTAGTTATAACAGTGGTCAAGTAGGCTGCTGTGGCTATTTGATAATGATGTAGGCCTATCAGAGTGCCTACCATCAAAAACAATGCAGAAAATGCATCCCAAAACATTTTAACATGGAAATAGCTGTTCTATCATTCAGCCTACAGTAGCAGCCAATGTGTAGTCTTCAATGTAGGATTACATTCCGTAAGACTTTTAGAAAAAACATGCAGGGCTTGACATTAACCCGTTTATCCACTTGTCCTTCAGACAAGGAGACTGAAAATGTGTTGTTTGATGCAAGAAACTACTTTACAAAATAAAGATCATTATTATTCCCATACCATTACTATAGAGAATCAGACAAATTGTGCTACCCTCTGCCTATTGGCTACTTCACTTAATCAAGACCGTCTCAAAATACAACACTGCCCCTTTAAGACAGAAAAAAGCTCTTTACCTGACGTGGTTTTCAAATATGTCTAGAAATGTACATGTTTTGTGCTCTTGTGGGAAGCAACCACACCCCCACACTGACTAGAAATGATCTATAACTGGGTTAATAACTCACTAACTAGCAAAGAATATGAACAAATGTGCACAGGTGGCTACATGTAGCTTTCGCTTTGATCTCAAAACAAGCACATCTACTCACGACCACTCATGCTGTAAATACAGTCTAGTTCAAAGTGAATGGCACAGATCCATATATGGCAATGGTCTTTTTGCATATAAGGATACTGCAGCTCTGATTGGTTATGCCTCACCGGTCTGTAGAGTACAGGCCGAGTGCCTGTCAATGCAATAGAATCCTACTCCCATGCAATTTGCCTACAAGAAAATCTCTTGCATAGTTAGTTTTGTATACTAAGTCTTGCATAGTTCACTTTGTTTAGGTATGTTGCATTGAAAGTGGCTAATATTGGCAATTCCAACAGTAGAGGGAAACTAGAAAGTTTAGTGAAGTTCATTCTCGTGCTTCTCTGCGCAGGCTAGTATTTCTTCTGTGCAGCAGTCCCGGGGGAGCAGTTTAGAGGGAACATTGTTCACACATCTTGACAAAGTAGTATTAAAATTGATTTCATTGTCATTTCTTTCCAACTATCCACACAAAATACTCTGTAATGTCAAGAAATTAAGAACAATTCTAACATTTCTTTTTTTTTATGTATGAAAAATACAAGACTAATATATATTAATTAGACAAGTATTCACCCCCATGAGTCAATACATGTTAGAATCACCTAAGGAAGCGATTACAGCTTTGAGTCTTTTGGCGTAAGTCTCTAAGAACTTTGCACACCTCCATTGTACAATATTTACCCAGTATTCTTTAAAAAATTACTTGAGCTCTGTCAAGTTGGTTGTTGATCATTGCTAAAAGCCATTTTCAAGTCTTGCCATAGATTTTCCAGCCGATTTCGGTCAAAACTGTAACTAGGCCACTCAGGAACATTCACTGTCTTCTTGGTAAGCAACTCCAGTGTAGATTTGGCCTTGTGTTTCAGGTTATTGTCTTGCTGAAGGGTGAATTTGTCTCTCAGTGTCTGTTGGAAAGATGACAACCAGGTTTTCCTCTAGGATTTTGCCTGTGCTTAGCTGTATTCCATTTATTTTTATCCAAAAAAACTCCCTCGTCCTTGCCGATGACTAGCATACCCATAACATAATGCAGGCACCACCATGCTTGAAAATATGAAAAGTGGTACCCAGTGATGTGTTGGATTTGCCCCAAACATAACGCTTTGTATTCAGGACAAAAAGTTTAAAAAATTGCCACTTTTTTTGCAGTATTACTTAAGTGACTTGTTGAAAACAGGCTGCATGTTTTGGAATATTTGTATTCTGTACAGGCTTCCTTCTTTTCACTTTGTCATTTAGGTTAATATTGAGGAGTAACTACAATGTTGTTGATCCATTCTCAGTTTTCTCATATCACAACCATTAAACTGTAACCGTTTTAAAATCCCCATTAGTCTCATGGGGAAATCACTGAGCAGTTTCCTTCCTCTACGGCACTTGAGTTAGGAAGGACACCTGTATCGTTCAGTAACTGGGTGTATTGATAAACCATTCAAAGCCTAATTAATAACTTCACCATGCATGATCGTTGCCCTTTGCAAGGCTAGAACCTCCCTGGTCTTTGTGGTTGAATCTGTGCTTGAAATTCACTACTCAATTGAGGGACCTTACAGATAATTGTATGTGTGGGGTACAGAGATGGGGTAGTAATTCAAAAAGCATGTTAAACACTATTATTGAACACAGAATGAGTCCATGCAACTTATCTAATTTGTTAAGCACATTTTTACTCCTGAGGCTTGCCATAAGGAAGGGGTTGAATAGTTATTCACTCAAAACATTTCAGCTTTTCATTTTTTATTAATAAAAAAAAAATCTACAAAAAAAATCAAAATTGATATTATGGGGTGTTGTGTGTAGATCAGTGACACAAAATCTAAATGTAATACATTTTAAATTCAGGCTGTAACTCAACAAAATGTGCAAAAAACAGGGGTGTGAATAATTTCTGAAGGCACAGTACATAAAACCTGCTATTCCACCATCATACACAATCCTGTTTTGTCCATTCGACATGACTTATGAATGAATTTGGGGTCAATTCAAGCATTGAAATACATACACTATCCTACACTGTATGACTACCCCACCTATACTTACTTTTTGACTATATTTCCCAAGTTCCCTTCACTTAATAGCCTACTGACTTTGGCATTACCAGGGGCAGCCAACCTCACCATAAGGCGCTCATGCATGCACGCACACAAATCTATTCTGAGAAACCATGTAATGCTGAGAAAACGGCATTCGAATAAGCTGAAAGTCAGAGTTGCTGGAGATGATAAATACGTTTGACTGAATATTGTTTTAAAAAAATCCTTACCTGAGCATTTAGATGAGCGCATGTAAAAGACTCCAGCGCGTATTGGACTCGAAGTGACAGCTTGAGTTCAGTAAGTGACAAGTGATGGCCTGTGTATCTGACTTTTCCGTGATCCTGCGCTAAAGGGTAATAATAAAATCAGACCTCCGTCAACATCCTTCAACTATTAAACATGCATGCTTTCGAAATGAAGTATGGAAGCATATGAGCTTATAGTTTAATGTCCGTGAGAAGGAGGGGATATGACCACTTCGAGATGGCGTGAACTCCCCCATCTGGTAGTTGACAAGCACTGCGTAAATTATGCATAGGTTATTTACACTCCAAGATTATCAACTACCCGTTTCACTTAAATTAGTCATCATGATGCACATAACATTCAGTAATTTTTTGCTCTGTAAAAACGTCACATTTTAGTGGGTTATTTTAAATTAGGCCTAGTCACCATGCACATTAATTGTTGTGAATTTTGGCACCATAAAAACGTCACATTTAGTAGGCCTGGCAGAGTTAATTTTCGGCATCCTCTTGTTTGTGACAGACACAGGATGAGGTTTGGTATGACTTTGGTATGGCCCACCTCCTTATCATCTTAATCTTTCCAGATCTCTCTCTCTCTTTCTCTGTGTGGTGTGGTGTGGTGTGGTGTGGTGTGTGTGTGTGTGTGTGTGTAAAATGTTTGATTGAGCCTTGCTCCTTAAACCCATGGACTGTGTCAACATGGAAAAAGTAGCCCTGTGACCTCCGATCGTCTTCTCAAAATATTTATAATGAGGATTTTAGCCACTCTGACCCTTTGTAAAACATAATGAATAATGCAGGATACCTCTGACTTGTGATTCAGCTGTTTTTACAGTTAGTGCTTAGAGCGCTCATAGGCTTCTTTTCAGAAAGCTTAATTGGGTGCTTCTAACATCCATCACACTCCTGCCATCCCAATGACCTTCCCAATGGATTATTTTCTAATAGAGAGATGGAATTTATCTATACAATAACCACACACACAAAAAAGCCCCTATTGTGTATACATCCTCAGGCATTCTACTTAGATGAAATGTATAGCCTCAAAGTACTGTACTGATGTTAGCTGTTGTTAGCCGCTGGTGCACTTTGACACCATTTACAGAGGTCTGACTTTCATTCAAATTAACTATATGACCCCAGATTGCTGAAATATTAAATAGATGCAAGAACATGTGCGTGTGTGCATACTTACATTATATAGACACAGATTAATGTAACACTTCAGGGGATGTTTTATAGACCAAGCAGTGATTTTCTATGGAACATGGTTTGAAGTACAGGAGTAGGCTTTATCTGGGCCCATGAAACCGGTCCAGGTGTACAGCAAGGAACAGTTTAATGCCCCATTTGTAGCTGGGAGCATGAGCCTCTTTTCTGAGCAACTGTCTGGTCAACAAGACCTGCTTGTCTCTGCAAGGAGATCCTAAATAACCTAACTCTTAAATCCTGTTTAAACCCTGCAATGTAGATCTCACTGTTGTGTTTCAGATTAACATGTTCCTTAGATCTCTTTGAACTGTTAAGTATATGGTCCAACATCTACCTTCAAAGATGAGCTTTTTAAGTCCAATGATCTGTGTCTAACCAACGCTCAAGCATGTTAACCGTTAGCTAATTTGTCTCGTGCTACCTGGATTGGGTTTTCATATTGCAGCCCTAATCCTGATGGTGAGGGGATCACCTCAGGACCAGTTCAGTTTAAAAGCTGTTTATCAAACCCTGCACTCTCACCACTTAGCAAGCAGCAAGTGATACAGTGCCGTGAAAAAGTATATACCTTCTGATTTGATCTATTTTGGATTGATTTATTTTTTACACTGAATGTTATCAGCTCTTCAACCAAAACCTAAAATTAGATAAAGGAAACCGGAGTGAACAAATAACATGTTGATACTTATATATTTAACTTTAAAAAATTATGCAACACCAATTGCCCCATCACACCATCACACTACCACCAACATGCTTGACCGCCGGTATGACGTTCTTACTGTGGAATGCAGTGTTTGGGACAGACATAACCAGACCCATGTCGTCCAAATAGTCGACTAGAATTTGCCAAAAAGCACCTGGATGATCGTCAAGATTCCTGGAAGAATGTTCTATGGACAGATGAGTCAAAACTAACTTTTTGGACGACATTGGCCCCGTTGTCTGCGAAAACCAATCACTGCATTCCACAGTAAGAACCTCAAACAACAGTCAAGTATGGTGGTGGTAGTGTGATGGTTCGGGGATGCTTTGCTGCCTCAGGACCTAAACGACTTGTCATCATTGAAGGAACCACGAATTCTGCTCTGTATCAGTTAATTCTAAAAAAAAATTTCAGGCCATCCATCCGTGAGCTGAAGTTGAAGCACAACTAGGTCATGCAGCAAGACAATGATCCAAAGCGTGCAATCAAGACATCAGAATGGCTGAAAAACAACAAGTCTTGGAATGGCCTAGTCAAAGTCCAGACCTAAGCCCGATTGAGATGTTATGGCAGGACCTGAGACGAGCAGTTCATGCTCGAAAACTCACCAATGTCGCGGACTTGTTCAGTGGTGGAAAAAGTACCCAATTGTCAAAGTACAGATACAGTACCTTATTAGAAAATGACTCAAGTAAAAGTGAGTCACCCAGTAAAATACTACTTGAGTTAAAGTAAAACAAGTATTTGGATTTAAATATACTTAAGTATCAAAAGTAAATGTCATTGCTAAAATATACTTAAGTATCAAAAGTATACATTATTTCACATTCCTTATATTAAGCATACCAGACTGCACAACTTATTTTGTATCTTTTTACAAATGGCCATAAAAAAATGTACATAGGAGAGATGATCTATTGTTGGTCATTGTGTTTTGACATTTTCAAGATACAAAAGTATGTGGATAAGCCTTCAAATTAGTGGACTTGGCTATTTCAGCCACACCCGTTTCTGACAAGTGTGTAAAATCTAGCACACAGCCACGCAAACTCCATAGTCAAACATTGGCAGTAGAATGGCCTTACTGAAGAGCTCAGTGACTTTCAACGTGGCACCGTCATAGGATGCCACCTTTCCAACAAGTAAAATTTCTGCCCTGCTAGAGCTGCCCCGGTCAACTGTAAATGCTGTTATTGTGAAGTGGAAATGTCAAGGGTTTCCATCCCCTGCGCAATACCAAGCATCGGCTGGAGTGGTGTAAAGCTCGCCGCCATTGGGACACTGGAGCAGTGGAAACATACTCTGGCGTGATGAATCACACTTCACCATCTAGCAATCGAACGGACTAATCTAGGTTTGGTGAATGCAAGGAGAACGCTACCTGCTCGAATGCATAGTGCCAACTGTAAAGTTTGGTGGAGGAGGAATAATGGTCTGGCTTTTCATGTTTCGGGCTAGACCCCTTAGTTCCAGTGAAGGGAAATCTTAACGGTACGATTCTGTGCTTCCAACTTTGTAGCAACAGTTTTGGGAAGGCCCTTTCCTGTTTCAGCATGACAATACCCCTGTGCACAAAGCAAGGTCCATACAGAAATGGTTTGTCGAGATCGGTGTGGAAGAACTTGATTGCCCTGCACAGAGCCCTGACCTCAGCCCCATCGGACACCTTTAGGATGAATTGGATCGCCAACTACAAGCCAGGCCTAATCACCCAACATCATTGCCCAGCAAGTCCCTGCAGAAAAATCCCAGAAGAGTGGAGGCTGTTGTAGCAGCAAAGTGGGTACCAACTCCATATTAATGCCCATGATTTTGGAATGAGATGTTTGACGAGCAGGTGTCCACATACCTTTGGTCATGTACTGTATGTGGCATACCTGTTATGGACAATAAAGACCAACACGAACATCAGCAGTGGGCAGTCATCCTATCACCTCTGACCAAAGAACATCAGCAGTGGGCAGCCATCCTATCACCTCTGACCAAAGAACATCAGCAGTGGGCAGCCATCCTATCACCTCTGACCAAAGAACATCAGCAGTGGGCAGTCATCCTATCACCTCTGACCAAAGAACATCAGCAGTGGGCAGTCATCCTATCACCTCTGACCAAAGAACATCAGCAGTGGGCAGCCATCCTATCACCTCTGACCAAAGAACATCAGCAGTGGGCAGCCATCCTATCACCTCTGACCAAAGAACATCAGCAGTGGGCAGCCATCCTATCACCTCTGACCAAAGAACAGCAGTGGGCAGCCACCCTATCACCTCTGACCAAAGAACATCAGCCGTCATCTTGTTAATTTCCCGACAATTCTACATGTTGAATCACCACCCTGTTTGACACTTAGCAGGTGATCTACTGTGCACAGTCAACGATTGTGTTGGTCTGGCTCGTTCTTTAGTGAAAAAAGGAGAAAAGGTTTGAGAAAATCTACCCAAAGGGGAGTAACACGTGACTTCTCCCCAAAAATCTTTTATTTTCCTTCCAGTTTACAACAATATTTATTCTGACATAAAGCTGGTCACAGAGGTGGGCATTAGGCAGGTACAAGGGGATTGGGGACAATAAAGGGCAGTCAGCATATGACCCTGTGTAGAATAATCGTAGAAAAGAAAAAAGGAAAAAAATAAATGACGCAGAACATGTCGTTTTTAGCATAGCAGGCAAAATGATGGAGCAAACAAATAGAGTGGTAAACCCCTAGCCTTGTCAAGACACTGACACGAAAGCAACCACCATAAAATGAGCACATAGGCAGTGTGGACTAGTGTAGTGCCATAATGTTGGAGGATGAGGGCTCTAAATAAACAACCTCTTGACTTAAATACATATTGTAATGAAGTGCTTACTTAGCAACAAAAGCTTGATGTTCCTTACAAGGCAGGTAAATGGGTAAGCGTAAGGGCATTGGGTTACGTTCTAAGCAATGCTATGCTTCTCTTACAGAGTACTGCCTCTTATAGAATAGTCATACTGTAATAGATACCCTGTGTACTAACAGGAAGAGCTTTATGAAAGAGAAGAAGAGAGGCTTGAAGAGTGATGACAAAAAAAAGAAGAGACATGGCAGATATTAGGGAGGCTTCACAGTCTGTCCAGCTCAAAGTGCTGGAGTAGAAAATCTATGTTAAAAAGGAGCCAGTAGTGTGGATCCTGGAGAATGGCTTTGCAGGGTCACTTCTGCTGCAGCCGGGCAGCTTTGAACTTGGACACCCGCTTAGGGGCCTCCCGGGGTGCTTCGGGAGCTACCTCCTCCAGCTTCCGCTCTGGGATAGTGGGCAGAGCTGGAGGGGCGATGGTTAGGTGGGGGATCGACGAGGGAATAGGCTCCTTCTCCACCACTGTGCATGAAAAGGCCTGGATGATCAACAAAAAAATAACAGGAGGTTAATGAGAGGCTGTAGAGCTGGACAGTGCACAGACACACAACTTGTTCAAGGTGTATCTCTATTCAACATTCAAAGATCATGATTCGAAAAACAAAATCAGCAGAGGACCAGGGTGGTATTCATTAGGGCCTGCAACGGAAAATTAATGTTTTTTTATTGCACAAGATGTTCAGGTAGTCCCTCTGTCAGTTGTCTTCCGTTTAGTGTCTAATGAACATGACCCAGCTGAGTTTTACCTCGAAGCGTCTGATGGGGTGTAGAGGGTTCCCGGTGGGGCTGTCCTCCTCGGTGATGCCATCGCTGGTGTCACTGCACGTGTTCTCGTCGTGGCTCAGGGTGCGTCCGAACGTCCTGCGCTCTTCGAAGTCGGCAGCGCTGCTCTCGCTGGTGTCGCTACACCCGCTGTTCTCTCTGCTCCGGGACTTTAGGATGGACTTCCTGGGGATGGGCTCGCCATTCTTCACATCCACAAACAACCTGACAAAAGTACACAAACATAGGCCTTCAGATCGCAGAACTTGTTAATAGGCAGACACCATTCCGAATCAGAACAAAGTACCTGGAAACATTCAGAGTAAATAACATTTAATATATGCCAATACATTGGACCCAAAATGTTGCTAATAGGTATGCCAACCAAGATCTAGATAAGTGATGTGTAGTGTGGGTTTACTTGTAGATGTCTGTGGGCGTGGTGATGTTGTGGAGCCCGTGGTGAGAGTGACCATTGCTGGTGCCGTTCTTCTTTTTCCTCTTGGCTTGCTGCTTCTGTTCTTTCAGCTCACTGAACTTCAACATGGTGTTCTTCCCTGTGTTTATCCTCACCTGGAAACGAAGCGACAGAGACAGAGAAATGTAGTACATTGATTTACGTGACTCAAATAACATAATTGACTACATTGTTGACTGTTGACTGCATTGAGTTTAATACGATTAATAAAACACTGACCTTCTTGGGTTCCACCGTATGAGAGAAATAGATGGTAGGCAAACCGTTGCCTTCCTCCTCCTCACCCTTGTCTTCCTCCTCCTCCCTGTCCCTGGTTGTACCGTTAACTTGGCCACTGTTGTGAGGCACAGTCATCTTGCCTTCACTCCCCTCGTCATGTCCGTTGACGCGATGATGGCCGCCACCATCTCCCTCCTTCTCTTCCTCAGAGGAAGAGGATGTTGTGTCATCATTGCCGTTGGTGTCTGCAATTCCAAAGTGTCTGAAAACAAATCAAAACAATGCATCATGAGAAATCTAATCTTCACTTTTGCAATGAAACAGGTGTGAAGGTGGGAAGAGTGCGCTGAATCACTTCTCAATGTGAAAGTCCATGTGTTCTGTGTGCGTGAGAGTGTGTACGTGTGCAACTCTACCGGTCATGCTCCTCCTCAAGCTTCTCCTTTGCTTCCAGCTCATCCAGTCTGGCCCACAGCTCCTCCTCAGACAGCACTCCTCTCCTACTCCCTCCATCTCCCTCTCCACCACCCTCCTCCTCCTCCTCCTCCATCTTCACAATAGCCTCCATTTTGGGCTTAGAGTGGGGCTTAAGGGCCACACGCTGCTTTCCTTTGCTCACAAATTCTTCAATACTTCTAACCTCTTCTCTGATGTCCACATAGTCCCCTTTAGCCTGAGGAAACAGAAGGGTAGAAGCCAGCATGTTAACAATATCTGCTCATACAAATTGCTTTATCTGCACAGAGGAGTTGTCTATCAGATAAGCTGACTGAAGAGGATCCTCAAAGCTCTTTGTTTTCACTGTAATTACACTTTTTTATATATTTAACCTTTATTTAACTGGGCAAGTCAGTTTAGAACAAATTCCTATTGACAATGACAGCCAATGACACCCGGCTGGTGGCTGGGATTAAAAATAAAAATATAGGACAACACACACATCACGACAAGAGAGACACCACAACACTACATAAAGAGAGACCTAAGACAACAACACAGCATGGTACCAACATAACATGGCAACATGGTCGCAACATAACATGGCAGCAGCACAAAACATGGTACAAACATTATTGGGCACAGACAACAGCACAAAGGGCAAGAAGGTAGAGACAACAATACATCACGTCAACCAGCCACAACTGTCAGTAAGATTGTCCATCATTTAGTCTTTGAATGAAGAGATTGAGATAAAACTGTCCAGTTTTAGTGTTTTTTGCAGCTCGTTCTAGTCGCTAGCTGTAGCGAACTGAAAAGAGGAGACCCAGGGATGTGTGCGCTTTGGAGACCTTTAACAGAATGTGGATCGTGCCTTGGGGTACTCCCTTGGTGACAGGCAGTGGCTGGGACAGCAGATGTTCTGACTTTATACACTGTGCTCTTTGAGGTAGTTAGCAAACCAGGCCAAAGACCCCAATACTCCTTAGCCGGCCCACAAGAATGGAATGGTCTACCGTATCAAAAGCTTTGGCCAAGTCAATAAAAATAGCAGCACCACATTACTTAGTATCATGGGCAATGGTGACATCATTGAGGACCTTTAAGGTTGCAGTGACACATCCATAACCTGAGTGGAAACCAGATTGTATACCCGAGAGAATACTATAGACATCAAGAAAGCCAGTCAGTTGATTGACAAGTTATTCCTAAACTTTTGATTAACAGGTCAAAATAGAAATTGGCCTATAACAGTTAGGATCAGCTTGATCTCGCTTGATCTTCGCTTCCGCTACAAGACCATGGTGCTTGCCTACGGAGCTGTGAGGGGAACGGCACCTCAGTACCTCCAGGCTCTGATCAGGCCCTACACCCAAACAAGGGCACTGCGTTCATCCACCTCTGGCCTGCTCGCCTCCCTACCACTGAGGAAGTACAGTTCCCGCTCAGCCCAGTCAAAACTGTTCGCTGCTCTGGCCCCCCAATGGTGGAACAAACTCCCTCACGACGCCAGGACAGCGGAGTCAATCACCACCTTCCGGAGACACCTGAAACCCCACCTCTTTAAGGAATACCTAGGATAGGATAAAGTAATCCTTCTCACCCCCCCCCCCCCCTTAAAAGATTTAGATGCACTATTGTAAAGTGGCTGTTCCACTGGATGTCATAAGGTGAATGCACCAATTTGTAAGTCGCTCTGGATAAGAGCGTCTGCTAAATGACTTAAATGTAAATGTAAATCTCCCCCTTTAAATAAATGACGCACCGTGGCTGCCTTCCAAGCAATGGGAACCTCCCCAGAGAGGAGAGACAGGTTAAACATGTCAGAGATAGGCTTGGCGATGATATGGGCTACAACCTTAAAGAAGAAAGGATCTAAACATCTGACCCAGATGTTTTTTGGGGTTCAAGTTTAAGGAGCTCCTTTAGCACCTCGGACTCAGTGGCTGCGGTCCAAACACCTAAAAGACAAACCCTATCCCCTCAGCCCTCAAATTAAGTGAACACTTCTGATGACGTATGACAAGTATACACTTGCTGGGCGAGGGAGGCAGAAATTATTTTTTAAATGGACCACCCTTGACCGGAAATTCATCACTCGTTCATCCCGCGATGATTGCCTTTTCAGGCACCGGTAATTTGTGGGTGCTTTATATGCGCAACAGTCAATTATGATTGCATGTCTACTTATATTAAATAAATATTAATATACACCACCGTTCAAAAGTTTTGGGTCACTGCGTCCGTTATGGGTCTGCGGTCAAACGACCACCCCTCATCACTGTCAAACGCTCCCTAAAACACTTCTGCGAGCAGGCCTTTCTAATTGACCTGGCCCGGGTATCCTGGAAGGATATTAACCTCATCCCGTCAGTAGAGGATGCCCGGTTGTTCTTCAATAGTGCCTTCCTCACGATCTTAAATAAGCATGCCCCTTTCAAAAAATGTCACTCCAGACCTGACTGCCCTTGACCAGCACAAAAACATCCTGTGGCACACTGCACTAGCTTCGAATAGTGCAAACGATATGCAACTTTTCAGGGAAGTCAGGAACCAATATACACAGTCAGTTAAGAAAGCAAAGGCTAGCTTTTTCAAACAGAAATTTGCATCCTGCAGCATTAACTCCAAAAATTTTGGGACACTAAAGTCCATGGAGAGTAAGAGCACCTCCTCTCAGCTGCCCACTGCACTGAGGATAGGAAACACTGTCACCACCGATAAATCCACGATAATCGAGAATTTCAATAAGCATCTCTCTACAGCTGGCCACGCTTTCCACCTGGCTACCCCTACCCCGGCCAACAGCTCTGCACCCCCCGCAGCAACTAGCCCAAGCCCACCCCACCGCTTCTCCTTCACCCAAATCCAGACAGCTGATGTTCTAAAAGAGCTGCAAAATCTGGATCCCTACAAATCAGCTGGGCTAGACAATCTGGACCCGCTCTCCCTAAAACTATCCGCCGCCATTGTCGCAACCCCTCTCTTTCATATTGTCTGAGATTCCTAAAGATTGGACAGTGTCCACGTTCATCCCCCTCTTCAAAGGGGAGACACTCAAGACCCAAACTGTGACAGACCTATATCCATCCTGCCCTGCCTTTCTAAAGTCTTCGAAAGCCAAGTGAACAAACAGATCACCGACCATCTCGAATCCCACCGTACCTTCTCCGCTATGCAATCCGGTTTCCGAGCTGTTCACAGGTGCACCTCAGCCACACTCAGGGTCCTAAACGATAGTATAACCACCATTGATGAAAAACAGTACTGTGCAGCTGTGTTCATCGACCTGGCCAAGGCTTTCGACTCAAACACCTTATTCTTATCGGCAGACTCAACAGCCTTGGTTTCTCTAATGACTGCCTCACCAACTACTTCTCAGATAGAGTTCAGTGTGTCAAATCGGAGGGCCTGTTGTCCGGACCTCTGGCAGTCTCTATGGGTGTGCCACAGGGTTCAATGCTCGGGCCGACTCTTTTCTCTGTATATAACAATGATGTCGCTCTTGCTGCGGGTGATTCTTTGATCCACCTTTACACCATTCTGTATACATCCGGCCTTTCTTTGGACACTGTGTTAACAAACCTCCAAACGAGCTTCAATGCCATAGATCACTCCTTCCATGGCCTCCAACTGCTCTTAAATGCAAGTAAAACTAAATGCATGCTCTTCAACTGATCGCTGCCCTCACCCGCCCGCCCGCCTAGCATCACTACTCTGGACGTTTCTGACTTAGAATATGTGGATCACTATAAATACCTAAGTGTCTGGCTAGACTGTAAACTCTCCTTCCACTCATATTAAGCATCTCCAATCCAAAATAAAATCGGCTTCCTATTTCGCACAAAGCCTCCTTCACTCATGCTGCCAAACATGCCCTCGTAAAACTGACTATCCTAACGATCCTTGACAAAATAGCCTTTTTTCAACAGTGAAGAGGCAACTCCGGGATGCTGGCCTTCCAGGCAGTTGCAAAGAAAAAGCCATATCTCAGACTGGCCAATAAAAAAAGATTAAGATGGGCAAAAGAACACAGACACTGGACAGAGGAACTCTGCCTATAAGGCCAGCATCCCGGAGTCGCCTCTTCACTGTTGAGACTGGTGTTTTGCGGGTATCATTTAATGAAGCTGACAGTTTCTCAAATCAGAAACTCTAATGTACTTGTCCTCTTGCTCAGTTGTACACCGGAGCCTCCCACTCCTCTTTCTATTCTGGTTAGAGCCAGTTTGCACTGTTCTGTGAAGGGAGTAGTACACAGCATTTTACAAGATCTTCAGTTTCTTGACAATTTCTCGCATGGAATAGCCTTCATTTCTCAGAACAAGAACAGACTGACGAGTTTCAGAAGAAAGTTATTTGTTTCTGGCCATTTTGAGCGTGTAATTGAACCCACAAATGCTGATGCTTCAGATACTCAACTAGTCTAAAGAAGGCCAGTTGTATTGCTTCTTTAATCAGTACAAAAGTTTCCAGCTGTGCTAACATAATTGCAAAAGGATTTTCTAATGATCAATTAGCTAATCCAAGTTGATCATTTTAAAAGGCTAACACAAAGTGCCATTGGAACACAGGAGTGATGGTTGCTGATAATGGGCCTCCGTACGCCTATGTAGATATTATTTTTATTTTTTTAAGAATCTGCCATTTCCAGCTACAATAGTCATTTACAACATTAACAATGTCTACACTGTATTTCTGACCAATTTGATGTTATTTTAAAAATGGACAAATATTTTTGGGGGTTTTCTTTCAAAAAACAAGGATATTTCTAAGTGACCCCAAACTTTTGAACAGTACGCCTACTGTATGATAGCAAATGAATTAGCTAACTGTCATTAGCCTGCCTAGCTGTAACTTCTGAAGAAGGAAACGTTTTTATTTCTACAATTTCCAAAAGATAACCAAACAAAAACATATTTACGAGACGTGTTTGTGCCGTCATGTGCATTAGTAGCACAATTTCTAACTTATTTGCATTCGCTTTCACTTGTATGTTGACTTCTCCATTGATGTTGTTTTTAAGTTTTCACAGACTTTTCTTAGCGGATGTACAATCGCCACAAACTGAATTATGGGGAGTTTCAGGCCCCGGAGTGAACATAATTATACACTCACAAAGCCGACTAAAAACGAGGGCTGAGGGCCTTACGTTGCAAACTTCCCTTGCTTGGCTAATCATTTGGACCACCCATCCAAGATGGCGACAGGGATTCCCCCAAGGGCATAAGGTGAGGGTAAGTGGACGAAGGTGTGTCTTTTAAGTGTTTGGACCGCAGCCAGTGACCGGCTGCAGGGAGAAACTTTGTAGCGGGGCAAGAGAAAAAGAGGGAGGAGCATTGGGGATAGTCGCATTAGAAGGGGTGGGAGATGAGGAAATGTTGGACGGGCAAGGAGGCATGGCTGAGTCAAATAGGAATCCTGACTTAATGAAGTTGTGACTAAAGAGCTCAGCCATGTGCTCCTTGTCAGTAACAACCGCATCATCAACATTAAGGGACATGGGCAGCTGTGAGGAGGAGGATTAATTCTCCAGGACTTTAACCATTTTCCAGAACTTCTTGGGGTTAGACCCACAGAGAGAGAACTGCTCCTTAAAGTAACAAACTTTGGCCTTCTGGATAGCCTGAGTGGACCTATTTCTAATTTGCCTGAACGAGAGCCAGTCAGCCTGAGTATCCGTGTGCCGAGCGATTTGCCAAATGGAATTATTGAGGTGGAGTAACTCTGCCAGATCAAGGTCGAACCAGGGGCTGAACCTGTTTTTAATTCTCATTTTCTTCATGTATCTGTTAACGATACTACTGAAATATCAAAGAAAGGTCCAAGAGTCTTCGACAGAGGGGATCAAGCTGATTCTATACCAATTTACAGAGGCCAAGTCATGAAGGAAGGCTTGCACATTAAAGTTTTTTAGCAAGCGTCTATGACAAATCAGGACAGGCCGTTTCACTGAGCAGCCATTGCGAGCACAGGCTGTAAAACAGTGATCACTAAGGTCATTACAGAAAACACCAGACTGATACCTATCAGGATTATTTGTGAGGATAACGTTGAGGAGAGTAGCCTTTTCTGGGTGTTTGGAGTCATACCTTCTGGGATTGGTAATAATCTGAGAAATATTTAGGGAGTCCCATTGCTTTAGGAACTGGTCAGGTGGTTTAAGCATGTCCCAGTTTAGGTCACCTAGCAGGACAAATTCAGACTTAGTGTAAGGGGCCAGGAGAGATCTTAGGGCATTTAGGGTACAGGCAGGTGCTGATGGTGGCCGATAACACCCAGCAACAGTCAACAAAGAGTTATTTGAAAGTTTAATGCGTAAAACCAGCAAATCAAATTGTTTGGGGACAGAATTGGTGGTGACAACCGAGCACTGAAGGTGTTCCTTGGTAAAGACTGCCACTCCAACACTAACATCAGTGTTCAAAACACAGTTTCTTAACCACGTCTAAGTAATGACCAACACATCTGGTCTGGAGCTGTGAACACACACTTTTAGGTAATAAGCTTCTAGTGTTAACGTGCAGAAAACCCAGGCTTTTTACGAGAGCAGAAGTCAGTGAAGCAGATATCGGAGCACAAATCAGAATTGGGGCTAGCAACAGTAGATGGGCCAGGGTGTACATGCACATTTCCAGATATAATCAGCAATAACACAATCAGGGCATGGCAGAGGACAGGGAGAACTCTGCAATGTTGATTTAGAACATTTGAATGTGCTTTAGATGGCACTTACGCCTGAGAGTTTTTCTAGATCCTCTGTGAACCCAACTCTGGCTTCAAAGTTCTTCGTCGTCTTGTGCAAGTCATCCAGCGCACTCCTTACATCTAAAAAACAAAAATATTTGATTTGATATAATTTGACAAACAAAGCACAAAAATTGTGTGATTAGTGTGGAATTGGAAAAATGTGTGTGTAAGGGGTCAAGACATGCAGCTTGTGAACCAGTTTGGTCGCAGTCAGTAGAAAAGAGAAACAAAAACCACAGTATTCGGACCAGTAAGGGGTTAAATCCTGAACACTGACAAAAAAGGGAAAATGATGACACAAACAGTTCATAATATCTCATGCCCTCGGTGCTACTTCGGATCATTAAATCTTCACAACAATTAAACCCCCATTTGCTAATGGCAGCAAAGGGCCCCGTCGCCATGGCGACGGCGAGCCCTCAAGCCGTACGTCTCCGAAACGTTGGGGAAAGGTCAAACACGGACAGCCTGACAACTCAGCGGGGCTGTTTGACAGATCTCAGCCAGCCATGTTTGCATTATGGCACTTAGCTGCGTAAAAGCAGCCTGGGCAGGGTCAGGGAGGGGTGGGCAGGGTTATGGCACATTCACGCTTCGGTAAACATCAGTCTAATAAAGCTCCCATCACTATCACACATTGTTATTTAGGCCGATTTGGCACAATATTAAATAGCTTTTCGGGGCGTAGGGTGAAAACCAAAGGAAGCAAGGGGAAACTGCTTTCTCTTACATGGTTAAGAGAAAGAAAGAACGGCCGTGGAATGGACAGGAGGATTTTTAAGGCTGGACTGTTGTGACAAAATGATAGCAGAACAGGGTCAAATCGACTTGAGTAACCAAACAACGGCTTTATCAATGTGTAACATTCTGGTCACAATTCTACATTTTCAATAGTTAATTGCCAACCAGCAAGACTACATCAAATATTATAATAATCCAAGTATTCACAAAATGAGTAGCCATTCAACTTTCCTTGACAACACTGAGTGATCACCTCTTTGTTTCTGACAGCAAGTCTATAACAACAGCCTCCTCTGCTGGGCAAATGGTGGGAGTGTTACGACATTCATAATATGACCTCAATCTTTCACAATAAGCATAACCACTACCATACATATACAATTGACGAGTTAACTAATATTATAAAAAGACTAGAGAAGTGAGTGTCAAAGTTTGGCAAGGAATCATGGTATCTGAGAAAATTCTACATGTTTTCCAAAATAAACTCACATTTCTTCCTGTGCTCCAAGAGTTTCTGGGCCTGCTTGGCAGAGCACTTGGCAAACCAGTTGTCTCCCAGTAGCACAGTGATCTCATTGGTATGGACCAGCTTCCCAGGCATGAATGCCAAAGGGCCAAATGGCACCTGTTACAGCAGAGAGGGGAGGGAAAAGGTTTTTAAAATAAATACTGCATTATTTAAGTTGAGTTCAAGTTTCACCTCGATTAAAATCATTTTTATATTACGGCAATTCAAACATGGTTCTGCATATTTTTTACAAACTGAAAGTGAAACTGAATAGCTGAAAGAAAAGGAGAACAAACTGGTAGTCAAAGATAAGGCCTTCCCTGCACACACCATGTATATACACATCATAGGAGCTGTATTAATTGATGTGTGTTTCATTCCAGATCAAGACAGGACAATTTATAATAAGGATGAAAGGCCTGGGAATTCACTCTGTGACACACCTCATATAATAAACGTTAAATAAGCCCCTGCTACGGAAACTAACCCCGGTGCATTTAATAAGAGAGAGCGTACCATGATGTCATAGGACACCTCATCTGGAAGAGTTTTGAGTTGATCCTCAAGGGCTTCATAGTCACCTTTTACCTTCTCCCTGAAAGTTCAAAAATTTTAATTTTAGTTAAGTAACGGCACACACAATGATCCACATGCCCTTCCTGGTCTATCGGTTATCCCAGAACTAATGTTTAGCCTATCTATGTACTATCAAGGATGTGGTGAGGGACTAGGTGTAACTAGTAATCTAGGAGAACAGTAGCATCATATGAGATTCTGTTTGACTCCTACGCCAGTCACTACGCGGAATCGCTACACAAGACTCACCAGTGCTGGATCTGAACTTCACAGCCTTTCACCACCTGTTGTTGACAGAGTGACAATTCTATAGGTCAAACGTTGCATTTTTATTCTCCATTAAAAACAACTCAGAATAACCCCCTCCATTTTACAGTTATTTACACTTACTCAATGTTGGGGAAGCAAATTCTCAGGAAGTTTAGGGTGTTTTGATTTAACAGCTGTCAAAGATTAATTGACAAAGGCTTTTCTGGAACTCACAGGATATACTTACACAGAAGCACCAACTTGGGGACAGGAAGAGGCATCTGTACACTTTACAGTGGATGTCATACTAGGAAGTAGCCAAAAAAATACTACACTTTTGATAGGGGTATGAAATATGACGTGTACTATGGAATGCGGCAGATACAATTATTTACTCAATACGACAGAGATTTAGCTAAGCATGTCTGGTCAACACATTAGGCCTGTTCCTATTTGAAAGTAGGCCTACAGTAAAGTTGCACCCTCCTTCATGAGTCAAATTCGACTGTAACACAACACGAACATTACTTTGCCAACTGACTAGCTAGCTAACTAACTTTACTTTGGTCCTGCATTGCATTGCCATCAATGCATGCTAATAAACATCCAATCAATGCCCAACAACGTGTATTGATATTCTCTGAACATTTAGATACGATTATACTAGCTCTAGCTAGCTATGGATGTTGAATCTAGGTCAGTGTTGAAAGGCCAGTAGTAAATTAGCTAACGTTAGGCAAAACAAGGTAATGCTTGTGTGCATAAGTGTATGGTAAGTTCATTAAACTATCCTTCACGCATTGGGCAAGTACATTTGTTTATTTATGCATTATGTTTGCTGAAAAATATAATTCAACATCAGAGCAATTGACACACTTGACTTTGCATATTCGATGGTTGTAGTTAAACAACATGGTTTGGCCAGGATCCAAGATGAAATAAACAAGAAGCAACATGTGACCGCTGGCTAAAGGAAGCTTCTGGAAAAGGTTGAACTAGCTAGAAAGTTTCCACGAAGAATTATGTGTCGAAGATGCCACACGCGCATAAATGAATATGCAACTAAATAGCTAGCTTGCAACACCCTGAAAGAGAATGCACGTTAGGATGTCTCATTTAATGAACATGTAAAACAATTTGATAATTATAAGTCGACCGCGTACATTGTCAGACAGAGCACGCACAATCCATCTAGCTCGTTTATTTTACCTTCTTATGCTCCACTCGAAGTCTGTCAACTCCTTGTAGGACCTCTATGTTCCTTTTATTTCTCTCAGCCATCTTCCCATGTAATAATCAAATGAAATGTGACGTTTGTGAATCCAAAACAACGCTCAGGGGTTGTAAGTCCTAAAGAAATGTTTATGAATACAATTGCAGGTATTCCTGAGACGCGTTTTCCTCTTATTCATCAAAGGGGCAGTGATAGATATCCAAGACTTCGGAAGTGAGACCATTTCACACTCTCATTTTAGGATTTCAGCATGATCTCAAAAATATCCACGTAATATAATCCTCAATGTTCAGCGTCCTCCTCATCGACCCTGCGCCATGTTCCCCTGTCTGTTTCCCGGTGTACTCTGGGTAAAATGCTCACTTTCACAACAATGCATGGAAAGGATCACATTATGTAAGACTGTATCCAATAGGCTACATATAAACAGGATTTCCCTCTCTTGCAATGTTATTAAATTAAACATATTTATCTTTATTCCCCATCAAATACTTTAATAACTAAATTTTAAACCTTGAGTGTTTACCTTATATTGCAAATTACATCCCTAGTTACAGTTGTAAATTCACTAGTTACAGAGCTGAGACACATTTACAGAATAAAGAAACAACTCTCACTCAATAATATTATCCCATCAATCCAATTAGTATGATGACTGAGGTTGTAAAATTACTGTAATGATGGTATTTTACATTCTTTGGCATAATGCAAAATCGAATAATCTATTTATAATGTTGCTCCAAGATGCACATGGTATAAGTAATATACCGGATGCTCTCATGTTAGAGGACAGCAGTGTAGTTGGGAAGATTAATAGTCTGTCTCTTTTGCAGAATTATATACAGTAAATTCAAATGGCACAATCTTAGCAAGAGGGCACACAGGCTCAGAACTCTGAACACCGGAGATGTGTCAATGAAGTCACATGTGTAAACACGCTGCCTGTTGACCACGTGGTCCACTGCGCTAAGCAGAGACTCAGGGAAGTAGAATGAAGTTGCCCTGATCTGGGTCGTCACTAGTTACTACAGCCACAAAGTCAAAATTATGGCTAAACCCCGACTATTTCTACAATTTCTCTTCTTAAAATCTGATTTTAAACCTAACCTTAACCACACTTCTAACCTTATAACTAACCTTAAATTAAGACACAAAAATATATATTCATGAATTTCTAAGATATAGACCATTTTGACTTTGTAGCTGTGGTAACTACTGACAACACCTGATCAGTCTGAGGTACATTTTTGCATCGTCTCCACTCCCGAAGTCATATCAAAGACAGTACTGTGGCCATGTCTTTGTTATTTGGGACAAGTAAGCTGATCCTAGATCTGTGTTTCAAAGACAACTTCTACCAGCAATGTTTATCAATCTAATTGATTAGAGATGTAGGCTAATTTGATGTAGTTTGACTCCCAAAATGGGAATATTTGAATAGCCTATTATTGAAAAAAACACATCATATTAAATACTATCAAGCCAACACGATAAAGGTTATTTTCAGACCTCTTCCCATTGGCTCATCGCTCTCTGACGTAGTGGCTTTACAGGAAATGAACCAGTACCATAAAGCAATGCGACCGTGACAAGGAAGGAATTCGATTAATGCCCCGGGTACGCCGGGTTAGTGCTGATCGCATTAGTTTTTAAACTGGGCTGCCTCCTGATGGTGAGCCGGGTGAAACGGTCAAATCAGACGGTGAAGTTCTCTGAAAACAAAAGTGACGTATGTTAAGCACGTGGATTAATGAGTTAGGATTCAGTGTTTTCACATGCAAAAGTGTTAGATCTTTATAAAAACGCATATATCGCTTTACCCACACTTCCCAAGGAAAACTATTTGTAAAGAAATTGTAAAATATATTTAAAAAAATACATGCTTTGTGTTTCTGAACGATTCATCATGTTTTGTTGATATTATGGGCAGAAGATGCTCGATGAGAAGGTTGCTCCTCCCTCAAAGCGTTTGCCTGGTAATGTGATGTGCCATAGACCGGTTTTCCCCGGTTCAGTCTAATGGAACTCCCTCAATGCTCGGGAAATCAAGAATGACGCTTGAAAAAACCTCTAGTTTTGACTGGCATTGAACATTCATATAAATATAGCAAGCAAACAATATACAAGGAATTTAGTTCATCATCAAGGTATGTTGACTATTAGTTTATATTACACTATTTGTATCTTATCGCTGCAACTTCGTTTAGCGAAACAATGTAAAACACATGCAATGTCAGAGAGTAAATTGACTTATCATCGTCACGTGATCATCTTTAAGGTCCCGAAGTGATACATTGTACCTTGAATTGTAACAAATAGAATAAGCATTAAATGTATTGTTGAGTTAATAAATTAAAAATGTCTTAACCAAAACAAGCAGAATACTTACATTTCGATTATAGACTATATACTGAAATAACATGACATTGATGACAATACTTAGCTATTTATTTTAGCCACATATTTCCTGCTGTTCAAAGGTCATGCATAGGGTTTTTAAGGTAATCATATACCCATTTGATTCTTATAAAATGCAATTCAAATGCTTTATGACCTTAGTACAGCTGTCTTATCATAGCCCAAGATCTATGGCTGTATTAGTCAATGTTTGTTGTCATTTGAGTGTTTGTAAACAATTTATAACTTATATGTTTTAAACTATCATGACAATCTCAGACTGTCAAACCTTGCATCCATAGCGCTGTCTATGAATTTTAGAGCGTTTACATTTCCCCAGCCCCATCCCTCAGTTTACCCCAAAAGTTGGTGGGTCAGACTGTTGAACTGGCAGATTGTGGCTTTAAACAGCAATAGCCTATTATGTTTTTCCCCTCAGCCCATTCACTCTATGCAGCTGTCAGTGTCATTGTTGAATTATTGTAAACGTGAGTCTAAACCCTTAACCTTTGTTCCCCAGAATGTCGCAACGAATTAACGATGTTGTGCGGCTGTGTTGCGAGTTATCTGCCAACCAACAGATAAAGACCACAGTGAAGGGATCTTCCAAAGGGGCGGTGGCAGCAGGGGGACTAGCCTTTGCAGGAGGACTGGTTGGAGGCCCCCTTGGCATCGCTGTGGGTGAGTGAGGATTATATAAATCACGAGTTGTTTGTCTTCCATCTAAATGAGAATACTTACACAACTTGTCCTCTCATATAGTAGTGCGAACCACCACATTTAACCATGGAAAAAGGTCTGGGAATATGGCTGAATATAAACAGTGTAGTTATTCTCTCCGCAAGGCAATCAAACAAGCGAAATGCCGGTACAGGGACAAAGTGGAGTCGCAATTCAACGGCTCAAACACGAGACGGGGCAAAAAAGTATTTAGTCAGCCACCAATTGTGCAAGTTCTCCCACTTAAAAAGATGAGAGGCCTGTAATTTTCATCATAGGTACACTTCAACTATGACAGACAAAATGAGAGAAAAAAATCCAGAAAATCACATTGTAGGATTTTTAATGAATTTATTTGCAAATTATGGTGGAAAATAAGTATTTGGTCACCTACAAACAAGCAAGATTTCTGGATCTCACAGACCTGTAACTTCTTCTTTAAGAGGCTCCTCTGTCCTCCACTCGTTACTTACAGAAAACGTTTGACCTCTGTCATTGCCAACAAAGGGTATATAATAAAGTATTGAAATAAACCAAATACTTATTTTCCACCATAATTTGCAAATAAATTCATTAAAAATCCTACAATGTGATTTTCTGGATTTTCTTTTCTCATTTTGTCTGTCATAGTTGAAGTGTACCTATGATGAAAATTACAGGCCTCTCTCATCTTTTTAAGTGGGAGAACTTGCACAATTGGTGGCTGACTAAATACTTTTTTGCCCCACTGTATGTGGCAGGGTCTACAGGAAATCACAGACTACAAAAATAAAACCAGCCACGTCACGTGCACTGACATCACGCTTCCAGACAAACTAAACACCTTCTTTGCCCGCTTTGAGGATAATACAGTGCCACCGTCTCGGCCCGCTAACAAGGACTGTGCCCCTCTCCTTCTCCGTGGCCGACGTGAGTAAAACATTTAAACGTGTTAACCCTCGCAAGGCTGCTGGCCCAGATGGCATCCCTAGCCGCATCCTCAGAGCATGCGCAGACCAGCTGGCTGGTGTCATAACGGATATATTCAATCGCACCCTGTCCCCACATGCTTCAAGATGGCCACCATTGTTCCTGTATCCAAGAAGGCAAAGATAACTGAACTAAATGACTACCGCCCCGTAGCACTCACTTCTGTCATCATGAAGTGCTTTGAGAGACTAGTCAAGGAATCATATCACCTCCACCTTACTGGCCACCCTAGACCCACTTCAGTTTGCATACTGCCCCAACAGGTCCACAGACGATGCAATCGCCATCACACTGCCCTATCCCATCTGGACAAGAGGAATACCCATGTAAGAATGCTGTTCATTGACTACAGCTCAGCATTCAACACCATAGTACCCTACTAGCTCATCATCAAGCTGGAGGCCCTGGGTCTCAACTCTGCCCTGTGCAATTGGGTCCTGGACTTTCTGACGGGCCGTCCCCTGGTGGAGAAGGTAGGAAACAACATCTCCACTTCGCTGACCCTCAACACTGGGGCCCCACAAGGGTGCTTGCTCAGCCCCCTCCTGTACTCCCTTTTCACCCACGACTGCACGGCCATGCATGCCTCCAACTTAATCATCAAGTTTGCAGACGACACAACAGTAGTGGGCTTGATTACAAACAACGATGAGACAGCCTACATGGAGGAGGTAAGGGCACTCGGAGTGTGGTGTCAGGAAAACAACCTCTCACTCATCATCAACAAAACAAAGGAGATGATCGTGGACTTCAGGAAACAGCAGAGGGAGCACCTCCTATATCCACATCGAAGGGACAGCAGTGGAGAAGGTGGAAAGTTAAGTTCCTCGTCATACACATCACAGGCAAACAGATTTCTGGCTCTCACAGACCTGTAACTTCTTCTTTAAGAGGCTCCTCTGTCCTCCACTCGTTACCTGTATTAATGGCACCTGTTTGAACTTGTTATCAGTATAAAAGACACCTGTCCACAACCTCAAACAGTCACACTCCAAACTCCACTATGGCCAAGACCAAAGAGCTGTCAAAGGACACCAGAAACAAAATTGTAGACCTGCACCAGGCTGGGAAGACTGAATCTGCAATATACTTATTTTCCATATACTTATTTTCCACCATAATTTGCAAATAAATTCATAAAAAATCCTACAATGTGATTTTCTGGATTTTTTTTTCTCATTTTGTCTGTCATAGTTGAAGTGTACCTATGATGAAAATTACAGGCCTCTCTCATCTTTTTAAGTGGGAGAACTTGCACAATTGGTGGCTGACTAAATACTTTTTTGCCCCACTGTATATACTGTATTTTATACCATCTATTGCACCTTGCCTATGCCGCTTAGCCATCGCTCATCCACATACAGTTGAAGTCGGAAGTTTACATACACCTTAACTCCCACAATAAGTTGGGTGAATTTTGGCCCATTCCTCCTGACAGAGCTGGTGTAACTGAGTCAGGTTTGTAGGCCTCCTTGCTCACACATGCTTTTTCAGTTCAGCCCACAAATTTTCTTTAGGATTGAGGTCAGGGCTTTGTGATGGCCACTCCAATACCTTGACTTTGTTGTCCTTAAGCCATTTTGCCACAACTTTGGAAGTATGCTTGGGGTCATTGTTCATTTGGAAGACCCATTTGCGACCAAGCTTTAACTTCCTGACTGATTTCTTGATGTTGCTTCAATATATACACATAATTTTCCAGCCTCATGATGCCATCTATTTTGTGAAGTGCACCAGTCCCTCCTGCAGCAAAGCACCCCCACAACATGATGCTGCCACCCCAGTGCTTCACGGTTGGGATGGTGTTCTTCGGCTTGCAAGCATCCCCCTTTTTCCTCCAAACATAACGATGGTCATTATGGCCAAACAGTTCTATTTTTGTTTCATCAGACCAGAGGACATTACTCCAAAAAGTATGATCTTTGTCCCCATGTGCAGTTGCAAACCGTAGTCTGGCTTTTTTATGGTGGTTTTGGAGCAGTGGCTTCTTCCTTGCTGAGCAGCCTTTCAGGCTATGTCGATATAGGACTCCTTTTACTGTGAATATAGATACTTTTGTACCTGTTTCCTCCAGCATCTTCACAAGGTCCTTTGCTGTTGTTCTGGGATTGATTTGCACTTTTCGCTCCAAAGTACGTTCATCTCTAGGAGACAGAACGCGTCTCCTTCCTGAGCGGCATGATGGCTGTCTGGTCCCATGGTGTTTATACTTGCGTACTATTGTTTGTACAGATGAACGTGATACCTTCAGGCGTTTGGAAATTGCTCCCAAGGATGAAGCGGACTTGTGGAGGACTACAAGTTTTTTTCTGAGGTCTTGGCTGATTTCTTTTGATTTTCCCATGATGTCAAGCAAAGAGGCACTGAGTTTGAAGGTATGCATTAAAATACATCCACAGGTTTTTTATTTTTTTTATTTCACCTTTATTTAACCAGGTAGGCTAGTTGAGAACAAGTTCTCATTTACAACTGCGACCTGGCCAAGATAAAGCAAAGCAGTGCGACACAAACACCATAGAGTTACACATAGAATAAACAAACATACAGTCAATAATACAATAGAAAAAGTCTATATACAGTGTGTGCAAATGCGGTAGGATAAGGGAGGTAAAGCAATAAATCGGCCATAGTGGCGAAATAATTACAATATAGCAATTAAACACTGGAGTGATAGATGAGTGTGCAAGTAGAGATACTGGGGTGCAAAGGAGCAAAATAAATACAATAAATAACAGTATGGGGATGAGGTAGTTGGATGGGCCATTTACAGATGGGCTATGTACAGGTGCAGTGATCTGTGAGCTGTTCTGACAGCTGGTGCTTAAAGTTAGTGAGGGAGATACGGGTCTCCAGCTTCAGTGATTTTTGCAGTTTGTTCCAGTCATTGGCTGCAGAGAACTGGAAGGAATGGTGGCCAAATGAGGAATTGGCTTTGGGGGTGACCAGTGAAATATACCTGCTGGAGTGCGTGCTACGGGTGGGTGCTGCTATGGTGACCAGTGAGCTGAGATAAGGCGGGACTTTACCTAGCAGAGACTTATAGATGACCTGGAGCCAGTGGGTTTGGTGACGAATATGAAGCGAGGGCCAGCCAGCGAGAGCATACAGGTCGCAGTGGTGGGTAGTATATGGGGCTTTGGTGACAAAACGGAAGGCACTGTGATAGACTGCATCCAATTTGCTGAGTAGAGTGTTGGAGGCTATTTTGTAAATGACATCGCCAAAGTCAAGGATCGGTAGGATAGTCAGTTTTACGAGGGTATGTTTGGCATCATGAGTGAGGGATGCTTTGTTGCGAAATAGGAAGCCAATTCTAGATTTAATTTTGGATTGGAGATGCTTAATGTGAGTCTGGAAGGAGAGTTTACAGTCTAACCAGACACCTAGGTATTTGTAGTTGTCCACATATTCTAAGTCAGAACCATCCAGAGTAGTGATACTGGATGGGCGGGCAGGTCTGGTCAGTGATCAGTTGAAGAGCATGCATTTAGTTTTACTTGCATTTAAGAGCAGTTGGAGGCCATGGAAGGAGAGTTGTATGGCATTGAAGCTCGTCTGGAGGTTGGTTAACACAGTGTCCAAAGAAGGGCCAGAAGTATACAGAATGGTGTCATCTGCGTAGAGGTGGATCAGAGAATCACCAGCAGCAAGAGCGGCATCATTAATGTATACAGAGAAAAGAGTCGGCCCGAGAATTGCATAGCGGAGAAGGTACGGGGAGATTCGAAATGGTCGGTGATCTGTTTGTTGACTTGGCTTTTTAAGACCTTAGAAAGGCAGGGTAGGATAGATATAGGTCTGTAGCAGTTTGGGTCTATACATTAATGATGTCGCTCTTGCTGCTGGTGATTCCCTTTGAAGAGGGGGATGACCGTGGCAGCTTTCCAATCTTTGGGGATCTCAGACTATACGAAAGATAGGTAGAACAGACTAGTAAATAGGGGTTGAGACAATTTCGGTGGTTAATTTTAGAAAGAGAGGGTCCAGATTGTCTAGCCCGGCTGATTTGTAGGGGTCCAGATTTTGTAGCTCTTTCAGAACATCAGGTGAACGTGAAGGAGAAATGGGGAGGCTTGGGCAAGTTGCCCAAGCCTCCCCATTTCTCCTGGGGAGCAGGGCTGTTGACCGGGGTAGGGGTAGCCAGGTGGAAAGCATGGCCAGCCGTAGAAAAATGCGTATTGAAATTCTCAATTATCGTGGATTTATCGGTGGTGACAGTGTTTCCTAGCCTCAGTGGGCAGCTGGGAGGAGGTGCTCTTATTCTCCATGGACTTTAGTGTCCCAGAACTTTTTGGAGTTTGTGCTACAGGATGCAAATTTCTGTTTGAAAAAGCTAGCCTTTGCTTTCCTAACTGCCTGTGTATATTGGTTCCTAACATCCCTGAAAAGTTCCATATCGCTGGGGCTATTCGAAGCTAATGCAGTACGCCACAGGATGTTTTTATTCTGGTCAAGGGCAGTCAGGTCTGGAGTGAACCAAGGGCTATATCTGCTCCTGGTTCAGAATTTTTTGAATGGGGCATGCTTATTTAAGATGGAAAGCACTTTTAAAGAAAAACAGGCATCCTCTACTGACGGAATGAGGTCAATATCCTACCAGGATACCCGGGCCACGTCGATTAGAAAGGCCTGCTCGCTGAAGTGATTTAGCGAGCGTTTGACAGTGATGAGGGGTGGTCATTTGACCGCAGACCCATTACGGATGCAGGCAATGAGGCAGTGATTACTGAGATCCTGGTTGAAGACAGCAGAGGTGTATTTGAAGGGCAGGTTGGCTAGGATGACATCTATGAGGGTGCCCGTGTTTACGGATTTGGGGTTGTACCTGGTAGGTTCAGTGATCATTTGTGTGAGATTGAGGGCATCTAGCTTAGATTGTAGGATGGCCGGGGTGTTAAACATGTCCCAGTTTAGGTCACCTAGCAGCACGAGCTCTGAATATAGATGGGGGGCAATCAATCCACATATGGTGTCCAGGGCACAGCTGGGGGCAGAAGGTGGTCTATATATAGCAAGTGGCAACGGTGAGAGACTTGTTTCTGGAAAGGTGGATTTTTAAAAGTAGAAGCAAATTGTTTGGGCACAGACCTGGATAGTATGACAGAACTCTGCAGGCTATCTCTGCAGTAGATTGCAACTCCGCACCCTTTGGCAGTTCTATCTTGTCGGAAAATGTTATAGTTAGGGATGGAAATTTCAGGGGTTTTGGTGGTCTTCCTAAGCCAGGATTCAGACACGGCTAGGACATCCAGCTTGGCAGAGTGTGCTAAAGCAGTGAATAAAACAAACTTAGGGAGTAGGCTTCTAATGTTAACATGCATGAATCCAAGGTTTTTACGGTTACAGAAGTCAACAAATGAGAGCGCCTGGGGAATGGGAGTGGAGCTAGGCACTGCAGGGCCTGGATTAACTTCTACATCACCAGAGAAACAGAGGAGGAGTAGGATACGTCTAAAGGCTATAAGAACTGGTCGTCTAGTACGTTCGGAACAGAGAGTAAAAGGAGCAGGTTTCTGGGCATGGTAGAATAGATTCAAGGCATAATGTACAGACAAAGGTATTGTCACGTTCCTGACCTGTTTTCCTTTGTTTTGTATTTGTTTTAGTTGGTCAGGGCGTGAGTTGGGTGGGTTGGTCTAGGTTTGATTTTCTATGTTGGGATTTTGTGTTCGGCCTGGTATGATTCTCAATCAGAGACAGCTGTCAATCGTTGTCCCTGATTGAGAATCATACTTAGGCAGCCTGGGTTTCACCTGTGTTTTGTGGGTGTTTGTTCCTGTGTCAGTGTTTGTGCCACACAGGACTGTTTCAGGTTAGTCACGTTTGTTGGTTGTTGTATTTTGTAGTGTTTGTTGTTTTCCCATTAAAATATGAATACTTACCAATCCGCATCTTGGTCCGATCCATGCTCCTCCTCTTCGGATGCAGAGGAAGAGGAGAACCGTTACAGGTATGGTAGGATGTGAGTACAGTGGAGGTAAACCTATGCATTGAGTGACGATGAGAGAGATATTGTCTCTAGAAACATAATTTAAACCAGGTGACGTCACCGCATGTGTTGGAGGTGGAACTAAAGGGTTAGCTAAGGCGTATTGAGCAGGGCTAGAGGCTCTACAGTGAAGTAAGGATATAATCACTAACCAAAACAGCAATGGACAAGGCATATTGACATTAGGGAGAGGCATGCGTAGCCGAGTGATCATAGGGGTCCAGTGAGTAGCTCGACGGGCTGGAGACACGGCGATTCAGACAGCTAGCGGCCGGGGCTAGCAAGCTAGCAGAATGGTCTTAGAGCGACGTCGCGACGGAAGAAGTCTGTTGTATCCCCCTCTTGCTGCTACCGTCGGCAGTGAAATAATCTGTCTGTAAACAATTGTTGGAAAAATGACTTGTGTCATGCACAAAGTAGATGTCCTAACCAACTTGTCAAAACTATAGTTTGTTAACAAGAAATTTGTGGAGTGGTTGAAAAATTAGTTTTAATGACTGCAACGAAAGTATGTAAACTTCCAACTTCAACTGTATTTATATGTACCAATTCTCATTCAACCCTTTAGATGTGTGTGTTTTTAGGTAGTTGTTGGGAAATTGTTTGAATACTTGTTAGATATTACTGCACTGCCGTAAATAGAAGCACAAGCATTTTGCTACACTCGCATTAACTTCTGCTATCCATGTGTATGTGACCAATAAAAATTTGATTTGATAATGTTGTGTGCAGGGTTGAGATCACACGTAAGAGGTCCATACACAGAAACATGTATAAAAAATGGCTCATAGTCTATAACACATTTTAAACAGTGTTAAAACAAGGTTTCCAAAGAAATTGATGATTGATTTCAGACATACATCCTTACCTCATCATCCTTGCCTCTTTCTCATTATCTCTGTCAGGGGGTGCTGTCGGTGGCCTACTGGGATGCTGGATGACCAGTGGACAGTTCAAGCCGCTGCCTCAGATCATCATGGAACTGACCCCGGTGCAGCAGCAGAAGCTCTACGATGACATCATGGCCATCATGGGCGAGGTCCAGTGGACAGACATGGCCCAGCTGACTGCCCTGGTCATGGGCAACGCCACCCTACAGCAGCAGGTGACCGCTGCCCTCCTGGGCTATGTGACCAAAGAGCTCCAGGCAGAGGTGCACTATGTAGACTGACAAGTCCTCTATCAGAGAGCACATCTCTTTAGGGTTTTCAAAGGAAAATGGAAACGATGCTGGTATGACATTTTGCACAATGTCAAAGGACAATTTAAAAATGAAGGACAAGAAATGATTTATTAAAAGTGGGGCTGTACACTCAAGGATGAAAACCTCCATGGTCTCTGAGAAGGGAAGGAGCCACTGATTGAAAGTGCATGAAATGAGTTGTGGCTAATTATTTCAAGGGTTTGTGTGACTATGTATTGACAACCTGAGTTAAGAATTGTGTGAAAAGAAATACAACCTTTTAATCCTTTCAATTCTGTACTCCTGGATGTCACTTATATACATCTGTGAAAGCTGGCACTTATCAAGTAAGTTGTTTCTCATAGACTGGTGTGCTCTGCAAGTTTAACCAGCGAGAATATAGGGGCCTAAGTTAGGCGGTCTAACACTTGTTGAGGGTTTGGTCAATCATACTCAGACCACAGTCTTTTTATGCATTCGGTGCCAAAAATCAAGATCATTTAAATAAGTAACATTTTGACAAACTGACATTCACATGCTGATACACCGGGATTCACACCCATCTGGAATGTGTTGATGATTGTAATATTATCACTGATTATAGAGCAGGGGTGGGCAACATACGGATCCGGCCCGCGAAGCTATTCAATCTGACACGGGGGAGGTTTGAGTAAAAAGAATACATACTGAACAAAAATATAAAACGCAACAGTTCATATGAGGAAATCAGTCAATTGAAATAAATTCATTAGGCCCTAATCTATGGATTTACTTGTTATTTTTTTAAATGACACTTCTCCAGAACGACTTACAGTAGTGAATGCATACATTTTCGTACTGGTCCCCCGTGCGAAACAAACCCACAACCCTGGCGTTGCAAGCACCATGCTCTACCAACTGAGCCACACAGGACACATGACTGGGAATACAGATATGCATCTGTTGCTCACAGATACCTTAAAAGAAATGGGCCTCACAATTGTCCTTAGGATCTCGTCACGGTGCATTCAAATCGCCATTGATAAAATGCAATTGTGTTCGCTGTCCGTAGCTTACGCCTGGCAATACGATAACACCACCGCCACTATGGGGCACTCTGTTTACAACGTTGACATCAGTAAACTGCTCGCCCACATGACGCCATACACGTGGTCTTGTGAGGCCAGTTGGACGTACCGGAGGACATTCCTGCAGTCAGCATGGCAATTGCAAGCTACCTCAAAATTTGACACTTTTTAGAGTGGCCTTTTTTATTGTGCTCACTAACATGGATGTAACAAATTTTGCACAAAATTTGAGAAATAAGGTTTTAAAGCATATGAAAAATGTATGGGATCTTTTATTTCAGCTCATGAAACATGGGACCAGCACTTTAGATGTTGCATTTATATTGTTGTTCAGTGTACAGTATATACACATACTTTTTTGTGGTGGGGGGGTATTTTGGGGGAAAGAAACACTCCAGGCCATTCTAAAACATCAAACTATATAGAAAGTATGTCAAAACTATAATGGACTTATACATTTTCAAATAACTTTTTCTTGCCCACAAATTGCTTTTGGCAAACAAAAAGGTAGAGTAACTTTTCTTTTCACCTAAGAGTTCTCAGCCAGACCCATCTTTAAAAACATACACTACATGACAAAGTATGTGGACACCTGCTCACCGAACGTCTCATTCCAAAATCATGGGCATTAATATGGAGCTGGCATTGCACATGGTGATCTTAGGCTTGTGTGTGGCTGCACGGCCATGGAAACCCATTTCATTAAGCTCCCGACGAACAGTTCTTGTGCTGACGTTAAATCCAGAGGCAGTTTGGAACTCGGTAGTGAGTGTTGCAACTGAGGACAGACTATTTTTACACGCTTCAGCACTCGGCGGTCCCGTTCTGCGAGCCTGTGCAACCTACCACTTTGCATCTGAGCCAACTTACAGTTGACCAGGGCAGCTCTAGCAGGGCAGAAATTTGACTGACTTGTTGCAAAGGAGGCATCCTATGACGGTGCCATGTTGAAAGTCATTGAGCTCTTCAGTAAGGCCATTCTTCTGCCAACGTTTGTCTATGGAGATTGCATGGCTGTGTGCTAGATTTTATACACCTGTCAGCAACGGGGTGGCTGAAATAGCCAAATCCACTAATTTGAAGAGGTGTCCACATACTTCTGTATACGTAGTGTACTAGAGGGAGGGAATGGAGCTCCAACTTATATCCCACAACAACTGTGTCGTTGTCCGGGAACTCGTAATAAGACACCTCCAGGTTGAGGCGTGTGGGTCCGTTCCTAATCCTCCCCGAGGTATCATAGTGGGAGCTGTGGCAGGAGCAGTAGTAGTGTGTTATTATGAGTTCCCGGACGTTTTCCTGGACTCACTGCTCTCCTGGGAGGACTTCTTTGGGTCCAGTAACTCAAGACGACGGTAATCTGAGAAGACTGGGACCTTGAGGTCGGTGTGGGCCAGCGGAGGCTGGTGGGAGGAGCTATAGGAGGACAGGTTCATTGTAATGGCTGGAATAGAATTAATGGAACGGTATAAAACACATCAAAGATTTGGAAACCACATGTTTGACTCAGTTCCATTTATTCCATTCCAGCCATTACAATAGCTCCTCCCACCAGCCTCCACTGGTGTGGGCCATGCGAATTCCACCAGGGGCTGCATATGAGACATATAATATTTCAAATAGCAACAACATTATGTTCACAATTGAAGAAAATGGTTCAAGTTATTAGACAGGTTCTTTATGGGCAATTCCACAGTAAAAGACTCAGATGTTTCACTTTAAAATGTACACCAAACAAAAACCAATGATTGCAAAGTGAAACTATGCGCAATGACTATACAATTTGATGCATAAATTGGATTTCTAACAATTTCCACTGAAAATGTTACAAAAACCTTTACTTGAAGCACAAGAATGACTATTTGCATATTCTGCACTGTTCTTCAAGTAAATGTGTTTTTGTAACCTTTTCAGTGGAAATTGTACGCGTAGAATTTACATAAATAGTAGCAAAAGGTGAATGTTTAACTTTTGTTGCACACATATCCAGTAAAAATGTTGGATTACATTATGAAAAACGTTTGACTGCAGAATCTACCATGTGGTTGTCATGTGTTGCTGCCATGCTATGTTGTCTTAGGTCTCTCTTTATGTAGTGTTGTTTTGTCTCACTTGTCTTGATGTGTGTTTTGTCCGAAATGTTTAATCCCAGCCCCCGTCTCCGCAGGAGGCCTTTTGGTAGGCTGCCATTGTAAATATGAATTTGTTCTTAACTGACTTGCCTAGTTAAATAAAGGTTAGATAAATAAATACAAATAAATGTATTACGTTACATTGATGCAATGACCTTGTCTGTCTGATCAAGGGCGCCATTCTTGATCACAAAACATGAAGTTGACCAGACAACCATAACAAACTAAAGCCAAGGAGTAAAGTACCAAAACAATCTGGTTGAGACTTAAATCAACCAAATCCCAAACCAAAAATGAGTCATAGATAGATCATGTCACTGACATTGAGGCGGGTTAAAAATTACTCTCTACAATGCTCAAGTAAAGTAAGCCCAACATCAGCAATTAGCTAGCTAAATGCAATTTTGCGACCTTACCACTGACACGAACTGGAATAGTGGGCGCCGTCTTTGAACTGGATTTCAGCAGTGAATCTCCTTTCACGCAGAGTGGCCAACTCCTCAGTAAGAAAAGTAGCTATTGGCTGTCCTAAAAGTCGTTAGAAGTCGCTAAATGACGTTGTCACCTAATTTGCATAATTGGCCATGTGCATGTAATTGTGATGGACGCTGTAGGAGAGAGGAATAACGTCGAGGGAGAGACAAAAAGTGAGTAAAAAACACCCTAAATATGTTTAGAACTACAAATGAACTTTCATCTGTTGATTCTTGTTTTTTTTTATGTCACAATTCCAACCATCCTCCTTTATCCTTTATCTGGGCTTGGTACCGGCAAAAGTGACCCAAAAGAGTCTGACCCTAATTCAGGTTGTTTTTTATTTTTTTATGTAAGCCAGGGCGGGATCTAGGGTTGCCAACTGTCCCGTATTAGCCGGGGAGTTTATATTGGGCTAAATTGGTTTGTCCCATACGGGACCTCCCTTGTCCTGTATATTGTAATAAATACCATTTAAAATAACACAAGCATATTGCTATTACGTTGTTATAACTAACTTCTTTCAAAACAGGGTTTCTCACAAACTCATAAGCAGATACTGAGACCCACACACACCCAGAGACAGATGGCTGGCACAGACCTTTCATAAACACTGATAAAACAGGAACGTCTACGCACACACAAAATCTCCTGTTTTAGCTGAACATTTCACAGAGACACACAGATATGTCAAAATAGGAACATCTACGCACACACCTTAACTCCTGTTTTAGCTGAACATTTCTGAAGACAAAGAACTCTACTCAGAGCCAATGGGACAGTGATACTAGCCTGAAGGGGACCTCGCCCAACTCATCAGGACCAACCAGAGGACCAGAACTTCCAGACTCAACCTACTTTCTGTGCTGTATAAAATGTCTATGCACTCTGTTATCTGGGCTCTGTTCCGACGGTTCCCTATGAGCCAGACAGAACGAGTCCGTGCACGCTTGGACCAGATATCTTTACTCTTAAATTAAACTGTCGCTTGTCATACAATTTACCACCTTGTCTGAATCGATCCTTGACCGGCTCACCCTTCTCCATATCCCATTATCAACAGAAACTTGGTAGCAGAGGATGGTTGTCTAGATACCCGGTCCAGAGTGGTTGATGTGGATGTGAGGGGGCGAGTTGGTGGAAGGACGGTTCGCGGAGGACAGGTGAAATCTTTGGGGGGAGGACAACAGTTCTGCTCAGCTCGGGAAACTGATCTCCTGGTCGACCATAAACAAGGTAAGCAAGACCTGTTAAATCAAACTTTGCATATTGTCGTATAGTCTATCCAAATTTCGATCAGTATTACCGAGTGTGGGTAAGAATTCTTGTTTAAATTTATGTGCATAGATGACATGTGAATGACAGTGAAGTAAATATATGTGGCCACAATTCTATTCAATAAGTCCGGCTGAGACCGGTCCGGCAGAGACCGGTAAGGAATAGAATTGTGTTTAGATAAATCTATTCAATAAGTCCGGCTGAGACCGGTCCGGCAGAGACCGGTAAGGAATAGAATTGTGTTTAGATAAATCTATTCAATAAGTCCGGCTGAGACCGGTCCGGCAGAGACCGGTAAGGAATAGATTTAATTTATAATCTGATAAGACTCATCCAATAGTCCGGCTAGATGTTCGGTGAAGGGTGATCTTAATGTGATAAGTGATAAGCTATCCAATAAGTCCGGCTGAGACCGGTCCGACTGAGATCGGTAAGGGATAGACTTAATTTGTATTGTGATAAGTGATAAGTTATCCAATAAGTCCGGCTGAGACCGGTCCGACTGAGATCGGTAAGGGATAGACTTAATTTGTATTGTGCGAAGTGATAAGCTATCCAATAAGTCCGGCTGAGACCGGTCCGACTGAGATCGGTAAGGGATAGACTTAATTTGTATTGTGCGAAGTGATAAGCTATCCAATAAGTCCGGCTGAG
The DNA here is from genome assembly GCF_045679555.1 of Salvelinus alpinus. Lineage (NCBI taxonomy): Eukaryota > Metazoa > Chordata > Actinopteri > Salmoniformes > Salmonidae > Salvelinus > Salvelinus alpinus. Next base: position 47,197,602 of record NC_092100.1, read on the forward strand.
ACCGGTCCGACTGAGATCGGTAAGGGATAGACTTAATTTGTATTGTGAGAAGTGATAAGCTATCCAATAAGTCCGGCTGAGACCGGTCCGACTGAGATCGGTAAGGGATAGACTTAATTTGTATTGTGCGAAGTGATAAGCTATCCAATAAGTCCGGCTGAGACCGGTCCGACTGAGGTCGGTAAGGAATAAACTTAATTTGTGTTGTGATAAGACCTACTCAATAGTCCAGGCTGAGACCGGTAAGGAGTAGGTTTGAATTGTGTAGTGATAAGTGATAGCTATTCAATAAGTACGGCTGAGACCGGTCTGACTGAGATCGGTAAGGAATAGGTTCAGAGTGTTCGAGAGATCTTTAATGTAATGTGCAAGTGTTGAATGTATACTGATTAATGTGAAGTATTTTAAGTGACAAATATTGACTATATTGAATGAATGCTTAAATGATGAGTTTAAATGTGCTGATATAATCTGTTGGTTGCGCATTCCACAACGCCTTATAAATTAAATAATACATATAAAATTCTGAGTGTACGAGGGAGGAGCTCTGAGATAAGACAGAGTACGTGTCTCCAAGAATTCATCACGGGTATTTACCAGTGACGGGCTAAGTATATTCAGATAGTCTAATATAGTGATGAAATTTAATCAGATGATTTAAAATATAGAGAGGGACATTTCTCCCTCCCTGGGCAAGGCTAGGGATATATGGCCCCTTATTTGTGATATTCCTCCACACACTCATAACTCTTAGAATAGTCTGGGGGTGGAGAGCTGTACAGAGAATGGACAGAAGATGGCAGTATTGCAGCACTCAACGGTCTCCCAGCAAACGGGGAGCCTGTTTGAATGCTGGTGACAGAGAAAAACTTAAAACCAATTCGGAGTAGACAGAATACATTTAATAACTTATTTAGGTTAAATTTACAGACTAATGATATTATTGTTATGGATTGGCTGACATGCAATATAAATTTAGCGAAGTATATGGTAAGTTTACACTTTGGAATGGAGAAAGTTGAGAAGTTGATTTTACTTATACAATAGTTTTGCTGCCAAACTTAGTTGGAGTAACTAGATGTTTTGCCTAGAGGCATGAATAAGACAGTCATTTTTGGTATTATATTGGCTAGTTGCTGCGTTCTGAACACAGGTTGAGCGCTAGTAAACGCATATCTTTATTTGAACTATACTAATCTATTTGATAAAAGTACTAAACCTGTATATTTAACATTTGATAATGATTGGCAAATCCATATATTTAACCACAACTTTGAATTTAGCATTGAGTATTATAGGAGGAACGGGATAAAATTTGTACTTTCCCCACCGGGTGTGGCCGTATTAAATTATGCTAGAGAAAATTGGTTGTGTCATTTAGAGGGAAAATGTGTACATTATAGCTTTGAGATACTTTTCAAAAGTTGCTGAAAGTTATTGGTTTTTGTTTAGGTAACACCAGAGAATTCGAACAATAAGTAAACGTGTTCTAAACGTGATCTGTTTTCATTATGGGGAACAATGAACGACTCGCAACCTGGCATGGCTGGCAGGGAGTTTTTAAAGGGACAGTACACGTTTATCACAGTTGTGTTACATGAAACATCGGGGAAATTTAAAACGAATGATTTAAGGGTATTATCATAATTATTAGGTTTTGTTTTTGTGGTAAACGTTTGGGTTAAGGGGTTTTCCGTGTTCCCAGAGACAAGATATCTTAAAAGAATACACTCATATTGGAATAGGAGTTTTACTTTCTGAGTTTTATTTAGGCAAGGGACTTTGAGAAGATAAAGGGTTATTTTGGTATGTCTAGATATGGTATGGAACACGAATGTAGGTGTAACCTTTTTGACCTATTTTCGTTGCATTTTCCGGTGACTTGATCACTCACGGGGGAATGTAGTGAGAATAATGAATTTGTGTCATTTGGGATACTAGTTTATAACTCTTGACCATAAGGTTAGCATTTGTTTTGGCCATTAGAAGATAGAGATAGGTTTATTAAGGTTATGTAAGGACTTTAGAGATTGACACTATAAGACATGTTGTTGTTTTTAAATCCATTTGGGATAGATAAAGTCAAAACAGTGAGACACTTAGTTAATATTGCAAAAGAACACATAGTTGTTATTGACTATTATTAGAAAAAGGCAGACAGATGGGTCTACCCCGCACTGTTGAGACCTTGAAGGTTTGAGAGTAGAGTGGGGAGGGTGGACCAGGAAATGAGCGAGGTAGGCTGTGAAATAAGATAGGAGAGAAAGGGTTTAACATATATAAGCAGCACAGATACATTTTAAAGTAGATAAGTCACTTGACAGAGAATTGGAAAAGAATAGATATGAATGTACGCCCAAGGGAGAATTGGATATGCGGCGAAGGAAAGGGACGTTCCTATATTATAATGTACTAAGTCATTATTTAGAGTAGGTAAGGTTGTTACCTGGCCAGGGCCAGGTATCAAACGGGGGAGGGGTACATTGTGGTCTAGGATAGGATGGGGCCTATTGGATAATAAACTAATAAAATAAAATAAATTCTAGCTAACAAATCAGAACAAATGAGAAACTGTTTGTTAACCAAACATGTATGTCCAAGATTTTATGCATTACAGGTGAATTAAAGGAGAAGGTGATTCACTCGACCTCGGGGCATATCGCATTTGGAGGGTGAGACACACTGACACTGCCGAATGATCACAGAGTTAAGGAGAAGAACCGTTGCTAATAGAGTTCGGGGATCAACTCCTTAATGAAGAATTCCCTGCCCCCGACCTTTCCTCACTGTGTACGTTCATAGAAGTGAAAGTGTTGCTTGGTCTCTGGCTGATGATGTGTTCTCTGGGAGAGGGTGGGGCTTTACAGGACTGCTTGTGGTCCTGAGCTGTCTGATTAGGATACGATGGGGATGTTACCATCACAGTACTGCCAGAACCACCACCAGTTCCAACAGACCAGGTTCAGCCGGCCTCCTCCACCACTTCAAGACCAAGTCCCACGCCATCACCTAAGCTCTCTAATCTGGTACAGGTAATAAATGTAAAAGACATCTCAGATAGTGACCAATTGGGGACTGAAGATGGTTATGAGGGAAGGGAGAATATGTGGTTGGCCTACAAAACACTTAATAGAAAGGACTGTGTCGTATGTGGACATGCCAGACCTATTCTGGCTGCTCACCCATTTGCCCTAAGCAGTGGGAAGGTTGGATGTGCATATTGGAAAGTTTAAGCCAAATTCAACCCTGTGTAAAACTCTGAGTCTTGTGTTCCCAGAAGTCCCTCCCCAGAAGACACCATGGGGGGTTAAGGCATATGGGGGATATTACAGCTGTAACACTGGTACAGGTAGGGGTATAGACTATGGGAGGCTCCCTACTGCTACCTGCATCACTAATGCCACTATTAACTGGAGGTGTTGCTGATGTATGGTGGATGTGTGGACCTGCCAGGCGGTTGACCCCATGTTGAAAGGAAATTGTCGTTGCACAGGTGCTTTGGCCAGTCTGATACCACCATTGCCTATTATTGAGGTTATAGCTAACCAACTTCTGGGAGCTGCACATGACACAGAGACTCGGTACCAACCCAGGAGACGGCAGAACCGTGACGCTCCTTGGTCCGAGGGTACAGATAACATGCACACCAACCTGTTGGGGTCCCAATAGGGGTCCCCCAAGAATATCAGACATCAAACAGGAATGATGGCCTGTGGCATGTATTGCCCATTTTTGGCCCAGCTATTGTTGATGCTAAGCAGAATGCCTGGATCAATTATATCTACTATAATCAACAATGATTTGTTAACTACACCCACACAGTACTTACGGGGATGGCTGAACGATTGGATGCTACCTCTCAAACCAGTAGACAAAATAGACTAGAACTGGACATGATTCTGGCCAACCAGGGAGGTGTATGTAAAATGATTGGAGAACAGTGTTGCACGTTTGTCCCTAAACAATACTAGTCCGGATGGGAGCATTTCAAAAGCTCTGAGTGGGTTGGCAAGGTTATCAGTGGAGATGAAGGGTCTTGCAGGTGTGGAGGAGAGTGGACTGTTCCCCTGGCTGGGTGGTTGGTTTGGTAAGTACACTACAATGATGGTTACTGGATTTCTGACTCTAGTTGTTGTTTTTCTTATGCTCATGTGCTGTGCTACCTGTATCATACCTTGTTTGAAGAAGTCTGTTACAGATGTGGCAAGGACCTCTGGTATGATGCCGTTGCTTGATGCTCCAGTTGGAGAGGCTGATACGGAATCAAGCTTTCGCAGGAGAGTGGGCCTGACAGAGGAGGACCCTTGGTTTGCTGTAGTAGAGGTTGTCGAATGAATAAAAAGTGATGTTTGTCCTCCCTGTTGTGAAGGTTTGAAGTTCCCGGGTGGCGACGAGCCCACCTGGTACAGGTTGTATAGAGGGATGGACCTCAGGGTTTAACATATTCTCGTTTTTTGGTTACTAATGTGTCCAGGGGTAGTTCTTGGAGTGGTCTCCTTTGGTCCTTGCTCATCCTTATCGTGGGCAAACTTGCACCGCCCACTCTCGACGGTGCTATCCTTACAGCTACAGGGGTCTCGGGACTTACGAATAATTGGCTATTATTGGCTGAGGAGGCGGGCAAGGCCACCCACCAGAGCTGTGTGGTATGTATGGGAGCCCGTCCACTCCTACGCATTGTACCGGCTACCCTACCTGATGTATGTCTGCTTCCTGTTATGAAGCATGACAACCCAACTGCCAACTGCTCTGTGGGACAAGGTTTATCCTATTGTTAAAAGTACCAGACGGGCCCCGATGTTTTCTTCTCGGGTTGCCAGGGCTAATTTTACTTGTATAAATATGTCCCTTGGCCCTCCAATGCTGGGAGCACTACCTTATGAATGGTGCAATAACACCCATAATCCTAATGCCCCTTTCCAACCTGTGTCTAGAGCTGATGTCTGGTGGTGGTGTGGAGGAAATCATCTATATGACCGCCTGCCAGGGAATGCCACTGGTCTTTGTGCTCTTGTCTCTCTGCTTCTTCCTGTTTCAGTGTATCCTATGGAAGTAAAGGACCTGATGGCCCGTGTAGAGAGGGACGGGGATTTATCCCGGTCCAAAAGATCAACAGGAGTGGATCCTGGAGACCCAACCTATATTGACGCCATAGGAGTCCCTAGGGGGGTGCCAGATAAGTATAAACTCGTAGACCAGGTTGCAGCCGGTTTTGAATCATCAGTGTGCTGGTGGTGCACCATTAATAAAAATGTTGACAGGATCAACTATATCCATTTTAATGTCCAAAAACTAGGCAATTGGACCCAGCAAGGCTTTGAGGCGGTACATGGCCAATTGGCGGCTACCAGCTTGATGGCCTTCCAAAACCGCATTGCAGTAGACATGCTACTCTCTGAGAAGGGAGGTGTATGCTCTATGTTTGGTGAACAGTGTTGCACCTTTATACCTAACAACACCGCCACTGATGGTAGCCTGACCATTGCCTTAGAAGGCTTGAGGACTCTTAATGGTAAGATGAAATCCCATTCTGGTGTAGACACCTCCATGTGGGATTCCTGGATGGATGCTTTTGGGAAATACAAAACCCTGGTGTCCTCAATTTTGGTTTCTATCTCAGTGTTTGCAGCCATTTTGGTTTTGTGTGGTTGCTGTTGCATACCATGCATTCGTTCACTCACCACTAGGGTCATATCTAAAGCCATTGACCCAACAAGCCCTTCCCAGATGTTTCCTCTTTTAGGGGATGAAGGCCCTCCATCTTTTGAGGACAACAACATGCCTGCTGCTTTTACCTTTTTCTAGTTTATGTCACGTCTCTTAGGAGACGTGAAGAGAGGGCATATGAAACTTTCTCTTCAAGAAAGTTTCTGCATACACTACTCCTGCTTGATCCCATGTTTATGTCACGTCTCTTAGGAGACGTGAAGAGGGGGAATCAAAACTTTATCTTCTGATAAAGTTTTCCCTATTTTTCCGATTGCACTGTTAGCTTTTGTCACGTCTCTTGTGAGACGTGAAGAGGGGGAATCAAAACTTTATCTTCTGATAAAGTTTCCCTTCTTGTGCCTGGATTCGCTTAAAGTTTATGTCACGTCTCGTGAGACATGAAGAGGGGGAATTAAAACTTTCTCTCTGAGAAAGTTTCCCTGGTTGTTTACTTTTGCTTTTCTTACTTTTACCTAGTTTATGTCACGTCTCTTTGGAGACGTGAAGAGGGGGAATCAAAACTTTATCTTCTGATAAAGTTTTCCCTATTTTTCCGATTGCACTGTTAGCTTTTGTCACATCTCTGGTGAGACGTGAAGAGGGGGAATCAAAACTTTATCTTCTGATAAAGTTTCCCTTCTTGTGCCTGGATTCGCTTAAAGTTTATGTCACGTCTCGTGAGACGTGAAGAGGGGGAATTAAAACTTTCTCTCTGAGAAAGTTTCCCTGGTTGTTTACTTTTGCTTTTCTCACTTTTACCTAGTTTATGTCACGTCTCTTTGGAGACGTGAAGAGGGGGAATCAAAACTTTATCTTCTGATAAAGTTTTCCCTATTTTTCCGATTGCACTGTTAGCTTTTGTCACGTCTCTGGTGAGACGTGAAGAGGGGGAATCAAAACTTTATCTTCTGATAAAGTTTTCCCTATTTTTCCGATTGCACTGTTAGCTTTTGTCACGTCTCTTGTGAGACGTGAAGAGGGGGAATCAAAACTTTATCTTCTGATAAAGTTTACTCTATTTTTTGCCATTTGTAGCTTTTGTCCTAGCTTTTGTCACGTCTCTTATGAACAAACTAAAGCCAAGGAGTAAAGTACCAAAACAATCTGGTTGAGACTTAAATCAACCAAATCCCAAACCAAAAATGAGTCATAGATAGATCATGTCACTGACATTGAGGCGGGTTAAAAATTACTCTCTACAATGCTCAAGTAAAGTAAGCCCAACATCAGCAATTAGCTAGCTAAATGCAATTTTGCGACCTTACCACTGACACGAACTGGAATAGTGGGCGCCGTCTTTGAACTGGATTTCAGCAGTGAATCTCCTTTCACGCAGAGTGGCCAACTCCTCAGTAAGAAAAGTAGCTATTGGCTGTCCTAAAAGTCGTTAGAAGTCGCTAAATGACGTTGTCACCTAATTTGCATAATTGGCCATGTGCATGTAATTGTGATGGACGCTGTAGGAGAGAGGAATAACGTCGAGGGAGAGACAAAAAGTGAGTAAAAAACACCCTAAATATGTTTAGAACTACAAATGAACTTTCATCTGTTGATTCTTGTTTTTTTTTATGTCACAATTCCAACCATCCTCCTTTATCTGGGCTTGGTACCGGCAAAAGTGACCCAAAAGAGACACTCTGGCGGAGTTACTTAGTTTTTTATTTTATTTTGTTTTTTTAGTTTAGTTTTTAACCTTATGGTCCATCTAGGAGCCTACAACAAGTTACAGTAAAACATTAACATTTTTAACCATAACATTATTATTTTTTAAATGAAATGGACCAAAAAGAGACAATAGAAAAACTGTCAATGGAAATGTGAGAAAATTATGGTAACTAGTCTGACCCTAATTCAGGTTGTTTTTTATTTTTTTATGTAAGCCAGGGCGGGATCTAGGGTTGCCAACTGTCCCGTATTAGCCGGGGAGTTTATATTGGGCTAAATTGGTTTGTCCCATACGGGACCTCCCTTGTCCTGTATATTGTAATAAATACCATTTAAAATAACACAAGCATATTGCTATTACGTTGTTATAACTAACTTCTTTCAAAACAGGGTTTCTCACAAACTCATAAGCAGATACTGAGACCCACACACACCCAGAGACAGATGGCTGGCACAGACCTTTCATAAACACTGATAAGAAAAGGGTGCTTGGTTCTGCATTTCACGAGATACTGAGACCCACACACACCCAAGGACAGAGGGCTGAGGCAAACCTTTCATAAAAACTGATAAAACAGGAACGTCTACGCACACACAAAATCTCCTGTTTTAGCTGAACATTTCACAGAGACACACAGATATGTCAAAATAGGAACATCTACGCACACACCTAAACTCCTGTTTTAGCTGAACATTTCTGAAGACAAAGAACTCTACTCAGAGCCAATGGGACAGTGATACTAGCCTGAAGGGGACCTCGCCCAACTCATCAGGACCAACCAGAGGACCAGAACTTCCAGACTCAACCTACTTTCTGTGCTGTATAAAATGTCTATGCACTCTGTTATCTGGGCCCTGTTCCGACGGTTCCCTATGAGCCAGACAGAACGAGTCCGTGCACGCTTGGACCAGATATCTTTACTCTTAAATTAAACTGTCGCTTGTCATACAATTTACCACCTTGTCTGAATCGATCCTTGACCGGCTCACCCTTCTCCATATCCCATTATCAACAATATTCATCCAATCACAGTACAGTGTAAACGCGCCAATTCCTGCAAAGTAATTTCTGTTATTGTTCGGTCAGTTTGGCATATAAAGGAAATATGGATAAACATGCAAAAAAGACTGTGCAGCTACAACAAACAATGTGAAGCAAAACAGACGTGGGTTAAGCCTGTCAGTGGTGACTCGACGAAAGCTTTCTGTACTTTATGCGTTGGGAATTCTCAATTGGCCATGAAGGGGAGAATGACCTAACTCCGCATGCACCCACAGAAATGCACAAGGCCACGCTAGCTAAAGGTGCTAGCAATATCGGTGCATTCTTTGTGACGTCTACTGCGGAAACTGACATAATTGGAAAACACCTCTCCGTTTACCAGTTATTGAGCAGTGCCAACAATCGTATTCTGAAAGCTAAATGCCCAGCTTACATAGCTCATAATGCCTGCAAGCACGCCTGCGATCAGTGGATATTGAGACAATTGTTTTACAGATCTACAGCCACTTATCAGTATCTGCTTCCCGAAGAGAGGAACTGCGTGCATTTTTCGCCTTTGTTGACACTGAGTGGCGTGAAATTCTGCGACATGTTTGCACACGATGGCTCTCTCTTCATCTAGCTGTCAATCATCTCCAGCAAAGCTGGCCAGCTCTTACATCAGGTCCCTTAGGGAGACCTGTCCTGTGGCACTGAATAGTATTTTGAGTATGAAGAAAAAACAGAAGCTGCTGAGATTTATCTGTACTTTTTCTACGAAGTTGGTGTGTTTTTGACCAACTCGTAAAAAAGCTGGACGAAACAACGCTCTGCATCACAGATGTTTACGAGGAAGTCCAAAAGTTCAAAATGCTTCAGCTGAAACAGGACAGTTTTTTTCTGAGTAGACCAAGCAGCTGATGGACAAACAATTGTCAGCACAATGGTCCAAGCAGCAACAGGACTTAAGTTCTATGACACTGTCATTACATACATTGACAAGTGGTTTGATTTCTCACCAGAAAATGTAATGGTGAAACTGATCGGCCTCTATGAGGAGCTCTCCTTCACTGACCTGGAGCAGGTGGTGGTTGCCCTCAAAATGAGACAGTCCGTATGGACCAACTCTAGGAAGAATTTTGTGCTAGCCGGGAGGAAATACAGAAAGCCAGACAGGATACCACAAAATCCACCAGTGAGAAGTAGGTGGCACTTTTCCAAAACCTAGGGAAAGCTAACTTGATCAACATGTTCAGGATTGTCTCATTTCTCCTCAGTGTGTCAGACTCAAATGCCTTTGTAGAGAGGATTTTCTGTCTGGTGACCATTAAATGGTCAGACTCAAGAAACCGATGTAGCACAGAGCTGATCAAAAATGAACTTCGAATATCTGGGAACTGTGATTTGTCATGTAATGACTTCTCTCTGGCTATGCAAAAGGAGAAAGGACTGCTTGAATCAGTCAAGAGCAGAAAAAAAATATGTAGACTTGGTAAGTGACTCATGCCCCTCTTTTCCTCTTTTGAATTTGAAAAGTAGTTTTTTTTGCTGTAAAAGGTCCAAATTGTGATTTCTTTGATCATTTATTTTGAGGTTTATTGACATAAGTTTACATAATGAGACAGTTTTAGTAAAGCTATAGACTAAATGGAATATACAAATGTTTTGCCTTTCCAATTGAATAAGAATATACACTGTATATTCATTCACACAACACCATACCCATACCGCCGTGGCACCGTGCGCTGGCGCGCAACCTTTTGTCCCTTATTTGGTAGTGAAAAAGTTGCCAACCCTCACGGGATCAACCAGCGGCGGCTTCCCGCATGCACGATTCATTTGCAGTCGACGTGGAGGGTTGAACATCTCCTGCTCTGACTGCAGCGCGAGGACCGGGCTGCCTGTGAGTGCTTTGGGACGGGGGTGGGGCCCATGGCAGCACCCGCTGCTCGTTGAGAAGAGTAAGAACGATTCGTGCTTTCACGTCAGTGTCTCCAATAGCACCAGAAAAAGTCGCTAGATTTGTCGCTAGTCGCTTTTTTGAAAATGTGTCGCTAGAGGAGTCTGAATACTCGCTAAATTGGCAACACTGCCTTCATGGCTCCGGGGATCAGAGCTTGGAGTGATCTATTCACAGCTACATTGGTCGCCTGCAAGTACGGGGACAAAGCCCCACACCTAACACCTAAGGACAGCATCTTTAACCTAACCGGTACTTGAACTCGTTTCGGGAACATGTCGACCTTTGAAAAGACTAGTGATGTGTAGTTCGTGAACGATTCGTTCTTTTGGAATGACTCTGTTTACCAATTTGAGAGTCATGATTCGTTTTTCCGAGTGACTCATTCATTTTAGTCGTTGCTAGCCGCAACGACACCAACTGTCTATCATGTGCGTGCAGAAAAATAGATCATGCTACAGGCAGCATAGTGAAGGAAAATACACATTTAGAACTGATAAATGATCACATGGTGCAAGAATTAATACAATTAATTGAATATTGAATGGTATCAATGGTCAGCTTTGTAGAACCAAAACATACAGCCTGCCTCTGCTCAACACTCGAACTCGAGGACAAATCGTTTGGGTGGCTGCTGCAGTTTGCGAATCGTTTGGGTTCCTGCTGCAGGGGGAACCCGATTTCCATTTCAAGGCAATACATTTCTTGGCAATCGCTAGCAATTTTTCTGTTAGCTTTATAGTATGGCTTTGCCTAAGATTGGAGTTAGTAAAGTTACCCAGTAGACAGACCTCCGGGTCTAAAGGTAATGCAATCCCATGAATTGAGGATATGGTATCGCATACCACCTGCCAGAAACCATGTAGTTTTGAACACTGCCAAGTGGAATGGAGGAATGTTCCTTCATCTGAGCCACATCTAAAACATAGGGAGGAGATATCAGGGTTGAACTTGTGCAGTCTAGATGGGGTGATATAGAGCTGATGGAGTAAATTAAACTGGATCAGTCTGTATCTGGAGTTCAATGTGGATGTAACACCATCCCTGCATAGGTCACTCCATAGACCCTCATCAAGATCAATACCCAGAACTTTTTCCCATATAAGTTGGGGTTTATCTAGCTCAGGCAGTGTTAGTCCTGACATAAGGGTATCGTAAACACGGGAAATGGTCTTAAACAGTGGTTGGTCTGCGTGGCAGAGTTGTTCAATAGGTGACATCTTAGGTAGGTTCCATTGTCCCTTGAGTCACCCTAATAAAGTTTCGTAGTTGTAGGTAGCTAAAGAAGTCCCTGTTAGGCAAGTCGTATTTCTGTTTCAGCTGATCAAAAGACATAAGAACTCCCTCCTCATACCAATGTTCCAGAAGAGTGATCCCCTTATCAGACCAATGGTCTAAAGTTACTATTCTGGAAAAACATAGGGATCAATCTATTGTTCCATAAAGGGGTTTTAGGGGAAATTAATCCCTCTCGTCTGAACAGCTCATGCAGTTTGCACCATGCCAGGACAGAATGTATGATTAAAGGGTTGTCTGTGATGGTTTTTATAGATTTTCTGTCCCATTTGTAAAACAATTCTGCCCCAGTGTCATCATTTACCTCAAACTTTTCAATGTTCAACCATGAGGGAGAGGGACCATTGTCAAACCTAGACTGTGCAGCCCAGTAGTACATTCTAAAATTGGGGAGGTTTAAGCCCCCTTGACCGTAATCAAGGGTCAGTTTATCCAGGCCAACCCTAGGGGTTTTGCCGTGCCAGATAAACCGTCTGGTCAGCTTGTCGAGAGAGGAAAAGAATGCTGTGGGAACAGGGATAGGGAGAGATTGAAACAAATATAGAAATCTGGGCAGGACATTCATTTTAATTACATTGATTCTACCCAGTAAAGTGAGAGGCAAGTCCATCCATTTACATAGGTCACCCTCCACTTTTTGCAACAAGCTGGCCAGATTGAGTTCATAGAGGTTCTTCAGGTTACCATCCACCATTATGCCCGAATATGTGAAGCCCACAGGCGACCATCTAAAAGGAAACTTGTGCTTGATGGTATGGTGGTCAAAGACAGACAATGGTAAGATTTCGCTTTTATCAAAATTGACCTTATATCCAGAGAAAGAACTATAACACTGTAGTAGGATCTGCAAGTGAGAGAGGGAATGTTCTGGGTTTGTTAGAAATAAGTCCGCAAAGAGTGATAACTTATGGGTATGGGGGCCCACCTCAAAGCCATGTATGTCAGGGCACATTCTAATAGCCTCAGCCAACGGTTCGATGGCGAGGGCAAAGAGGTTGGGGCTAATTGGGCAACCTTGTCTGTTCCCCCTATAGAGAGGGAAAGAGGAGGAAGTAATCCCATTGGTAGCAATCCTAGCTTTAGGAGATTTGTAGAGTGATTTTATAAAATTTACAAACACGGTACCTAAACCAAACTTTTCCAAGATGCGAAAGAGGTATGGCCATTCAACCCTATCAAAGGCCTTTTCAGCGTCGAGGGAGATTGCGACACTAGGTATTTTGTTTTTGTTAGCAAGGTGAATTATATCAAAGAACCTTCTGAGATTATTGGAGGACAATCTATTAATTATGAAGCCAGTCTGATCTGGGTTGACCAACAGGGGAAGACATGACTCCAGTCTCTTAGATAGCATCTTGGTGACCAGTTTACAATCTGTGTTGAGAGAGATTGGTCTATAGGAGGCGCACTTTAGCGGGTTTTTCCCTTTCTTGTGGATTACAGCAATCACTGCTTGAGAGAAAGACTCTGGAAAGCAGTTGTCCTCCCCGGCTTTTTTTAAGTACCTCCATAAGGTAGGGTACCAACAACTCCCTAAATTCTTTATAGAACTCTAGAGGGAAGCCATCCTCCCCAGGAGATTTATTAGAAGGTAAGGATTTAATGGCCTCCAACAATTCAGGAACTGAGAACTGTTCACTGTTCACTCTGTCTTCCTCTGACAGGCATGGGAGGTTGAGAGAGGAGAGAAAGGAGTCGATCTCTCATAGATCATCGCTTGATTGGGAAGTGTAGAGGTCTTCGTAGTATTTCTTAAAAGTATCATTAAGTTTTTTCAGTATGGTCGAAAGATATCTCATTAGTAAGAGTTTCTATAGCATTAATTGTCCTCTTACTTTCCTCTGCTTTCAGTTGCCATGCCAATACTTTGTGTGCTTTCTCTCCGAACTCGTAGTAACGCTGTTTTGATTTAGTGATGGCCCTCTCATGGCCCTCTTGATAAGTGTTCAGAGTATTATATTTCAGTTTTTTATTTACCAAAAGCCTGTATAGACCTTTAGTCGGGCCTCTTTGGTAGGTTTTCTCTAGCTCAGAGATTTCAGATTCAAGGACATTCAGTTCCGCACCGTGTTTTCTGTTCAAACCTTTAGTATAGGAAATGATCTGTCCCCTCAGATAGGCCTTCAATGTGTCCCAAAGAATGAAACTGTCAGGAGCGGAGGGTTTGTTTGTCAAAGTAAAAATATTGATCTGCTCTTTGATGAATGCACAAAATTCAGGTTGCTTCAGGAGTGTAGAATTTAGTCTCCATCTATAGGCTGCATTTACCTTTAGTAGGAATGGAGATTGATAATACCAGAGGAGAATGGTCACTAAGCAATCTGGGGAGATACTCTATGTAACAGTTGGGTCGATAGTAAAAAGTTATCTATGCGTGTGTGTCTTGTGTGGGTGTGAATAAAAAGAGTAGTCCCTAACCTGTGGGTGCAACTGTCTCCAGATGTCTAGCAAATTAAGATCTTTCATGAATGACATGGTGAGCTTGCCGGCTTTGGTAAGAAGAGAGGGTTTATCAGAGGACCTATCAAGAACTGTATCTAAACAAAAACTAAAATCTCCTCCAGCCAGTAGCCATCCTGGTGGTGCTTGAGCAACCTGAAGGAAGACATTCTGAATAAACATATGGTCATCGAAGTTAGGAGCATAAATATTCAATAGGGTCCAAGACTCCGAAAACATATGCCCCTGCACCAAAACAAACCTGCCCGAGGGATCAGAGATGGTGTTGTTGATGCAGAAGGGGATGTGTCTACTTATCAAAATTGCAGTTCCTCTTCCTTTGGAGTTAAAAGAGGACTCAAAAACTTGTCCTACCCATTCACTCTTCAATTTCTTGTGTTCACTGGCTGTAAGATGTGTTTCTTGTAAAAAGCCTTTAATTTCTTAAGGTATGTATAGACTCTTTTCCTCTTAATCGGGCTGTTAAGACCTTTTATGTTGAATGTGACATTTTAGTGGATTAAGCATAGGTTGGGTTTCAGATATGTAACCGAATGGAAATCTCTCATATGTAAATAGTCAGGTAATGTTTCAACTTTAGTTTGAACACTGAAGTGACCTATGTGTCTCTTTAGGAAGGAAACAACAATAAACATAGAAGAAGAAACAAACAGAAACCCCACCCACCACGACTGTCGGACTAAAACCACAATCCCAACAATCAAACATGAATACACTTGTAGAGATACGTTGATGCTCGCTTTCCATCTTGCTCTTACTAGCTAAACCTTGGCGTAAACTAAAACCTGCGAGCTCTCTTAAGTTGAAAACAAACGTTGTGAATAGACATTTATGGCTGAATATTTACTGCCCACAGTAAGGCCTGCTTGAGTCTCTTTTCAGGAGAGGAGAAACATAAATGGGGGGGAAAGCAGTGGGCCTAAGCCCACTAATTTGCTTCGCCCAGTGGATGTTGACTAAACCAAAATATACTCTCTTGTAAATGTAATAGAACTCACCCGGGGGAAAAACGGTTAGTTGAAAATGTACAAATCAATTATAGCGACCGGATAGGCCCTACACCCAAACAAGGGCACTGCGTTCATCCACCTCTGGCCTGCTCGCCTCCCTACCTCTGAGGAAGTACAGCTCCCGCTCAGCCCAGTCAAAACTGTTCGCTGCTCTGGCACCCCAATGGTGGAACAAACTCCCCCACGACGCCAGGTCAGCGGAATCAATCACCACCTTCCGGAGACACCTGAAACCCCACCTCTTTAAGGAATACCTAGGATAGGATAAAGTAATCCTTCTAACCCCCCCCCCCCTTAGAGTTAGATGCACTATTGTAAAGTGGTTGTTCCACTGGACATCATAAGGTGAATGCACCAACTTGTAAGTCGCTCTGGATAAGAGCGTCTGCTAAATGACTTAAATGTAAATGTAAATGGATAGCGGGGTAAAAAGATCCAAATTCCAAGAAGTTATCAGCAGTTCAGTCCCAGGACAGCACGGATAGGAAAAAAACAAACAAACTGCATCTTATCCCCCAGAGAGACCATCCTGGTTCAGGCGCGGTTCAGTTCTTGGAGAAAAGTGAACACTTTTCCGGTGTGTTGAAGAGATGGCTTCGGCCTTTGTACTGAACTTTCATCCGCGCAGGGTGGATGAGGTAGCCGGTGATGTTCTTCTCCTTCAGTGCTTTGGCGGCAGGTCTGAACTGCTTGCGACGTCTGGCGAGATCCGCGCTCATATCCCGGGAAAAGGCTGACCCTCTTGCCATCGATGGTGATGTCCCCTTTGGCTCTTGCGAGTTGCAGTATCTTCTCTCTGTCCTGGAAACGGAGGAACCTGATCAGGACGGCCCGTGGGGGCTCATCTGGCCGGGGTTTCGGCGCTGACGTTCTGTGGGCGCGTTCGATTTTCAACGGCTTGGTGAAATTGATTATGCCTAGGACATCCGGGTTCCATTGAGTGAAGAAACGGACCGGGTCACGGCCCTCGCTGTCCTCTTTCAATCCCACCACACGGATATTGCTACGTCTGTTCAGGTTCTCCATCTGGTCTACCTTGTTTTTGAGGTAGGCATTGTCCTTTTGCAGTTGTATCAGAACCTGGTCATGTCGAGTGATGGTATCTTCAACTGTGCTAATGCACAACTCAGCCTCAGTCGTTCTCGAAAGGAGATCATTCATGGAGGATTTCAGGTCGTCAAAGAAAGAATGGAGTTCAGCCGATTTCTTGTCAATTTTCAGAGAAAGACCTTTGTTACTATCCTGAATTTCCCGGAGGAGAGTAGCAAGCATTGCGAGCCTGCCGAGAGCAACAGTCTGGAACTGTCGTCTGAGTTATGAGGGCTAATGCTAATCTTGCTAGCTGTAGCGTTATCGTTATCTTGGGAATCAACAACGTTTTGGTCGTCCTTCTTGCCTCTCGGTCGGAGGTCCATGGCTCTTTGGGAAGGTAAGTACTTGACAATTTACCAGCCAATGTTAGAATATTGCTTAAACGTTGTTATTTAGGTAATAATGGAATAACTTTGAAGAGCTCGGTTTGTCAAAGTCTGCTCAGCTCCGCGGCATCACGTGCTCATGGATGGGCACTTTTAATGTAACTCTATGGCAATACCCAAGGGGCTTGAATTTTCGAGCTCTCCCCGTAGATTTTGCGGTGACATACTGTCCCCATGAGTGACAGCCATTCACGGCGCAATTAGAGAACATTACCAACCCCTAAGCTCCGTATTTTCCACTGGCTGCCCCACCACCAGAAAAAGCACTGAGCTAGGTTGAAATACCTGCATTTTGGAGCTGCTTTAGCTAAACAGGTGGAGCTCAAAACAGGCGGGGCTCTGCTATTGGGCAAATCTCCCTTGCAGCAGTCAAGCAATCTGGTTGCGGACGCAACTAGACCTCGTTTCAAAGGTTTAAATCAATAATTGTATTTGTATGCCTAGCAATCACAAATTATATTAGTAGCTAGTTTCCATCCAATTGGCGATAGATCTTAATGCAATATACTAAATCTGCATAAATAAAATGTGAATTTTAAAACACACCACTGGAGGTGGTGTGTTTCCACCAAACAGTCTTGTTGGAGATAAGTCAGTGGATGATGATGTAGAGCACACAAAATGTACTTTTTCGCTTAAGTTTTCATGTATCGAATACAAATCTAAAGATCAATGTGTTTCCATCGCATTTTCAACTCTACTCATAGTTTTGTCACAAGAACTGCGTTAAATAGTAAATGTGTCTACTCGTCTTGGCAAGTGCGCTCTAGACAACAGCTTGCAGATACAGTGTGTACATCAAATGTCAAACTTAGGGCCGAGTCACAGATAGATCTTTCACCACATGTATAAAACAAAAACAGGAAGTACCAGTGAGTCGCTCAATAATGAAGTGGTCAGATGCTAAGCTACAGGACTATTTTGCTAGCACAGACTGAAATATGTTCCAGGTTTCATCCGATAGTATTGAGGAGTATACCACATCAGTCACCGGCTTCATCAATAAGTGCATCGACGTCGTCCCCACAGTGACCATACGTACATACCCCAACCAGAAGCCATAGATTACAGGCAACATCCGCACTGAGCTAAAGGGTAGAGCTGCCACTTTCAAGGAGTGGGACTCTAACTCAGACGCTTATAAGAAATCCCGCTATGTTATGCCCTCCGACAAACCATCAAACAGGCAAAGCGTCAATATAGGACTAGTATTAAATTCTATACTGGCTCTGATACTCGTCAGATGTGGCAGGTCTTGCAAACTATTACGGACTACAAAGGGAAGCCCAGCCACGAGCTGCCCAGTGACACAAGCCTACCAGACGAGCTAAATGACTCCTATGCGCACCTCGAGGCAAGCAACACTGAAGCATGCATGAGAGCACCAGCTGTTCCGGACGACTGCATGATCCTGCTCTCAGTAGCCGATGTAAGACATTTAAACAGATCAACATTCACAAGGCCGTAGGGGCAGACTGACGTGTACTCAGAGCATGCACTGTCCAACTGGCAAGTGTCTTCACTGACATTTTCAACCTGTCCCTGACCAAGTCTGTAATACCTAAATGTTTCAAGCAGACCACCATAGTCCTTGTGCCCAAGAACACCAAGGTAACCTGCCTAAATTACTTCTGACCTATGCACACACATCTGTAGCCATGAAGTACTTTGAAAGCCTGGTCTTGGCACACATTAACACCATCACCCCAGAAACACTAGAGCCACTCCAATTCGCATACCGCCCCAACAGATCCACAGATGACGCAACCTCTATTGCGCTCCACACTGCCATTTCTCACCTGGATAACAGGAACACCTACATGAGAATGCTGTTCATTGACTACAGCTCAGCGTTCAACACCATTGTGCCCTCAAAGCTCATCACTAAGCTAAGGACCCTGGGACTAAACACCTCCCTCTGCAACTGGATCCTGGACTTCCTAACGGGCCACCCCCAGCTGATAAAAGTAGGGAACAACACATCTGCCACGCTGACCCTCAACACGGGGGCCCCTCAGGGGTGCATGCTTAATCCCCCCCTGTACTCCCTGTTCACCCATGACTGCGTGGCCAAGCGCGACTCCAACACCATCATTAAGTTTGCTGACAACACAACGGTGGTAGGCCTGATCACAACGATGAGACAGCCTATAGGGAGGAGGTCAGAGACCTGACAGTGTGGTGCCAGGACAACAATCTCTCCCTCAACGTAAGCAAGACAAAAGAGCTGATTGTGGACTACAGGAAAAGGGCCGAGCACGCCCCCATTCATGGCAACGGGGGTGTAGTGGAGATGGTCCACTACACCCCAACGGTGTCCACATGACTAAGGACCTACTATGGTCCAAACACACCAACATAGTCATGAAGAGAGCATGACAACACCTCAGGAGTCTGAAAAGATTTGGCGTGGGTCCTCAGATCCTCAAAAAGTTCTACAGCTGTACCATCGAGAGCATCCTGACTGAATGCATCACCGCCTGATATGGCAACTGCTCTGCCTCTGACAGCAAGGTGCTACAGAGGGTAGTGCGTACAGGCCAGTACATCGCTAGGGCCAAGCTTCCTGCCACCCAGAACCTCTATACCAGGCGGTGTCAGAGGAAGGCCCTAAAAATTTCCAAAGACTCCAGTCACCCTAGTTATAGACTGTTTTCTCAGCTACCGCACGACAAGCGGTACCGGACCTTCAAGTTTAGGTCCAAAAGGGTTCTAACACGTTCTACCTCCAAGCCATAAGAATGCTGAACAGCTAATCAAATGGCTACCCGGACTGACCCCCCCCCCCTTTTACGCTGCTGCTACTCGCTGTTTATTATCTATGCATAGTCACTTTACCCCTACCTACATGTACATATTACCTCAATTACCCTGACTAACCTGTACCCGCGCACATTGACTCGGTACCAGTACCCCCTTTATATAGCCTAGTTATTGATATTTTATTGTTACTCTTTTACATTTTTTTTTTACTTTAGTTTATTTGGTCAATATTTTCTTAACTCTAATTTTTCTTAAAACTGCATTGTTAAGGGCTTGTAAGTAAGCATTTCACAGTAAGGTCTGTTATATTTGGCACTTTTGACAAAATACATTTGATTTGAAGTGGCCGGCAGTGGGAGAAGATGGAACGAGATGATTGTGGCCGACATTCTACTAATTTTCTTATCAAATAAACATTTGACCTCAATTCAGCTTTCTGTTCCCAAAACTACAATCTGTTATGAACAGAGTAGACTACGTTTTGTAGACTTTACCCTTTACCAAAGTTTGAAAACATGTCATTGTTTAGAAGGTGTGCAAAGGCGAATTGAGTTATTGCATACGCACACTTCAGAGTAGGCGATCCCTAACGGAAATATGCAAATGTAGCTGGAACGCACCAATAGGATCTCACTAGCTCGTGCTTGGCTCTGCCGACCTCCTAGCTTGTTCTGCCCACTATGACTCATTTGTTCGCATATGAAACGACGTGCTGTGGTCTATCTTGGTTTAGTTATAAAAATCTTTGGCCGAGTGTCTATGGGTTTCTTCTTCTTTAGGATTTGGTTGGCGGATCGCATCCAACTTTTGGGTGGGTACACCGCCACGTACTGTACTGGTGTGTGAGGCCATTCACGGCCTACGTACATTCAATTATTGATACAGTAATATAGAAAATTGTGGAAAAGGAACATTTCCCCGCCAACAATTGACCCTCTCCAAAAAAAACACTACACTAGTCCACTATTTAACCCGATCTAATTATACTCCAGACCAATGGTCTGAGAGGACAGAATACTACCAATCAACACCCCCTACAACTGCTCTGAAATAAATCCTCGCAATCCCAAGTACTTCTCTGCCGCTGCCACCACAACCTCTATTTTCTGTGACCCATGATCCATTTCTGCAGTACAATTGACAACCATGGCTATAAATGCTGAAAAGCCCACCTTACTGAAAAGAATATTCTTCCAATCACTCTCTCTTGGTCTCTGCCTATCCACAGGAATCCTCTCAGTATCCCTCACCCTGTACCCATCTTCCTCTACGCCTCACTTCACTGCTTCGGCATACACCACTTTCCGTACTACTCTAACCCTGGCAACCTAAACCTGCCTCTCTCTCAAAGGACACCTCCAATCTCCATCCCCATGGGCAATCCCATAGCTAACACACACACAACTTTCTCCACCGATACTACACATTCCTTTTTCCTCATGCCCTCCTGCACACTTCTCACATCTAGGAATCTCCCTCCTACACACTGCTGCAACATGCCCATAAACTTGACACCTGAAACACCGTAGTATTTTCAGAACAAAAGCTCTCAAGGATAACAGGTAGCCTAGTGGTTAGAGCATTGGGCCAGTAACCAAAAGGTTGCTAGATCAAATCCCTGAGCTGACAAGGTAAAAACCTGAACCCACTGTTCCTAGACCGTCATTGCAAATAAATGTGTTCTTAAGTGATTTGCCTTAAATGACTTACACTTCCTAACTTGACCTTGTCAAGACTACATCAAAACTTAGCAGGACAGACAATGTCTTCTCCATTTCCCCAGACTCGACACCGGATCTGCATCGCACCAAACAGCAGGCATGACAGGTACTGGGAATCTTCAATTTCAACTAATCCTCCTCAACACTTAATGCCTCCCCCTTTATCACTCCTCTCCACGACACCCTGCTCCAGAGAGCAAAGCAAGTCACATTTCTTGTCTCCGGAGCGCCCGCTCCCTCTGGACTGAAGAAACACAAATCATCACTAATCCACTCTGAGTTACTCTCACCAACTAAACAGTCCCCCAACCTGACACCACATATGGATCAGCCAAAATGCAAGGATCCATTCTCTCCACAAACCTCACCTGGCCAGAATCATCCTTTTCATCCTCGGGACGAGGCCCGAACTCGGCGGTCCTCACCGCCTTCTTTTGTGACCTGTGCCTCTCGCAGTCTGCAGGTTTCTTCTTCTTTTAAGTTTTATGGCAGACTACACCTATTGGTGTATTGCCGCCACCTACTGTACAGGGACTTCTTTGATATTATGGCGGGCCGCAAACAAATACTATCGGTGCACCTACTGTTTTGGCTGTATATCACCCCAAATAATAAACACAATTATTTGGTTGATTCTATTATGTCCACTTTCTTAATTTTTTTTTTTGTGCAGTACAATTAATCACATGCACAATAAACATAAAATCCACCTTCTTCAGCATATCAGTTTCCCTCAACTGTTTAACAGCCCTCAATCTCCACAGTCTGCGGAACATCCAACGCCATATCTTCAGCTCCCTAACCTCCTTCAAATATTTCACGTGCCTCCGTGTATACCTGCTGTATAGCCCTGACCCTCCGTGTAGGAGGCCTGCTGTATAGCTCTAACCCTCCGTGTAGGAGGCCTGCTGTATAGCCCTGACCCTCCGTGTAGGAGGCCTGCTGTATAGCTCTGACCCTCCGTGTAGGAGGCCTGCTGTATAGCTCTGACCCTCCGTGTAGGAGGCCTGCTGTATAGCCCTGACCCTCCGTGTAGGAGGCCTGCTGTATAGCTCTGACCCTCCGTGTAGGAGGCCTGCTGTATAGCCCTGACCCTCCGTGTAGGAGGCCTGCTGTATAGCTCTGACCCTCCGTGTAGGAGGCCTGCTGTATAGCTCTGACCCTCCGTGTAGGAGGCCTGCTGTATAGCCCTGACCCTCCGTGTAGGAGGCCTGCTGTATAGCTCTGACCCTCCGTGTAGGAGGCCTGCTGTATAGCCCTGACCCTCCGTGTAGGAGGCCTGCTGTATAGCCCTGACCCTCCGTGTAGGAGGCCTGCTGTATAGCCCTGACCCTCCGTGTAGGAGGCCTGCTGTATAGCCCTGACCCTCCGTGTAGGAGGCCTGCTGTATAGCTCTGACCCTCCGTGTAGGAGGCCTGCTGTATAGCTCTGACCCTCCGTGTAGGAGGCCTGCTGTATAGCCCTGACCCTCCGTGTAGGAGGCCTGCTGTATAGCTCTGACCCTCCGTGTAGGAGGCCTGCTGTATAGCCCTGACCCTCCGTGTAGGAGGCCTGCTGTATAGCTCTGACCCTCCGTGTAGGAGGCCTGCTGTATAGCTCTGACCCTCCGTGTAGGAGGCCTGCTGTATAGCCCTGACCCTCCGTGTAGGAGGCCTGCTGTATAGCTCTGACCCTCCGTGTAGGAGGCCTGCTGTATAGCCCTGACCCTCCGTGTAGGAGGCCTGCTGTATAG
This sequence comes from Salvelinus alpinus, assembly GCF_045679555.1. Taxonomy (NCBI): domain Eukaryota; kingdom Metazoa; phylum Chordata; class Actinopteri; order Salmoniformes; family Salmonidae; genus Salvelinus; species Salvelinus alpinus. The sequence goes on from NC_092100.1 coordinate 47,220,378, forward strand.
CCCTGACCCTCCGTGTAGGAGGCCTGCTGTATAGCCCTGACCCTCCGTGTAGGAGACCTGCTGTATAGCCCTGACCCTCCGTGTAGGAGACCTGCTGTATAGCCCTGACCCTCCGTGTGCGAGACCTGCTATATAGCCCTGACCCTTGCCACTTCATACTCTTTTATCCTAACCAGGCACTCCGGGGAATTGAGAACATGGTTGCCATCACAATTACAACATTGTACACCCTCAGATTCTTCAACAACATTCCTTCGGCACACACTTGATACATGTCCGTATCTTTAGCAATTTCGGCTAAACAACGGCTTGAACACAAAAGCTATCTTAACATATCCCACCTTCACATGTGAAGGGAGATACTCTTCGTCAAACATAAACAATACTGACAGACTTTCTTCTTTTCCCCCATCCACTACACGGTTCATCCGGTGTGCTCCAACTACTCCTGGTATGCTCCTCGTAACCACGAGTCCTCCACATCCAACGTAATGTCAGAGATGACACCTTTTAACGGTGCTACAAAAATCTAAACTCTTCACTTCAAAGGTCCATCTGCGGGTTTTCACTGCTCCCTTGTACTTGATTGATTAATTAAGGTCACTAATTAGTAAGGAACTCCCCACACCTGGGGTTTAATTGAAAGGGAAAACACTAAAACCTGCATACACTAGGCCCTCCTTGGTATGAGTTTGACACCCCTGGTCTACATGAGATTATTATGCATATTTTTATTTGTCAAAAGGCAGTCAAGCATCAATCATCATGTCACCAAAATAAAACCCTCAATATTTATTGAAAAGGAGCATCAAGACCCCCTGTGCACTTTCACCTCCCTGTGAAGTTAATCATTTATTTAATCTGTAGCCTAATAAACTGCATGGTTTCCCAAGTCATAGCGGGAGGAACACACACCATACCATCGCGTGACTCCAAGTTTACTTTGATATGATGGTTATTATATCAATATTTGCGCATAAAGGCATTCCAACACTATTTCTCTCATTATTAATTTTACCAACACAAAAAGATCCCACCATGTCGAATGAACAAATTCTGTCGTCATTTATAAAATTGTACTGAAAATACATGTTTCCATCACAGCTGTTTATATTTTTTTTTGGGGGGGGTGGTGTGACTTTACTCACATAAAAAATTGGGATGGAAACACCATGTGTTTGATGACATTCCAATTGCTCCTTTCCAGACATTTATTATGAGCCATCCTCCACTCAGCAGCCTACACTAATGGAAACATAGTTACTGACTCAAATTAATGAAATTAGTATAAATAATTGTTCCTTTGACTGAACGAATCGAAAAGATCACAATGAGTAAAAAGACTCGACCTTTCCATCGCTAGAAAAAGACCAGTGAGGTCTTCCCTATGCCTTAACCAGAGATACCTTTAAGGAGATGCAAAAATCCACTGGAATCGTAATAACACCCATCGTGTACGTTGCCCATGCGTTATCAATGAGCCGCGCGGTGCATTCTGGGACAAGGAGAGCTCTACTTTAAGGTGTAATGGGAGTCAATTGGGTGCTAGCTCAAAAAATATATATTGGCATACGTCTCGTCAACAAGAAGTACAACATAACAAATATTTTCGGAGATGTGAGATAATTAACTTATCTGTAATATCACATAGCTTTGGAATCTTGACATTAAGTACTTTCGAGGTAAATAGGCAGGTTTCTAGATTCGGTTTAGCAACCGCGTGACGCTTTATGACAACGTGAACGCGATTGGTCGACAGTGTGCTGGGTGAGACCTTATACATTCACCCATTTATTGCCCAGTGGGATTCATATCTCCTCCTTTCTCTAATAAATCTGCCTTAACCACAGAGTTTTTAAACCCAGAGGGGCAACATTGCGAGACTTTCGGGAAAGCTTGTGAAGCAGGCCAGGGTTTGAGTAGTCAATGAGAGAAGTTTTATATTTTTTTATTTATCGAAATCTAAAGGCACAACCTAGATTCGAGCCAATGTTTTAAGTAATTGTACATGTTATTAGTCCAACCTGTTAAAAGTGATAAACTGCACCTTTTCATTTTCGTCAAACACTATTTTATATTGGATTGCCTTTGATTTGATGGCAAGCACATGCGCAGTTTGGCGTTTGTCGACCGTTAGACCCGATTACGTGTTTCTGCGCATGAGTTTAGCTAGACAACGTCGCCATGACATCGCCTACGAGCGTGATCGTGGATTTATAAAGGATAAGCAGTTTCTGTCTTTGTCTTAACTGGCAGCTCGCTCCGCTTTACGTACGTCCTGGGTAACATCCGGGATTATGTTTCAACGCGCAGTCTCAATTCTTATAACATCTTTGTAAGCAATTTGTTTTGTATTTAATTTCAATTATGCCACACGAGTCGCTTTAATTATCAAAATAGAAATCGGTTCTGTATGACGATAAGAAGAAAATGCTTCACGTAGATTAATTCCAAAAGGGGAATCATTTTTCTCCGGCAAATCTTATGCCAGCCTTTGAGCTGGGTCCTTGAACTGTAAACAGTCGCCTTTGATTGCTTTCTCAGTGTTTCCGAGACAACGAGCTGTACATATATTGGTCACTTTAACTGATACTCGAGTGCAGAATGGTAACGTGAGAAGGAAAACATGAAAAAACATAACAGAAAAATATTCATCCTGATAGTTTTTGTGTATGTGGTGTTTTCCTTGTATGCTGCATACAACGTGTTTTTTAATACGAAGGTGATCACCCGTGTCCACAGAGTGGTGAAGAAAATTACAGTCGCAACCTCAGGTAAATTACCTAGCTAGCTACTTATCTGACAAAATAAACTCACTGTCCATAGTTTGCGGGTCATGTCCAATGCTGTATATGATCATATACAGTCAACACGTGAATACCCTGACATGGTTATGGACTGGTCATGTGAATTGGCTATTTGAAAACCACTAACTAGCTAGCTCCAATAAGTGTTCTTGTACTGTTGTTTTGGTGATTACAGGTGGTGGTGTTGTGGCTCCTTACATTGGGGATGATGTGTGGAACCCTTGGGAGGATGAGCAGGCTAATGCGCTTTCTGCTCTGCACAAACAGAGGGAGGCTTTCAGACAATACCAGGAGCGCATTGACAAGAACAGGCCCAAGAGATACAAAGTTCAAATCTGGGGGAAAGCGGCCATAGGTAATGCTTTTTTAGGGATCTTCTGTGATAAGTTGTACAATATTGCTTGATATCTCTTTGTTGTTTGACGCTTCCTCTTACAATGTTAGGTTACATTATGGCGTAAAAAACATTCTTATGGATATTGTCCCTCTGAAGTAACTCCTCTCTTCTATCAGGACTTTACCTTTGGGAACATATTTTAGAAGGTCCCCTCAGCCCCACTGACATACAAGCACAGTGGAGAGAGGGGGAGATACAGGTGGGAAAGATAGATTTCAGGTAAGGCATCACAAATGAGACTCCTATCACAATATAAGATGCATATGATCTAGCTGATGTCAGCTATTCTGACAGCCCTCCACCCACCATCTGTCTGTCTGTAGTTTCTACACAGGCCCAGCGGTGATCCAAGGCCACGTTCCTCTGGACACAGACAGTGTGGTTCTGGTGCTGAACGGCCGGGAGCAGCAGAAGATCTCCTACGCCACCCGGTGGCTGCAGCATGTCCAGACCTTGATGCAGTTCCACGCTGTGAATCGTGTGGCTGTGGTTCTGCTGGGCAGCGAGCGCTGCACCAACGACTGGATCAGCCCCTACCTGAGGAGGCACGGGGGCTTTGTGGACCTGCTCTTCCTGGTCTATGACAGCCCCTGGGTCAACGACAAGGATGTCTTCCAGTGGCCCCTTGGAGTAGCCACGTAGGTCATCTGAACCCTTATTCATAAAGTGTCAGAGAAGGAGTGCTAATCTAGGATCAGTTATATCTTTGAGATCATAATTATATGGAAAGAGGACCTGATCTTAGATCAGCACTCCTACTCTGAAATGGTTTGTTAATACAGGCCCTGATTTAGTTTGAGGGTTTCTCTGAGTTTGTTTCTCATGTTTCAGAATTCTGCACTTCTTGTTTGTCTTTCTTCCCTCAACATGTACTTTTCCCTTCTTTCAATCATGTTTCCATTGTAGGTTACATAATAGTACATTTTAACACTTTAGGTATAGCATTGCACCAGAGAGGAGCATATTTTAAAAGTGGATTTGTATGCCCACTCTGTTCAGATACAGGCAGTTTCCTGTGGTCATGCCAAACTCTCATATGGTGAGCTCCACAAGGCCTTTCCTCTGTAACTTCCTGGGAACTGTCTACAAGAACTCCTCGAGGGAAGCACTCATGGAGATCTTGAAACAAACAGGACTGGACAAAGAGTGCATCACTACTGGCAGAGAGAAGTATTTCACTATGCTGTCACTGTCAAGCACTGTATCAATTCACAATAATGGTTTTCCGTCCAATTTTTGCATCCTGTCTTTCTCAATGAGGTTTGGACCTCTAGTAGCTCACTTCACTTGAAATACTTTTGTTGGTAGGCTTTGTTTACCAGTGAAATATCAATTGAGTCAGCACACTCAAATAGAAGTTCATCCCTTTTTTGATCTTTGCGTTTGAAAATTCATGAAGCGCAAAGGGAATTTACAAGTACTATATGAATATATTCACAACAGAAGAACTGTTTAAATACGTAATACATAAAAATAACTCCCTGCTCACTAGACGTTAATATTCCTCCTCTTCTGCGTCAGGTGGCTTCCTCAGGAGACAGTGGAGAGTCTGAGACGGTACCAGACAGCCCTGGCCCAAAGCGAGCTCACCCTCTGCCCTGTGGGAATCAACACGGAGTGCTACCGCATCTACGAGGCCTGTGCCTACGGCTCCGTACCCGTGGTGGAAGACATGGTGACCCCAGGTGGGTGCTCTGCTGCACGCAGCTCCCCACTGCGTCTCCTCAAAGCTGCAGGAGCCCCCTTCATCTTTCTCAAAGACTGGAAGGAGCTTCCAGGCCTCCTGGAAAAGGAGAAGATGATGAGCCAGGAGGAAAGGACTGAGAGGAGGAGGAGACTGCTGGAGTGGTATAGCAGTTTCCGACAGCAGATGAAGGACAGGTTCACCGAGGTCTTAGAGGAGACCTTCTTCAAAAACATCTAAGTCTTTTTAAAGCTCAGAGTAAAACACAAAATGGCACATAGTTACGAGGTACAATGTGGATCTCATTGGCAGTGTGTTTAAGGGAGAAAAGCCACATTTTTGTGGGCTTATGGCTCCATTTTGTAAAGTTTCCACTGGTAGCTGACAACTGTCTCAAGATAATGTTCAAACAAAACATTTATTTCAGGCTATGGGTGAATTATATTAGAATGAGGTGGCTGTAAATCTTGTTCTTCATAATTTATTTTACATAGTTCAAGATTTACATGTATTTATGTTGTAACTTAAAAGATTAGGGATTTCAGTTACTCTTGAACTACTTGCTGAATGCACACTCCAAAGCAACATTGTATTCGACCTTTCAGTAAGGCCCAGTTATTGTAATTTTTACCCGAGGAGGGTGGCGCTATAGGAGGACAGGCTCGTTGTAATGGCTGGAATGGAATGAAATGAATGGCACTGTATCAAATACAGTAAACATATGGAAACCACATGTTTAACGTTCCATTTATTCCGTTACAATAAGCCTGTCCTCCTATAGCTCCTCCCACCAGCCTCCTCTGATATCTTTCCCATTTAGATATTTGTCGGGTGGATATCTCCTTTACATTTATCATAGACCTGTCCTTGAACTATGTAGGGCTTGTTATTGTGACAAGAGTAGGTCTATCTCCAGTGCAATTGCAGTAAACCATATCCTGTGGTAAACCATAACCTCATATTTTCATGCTGTTAATGCATTAGAGCTTGAAAAATGATTAACACTGTTCCTGTAGCATCTTGTTTTCTGTGAAATGTTGTAAACTGTTTGTTTTGCTATTAAAACGTGTAATGTTTGTTAAGTTGTAAATGTTTTATTTTTTCATGAGACTGGAGAGAAAATGAATCTGTACCATAACATGATCACCAGCAGATGGAGCAATAGAACCACATTAATTTCAGTACACATTGCTTTGCTGAATATATAGTACCAGTGAAAAGTTGACATAGTGTTGATGTCTTCACCATTATTATTCTATGTAATAACATAAGTAATAAACAGTGTTAAACATATCAAAATATATATTTTATATTTGAGATTCTTCAAAGTAGCCACCCTTTGCCTGACAGCTTTGCACACACTTGGCATTCTCTCAACCAGCTTCACCTGGAATGCTTTTCCAACAGTCTTGAAGGAGTTCCCATGTATGCTGAGCACTTGTTGGCTGCTTTTCCTTCACTCTGCGGTCCAACTCATCCCAAACCATTTCAATTGGGTTGGGTGATTGTGGAGGTCAGGTCATCTGATGCAGCACCATCACTCTCCTTCTTGGTCAAATAGCCCTTACACAGCCTGGAGGTGTGTTGGGTCATAGTCCTGTTGAAAACCAAATGATAGTCCCACTAAGCGCAAACCAGATGGGATGGCGTATCGATGCAGAATGCTGTGGTAGCCATGCTGGTTAAGTGTGCCTTGAATTCTAAATAAATCACAGACATTGTCACCAGCAAAGCACCATCACACCTCCTCCATGCTTTACGGTGGGAACCACACATGCGGAGATCATCTGTTCACCTACTCTGCATCTCTCAAAGACACGGCGGTTGGAACCAAAAATCGCAAATTTGGACTCATCAGACCTAAGGACAGATTTCCACCGGTCTAATGTCCATTGAAAGTCTCTTCTTATTGGTGTTTTTTAGTAGTGGTTTCTTTGCAGCAATTTGACCGTTAAGCCCTAATTCCCACAGTCTCCTCTGAACAGTTGATGTTGAGATGTGTCTGTTACTTGAACTCTGTGAAGCATTTATTTGGGCTGGAATGTCTGAGGCCGGTAGCGCTAATGAACTTATCCTCTGCAGCAGAGATAACTCTGGGTCTTCCTTTCCTGAGGCGGTCCTCATGAGAGGCAGTTTCATCATACTGCTTGATGGTTTTGCGATTGCACTTGAAGAAACTTTCAAAGTTCTTGAAACTTTCCGGATTGACTGACCTTCATGTTTTAAAGTAAGGATGGACTGTCGTTTCCCTTTGCTTATTTGAGCTTAGTTTTCTACCAAATCAAATCAATGTTTATTTGTCACGTGCGCCGAATACAACAGGTGTAGACCTTACAGTGAAATGCTTACTTACAGGCTCTAACCAATAGTGCAAAAAAGGTATTAGGTGAACAATAGGTAAGTAAAGAAATAAAACAACAGTAAAAATACAGGCTATATACAGTAGCGAGGCTATAAAAGTAGCGAGGCTACATACAGACTGGTTAGTCAGGCTCATTGAGGTAGTATGTACATGTAGATCTGGTTAAAGTGACTATGCATATATGATGAACAGAGAGTAGCAGTAGTGTGAAAGAGAGGTTGGCGGGTGGCGGGACACAATGCAAATAGTCCGGGTAGCCATTTGATTACCTGTTCAGGAGTCTTATGGCTTGGGGGGAAAAACTGTTGAGAAGCCTTTTTGTCCTTGACTTGGCACTCCGGTACCGCTTGCCATGCGATAGTAGAGAGAACAGTCTATGACTGGGGTGGCTGGGGTCTTTGACAATCTTTAGGGCCTTCCTCTGACACCACCTGGTGTAGAGGTCCTGGATGGCAGGCAGCTTAGCCCCAGTGATGTACTGGGCCGTACGCTCTACCCTCTGTAGTGCCTTGCGGTCAGAGGCTGAGAAATTGCCATACCAGGCAGGGATGCAACCAGTCGGGATGCTCTCGATGTTGCAGCTGTAGAGCCTTTTGAGGATCTCAGGACCCATGCCAAATCTTTTTAGTTTCCTGAGGGGGAAATAGGGCTATCTTCTGTATACCACCCCTACCTTGTCACAACACAACTGATTGGCTCAAAAGCATTAAGAGGGAAAGAAATTCCACAAATTAACTTTTAACAAGGCACACCTGTTAATTGAAATGTCATCCAGGTGACTACCTCATGAAGCTGGTTGAGAGAATGCCAAGAGTGTGCAAAGCTGTCATCAAGGCAAAGGGTGGCTACTTTGAAGAATCTCAAATATAAAATCGTTTTTTGGTTACTACATGATTCCATATGTGTTATTTCATAGTTTTGATTTCTTCACTATTATTCTACAATGTAGAAAATAGTCAAACAAAGAAAAACCCTTGAATGACTAGGTGAGTCCAAACTTTTGACTGGTACTGTATATTTGGGGAGTATATATATATATATACTGAGCAAATATGAACGCAACATGTAACAATTTCAAAGATTCGACTGAGTTATAGTTCATATGAGGAAATCAGTCAATTTCAATTAATTCACTAGGCCCTAATCTGTGACTGGGAATATAGATATGCATCTGTTGGTCACAGATACCTTTAAAAAAGGTAGGGTTGTGGATCAGAAAACCAGTCAGTATCTGGTGTGACCACCATTTGCCTCATGCAGCGGGACACATCTCCTTCACATAGAGTTGATCGAGCTGTTGATTGTGGCTTATGGAATGTTGTCCCACTCCTCTTCAATGGCTGTGCGAAGTTGCTGGATATTGATGGGAACTGGAACACGCTGTCGTACATGACGATCTAGAGCATCCCAAACATTCTCAACGGGTGACATGTGTGGTGAGTATGCAGGCCATGGAAATACTTCTCCAGTGGCCATTGACAGTGAGCTCTTGCCCACTGAAGTCGGTTACGACCGTGGTGAGGATGATGAGCACGCAGATAAGCCTCCCTGAGATTGTTTCTGACAGTTTGTGCAGAAATTCTTCAGTTGTGCAAACCCACAGTTTCATCAGCTGTCCGGTTGGTTTAGAGTGCCCTTTTATTGTCCCCAGCACAAGGTGCACCTGTGTCAGGACCATTCTGTTTAATCAGCTTCTTGATATGGCACATCTGTCAGGTGTGTGGATTACCTTGGCAAAGGAGAAATGCTCACCAAATTTGAGACAAATACGCTTTATATGCGTGGAAAATTTCAGGGATCTTTTATTTCAGCTCATGAAACATGGGACCAACACTTTACATGTTGCGTTTATATTTTTGTTCAATACAGGTATAGATGGACCTTTTATCAATTAGATTTGCTCATCTCCTGCGTCCTCTTTCCTCCGTCTTCTCTCACCTCCTTCGTCCTCTCCTCCGTCCTCTCTCGCCTCCTTCTGAAAAGTTCATCGATGAGAGTTGGTGATGGATGAAAATTGGTTTGCTTGAAATGAGACGGTCCTTCTCCGCTCGCATCATTAGGCAAATTATGTTTACAGGGGTGGATCCCAAAATAACTGTGTTTCCTGACATATTGCAATAAAGTAACATATTGTTTTTAAACGTGTGCATGTTTTTCTCTTCTGACACAACAAAAGGTGATTCAAAAGGGGTGTGGCAGATTTCAAAACTCTTCCGTGGTAGGATACACATGAGTATCCTCAATGAAAGTTGGCAATCGAGGAGGGGAGGACGCTTCCGTTTGTCTACTAACGAATTGGCACTCCTCGACCACTTATCGTTTTCCAGGTCACGGAGGAGAGAGGACCGAGGACGTTTTTTTCCCCAAACGAGGAAACCCCATAATGTGCACAATTGTTACTCAGTTACAATGGGAATAGTTGAAAATATTATAAGGTCTCTTTTCACAAAGAATGTTGATTACCAAATATGCTCTATATTCTCATAGTGTCCTTACCAGGGACGTTGATCCTGTTAAAGAAAACAACTTATGTAAGTTGATGTCACTTTTTACATAAGATAATTTCATACATATATTTTCACTGATCTGTAGGTTCTAGTCTCATACCGTAGACGCACCTAAATTGAGGTTTATGTCACACACCACAGATTAGCCAATGGATGACTTGTAATATTGTATTGAATATATTTTATTTTACAAAACCATTTTGAAGTCTAGAAACCGCCAAAGCTATTTCACCAATGGGAATATTGTAACACTGGTAGCAGGTGAGGCCTAATTTGTATAATCATTTCAATGTCACTGGTGCCACTTTGATGCAATGAACAGCCGTGCTTATAATATCAACACTGCCTTCGGGCGTATGTATATGTGGATCACACCCTGTACGTACATACCTGGGGAACTTTAGCAGGGATTTCACCGATATTATCAGAATATATAATGGGTCATCTAGCAATTCTGACAAATTCCATATGGGCTGGACACACAAAACTGACACACACAAATATTTTTATATATATACAAAAATAAATAAATTAAAGGTGACAAGGCCGGTGAACCATTGGCCTGTTAAGGTGATATTTTTTATTTTTTTAATTATTCACAATTTCTCTGTTATACTAATCTATGATGAGCCTTTGGCTGGTCATTGAGCAACGACCGGTCCCCCTACCAAGATTGGCAGGCCCGGTTTAATGATAGGCTGAGCTGAGGTCACGCAAACTCACATTCAAAGTGAAAACGCAGCATCAGCATAGAGACCTGTTCCGACTCTGTCATCAGGTAGACAGCCAAGATCATGGATGGTAAAAAATGGAAAGGGTGCCTGTAAAAATAGAAAGAGCACATTCTACATTGTCCTCTCACTCTAAACGTTCTATTTTGCAGGTGGCTAAAGCCATGACTTGGTCAAACAGTAATGGATTATCCTCATGATTCCTGTAATGAAAGTGTGTGCTGTGCCCCTGTGTCTGTTTTGCTGGGGCCTGCTGCTGTAATGAGCGAGCCACTCTCCTCTCCCCCATGCGCTCGAGAGAGAAATGTGTCCTGGTCGTATAACGTTTAAATATGCAATTGCGGGAAAGACACCAGTGGAGGCTGCTGAGGGGAGGATGGCTCATAATAATGTCAGGAACGGTGCAAATGGAATGGCATCAAATAGGTGGAAACCATGTGTTTGATACCATTCCACCCATTCTGCTCCAGCCATTACCACAAGCCTGTCCTCCACAATTACGGTGCCACCACAAGTGCCTCCTGTGAAAAACACAGCTTTCGAAGCTTCGTACCCTTGTCCCTGTCGAAAGGGGGGGGGGGGCTTCTCCTGGGTCCTATAAATCGTCAAGTCCGCCCCTGCTTCCTATGTTTACCAAAAACCAAAGGAAGCATTCAAAGAAAATAACATCCTCACTACAATCAATTATGGGGAGGTTTGACAATGTTGTGGGGTTGCTTTGCTGCCTCTGGTACTGGAAGCCTTGCAGGGCCGGCTCTAGACTTTTTGGGGCCCTAAGCAAGGTTTAGTTGGGGGGGCACCCCTTCTCGCGGCAAAACATTTTATTGGCCTCCCTCTTGACAGTGGAGAGAATAAAAAATATATATATATATTTCCTGCAATTCTACACATTTTGCCATGGGGCAGAGAGAAAACATTGCAGTTTTACAGCTTATTTCCTGCAATTTTACCCATATTGCGATGGGGTGAAGATAGCATTTTTTAATCCAGTTTTAAAGCTAATTTCATGCAATTCTACACATTTTGTAATGACTTATGCTATGCCATGTTAATATGATATCTGAGTGGGAATGACTAACAAAGTCAACGAGGGTCCCCCTGGAGGTCAGGGCCCCTGGGCACGTGCCCTGCGTGCCCGGTTGGTATTCGGCCATGATTCCGACAAGTTTAGATAGCTGGCTAGACTAACTACCAATCTAAACATTGTAGCTGACATGGCTAATTGAGTGACTGTCAGTGACTGACATAAAAAGAGAAGAATTGCTGATGCACAACCAAGTTCTAAAGCTAATCTCATGCTATTCTACACATTTTGCAAAGAGCTTGAGATAATCAAGTGTTTTTAAAGCAAATTTCCTGCTATTCTACATTTTCTCATGAGGCTAATAGAAAAATTAGAAGTTGTATACTTAATCTCATGCTATTCTACACATTTTGCAATGAGGCTGGGAGAAATGTGCAATTTTAAAGCAAAGTTTAGATAGTTGGCTAGACTAACTACCAATCTGAACATTGTTAGCTGACATGGATAATTGAGTGACTGTCAGTGACTGACATAACAAGAGAAAAATTGCTGATGCACAACCAAATTTAGAAATTGCAGTTTTTCTAAAATTTTAACTCTCAGTAGTAAGTTCAAACCAGACTGAGTTCCTTTTTGGGGGGGGTCCGACCAAATCATGGGCTGGTATGAGGTTGTTGGAGGATCGCAGTGATGTGGGCTGGTGTGGATAAAATGCCAGGCCCGAAGTCCGCCCCTGTAATCGACCCTACTGGTTAGACAAAAATCATGTCAATCCATGTCTTGTTTCCGTTATGCCTCTTCGATCCCTCCCATTTCCACAGTGACTCCCCGGCAGCTGAGCTGCAGTCAGTCTTGTCTGTGAAAAACAACGAGGCAAATGGGAAGTGTGGGACCGGGGAAACTAGAGCACCAAAGGAAGTATAAGATTAAAGTCTACATACTATATATTGGTACTCCGAGTGCAGTAAAACATCGCGCCATCTCTACCTGCGTTGAAAATTGTAACGTTTTACTTTACTGCGTGGTTGATCTGATTATCAAAGGTTATGCTGTTGCCCCGACTCGACATCTTCGCTCTGCCTGCCGCGGCATAGCCAGCGGTTATCTGTGATTTCATTGATTGATATCAGGATTTCGTGTTGGCCTAGTCTTTTCCAGCAATAGTCTACTCGCGTAGGAGAATGGACTGAACGTTTTCTTGAAAAGGAACTTTTTTTGTGTTGACTAATAGTTTAACTTCCGAACTACTCTGAATCGACCTGAAAATGTCTAATACAAAGTTCAAAAAGGATAAAGAAATCATTGCTGATTACGAGAGTCAAGTTAAAGGTACGTTTGTTTATAATGTTGTATGAACATAATTTCGGTTAATTTTATTTTATCCCCATGAGGCTAACTTCTATTCAATGACAAACCAAATCCGTGTGTCCAATGTCTAAACTCAGACCATAATATGAATGGGTCAGTGGCATACCGCAGTTTCAAGGTCTGAGCAAGAATTGCAGTTCTATAACTAATCTCATGCTATTGTACAGATTTTGCCATGAGGTTACGATAAAATGTTTATATTTTAAAGTTAATTTCCTCCAATTCTACACATTGCCATGGAGCGGAGTTGTATAACTAATCTCATGCTATTCTACACATTTTGCAATGAGGCTGAGAAATTTGCATTTTTAAAGCACTTTTCCTGCTATTCTGTACATTTTGGCAATGAGACTGAGAGAAATTATTTTAAAAAAGTGAATTTCCTGCTATTCTACACATTTTGTGTGTTGCCATGGTTTATGTGTTCATATCAGTGGAGGCTGGTGGGAGGAGCGATAGGAGGACGGACTCATTGTAATGGTTGGAATAGAATAAATGGAACGGTATCAAACATATGAAAAACATACGTTTGGCTCCATTCTATTCCAGCCATTACAATGAGCCCGTCCTCCTATAGCTCCTCCCACCAGCCTCCACTGATTCACACGCTATCTTGGGGGTGGGGGGGGCGCTGTTACTGACGCTGTTCCTGCTACTGCCACCACACCCTTTAATCCATTTTAATGGTCTCTTCTGTTCATTAAATGGATCACAACATTTTCTTTGCAACTTTGGTTAGAAATCCAATAGCTTTTGCTTATTATGAAAATGTATTATGTGGTCAAGCCAGTCCTCCATGAAAGCAATTTCGTTTGTCCTTCTCAACCAAACTCTACTTGAATAGATGGCAGCTCTCTGAGATGGCTATTGGTACGGTGCAGTTCCCATATGAAGACTTTTCCTACAAGTCCCAAACTTTTGAATGAGAAATTAGCTAGTGACTAAAATGTGACAACCCTAATAAAATAATACAATTATAAACCATTGCATGGCACTCAAATGGTTTTCAAAAAAATTATTTAAAAAGACATCTCTATATGTAGTGTGAACAGTGACATTTACCATTCAACCCAACACCATTACAAAACACTATACAGTGTTTGTTTGGGACTTTAACCTTCAAAGACCATAACATTGAAACCATTAGAATTGCTGTTGCCTAATGGTTCACTTGTTCACCAGGAATGTTCAAACTAATCCAGACCTTTTTTGATGGCAATAAACCAAACACAGGGGAGCTGTTTTCTGGACACAAATGAAGCCTAAGAGCAGGACAAACTATGCCATGAAGTCCAAAAGTTATGGGGGGAGCTAGAAAGTTGGCATTCAGAAGTATTACAATGTAAATGAACTTTTAATCAGTCTGTGTGCATATTTCAAGACATGGCATATGAGGGTGCAGTGAGAAACCCGGTGGGTTGGATGTTATTTCTCTTGTCAATCATCTTGGGAAAAAAACTATACATAACTGCAAATCAACAAATCCTCCATCCTTAACATAATGGAAAGGTCAAATGCTTTATCTAAATGTTGAATGTGCGTGGGTGACGGAGAGAAATAAAATGGTGCAGTTTGAGGCCATGTGGGAAAGAGTGATGCGAGCGCTGGAGATGGGTGTGAGCAGGTGTTATGTCATTGATGTTTGTGTGCATCTGTATGCTGTCGTTTGTATATATGTTTTTGTATTGTTTAAAAAATGTCATCTTACAAAAGAAGACACACTGAATTGCTTTCCAAGAGGACTGGTTTGAATTGTGAGGATGACCACACCATTTATTTTCATCATGAGCAAAGGTTATTGGCTTCCTACCCAAAGCTGCAAAGAAGATGTTGTGATCCATTTAATAAACACAAGAATCCAGCTATTGATATAATATAATTATAATTGATATAAGGGTGTGGTGGCAGTAGCAGGAACAGCGGCATCTATTGGGTAAGACTTTGTTCTTAAACACTAATTTATGGTAAATAATGCAAGTGACTTCAATGGAAAACATCACCACATTCACAGGGAAAACGTTAAAAAAGATGAAGAAGCAATACTCCAAGCAGCAGCTCCATACTACTTGTTAGACAGAGAACTGATACTGTATATTGGTTGTTGGATTGGTGTGGTGTGTGTGTGTGGGATTCATGGATTGCTCATGTCTTACTCATTGTTATGAAAGATTATGGTGCAAATTGGATGTTGGGTTCTATATTTTTTGAAGATTATATAAAAAAATATATATTTCAAGTCAGTTATTAAGAACAAATTCTTATTTTCAATGACGGCCTAGGAACAGTGGGTTAACTGCCTTGCTCAGGGGCAGAACGACAGATTTGTTTAACCTTGTCAGCTCGGGGATTCGATCTTGCAACCTTTCGGTTACTAGTCCAACGCTCTAACCACTAGGCTACCTGCCTATAAAATAAAATGTCCAATTTGGGTTCAATAAATTAGCTTAATTTCTCTGTGATGAAATTATATTTAAACAAAATAATGTTTCAGGAATGCTAATCTTATCTGTTTCAAACTACAGAAACTATTTCAGATCAATCTGAGATGGTGAGTGTCAACCCTCTTTCTTGTACTGTTTCAGGTGGAATTACTCGTATAGCATAGTTTTAACTCACTAAAGCTTTTGTCAGGCTTCAGTCACTGATGAGAGATCAAAAAGATGTTTGGGCCACGTAAAAATAATTGAACAAACTGTTCTATTCTGGTTTAGTATCCAATATTATATACAAGTCTGACTGAATATTGAGCGAGAGATTGAAACCTATTTAGGTAGATTGAAAGATTAGCATTTGTCAGTCTGTGTTCCCTTTTATCCTCACTGTTCTCAAATGCTCTATCCCCTATTTTGGGTTCACTTGTTTTGCCTTCCTCATGTCATGTATGACTTGTTTCAAATATACCATCATCGGTCACTGTCTGCAACACAGGTCAGCAAAAGTAGTCTAACCCAAATCTTATTTCAGGCGTGTCCTAATCCTTCTCAACCGAAGGTACTGATTTAAATAGCTCCACTTTGGCTTGGAGTGTTCTTGTCACCTCAACCAAGCCTGGATCTAAAAATAACAAACACTAGCAATAAAACCTGGTGTTTATACAGGTGCTTCTCTTGATACTTAGCTTGCCGACGTGTATGTGTATTTTCCAACTTCTCCAGTCTCCTCCAAGCCCCCTACAAACAGACAGAAGGTTCTTTTCCAGACAAAAGTGCACAGGAAAGAGGCAGTTGCACCTGCTCTGTGGTAACCATGAGGACTTGGCCCCCAGCCAAGGAACTGCTGTTCTCCAGAGCTGTTAGGAGCTCTGAAATGCCACCTATTCACATCTCCATAGCAAACCTTCAAACCAGAGAGAGGGCTGGTGGTGGTGGGTGGGGGGGGGGGGCATGTCACTTGAGGAATTACCAGATTGTGTACGCTTGAGAAGCTCTCATTTGCGAGGAATGTGTGCAGCACCTTCGCCTGTGATGACTAAGGCCCTTCAGCCTGTAATAGAAAGGTGAATGCACAGTCATAGGGGACACTGGGTGCGGGACCATCCGTTTGTAATGATACGGCTGATACAACTGAGAACGACTGTACCATTCCTGATGGGGAACGGAGGGCTGAGTAGAGCACACAGACAGCGTGTTACTCTATGGCCAATCAGCCTTGATCTGGCTGTTGGTTTTACAGTTGTGTTTGTAGATACTCAATGTAGTTTGCCACATATTACGTTTTGAGAAAGATTGAGTTTACCCCATGATTAGGTTAAAGGGAGTGTTCCATAATGGCATTATCCTATTATTTGCATACCTTGCTGTCAACTTTGCATTGTAAATCTCTAACTTTTGTTTATTCAGTGTGAGAAGTGTCTGTTCAAGATGATTTACCTTAGATGTGTTCTACATTCATCCTATATAGCCATCCAGTTTGTCATGAGTACTGGTAGGAAGCATGGGCTAATATGATTTCAGCGACATTTGTAAACAAGGGAATGGACTCTATCTCCCTTACACATTGGCCATAGACCAGTCTGTGTGATACAAGTTTGAAAGAGTGGCTATGCTTAGAAAAACGTTTCCATCTTAGTATGTTAAGGGTAGATTGCCACCAGTTTCTACTCCCAGCATCTTGATTTGTATAGAAATTTCTTGGCTCTTTCATTCACCATAATCCTGACCATTACCAGGAAAGGTGTTTTAAATGTTCATACTCAGCTAAAGCTGTCACTATCATTATGTAAAAAAAAAAATTGGATCATACTTTTTACAGGAATTTACTAGATTCAAGGGCTGGGACCGATACCAGTATCGCGATACTCGTTAGTATCACGGCAAGTAAACCACACAAAGAGGATTTAACTCCTTTAGGAAACAATTATGTTGTCATTCAGAGTAACATTTATATATTTCCCAAGCTATAGTACACAATATTTTACATTTAGCAGGTTTTTGAAGGACCAAAGAGAGAAAATATCACGGTACTGGTATCGTCCCAGTCCTGCTAGGCTCCAACCGGCTCAAAATGAAGACATTTGGTGTTACAGAAATCAAGGACATGAGTTATACTTGTAAAATAGGCTACTTACTAAAAACAACGTTCTCCATTCACTGTAAACACTAGGTTGTAAAATCCTTATGGCATCCCAGTTTTGTAGCAGCTTTGATAGGGAGTCTCTAAGAGTTTAGATATGCAAGTTAGCTTGGGATTGCCCTAATATTAACGGAATTGCGCGGCGACATCGATTCTTCACTTAAAATGTACGTCAAACCAAACAACTCTATGCACGAGGACTGTTTTTACCGGTTTACACTGAACATTTTACATAAACACATTTTACTGGAAGTACTGTACAGATGCAGAGTTTGGTAACAGAATTTCAGAATTTCAGTCAAATCTCCCTCAGTTTGTGACCCCATTTTCCAAGAACTCTGTTAAATATCTGTTAAATATCTGCTCCACATTAAGATTCAAAGATGTCAGCAGAAAGAATGGGGTGTCAGCTATGACATGACACCTTGACTTTGAAAACATCTATTTTGGTTATTGAACTACAGCAGGTGAAGTGGATTTACACCCAGTAACAGAATTGCGGTAACAGCATTTTCATCGTGGGTCCCTGATCTGTACTACATACATGCATAATATTGGATATGAATGTCGTTCTCTTCATGGTGATGTATCCTAAATGGGTACACAAAGGTAGAAATATGCAATATTCTACTTTGAATATTTGGGTATTCTACATACTGGCTAATATTTTAATGAGCTCCGCCACCAATCAAGACCAAATTTGCTTGGTCCGGTCGAGACCAAATCTGAACCAATCACACATTTGGACATCAAAGTACAGCAAGGTAGAGTACAGTACATTAGTGTACTGAACTCTACTGTACATGACTGTACTGAAAAACTCTACTCTTCTTTACTGTACTCTACTGAGCTCTACTCTACATGACTGTACTGAAAAACTCTACTATTCTTTACTGCACTCTATGGTACTGTGCTGTCCAAACATGTAAAACATAGATGTCGATGATGGTTCAGATCTGGTCCAATGATAGATGTCTATGTTTGGGCAAAATTAAGGCCGGTCCGGACATCTGTGAACATTGAAAGCAAGGCTGGTCCGGACTGGACCAAAAGATGACATCTGTGGACGTTTAAATCAAGGCCAGGGCCAACTGAACAAATTTCAACTACTTTTCAACGTTCTTGGATGTTCAGTGGGTGAGGATGTTGCTTACAGTAAATATAAAGAGAGGGGGCTCATGGGTAGGTGTCAGTAAGGGCTAGGAGAGGTGACATTAATTGGTCCCGTGTGGCTCAGTTGGTAGAGCATGGCGCTTGCAACGCCAGGGTTGTGGGTTCATTCCCCACGGGGGGACCAGGATGAATATGTATGAACTTTCCAATTTGTAAGTCGCTCTGGATAAGAGCGTCTGCTAAATGACTTAAATGTAAATGTGAGAGAGGGAGAGTCCAGACTGTTTTCACATCTTGCTTTGACCACCAGACAGAAAGAGAGAGAAAATAGCAGTATGTCAGTGGAAGGGAGGACTGTAGTAGGTGACCCAACTGTGGTTTGTGACTACTATGATTTCCCATTGTCAATTCCCATTGTCAATCAATCCAAATTGGCAAAATAGATATAGTGACCCAAGAAAAAAATAAAAGAAATAAATAATAATAATAATTGTCCGATATACTTATTCAGATAGCAGCCGATAAGACAGCTAACGGTTAGCGGGCCCCAGATGAGCGTTCAGGTAACGTCGGGACGTTCCAAGATGGCTTAGCAGTTCAGACGTCATTTCTGTTTCGTATTGTCGTGTCCTGTATATATATATATTTACACCTTTCTTCGCATATCTTTTATATATTTTATTATCCAAGAACTCAACTACAAAAGCTTTCCTGCAAAAGCTTTCCTGCAACCCGCTTCACCAATTACAAAAAAGTATTATTTACCTCAAATCTGAAAATCCACCGTGGAAGCTAGCCAGGCGCTAATTCAGAAGCTAGCCAGAAAGCTAACCAGAAGCTATCCGATAGCTAGCCAGAAGCTAATCTGTAGCTGCCCAGAAATTAGCCGGTCTGCTGGCTAGCGTTGGTGTCTCAGCTGCCCACGTTTTGTGGTCATCAGCTATTCCTTTAGCTCGATAATCTACCGGCACTTTTGTGCAACGCGACTCGGACCGGAGCATTCCGAGCTGGTCATGGGTGCACCTCAGCCACGCTCAAGGTCATAAACGATATCTTAACCGCCATCGATAGGAAACAATACTGTGCAGCCGTATTCATTGACCTGGCCAAGGCTTTTGACTCTGTCAATCACCACATCCTCATCGGCAGACTCGACAGCCTTGGTTTCTCTAATGATTGCCTCGCCTGGTTCACCAACTACTTCTCTGATCGAGTTCAGTGTGTCAAATCGGAGGGTCTGTTGTCCGGGCCTCTGGCAGTCTCCATGGGGGTGCCACAGGGTTCAATTCTTGGACCGACTCTCTTCTCTGTATACATCAATGATGTCGCTCTTGCTGCTGGTGATTCTCTGATCCACCTCTACGCAGACGACACTATTCTGTATACTTCTGGCCCTTCTTTTGACACCGTGTTAACAACCCTCCAGGCGAGCTTCAATGCCATACAACTCTCCTTCCGTGGCCTCCAATTGCTCTTAAATACAAGTAAAACTAAATGCATGCTCTTCAACCGATCGCTGCCTGCACCTGCCCGCCTGTCCAACATCACTACTCTGGACGGCTCTGACTTAGAATATGTGGACAACTACAGATACCTAGGTGTCTGGTTAGACTGTAAACTCTCCTTCCAGACTCACATCAAACATCTCCAATCCAAAGTTAAATCTAGAATTGGCTTCCTATTCCGCAACAAAGCATCCTTCACTCATGCTGCCAAACATACCCTTGTAAAACTGACCATCCTACCAATCCTTGACTTCGGTGATGTCATTTACAAAATAGCCTCCAAAACCCTACTCAATAAATTGGATGCAGTCTATCACAGTGCCATCCGTTTTGTCACCAAAGCCCCATATACTACCCACCACTGCGACCTGTACACTCTCGTTGGCTGGCCCTCGCTTCATACTCGTCGCCAAACCCACTGGTTCCAGGTCATCTACAAGACCCTGCTAGGTAAAGTCCCCCCTTATCTCAGCTCGCTGGTCACCATAGCAACACCTACCTGTAGCACGCGCTCCAGCAGGTTTATCTCTCTGGTCACCCCCAAAACCAATTCTTCCTTTGGCCGCCTCTCCTTCCAGTTCTCTGCTGCCAATGACTGGAACGAACTACAAAAATCTCTGAAACTGGAAACACTTATCTCCCTCACTAGCTTTAAGCACCAGCTGTCAGAGCAGCTCATAGATTACTGCACCTGTACATAGCCCATCTATAATTTAGCCCAAACAACTACCTCTTTACCTACTGTATTTATTTATTTATTTTGCTCCTTTGCACCCCATTATTTCTGTCTCTACTTTGCGCTTTCTTCCACTGCAAACCAACCATTCCAGTGTTTTTATTTTTTATTTTACTTGCTGTGTTGTATTTACTTCGCCACCATGGCCTTTTTATATTTTTATTTATTTATACATATATTTGTTTGCCTTCACCTCCCTTATCTCACCTCACTTGCTCACATTGTATATAGACTTATTTTTTTTCACTGTATCATTGACTATATGTTTGTTTTACTCCATGTGTAACTATGTGTTGTTGTATGTGTCGAACTGCTTTGCTTTATCTTGGCCAGGTCGCAATTGTAAATGAGAACGTGTTCTCAATTTGCCTACCTGGTTAAATAAAGGTTAAATAAAATAAATAAAAAATTGTAACCAATTCCATTACTGATTTTTCAGAAATTCTGTTACCAATTTGGTAACAGGATTTTGCGTTTTAAACACATTCATAAACAAAATGAATATCAGTAAAAACACAATAACTAATTGATAGGCCTACCTTGTTACTTCTGTTAACTTTCATTATTCTCCCTCATTAGGGAGAGAAATTAGAAAATATCTTTAAGATATGTGGGTTTTTGGTAACGGAATTAAGTCAATGTTTCTTAAACTTACAGAAGGCAGACATTTTTTCTGAAAGTAAATATGTGTTGATATTAGTTAGCAGGGGTATTGACTTCAACTGTAAGTGTTGATATTAGTTAGCAGGGGTATTGACTTCAACTGTAAGTGTTGATATTAGTTAGCAGGGGTATTGACTTCAACTGTAAGTGTTGATATTAGTTAGCAGGGGTATTGACTTCAACTGTAAGTGTTGATATTAGTTAGCAGGGGTATTGACTTCAACTGTAAGTGTTGATATTAGTTAGCAGGGGTATTGACTTCAACTGTAAGTGTTGATATTAGTTAGCAGGGTATTGACTTCAACTGTAAGTGTTGATATTAGTTAGCAGGGTATTGACTTCAACTGTAAGTGTTGATATTAGTTAGCAGGGGGGTATTGACTTCAACTGTAAGTGTTGATATTAGTTAGCAGGGGGGTATTGACTTCAACTGTAAGTGTTGATATTAGTTAGCAGGGGGGTATTGACTTCAAAATGATTGTGTTCTGATGTGTCTCTAATACCTTAAGACTTTTTCTGCTAGATGTTTTCTAAGACCCCTTTTCAATCTGTTTGACAATAAATCATATCCGTTGCTTATTCCTAATGTTTAGGATGGAAAATTGTTGAAAATAGGTATATACAGTATGTCTTAAGTTCGAAACTGTATAGACTCTTAGCTTTCATTGGACACCCAATTTGACATGCTTCTATGAACGTCACATGTTGGTGCTCATGGGTCCTTTCACATGCAAATGACCATTAGCCAAAGCCTATTTCTGAAGCCGGAGGCGACTTTTGTACAGACATTGATTCCTCAAGGAGCAGAACAACAAGCATCCACAAAGGAAAGGAGAGTCTGTTTGATGTGCTACTTTCCAGCCTCATTTATTATTATTATTTTTTGTTTTTTCATGAGTACTGGTCTTTTATCCTACTAGTCGTCAAACATTGTCCACCTGACAGATATGCCTGACATCAACTCCAGTGATTCTACTTTGCAAAGAAGTATAAAGCATTTCCCACTCTCTACTGACAACTTCTGAGAGCTTTGTGGAGAAAAGCTAAGAGTGATTATTATTAAGTCAATAGTTTATCCTCTTATTTAATCCTCTGGAGTTTTTTGCAGTCTGGCTTTGGCAGTCTGTCTTGGCAGTCTCTCTTGGCAGGCTGGCAGTGTTTTCAATCAAAGCCTAATCTGTCATTCAACCGCCATTCATTTCTTAAGCATCTTCCAGGAACAGCTTTTTATTCTTCCCCACCAAATAATACGTTAAAGGAAATGAGTAATTGGCTATATTACTGGGAAGTCTGCGACTCTGAAATTAACATCAGGTTTTAAACTTCATCAAGACGTCCATGTGTTCTATTCACTGACTAAGGCCTATACATCATGTATTATCATGAGACATTGGATAGCTCATTATTTAAGCCAGGTGAGGGGTTTGTGTGAAATGGGACTTCATCTGTCATTCTGAACCGAGGACGACAACATTCCCCTGTCTGTTTTCTCTTGACCCCAGAGGCCCCTCTTGTTGGTTGGATGTCTGGCGATGGCATTGCCGTCTGTGGCCCTGGGTCGTGACTCTGTCGGCCAGTCCCCACTAGCTGCTGACAGGGGTCCTGTCCTAAACCATCATAAAGGGTGCCCCATGTGGTCTGCCCCACAGCTTTTGAAATGAGATGCTTGCCACTCTGCATTGCTGATGAGGATGGCTGGGAGTGTTCATATATATGCAAGGCAATGGGTGGGGGCACACAGCATAGCCCATGTTGTTCGAGTTATGTTTTAATAGAATGGATTTGTATTGGGGTAAAGCATGTTGTTTAGCTTGACTACATACAGTAGATTCATATTTTGTTTACTTGAGCAAAAACTGGCGTGTGAGTATACTGGAACAAAATAGATGGTGTACATGATTTAATAGCTCATAACTAAATAGAAGTGGACTTCTAGTTCTATGAGTAATCAAAACAAGCCCAGCACTGCCAGTACTGTGATTGGCTGGTGGGTGAGGCACAGAGACGGTAGTCTATGTGAATCCAAATGTGTGGTGGTACTCCAGAGAGCCGTGCACACTAAAGCTGCTTGCTCTTTATTTAGACATGATTCCCAGCTGTACCTGTGGCGCATCGTGCAGCTGTGTGCTGACACCACCATTTTGAATTGCCAAAACTATGAGACCTTCTCTTTTACAGGTCATTACCAAATAGTCCTATAGAGGGAAGACGCACGAACAAGAGCAGCTCTTAGAAAGTTTGCTCAGAATGTTGAACATGCGGGGAGTTTTCTGCTGTCTGTCTGTCTCGCTGCTCTGCCTACTAGTTTCCTAAAGACTTGACTCTTGTCAAGGATATCCTGTTTTTCATTACTTTTTTTTACTGTCCATGCCAAATAACAAAAAAAGACTGTCAGGACTTTTTTCAAATGGCCAATCTGGATGGACTTCCGAGTTACCAGCTGTTTCCTACAGTATGTAATAGACTCAATGTCCTCTACAGAGATGTTGATGACACTAAGAGATCCACATCATGTGTGGCTTTCCTATGATCACACAGCCGATTTTTATGGCGGTGCCTCGGAGCATGTAATACCAGGACTTTGATTAGCAATATAGTCAAACTGTTCCCAGGAGGCTGCTGGGTGACACCAGCGAGCAGTTTATGGGCAGGCAGCTGTTTTTCCTCAGCATCTTCATTCTGGAACAGACTAAAAGGTGTCATGTGCCAGGTTATGAGCCACATTCAAACTCTGTGGTCTGTGTGATTGCGTTCTGGTTGAGGTGGCAGACAATGGTGCGAGATTAAACGGTTTGTGCATGGTCATGCTCTGTTGACGCTGTGAAAGAAGTCTGTCTCACAATGGCCGTGCCTTGTCACCTTTCATCCTCGCCTGGTAAACATCCATAAAGGGTGTGTGAAGTGCGAGTTAAGCTGAATCCGGCTGTCGGCGTCACCGCCTTATTTTGGGGTGGCATCTCATCTTCTCGTTAACTCTCGGCTCGCATGGCTCCGTGCTGCTGACTCCTGGGCCTAGCTAATTATACTGGAGATGTGTTAATGAACACTGTTCCCCCATGCTATGCAGGGTTGAATGGCGACATGTCATTTTATTTCACCTTTATTTAACTAGGCAAGTCAGTTAAGAACAAATTCTTTTTTACAATGACGGCCTCCCCCCGGCCAAACCCGGGCGACGCTGGGCCAATTGTGCACCGCCCTATGGGACTCCCAATCACGGCCGGATGTGATACAGCCTGGATTCAAACCAGGGACTGTAGTGGCGCCTCATGCACTGAAATGCAGTGCCTTAGACCTCTGCGCCACTCGGGAGCCAGAAATACAGTAATAAAATGCAAGTTCCTCTATTCTCAAAATGCGAAATGATTGATGAACTCCGTTGTTATATATTCTCTTGGACTTGATTCGTACTATACAGAAGTCGCCTCGTTAACTTTCCATGCAGGCCAGTGCATGAATCTTAATCGGATCCAAATCACTACATTTTTTTTGTCTCAAGAGTCAAGTCCTCTGTGTCAGCTGAGATTCTAACAGAGTAACAGGGAATTTGTTAACAGAGCTCAGCCTCTACTCCTGTTAAGCTCACTAATGCCCCAGGGAACAGGGGTGTTAATAAAGATCAGGCTTCAGAGAAGCTAATGGGATTCAGACACTTTCTACAGCACGTCGTCTTTAAACACACCACACACATCCATTCACACACACCTACCATCTGTTTTCCACAGCCCCCTCCGCTTTGTGCCGAGGTTTGCCGCCTTTTGGATATGCCTTGCTGTCTTCACCCCTGGTGGTATGGCGATGGGTGTTGGTGTGGGCGGTAGGTGATTGACAGCACCATCTGTGTGCAATCACCCTTGTTGCTATTTAATAAACTCAACTGAGCACAAACACAAGGGCCACCCCTGCTGTGCTTTTCACTCAGGCCACAAAAGACATTGGGACAACAGTGCAGCCCCATCCCATGCCAGACCCCATCCCAAAGCCAAACACTAAGGGCTCAGACACACCAATAGCGTTTACTGGCCGAGAGTACTTAGCACCTCTGAACGTAATTTGCGAACCGAGTGCGCACCTATTTTACATGTAGAATCATGTGAAAAATGCCTGCTGTCAGATGTCTACAGCATCAGTAACTGACACTGGTTAATTGAATTCCGTTCTACTCCTTAACCCTGCAAAATGCAAGCCACATTACCCCCCCCCCCCCCCCCCCCATATCTCTGTCTGCTTGTGGTGTTAGTCACAGAGTGGGCTCTCTGGGTGGGACAGGACCTGACTGTAGAGCCGGTAATGAGCTGGATGGGGAATCAGGATATAGCAGTGCTGATATGAGATATGCGGTGTTAATGAAATTGGACCACACTGTGGATCGAGGCTGCTGGGATTTCACCCACCCCGCCTGGCAGCCAATCCATTCCTTTGATCCTCCCGAGAGGACCAACGGATGGACGGACGGACAGACAGACCCCTAGACTGTCCATTGTGCGAGGCTGCTGCCTGCCACTCAGTAGGGCTGAGTTGGGTATAAATCTTTGGGAAGGATCAGCAAATGGACATAAGTATTCGGGAACTCTTCACTTTTTCCACATTTTGTTATGTTACAGCCTTATTTTTAAATTGATTACATTTTTTTCTTTTTCTCAGTAATCTACACACAATGCCCCATAATTACAAAGCAAAAAAAAAACGTTTTTGGCCGGATGGCCAGTTCTAGGAAGAGTCTTGGTGGTTCCAAACTTCTTCCATTTAAGAATGATGGAGGCCACTGTGTTCTTGGGGACCTTAAACAATGCAGAAATGTTTTGTTACCCTTCCCCAGATCTGTGCCTTGACAGAATCCTGTCTCTGAGCTCTACGGATAATTCCTTCGACCTCATGGCTTGGTTTTTGCTCTGATCTGCACTGTGAACTTATATAGACAGGTGTGTGCCTTTCCAAATCATGTCCAATCAATAGAATTTGCCACAGGTGGAATCTAATCAAGTTGTAGAAACATCTCAAGGATGATCAATGGAAACAGGATGTACCTGAGCTCCAATTTCGAGTCTCACAGTAAAGGGTCTGAATACTTATGTAAATAAGGTATTTCTGTTTTTTATTGTTAATACATTTGCAGAAATCTCAAACCTGTTTTCGCTTTGTCGTTATGGGGTATTGTGTGTAGGTTGAGGAATTTATTTGATACATTTTAGAATACGGCTGTTCGGTAACAAAATGTGGAAAAAGTTAAAATACTTTCAGAATGCACTGTACACACACAGACCAACAGCCTGTTCGGGGTGGGCTTCCACTGATCTTTCTACTCATTTAAAAAAACAAAAATTTATTTTTAATGAAGGTAGTAACCCTTTCATTAAGGCCACTCTTTAACTGCTCGCCTGCTATCAGTGTCTTTATATCCTCAAGATTCTTGACCTTTTGAGAACCACACTACCGATCAAAAATACATGCTTCCCTTAGGGGGGATCCGGTGTATGTGACAATACATCTACACTGAGTATACAAAACATTAAGAACCAGGTGAAAGCTTTGACCCCTTCTTGATGTCACTTGTTAAATCCACTTCAATCTGTGCAGATGAAGGGGAGGAGACAGGATTGTGTACGTGTGCCATTCAGAGGGTGAATGGGCAAGACGAAAAAAAAAGTATGTGACTTTGAACGAAGTATGTTTGTAGGTTCCAGGTGCACCGGTTTGTCTCAAGAACTGCATTCCACAGGGATGCTGGCCCATGTTGACTCCAATGCTTCCCACAGTTGTGTCAAGTTGCAACCTTCAAGGTCCTCAATGGTGTCATCATTGCCCTTGATTCTAAGCAATGTTGTGCTGCTATTTTTGTAGACTTGGCCAAAGCTTTTGATACGGTAGACCATTCCATTATTGTGGGGTGACTCAGGAGTATTGGTGTCTTTGGCCTAGTTCGCTAACTACCTCGAGTGCAGTGTATAAAGTCAGAACATCTGCTGTCTCAGCCTCTGCCAGTCACCAAGGGAGTAACCCAAGGCTCGATCCTAGGCCCCACGCTCTTCTCATTTTACATCAACATAGCTCAGGAGTATGGCTACAGTACTTGGGAGTATGGCTAGACGGTACACTGTCCTTCTCTTAGCACATATCAAAGCTGCAGGCTAAGGTTAAATCTAGACTTGGTTTCCTCTATCGTAATCGCTCCTCTTCCACCACAGCTGCCAAACTAACCCTGATTCAGATGACACCCTACCCATGCTAGATTACGGAGATGTAATTTATAGATCAGCAGGTAAGGGTGCTCTCGAGCGGCTAGATGTTCTTTACCAGTCGGCCATCAGATTTGCCATCAATGCTCCTTATAGGACACATCACTGCACTCTATACTCATTTTGTAAACTGGTCCATGTCTCAATTGTCTCAAGGCTTAAAAATCCTTCTTTAACCTGTCTCCTCCCCTTCATCTACATTGATTTGAAGTGGATTTAACAAGTGACAATAAGTAATCATAGCTTTCACCTGGTCAGTTTGTCATGGAAAGAGCAGGTGTCCTTAATATTTTGTACACTCAGTGTGTGTGTCTCTATATGAGTTCAGACTAGGAATTAGACAGGGTTCAGGTCATCGCCTCTCAGTTTCACGGTTGACAAGTCGTTTTATTCTGTGTGCATGTTTAGCCAACTCCTCTGGTGTGTGGAGGTAAGCTGTTTATGCATTTTGCAGTGTAGGGATCTCTTAAGACAAGTGTAAACATCCTAGAAGGCAGGCTGAGTCAGTCGGTCCCAGCCCCCCCCCCCCCCTATTTCCACAATTTTCTTAAACAATGTGACATCTGCCACTTCGCTTCCTCCTTTCTATTTTTAAAGCCTGAGTGACTACAGCAATTTGTCCACAAGCTGTTGCTGCTAGGCTCAGGTACATGGCTTGTCCTGTAACAACCCCCTGGGAAGAAGTCAGGCTAAAGCTAACACGTCCTCAACAAATCCCCTCACAAGTCTCCACTTCTTCCCTTTTAATAAGCCACAACATTTTCAGGCCTTGGACTTACTTCCTGGACACTGATTTATCCTAGTCCTGGGCTAAGAAGCTATTTCAATGTAGAATCTCTATTGAATATCTCTTATTCCAGGATTAGTCTTTGTCTGGGAAACTGCCCCTAGATGCAGAAGATCACGAGATGCATTGCTGGTACTGTAAGTGCATAAGGTAACGTGATGACTCCGTACTGAAACCACTTCATTACCAAGACATGTACACTATTGAGTCATGAAGTCATCTCATCCATTATTGATGCGTTCAGAGAAGACTCTCTTAAGTGGATGTGTCACAGCGATGATATGATGATTAGGCCTTCTTGTTGGCATATGGGGTTGGCTCAGCCCCAAATTGGAGAAACGAATGTCCCTCTCCACTTCAATGTCTGACCAAACCTGGTGGCCGATCTTTTATGATTATTTCTCTCAATATTTTCTCGTGGATATCATCGCTTTTTGGCCAAACTTTCTGTCCTTACTGTCATATGTTACTGATGTACAGTGTTATCCATGGCATTATGTGAGACTCATTTGTGTGGCTTTGTCTGTTCTCTCTTCCACTGTATAGATACATCCCAAAGCTAAGCTCTGGTTTTGGGTGTTCCCAAGCAGCATGGCCTCCCTTGCTGAATCCCAATTTGTATTTGTTTATTTATTTAATTGAACCTTTATTTAACTAGGTTAGTCAGTTAAGAACAAATTCTTATTTACAATGACGGCCTACCCCGGACGACGCTGGGCCAATTATGCCCCGCCATTGGGACTCCCAATCACGGCCGGCTGTCTGACAGCCTGGATTCGAACCAGGGACTGTAGTAACACCTCTTGCACTGAGATGCAGTGCCTTAGACCGCTGCGCCACTCGGGAGCCCAGTGGCACCCTATTCCCTATGTAGTGCCCTGGTCAAAAGCACTGCACTACATAATGAATATGGTGCTATTTTGGACGCAGCCCATCTCCGCTATTCCTACTTCCCATTGCTCTACCTGGTGTTCTTCGCAACCCGCCTCGCTACGTGGTTCAACAGCAAATTTAATGGAATTTGAAACAATCCAATGTTTGTCAGAGACAGCAATGGAGCCGTCTTTATTGTGCTGTCAAGGCATGTCTCCCTCCTTCATAAAATAGGCGGTCAGTCATATTTCCTGGAATTGACAAAGACCGCTGGGTAACAATAGATTTGTTTAGTTGTTAAACAGTGTGCATCCACTGTGGTTAATCAGTTTATTTTTAGTTTTACAGTATGTGATTTTCCACCTCATGGCGAACTAACTTAGTGGTTGTAGTGCTAATGTTCTATGGGATTAGCATATAAATGCTCCTCTTCGTGTCTGAAGTAGTTGAAACAATCACCCATTTTAATATTCTTCTAGTGATTGCTAGTTAATTGTTGCTGCCATTTACTAGTGTTTCTGGATAGGGGGGAACTTCACCATTTCTCCTGTGTGTGTGTGTGTGTGTGGTTATACCAAGAAGCTCCATTTTATTTATTTATTTTCACAGCAGTTATGGTTTTTGTCACCTGGAGTGAAAGACAATGGACAACAGACAGGTTGCATTTGCTCTTTGTTCTGATGGAGAGGAGATTCATCTGCTGATCTTTTGACCCGCTTCCCCCTTTCTTCTACCTTGACCTCTTGACCTGCCAAATAAATAGCCAAAGGCCACTCCTTCAGCCAGGCAGCCTCAAACAGATGTCCAGGACCACAATGAGGAGGAGACAAGAGGGGGAAGCTGCTCTTTTTAAAACACCACGCTCAATAAAATGTCAGCCAAAGACCTCGTCTCCATTGTATCCTCTAAGCCTGATTTGAATTAGAGCTCGGAGGCAACATAAGCTACCCTCTGTCCTTATGTAAAAATTCAATGCCGTTTCACCATTGTGGACACCCTTAAAATGTCTCCACTGGCTTATGTGGCCACTGCCACGTTTTTCTTTAACTCTGTCCCCAATCTGTGAGAAGTAGTGCCGGAAAGAGGGAAGAGTAGTTTCCCTTGGTCTTCCTTGGCTTATCACACAATAAAGGGCCTTTTGTAGGAAGCATGAGACTGAGGAGAGGGCCCAGGCCTGTCTGGAGGAGGGCTTGGCTGTCTGATCTGGGAGCTCCAGGCTGGTCTTGTGAGCGGTGGGCTGGCTGTCTGATCTGGGAGCTCCAGGCTGGTCTTGTGAGCGGTGGGCTGGCTGTCTGATCTGGGAGCTCCAGGCTGGTCTTGTGAGCGGTGGGCTGGCTGTCTGATCTGGGAGCTCCAGGCTGGTCTTGTGAGCGGTGGGCTGGCTGTCTGATCTGGGAGCTCCAGGCTGGTCTTGTGAGCGGCGGGCCGGCCTGAACTCCCCTGGAGATATGGGTTCGGTTCCAGACACGGATGTTCTTTTTGAGAAAGAAAGGCCCATTCAGGAGATAGAGATCTGTGCGCCATGTTCCTCATTGTGTGCCTGCTGCCAGCGGTCCACACATGGAGAAGTGGTTAGAAAGACGCCGGTCCTCCTTTGGTCTTCACTGAGTTTAATGTAAAACCTCTGTTCTGTCCTTGGCTCTGCCTGCACTCTATTTTAGGGTTTCTTGGAGAGGATTTGTCCTCTGTCTGAAATTAGGTCCCTATGATAACTACAGAAGAAATTAGACATTTGTGGAAAGCCAAAGGGGTCATAATGCTAAGGTCATTGCGCATAAATGTGCTTAGATGTCAATGTAATGACCCCTCTGGCTTTCCATACATGTGCTATGTTTGTTAGTGACTGCACTATTCAGACGTGTTTCCAGAATGGATGCACCATATCTCTTATGGGATGCCCAACCTGAAAGCTTGGCTTCTACTGTATCACCCGGTAGGCTGGGGCATACAGACAGGAACAAAAAATATCTGTAAAAGATCCCCACTGAGTCACCACCTCTGCTGCAGGAACTGCTGAGTTAGACAGGCACCCACACATGTTTCTCTCGCTCAGATTGATTGCTTTATGGGCATGAAATACAATGTGTAGATATTGCCATAGCGGTACAGCATTTCAGTAAATACAATGTGATAATGAAATAGTTAATTTCTCTCACGCACACACTTGAGAATACACACACGCGCATACCCACACAGTCTGTGCTAGAGTCATCTTGTTCACCAGTCATGCATCTTGAAAGCGTAGAAGTGAAGGGGCCTTGAAGAATGAGCAGGCTTAGCAAAGAGAAACACGACAGAATGCCCCCCCCCCCCCTTTATCTCCTTTGTTCACTTCCTGACCCGCTACTGTCCCCCCTCTGTCCAGTGCACACTGCCCCCCTGATCCTCGGCCCCTGCTCCTCCTGTCCCATGTGGCTGCCTTACTGGTGGGTGTAGTGTGGAGCCTCCGGCTCTGACAGATATGGCTGCAATGCGGTTATGATTTTTTTTTGTCATGCACATTTTTGAGGGGGGTTCTTTAGTTTTTTGGGTTAGAATGAAATGGAGCATAGTGCAAGTCTCTGTAGGCCTAGGCATCTCATTTTTATAATGGTTGAGTCTGGAGGGGCACTAGCAGTACGCATGCAGCAATCCAAAGTTAGTCTATTGAGCTCAGGTTGGTCTGGAAATAGACTGTGCCTGCCTGACACTGTTTTGTTCAGTTCTTTTAGTCATGAGTCACTGACCCAAGTAGAGCAAATACAGTTTTAGCCAAAGTGGACACCCATGAAGAATGGAAAAGGGTTATTCACCGTGTTTTCAAAGTCTTTGAATCATAGGCTATAATATTGCTCATTATAATGCTACATTTTAAGCATGATTCTAATTACACAATCAGCTCCGTAATCAAAATTATGGCTTGGGGATTTACATCAAATATGTGCAATATATCAGGATGTGGAGGATTGTATTGTATCCATGTAAATACTGTGATGTTGCGTGTGTGAGTCCTGAGATAGAAGCCTGTATATCTTACTTTTTAATCAGGTTATTTGTGTGTGTGGAGGAAGCTGCGGTCTTCCCTGGGGTGCTGTGATTTGTTCTGTTTAACGACGTGTCACAGGAGAGGTGATGTATGGTCACCTGGACATGTGGCGTAGGCATGAGTGGAGAGGTCTGAGGCCTCAGACACATACATGTAGACACCTGCAGTGCATAGGAGAGAGCTAACCCACAGAGAAAGGCCTAGACAGACCTGCTCTCTATAGTGGGTAGTAACAAAGGACTGGCTCTGAAAGCTGATACCCTCCCCTCGCTTTCACTCATACACGATGTGGGCAGATGCCTTGTGGTTCTCTACTGCTGTGGCCCAAATATTCATAAATGGCTTCTTCTCTTTATCATATCCTGCATGACTTATGATCCGGCTTACTGTTAAGCGCTTTGGGGCAACTGTTGATTCTACTCAAATGCCTGGATATGTCAACGCAATAATGTGAATAGCCAAAACTAACATTCGGTTTCACCTATAGACCTACTGAGTAGTCAAAGGAAAAAGGACGAGGAACTTGGCAGTTTCAGTATTGAGACACAAGATTGAAGACCCAGAGAGAGAAGGTAAAGTCTTCTCATGCTTTATTGATTTCAAAAAATATTTTGACTCAATTTGTCAAGAGGGTCTGCTATACAAATTGATGGAAAGCGGGGATGGGGGGAAACATGTAACATTATAAAATCCATGTATACAAACAACAGGTGTATAATTGTCAAAAAACACACTTCTTTCCACTGGGCCGTGGGGTGAGACAGGGATGCAGCTTAAGCCCCACCCTCTTCAACGTATATATCAACGAATTGGCGAAGGCACTAGAACAGTCTGCAGCACCCAGCCTCACCTTACTAGAATCTGAAGTCAATGTCTACTGTTTGCTGATGATCTGGTGCTTCTGTCCCCATCCAAGGAGGTCCTACAGCAGCACATAGATCTTCTGCACAGTTTCAGTCAGACCTGGGCCCTGACAATAAATCTCAGTAAGACAAAAATAATAGAACACACAAAAAAACTATACATACCTCTGCCTAAACATCAGCGCCACAGGTAACATTCACAGCTTTGTGGAAGATCTTGGAGACAAGGCAAGAAGGGCCTTCTACGCCGTCAAAAGGAACATAAAATTCAGTATACAATTTTGGATCTGGCTAAAAATACTTAAATTAGTTACAACCATAAAGGGCAATGAGTTCTATGATGTCTGGGGTCAAATTGAGACTCTGCATGCAGAATTCTGCAAAAATATACTCTGTATACAACGTAAAACACCAAATAATTCATGCAGAGCAGAATTAGGAAAATGCTCGCTAATTATCAAAATCCAAAAAAGAGCCGTTAAATTCTACAACCACCTAAAAGGAAGCGATTCCCAAACCTTCATAACAAAGCCATCACCTACAGCGAGATGAACCTGGAGAAGAGTCCCCTAAGCAAGCTGGTCCTGGAGCTCTGTTCACAAACAGACCCCACAGAGCCCCAGGACAGCAACACAATTAGACCCAACCAAATCATGAGAAAACAAAAAGATAATTACTTGACACATTGGAAAGAATAAATATGAGAAAATAAAAAGATAATTATTTCCAATGTGTCAAGTAATTAACAAAAAAAATAGAGCAACCTAGAATGCTTTTTGGCCCTGAACAGAGAGTACACAGTGGGAGAATACCTGACCGCTGTGACTGACCCAAAATAAATGAAAGCTTTGACTATGTACAGACTCCGTGAGCATAGCCTTGCTATTGAGAAAGGCCGCCTGGCTCTCAAGAGAAGACAGGCTATGTACACACTGCCCACAAAATGAGGTGGGAACTGAGCTGCACTTCCTAACCTCCTGCCAAATGTATGACCATATTAGAGAGACATATTTCCTTCAGATCACACAGACCCACAAAGAATTTGAAAACAAATCCAATTTTGATGAACTCTCATATCTATTGGTTGAAATACCACGGTGTGCAATCACAGCAGCAAGATGTGTGACCTGTTGCCACAAGAAAAGGGCAACCAGTGAAGAACGCCATTGTGTAAACAACCCATATTTGTTTATTTATTTTTTGTTTTGTACTTGAACTATTTGCACATCTCTATTCCTTTGGAACTTTTGTGAGTGTTATGTTTACTGTTCATTTTTGATTGTTTATTTCACTTGCTTTAGCAAAGTAAACATATGTTTCTCATGCCAATAAAGCCCATTGAATTGAGACATTGGGAAAGAGGGCAGGACCTGGCTGCTGAACAGCCCCTAAGGGCCAGTCACAGGAGGAGACAACAGGATGTGACCCTCTGTCACTACCTCCATATTGTTTTCCGCTGTAATTACCTGGGAACGTGGGCTTTGAGGAGTCCTCCTCAGATCTGGCCCCAGATTAAGGCTCTGGGATGGGGAGGGTGATTTCATTAGCCTCCCATGGCCTCTGGTGCCCTGTGGGCACAGGGTATTTCGTGTTTGTACCCTTTCTCATTCTCTACGGCTTAACTTTCACTACAGATGCCTGCTGAAAAATCAATGCAGGCTGGGAGACTGAGGGGGGAGTGAGACTGAGCTAGCCGCAGGCTGCAAGGTGGGGTTGGGGCCCTCCTAAAATGGTTGGAACCTGAGTGAAGGGGAAAGCGATATCATGTGGACCAAACCTATAAAGACTTGAGTCACAGTTTGACTTTCAGGAGCAAAAATGTAAACTACACCGACAAAACATTTTTTTTTTTACAAGAGTTAGGGCCCAGATTCTTGTTACCAAATTTGAACAAGCATAGCAAAGCATTGATAGATCGATTTACCTCATGGCAAGAGTGACTACAGTAGAGGTTTTGCTATAGGCAGTGACCCTCTACAGCGTTGTCACTCTCCTCAGCGCCCAGTCAGGTGTAAACATGTAATTAACCTACCTCTTCCCTAAACCGCTCTACCCCTCCATTGTCAGGTACTGGATCCTCCCACACCCCCGCCTTGTCTACAAGCCCAATGTCATTCTGCCATCACTCAATAGATTTGGGTATGAGGGATGTGTGAGGAAATGTTTACCCATGATGCCGCAGGGTAAAACCACAAATACAACCAATCACCATCAGCTTTCTTCAAACAGGGGATATCTTCGCGCCCAAATAGCGATGGCATGTCATCGCCGGTATTGTTGCCACAATGAGCACTGGGAATGTGAAGTCCTCCTGATTATAGTGATGCACTCTGTTTTGTTTTTTGTTTTTGAGGTGTCAGTTTAGTTTGGTGAGGTGGAGTTCTCCTACTTAGTATATTGTCGGTATAGACTTGTGTTGCACCAGTCTGGGTGGGGTCTGCTGAGGCTGCTGCAGCCTGCATGCGTAATGATGGGAGGGTGTGTACATCACTCTCTCCCTCTCTCTCTGCAGTGTCAGAATGCTGACGAATCCCAACAGCCTGAGTCATTAGCAGATAGGCCTGAAAAACAGCCATTAAAAAGACATGTGCATCTCTGGTCAGAAACTCCAAAGTGTGTGCCTATCTGCATAATTATGTCTCTTTTTAGTTGGGATTAGGCTGTCGCTTTGAAGACGGGCTCCTGGCAAAACGTCAGTGAGCGGAGCTCTTCATGCTCCACAAGTGTCTGAAGTGTTGTGCGCCTACAATGGTTTTCGGCAAGAAGGAAGTGATGCAATTGAATTGGGCATTGCCTGATGCGTTCGGACATCCTACGTTGCCTCATTCTCCAGCTTCATAGCATATTTTCATTTACGTTTACTATCACCATCCACAAACTGAGTCAGTGAGGTAACAGTTCAACCCCATTGTAGAGAGTCATCCTTTGTAAGAGATATCCTTCTCTCTGGGTTCCTGTGAGAGCATGTTGCTTTTTAAGGATGGGGGTTTGAAATCATTTTACTATTTGAATAGCTGCATGAATTCTTGTCAGATATCCGGATATTCTAAATACGTGTTTTATTTTCTTTAAACGTACGTTTTTAACCTGAGCACTGCTGCGCAATGGAGAGAGGCTGGCGTTCTATTGCTGAAGCTGCGGAGGGGCCGGTTTGTATGAGATAGAATTGTGCAGAATAAGTGAGAGAGCAAGAAGCCAACGCAACCCGACTACAGCCAAGTCTAGCGAACTTGTAGCAGCCATAATGTTACTTATCATTCCATGTAACAGTGCCTGTCTTGACTGGAGTAGCCTAATCTAGCCAGCTATAGCTAGCTAGGCTAATTTGAGGCTACATGCTATGCTTTCTCCCCAACCACATTCAGATAAAATAACAGCCTACCTGTTGGTTGTGTGTTGTAGCCTAATCCTCATTTCGCTAACTTTTATTTCATAATTATATTCCATATTGCATTGGTGGACTCTCACTCCACTTGCTACACATTGAGCCTCTGCCGCTTTGATTGGCCATCATAAACAACAAGCGTGAAGGCTACCGGTTGTCTACCGGTCTTTTTAAAAGTTTGTTTTATTAAATTAATTTGAAAAGTCATGGTGTATCTTGTATGTAACAATGTCACATGGGTATTTTAATGTAGAAAAAGCCTTTTCAGTGTTAAAATGGGACTAATTGTTTTTCTCTCGCAAAAGTGAATACTCAGAATATTCAAATATCCGAACGGACGTTAGTATTCGAATACTTGTGTAATAACCCGTACACAACCCTACTTGCTATGTATTGCGATACCCCACCCTGAAAGCTGGCCCGTAAGCCCCAGCCAGAGCCAGTCTTCATTCTGCTGACCCACTGTGTCCCGGGGCCTTGGCTCAGACCCACTCTCACATTCTCCTTGTGACTGACCAGCTGCTCTGCTGCCTCCACTTTGTCCTCCATCATCCCTCTATCTTAGGGAGTTGTCATTGGCAGTGCTTAGAAGGGAGTTAGTTTGTTGGTGACAATAGCTATTTACCCATTTCCGCACTACATCTGTGCAAGCCAATGCATGCTAGCAGCAGAGAAGCTTCAGAACTGAGACTCAACACACGATTGTAATAAGAACGTACAACTGTACTAATGGCAGTACAATATGAAGAAACTGCTTCTCCAATAAAAATCCCTGATCACACCTTTAGGCGACGTGATGGTGACGTTGGCTAGCATACTCGTGCGCAGAAACACGTCATTGGGTCAAACAGTTGTGTCGCGCTAAACTGCGCATGTGCAGGCCGTTAAATGAAAGGCTCTCCTTCGATATATTTGTTGTTTTTGACAAAAATGAAAATGTCACTTTCACAAGGTTGTAGTAATGGCAGGTTCAGCTACTTAAGACATTGGCTCAAATCTAGGTTTGTCTTTAACAATTAAGGACACATTTTTCACTTCTCCAATGGCTTGCCAAACCCCGGTCTGGTCTGTCGAGTGCTTTGCGACGAGTTCCCGGAAGTACCGTGATTCTGGGTTGACTTGTCAATTCTCCCTTTGGAAATTACAGGAAGGAATGGAACCGTTGGTCTCTCGATTTTATGACTTGTCTGGCACAAGCATACATTGGCTTGCACGGATAATGAACGAGGCTATTACACATAGCACAAAGGAATAACTGAGGAGAGCAGATATGAGATTGGTCTGAGACTCATTGTGTAAGGGTGGCATCCTAAGGTGTTTCTGTGATGAAACGGGTCCTGGCTGCCGACACACTCCTCCAAGCCTCTGAGTAGAGATGCTGCTGCTTCACGTTCTTTGCAGTCAAGATGTTTACACGGGGCTAAAGCATCCATCTACAAGTGGATTATCTCAGCTGTCACAACTCCAGGCACGAGGCGGGAAAAGATGGCTGCTCTTCCTCAGAAGAGCTCACTGGCTGTTAAGACTGTCAAGAGAACCGTCTTTAAGCAGTTCAAACGTCGGAGGGCTGTCTGGCTGCAGTGAAGATGCTCTCGGCTGTTGACGTTGATGTTTTTGTCCATTTGCCTGTGGCTGGTGTTTTTCCTGGGGATGGTTGGGGATAGATGAACTGACCAGTGTGATGGGCACTTTGAGAGCATGAGGATCTCTTTCTGCCTCGGCTCTCAGGATAGTAAATGTGTTTATCGGCTGCCTGTCTAGTTAGAGAGACTGCAGACCATTAGTAACTCTGTCTAGATGCTCATGCTGTTCTGAGATGAGCAGTGAGCATCCCTAAACAGTTTTATGTTACAGCCTATGATATGGAGGTATTACACTTATAGTGCACTCCAGTGATTAAACTTTAAACAATGTGGTTATCAGGGTCATTTCTTTCATACTCAAGTGCTCACCACCATCGAGCTGAAGGCCTAAGAGCGTGTCCTGTTTAGTCTTAATACCGTAACTTACTTATGCCTATATTTCAATATATAGGCTACTGTATCAATCAATCATTAATTTGTTCATGACATCACACAGCATAGGAGACATTCATGCTTTGAAATGCAATCAAGCATTTAAGTTTTAAACTAAAATAACAACAAAATGAGCTTTTATTTATATATATATATATATATATAACACACTACCGTTCAAAAGTTTTGGGTCACTTAAAAATGTGTCCATTTAAAATAACATCAAATTGATCAGAAATACAGTGTAGACATTTAACTTTTTGGGATAGGGGGCAGCATTCAGAATTTTGGATGAAAAGCGTGCCCAAAGTAAACTGCCTGCTACTCAGGCCCAGAAGCTAGGATATGCACATACTTGGTAGATCTGGATATAAACACTCTAAAGTTTCCAAAACTGTTAAAATAATGTCTGTGAGTATAACAGAACTGAAATGGCAGGCGAAAACCTGAGAGAAATCCATCCAGGAAGTGCTATTATTTTGAAATGGGTGTTTTTCCATTGAAAGCCTATCCACCATTTAAAGGGATAGGACCCAGATTCCGTTCCCTATGGCTTCCACTAGCTGTGAACAGTCTTTAGACATTGTTTCAGGCCTTTATTCTGAAGAATGAGGGAGAATGAGCAGTTTCAATGAGAGGCCAGTGGAAAGTCTCCAACCTGTTTGGTGCGCAATCCCGAGAGCGCTTTTCTTATTTTTCTTTTATATTGACGACACTGTTGTCCGGTTGAAATATTATCGATTATTTAGGCTAAAAACAACCTGAGGATTGATTATAAATGGTTTGACATGTTTCTATGAACTTTACGGATACTATTTGGAATTGTCTGCCTCTTGTGACCGCATTTGAGCCATTGGATTACTGAACAAAACGCGCCAACAAAATGGAGGTTTTTGGATATAAGGAGGGACTTTATCGAACAAAACGAACATTTATTGTGTAACTGGTAGTCTTGTGAGTGCAACCATACGAAGATCATCAAAGGTAAGTGATTAATTTTATTGCTATTTCTGACTTTCGTGGCTAATCTACTTGGCTGCTAACGGTTTGTAATGTTTTGTGCGCTGAGCGCTGTCCTCAGATAATCGCATGGTTTGCTTTCGCCGTAAAGCCTTTTTGAAATCTGACACGGCAGCTGGATTAACAACAAGTTAAGCTTTATTTTGATGTGTTGCACTTGTGATTTCATGAAAGTTAAATATTTATAGTAATTTAATTTGAATTTGGCGCTCTGCAATTTCACCGGAAGTTGTCGAGGTGGGATGCTAGCGTCCATCAGAAGTTTAATGTTGTAAATGACTATTATAGCTGGGAACGGCAGATTATTTCTAATGGAATATCTACATAGGCCGTACAGAGGCCCATTATCAGCAACCATCACTCCTGTGTTCCAATGGCACGGTGTGTAGGCTAATCCAAGTTTATCATTTTAAAAGGCTAATTGATCATTAGACAACCCTTTTACAATTATGTTAGCACAGCTGAAAACTGTAATTCAGATTTTAAAGAAGCAATAAAACTGGCTTTCTTTAGACTAGTTGAGTATCTGGAGCATCAGCATTTGTGGGTTCGATTACAGGCTCAAAATGGCCAGAAACAAAATTTTCTTCTGAAACTCGTCAGTCTATTCTTGTTCTGAGAAATGAAGGCTATTCCATGTGAGAAATTGCCAAGAAACTGAAGATCTCGTACAACGCTGTGTACTACTCCTTTCACAGAACGGCGCACACTGGCTCTAACCAGAATAGAGAGAGGAGTGGGAGGCCCCGGTGCACAACTGAGCAAGAGGACAAGTACATTAGTGTCTAGTTTGAGAAACAGATGCCTCAAGTCCTAGACTGGCAGGTTCATTAAATAGTACAGACAAGCTCGGTGCATATGTAGTTGATTTTATTCAAACACATAGGGTGTATCTGTCTATATGGAAAATAAGTTTAAACATTTCGACCAGTCCATTGGTCAAAAGAACAGGATGACTCGGTCGACCAAGATTTTTTTAAGGCGGGGACAGCCCTATTGTGCTGGCTCCATACATGTTTCTGTGAACACATACACATATAGTCACTGTTCTATTACCAATGGCAGTTAGTACCCGTTTGTGTGTCAGATATTACCTATGTTGAAGTTTGAACAGGTCAGGTAAAAACCTACCCAAGTATGGTCTCTCCATCAAACCACTGAGGCTGCCGTCTGGAAATAGCATCTCCAGTCCATCAGTAGAAATAGGCAGAGTTGAGGCAGAGTTCATCAGCAACACATGGAATGAAAAGGGTGTTGCTATTATTGGACCTTTATGCTGTACTGTATTGTTATTATTATTATTAATCACCTCATGGTGGATGTGTTGAGTGCCAGGTCTTTATGCGTCTCATATATCTGTGAACACATACACACAGTCACTGTTCTATTGCCAATAGCAGTTCGGGATAGGTGGTATCTGACACACAAACATATACTATGTTGAAGTTTCAACAAGTCAGACTAAACCTACCTAATTCTGTTCTCCTCATTGACGACCGTTGGTGAGCAGGCAAGAGGTGAGGCTGGTGGGGAGGTCTTTGCCAGAGTCCCCTTGATGAGCATAGCAGTGTAGATCAGCTCCTGGCCCCTCATCAAAGTGCCTGTGCACACACCAGTATGACGCGCAACGCAATGAAGTGGGTTACCTTCTGTATTTGTACAAATGATGAGCCTGTTAAAGCTGTTGCTGCTGACAGGTGTAGGTTGCTGGCCAGATACTTTCCAATATGTGACTGACTGTTCCATTCATAGGAATGCTCATAGCAAGGGCATGTCTGCATAATGCTGATGAGGGCCCTCTTGCTGGTCTTCTCTATGCCCAGTTTGAAGCCGAACATGCAGCATCTCGAGCAACTGCAGCAGGCAATCTTATGAGCTGGTGTTGACTGGGAGGACCTGTGACAGGGTGATATAATAGACAGCCAAGTGGTAAATTGCACTTCACACCCAAAATAATTAGTAGGAAACAACTTTGCCATATTAGGTTGTCGTCAAATTTATTTAGAGAGATGGCAGTGTTGCCATTTACTGTTACTAGCAAAGTTTGTCAAAAATAGCAAGCAATGCTATTGTTAGCTAGCTAAAATACGGTGGTCCCCTCAATCTCAGTTAGATGGCTAAAGTTATTCTGCTTCTAAAGTCAATCTGGCGACATCACAATCAGGACAAAAGGTTTTCCTACTAATTATTTACTTTATTTTGAAATGTTATTGTGTTTCCAAGCCAAATCCACATTTTGTATTGAGGTATTCTAATGATAGCTAGCCAGCCAGCCAGCTAGTTGGTAGCTACAGTATCTAGTAAATGTCAGCTATGCTGGCAACGATAATGATATACATCGACTGTTGGTTATGCATCTAGTTATGGTCTAGCTACCGGTATACTCACAACCACTGGGTACCAATGAACTCCAACCACCTATTCCGCATAGGGTCCTTCAGCTGGGCATGTCAACCATAGTTGTTGGCGGTGCATCCTGCTGGAATCATGCGTTGCATGGTCAATCCGTAAAGGTCTTTTCAGTCTCAAACGGCTGTGCTCCTTTGAATGGGTTGGGGGCGTTTGACAGAACAGAGCCTCATTCAATGATAGGAAGTGAAGTGGGCGTAGAGGCTTGGCAAAAGGGACCATGATTTGTTGATATAATTGTAATCCCAACCTTCATTTCCTTGTTGTGACACACTAAGGTTTCAATATCTGTTTGTATACAAAATGGATGCACTAAAAATTGATGAATCCAATGGTACAAACCAGAATTCTATAGCTCAATCACACAATGTCTTTAAAAGGGGATAGAAGTGTAAACCTCACCGGTGATATGGTGGGACTCATTGGCTTAATATATCCTATACATTCTCAGCATGCTAGGACACATGGGCACAGTGTGTCACCTAGTGTGGCTAATGTGAAAATCATTTCAGAAGAAATCACTCTTTAGACACAGGGATTTGTAAAATTATTCTTAGACAAGAGCCAAGTATTCATACCCCTTGACTTATTCCACATTTTGTTACAACCTGAATTCAAAATTGATTTGGTTTGTTTTTGGAAATGTTTGCAAATGTATTAAATGAAATACAGAAATATCTCGGTTACATAACTATTTACACCCCAGAGTGTAGGAGCACCTTTGGTGGTGATTTAAAGCTTTGAGTTGTCTTGGGTATCAGCTTTGCAAATTTGAGGATACACATATTTATCAGATGTTATTGCGGGTGTAGAGAAATGTGTTCCTAGCTCCAATAGTTGAGTAATAACTAGAAATACACACAACTCAAACTAAAATAATGGAATTAAGAAATATTAGGATGAGCAATGTTGGAGTATAAATGTATACAGTACCAGTCAAGAGTTTGGACACCTACTCATTCAAGGGTTTTTCTTTATTTTTACTGTTTTCTACATTGTAGAATAATGGTGAAGACATCAAAACTATTAAATAACCCGTTTGGAATCATGTAGTAACCAAAAAAGTGTAACCATATTTGGTAAAAGACGAAGTCCATATTAGGGCAAGAACAGAACTACAATAGCCAAACAAAGAAACTCTTGAATGGGGTGGTGTCCCAACTAGAGGTCGACCGAGTTACGATTTTTCAACGCCGATGCCGATTTAATCGGACTATTTTTATTTTTTCATTATTTATTTATTTAATATTTATTTTTTGGTATATATTTGTAATAATGACAATTACAACAATACTGAATGAACACTTATTTTAACTTTAAATAATATATAAAATCTATTTAGTCTCAAATAAATAATAAAACATGCTCAATTTGGTTTAAATAATGCAAAAACACAGTGTTGGAGAATAAAGTAAAAGTGCAATATTTGCAATGTAAAAAAGCGTTTAAGTTCCTTGCTCAGAACATATGAAAGCTGGTGGTTCAATTTTCCCAGTTATTAAATATTCCCATTAAGAAGTTTTAGATCATAGTTATTATAGGAATTATGACGCGTTGACTATTTCTCTCTATACCATTTGTATTTCATATACCTTTGACTATTGGATGTTCTAATAGGCACTTTAGTATTGCCAGCCTAATCTCAG
The DNA here is from genome assembly GCF_045679555.1 of Salvelinus alpinus. NCBI lineage: Eukaryota > Metazoa > Chordata > Actinopteri > Salmoniformes > Salmonidae > Salvelinus > Salvelinus alpinus. The sequence goes on from NC_092100.1 coordinate 47,264,106, forward strand.
GAGTTGTTAGGCTTGAAGTCATAAACAGAGCTGTGCTTCAAGCATTGCTAAGAGCTGCTGGCAAACGCAGTAAAGTTTGAATGAATGCTTATGAGCCTACTGCTGCCTACCACCGCTCAGTCAGACTGCTCTATCAAATATCAAATCTTAGACTTAATTATAATATAATAAACACAGAAATATGAGCCTTTAGTCATTAATATGGTAAAATCCGGAAACTATCATTTCGAAAACAAAACGTTTATTCTTTCAGTGAAATACGGAACCGTTCTGTATTTTATCGAAAGGGTGGCAACCCTAAGTCTAAATATTGCTGTTACATTGCACAACCTTCAATGTTATTTCATAATTATGTAGGATTCTGGCAAATTAGTTCAGTTGCAACGAGCCAGGAGGCCCAAACTGTCGCATATACCCTGACATGCGTGCAATGAACGCAAGAGAAGTGACACAATTTCCCTAGTTAATATTGCCTGCTAACAGTAATTTCTTTTAACTAAATATGCAGGTTTAAAAAAATATACTTCTGTGTATTGTTATAAGAAAGGTATTGATGTTTATGGTTATGTACATTCGTGCAACGATTGTGCTTTTGTTATATCATCACCCGTTTGGCGAGGTAGGCTGTGAATCGATGATTAATTAACACGCACCACATTGATTATATGCAATGCAGGACAAGCTAGTTAACCTAGTAATATCATCAACCATGTGTAGTTAACTAGTGATTATGTGAAGATTGAATGTTTTTTATGAAATAAGTTTAATGCTGGCTAGCAACTAATCTTGGCTCTTTGCTTCACTCGCGTAACAGGTGGTCAGCCTGCCACGCAGTTTCCTCGTGGAATGCAATGTAATCGGCCATAATCGGTGTCCAAAAAGGCAGATTACCGATTGCTATGAAAACTTGAAATCAGCTTTAATTAATCGGCAAAGCCGATATATCGGTCAACCTCTAGTCACAACTTTTGACTGGTATTGCATGTATGTATAGTTGAAGTCGGAAGTTTACATACACTTAGGTTGGAATCATTAAAACTCGTTTTTCAACCACTCCAGAAATGTCTTGTTAACAAACTATAGTTTTGGAAGTCGGTTAGGACATCTACTGTGTGCATGACACAAGTCATTTTTCCAACAGTTGTTTACAGACAGATTATTTCACTTATAATTCACTGTATCACAATTCCAGTGGGTCAGAAGTTTATATACACTACTGTGCCTTTAAACAGCTTGGAAAATTCCAGAAAATGTCATGGCTTTAGAAGCTTCTGATAGGCTAATTGACATCATTTGAGTCAATTGGAGGTGTACCTGTGGATGTATTTCAAGGCCTACCTTCAAATTCAGTGCCTCTTTGCTTGACATCATGGCAATTAATGAAATCAGCCTTGACCTCAGAAAAAAAATTGTAGACCTCCACAAGTCTGGTTCATCCTTGGGAGCAATTTCCAAATGCCTGAAGGTACCAAGTTCATCTGTACAAACAATAGTACGCAAGTATAAACACCATGGGAACACGCAGCCGTCATACCGCTTGAGGTAGGCCTTGAAATACATCCACAGAACCGCTCTCCTTGAAGTTCTTGATGATCCGATAAATGGTTGATTTAGGTGCAATCTTACTGGCAGCAATATCCTTGCCTGTGAAGCCCTTTTTGTGCAAAGCAATGATGACGGCACGTGTTTCCTCGCAGGCAACCATGGTTGACAAAGGCAGAACAATGCTTCCAAGCACCACCCTCCTTTTGAACCTTCCAGTCTGTTATTCGAACTCAATCAGCATGACAGTGTGATCTCCAGCCGTGTCCTCGTCAACACTCACACCTGTGTTAACGAGAGAATCACTGACATGTCAGCTGGTCCTTTTGTGGCAGGGCTGAAATGCAGTGGATTTTTTGGGGGGGGTGATTCAGTTATTTGCATGGCAAAGAGGGACTTTGCAATCCATCTGACTACTCTTCATAACATTCTGGAGTATATGCAAATTGCCATCTTACAAACTGAGGCAGCAGAGTTTGAAAATTAATATTTGTGTCATTCTCAAAACTTTTGGCCACGACTGTTGTCGTGCAAACTTGATGATTGAGTTGGAGGCGTGCGTGGCCACGCAGTTATGGGTGAACATCGAGTATAGGAGGGGGCTGAGCACTCACACTTGTGGGGCCCCTGTCTTGAGGATCAGCATAGTTGAGGTGTTGCCTACCTTCACCACCTGGGGGTGGCCCATCAGGAAGTCCAGGACCCAGTTGTACTGGGCGAGGTTTAGACCCAGGGCCCTGAGCTTAATAATGAGCTTGGAGGGTACTATGGTGTTGAAGGCTGAGCTGTAGTTAATGAACAGTATTCTTACATAGGTATTCCTCTTGTCCAGATGGGACAGGGCAGTGCGATGGCGATTCCATCATCCATGGATCTATTGGGGCAGTGGGTCTAGGGTGTCGAGTAAGGTGGAGGTGACCAGTGTTTAATAGATCTTAGCACGTTTACTTCCTGTTTGAGTTTCTGCCTATAGGAAGTAAGGAGCAGAATTGAGTCCTGATCTGATTTGCCGAAGGGAGGGCAGGGGAAGGCCTTGTAGCCATCCCGGAAAGGACAGTAACAATGGTCGAGAGTTTTTGAAGTGCGAGTTCTACAGGCAATGTGTTGATAGAACTTCGGTAACGTTTTCCTCAGATTTGCTTTGTTTAAGTCCCCAGCTACAATAAATGCTTCCTCAGGATAGGCGGTTTCCAGGGGGAATATACACAGCAGTGACGATGAACAAAGAGAATTCTCTCGGGAGGTAATGCGGTCGGCATTTGATTGAGGTATTCTAGTTGGGGTGAACAAAAGGATTTGAGTTCCTATACGTTACCAGAATCACACCATAAGTAGTTAATCATGAAACATACACCTCCGCCTTTCTTCTTCCTGGAGAGTTCTTTATTCCTATCTGCATGATGTACTGAGAACCCATGTGGCTGTATGGACGGAGACAGTATATCCGGAGTGAGCCATGATTCCGTGAAACAGAGTGTTACATTCCCTGATGTCTCTCTGGAAGGAGATCCTCGCCCTGAGCTCATTCTGCGTTGCTTTAGCTGTATGCTTGGGGTCATTGTCCTGTTAGACTGGGACGAAGATTTACATTCCAAGGTCGTTTACACAGGTTCTGTTCAAGGATAAGCCTGAATTTGGCTCTATTCCATGTTCCCTTTATCCTTACCAGTCTCCCAGTCACCGCTACTGAAAAGCATCCCATATCATTATCCTGCCACCTCTAGGGCTGTTGCTGTGACCGTATTACTGCCACACGGCAGTCATGTGTCATGACGCCAGTCAAATTCCACGTGACCGTTGAGTCATGGTAATCTCCTCTTATGCACTCAGGTACTACCAACGCATGTCCAAACTACCATCGGGTCGCTAATGTTCTGGTACTCCGCGCTCTATTGTCCTTCTAACCATTCTGGCATCTAACCACTCTGACATAAATGCAATTGAAAATCACATCAAACACTTTATCAAAACAAACTCCCCTCACTGTGATCAATCAATTTTAAGAAAGAAGTTCAACAACGGGTTGAACTTGAGTGGAAAACATGGTCGTTGGGGATGTTTCAAAGCCAAACACAACGGAATGGACAGCGCTTTCTAAGGTGATGATTTGATTAATTCAAAACACCCATACAGCATATTTGAGCTTATTAGAGCTTATGCATGCGCATTGGCCTATATTTGACCACTATATCTCACCACTGTGTATTTCCACCTCCTCAGCGATCTCCTTCATTCCATTCTCAAGCGTGCAGAGACGAAGGCTTTCAACAGTTTAATTTAAATTTGTTTTGTTGTGAAAACATTTTACTATCGATGTTCCCGAACAGATTTCACTTGGTTTCCCAAATTAAGCTCTGGGTAGCTGCAATAACAGGTTTGGAGAGCCCATGGCATACATAGTTTGGGTGGATTACCACCTGTCATGCAGCAAGAGGCTGCATGCTCCTCAGTGATTGACACATGAAATAAGTGTGTTGTTATAAGCCAAGTCATTTCTATATGCAATCCTGTGTGAAAGCAGAGTTTTGATGGTTGCCACTCAAGAGGAGGATCCCAGCTTCTACTATATTTATTTCTCAGCTGCTTATATGAAGCACATGCTCTGCTATAATACCAGAGTAGCCTACCCTAACAACATGCTCTATACACTTCCTGATGAACCAGAGTAGCCTACCCTAACAACATGCTCTATACACTTCCTGATGAACCAGAGTAGCCTACCCCAACAACATGCTCTATACACTTCCTGATGATTTTTTCCCCCCTGCCACTGTTCTTAGTAAAGACAAGATTACATTGAGAATAGTCTGATGGGTGAAAATATGATCACTTGATGAGAGAGCAGCGTTTGCAGCCTGAGGCAAGGAACAGAGCAAGCTTCTTTTTTTGTTGTTGACTTTCTCAAGTCATCAATAGCCTAGTCGCATCGTTCGGCCCATATATGTTTTGATTTCTAAGTCATTCTAAGAATTGTATCATTCACAACTAAAGTTGCCAAATAACTCTAAATCTAGCATATAAGACCTGTTTCAAATTATCACTTTTATGCTCAACATAGCCACTTCATATGCGCACTCGCTTCGGAATGTGAAAAATATCCTTTCTATTTTATTCAGCTAAGTGCAAATATATTTTTCTTACTATAAAACAATGGCACGGGACTTGTAAGCATATATTGTCTGTAAGCATATATTGTCTGCTAAATGAACTAGCCGATGGCATGGCGAATAGCCAGATGGCACACAGTAGGCCGACTCATGTTCTGTTCTTCTGAAATCCATTTTATTCATATCATAATATTTCTTTAGACCTGCCTAAAGTAAATAATGGATTTATTGTGATGGTGTATTTTAAATAGATTTATTCAAGTGTCATGTTTCACGGTTGGTATGGTGTTAGACGGGTGATGAGCTGTGCCTGGTTTTCTCCAGATATAGCGCTTTGCATTCAGGCCAAAGAGTTACATTTTTGTCTCATCAGACCACAGAATCTTTTGCCTTATGCTCCGTCTTTCATGTGCCTTTTTGCAAACTCCAGGCGTGCTGTCGTGCCTTTTTCTCAGGAGTGGCTTCCGTCTGGCACTCTCTCCCATAAGGCCCAGATTGGTGAAGTGCTGTATATACTGTTGTCCTTCTGGCAGGTTCTCCCATCGCAGCCAAGGAACTCTGTAGTTCTGTCCAAGTGGTCATTGGGTTCTTGGCCAAGGTCCTTCTTGCCCGGTTGCTCAGTTTGGTCAGACAGCCAGCTCTAGGCAGAGTCTGGGTAGTTCCATGTGTTTTCCATTTCCTAATAATAGAGACCACTGTGCTCTTGGAAACTTTCAACACTCTGGAAATTGTTTTATACACTTCCCCAGATATATTCCTCATCACAATTCTATCTCGGACATCTACGGACAGTGCATTGGACTTCATGTGGGATCTTTTATATAGACAGGTGTGTTTCTTTCTAAATCATGTCCAAACAGTTGAATTGGCTACAGGTGCACTCCAATCAAGTTGTAGTGACATCTGAAGAATGATCAGGAAATTGGATGCACCTGAGCTCAATTTGGAGTGTCATAGCAAAGGGGTGTGAATACTTATGTAAATTAGATTTCTGTATTTAATTTTCTATACATTTGCATAAAAATCTAGCCCGTTTTCAATTTGTCATCATGGTGTATTATGTGTAGATCGGATGACTTTTTTTATTTATTAAATCAATTTTGAATTCAGGCTGTAACACAACAAAATGTGGATTACTTTCTGAAGGCCCTGTATGTCCATGTGTGCGTGCCTGATTGTGTGTTTGAAAGAGAGAATGTGTGTGTGTGTGTGTGTGTGTGTGTGTGTGAGAGGCAGTGTGTCTTTTTTCTTTCTGAGCGTGTGAGTGCATGTGAGCGATGAATGTCCAGCTGTGCTTTGACTCTGTCCACCAGCCAGCTGCTTCTTGCAGATACCTTTATCCCCCAATCTGAGCTGTTTCTCAAAAGAAGCCCCTTTTCCCGTTTTAAAAACTAGATAAAAACAAAACCTGGATAAACATTGGACAGTCCTCTTCGCTGTCTGTTCCTTTTTTGTTTTCTGTTGTCATTCAAAGGATAGCTTTGTTTCTAATTGTATAGATGGGGTTTGGGGCTGTGGTGTGGGGGGTAATGCTGTGCAAAGACCTTGATTTTGAAGTGGGAGACTAACAAGAGGAGGATAGGAAAGAATCCCCTGATTTCTGGCCAGGATAAGTGAAAGAGAGATACAGGCTTTTGTGTACGGTCCAGAAAAGAGATCATTGTTCATGGACCTTGTCATCAACATGCACACGCTTTTTGTTACTTTCCATACCATCCACTTCACCTGATGCCTATACAATGAAAAGGGTATTATGGTGTGTTATACCCCGATTGCACGCAACCCCTAGAGGTGTACACGTACATGATCGCCTCACCTCACTGTCTCTCCAACTATTCTCTCATATACCTCCTTCATAGCTCCAGGTCAAAAGTATTAGTCCATATAAAAGAGATGGGGAAATAGGAGGCCCCGATCACTACGGGAGCTTAGCTTCTCATCTGGACTCCCAACCATCCTGTGTCCTGGTCTAGGCTTTCATGGTGGTTACCCTGTTATTACTCTGAACCAGACCCCCCCCCCCCCCAGGTTTGAAGCGCATGTCAGGGCCTCTGGAGCTACAGGCTGGGTCTTGAATGGAAGTGCTGTTCCTCTCTGGTTACCCTCCCTCCAACCGGCTCAACTCTATCGAAGGCGGGCTAAACCACACATTCTGCGAGGTGCCGTCTTTTGTGGTCGATCGAGGAAGAGGGAGGGAGGGGCGGAGAGAAGGACGGAAGGGCGGTCAGGAATGGAGAAAGAACACATGAGTGGAAGAAGATGTTTTTCTTTTGCTGTTTAGAGGATACGGTCATACAAATCACTAAGTAATGGGTAATGTTTCCCATGTGGCTTTTTCGGCCGGTTTCAAGTCATATTTGTGCTCATCTGACATTTACCTCAATGCACTCCTCAGCTCTCTGCAGTTTGAGGTCTGTAGTCTCTCGGGTCGGTCACTCTGGCAGCAGACATGCTGTCCGATTGTGTGTTCCCTTTCCCGAGGAGATGTCATACACCAGTCAGCTGCATGGAGGAGAAACTAGGATGATTAGAGAGGGGATCATCTGGGGAAATCTCTGCCTGCTGTCCACAATAAGAGCACAGGAAATGTGGTCTTCTGCGGTTGGGTTTGACATGGTGAAATGTGCTTTACTTGAGGGTCCGTACACTGACTGCTCTTGGTAAAGAAAAACTATGCCAGAAAGGAAGTAATTGGTTCTAGTTGACAGTTCTAGTCATGTGTGTATGGACCCTTATGCTGCACAGAGTTCTTATGCAACTTTGATAAGTGGACTAAGCCTCTTACCTTAGTCAATAAATAGGCGTGTGTAATTTAACATGATCCTAGACAACTAAGACTTATAGTATGTTTTCAGCACTAGCAGGCATGGTGTCAATCACACGGCCTGAGGGTATTACCTTATTACATCATGGACTTAGCGATTTACCACCCTGACAGTACTTCATGCTGCTACGCACCGAATCGGGTAATAATGTTAGAGGTGAAGTCACACCACCGTGCGTTACCATGGCGACCGGTAGTCAGGCTATAAGCACTTCAAAAGGTGTCTGAGTCTGTTGGGTTTCTGCCACAGGGGAGAATGCTCTCTTCATTCAAAGCCTGCATAGGAGAATATCTGTCATCTTATGGTATTGAGATTCATAAAGGGAGATAATGGAATTTTGGACCTAACAGCCCTGAGGGTCATGTGGAGAAAGTCTATTGAGACAGAAAAAAAAGAGAGAGACAGTATTGAGACTTTTGTCTAGAGCAGGGGTTCTCAACCTTTTCCATTCTGAGGCCCACTGAAACGCTTTAATAAAATCTTCACCATAATTCACCTTTTGAAGAGTAAAATGTGTGGTCAATACACTCCAAATAGGAAATCGTCCAATGTTTTTAATGCTTGTCAAATATTACATGTGAGATATTTTGGGCTTGCTGCTGTTATTTTTAACGTAGTTTTATCCCAGCGTTTTCAGAGACCCCCTCTGAAAGCTCTCTAATCCCCCACCCCCAGGGCTCTTAGGCCCCCTGGTTAAGAATCAACTGGTCTAGAGGACAAGTCATGATTTTGAAGATCAAGCCATTGATTTGTGTATACCGCTTTGAGCGGTTATCCTTGAAAACATACATTTAATTACTACATTCAAGTGCTTTGAAGAGCACAGAGCTTTCATCATCTTTTGATATTTTCTCAGTTATAATAACAGGATTAAGAAAATGATCGAACTCGCTGTTATTGTTTCTATAAGAAAGTTGGGAGAGAGAATCAACCTAAGCCTCCTTTGCATCCTCACCCCCTACTGCTTTCTAATCTGTCCAAAATGATTAAGGCAGCCATACACATTGTATTTAGGGTCTAACTGTAGCCTCCCTGAACAGTCTGAAGGGACACATTCAGCCGGTCTGTTTATGGTGATGGAGTATGCAAAAAGAGGAGACCTATAGCAGAGAGGGACCTTTATGGGCCTGTGGACTCTCTGGTCCTGTGCCAGAACTCTTTAGCTAGCCTCTAATGCTATATATGTTAGCAAGCACTTAGCACTGTCTCTCCCCTCTCCTCCATGGTCTCGCTTCAGTTTGCCTTTTAGTAATATTATATTACCCTACTCCACCAGCCCCGGTGAGGACCCGTCTCTAAGTGATTATTGAAGGGCTGGGCCGTAATATGTTTCCTAGGGACCATTAACTAGTGGTTTCAAAGGAAATGGGGTCATGGCTGAACTGAACTCCACTTACTCAGACATTCTGCCAGAAAGGTCACTGGATAGTCGCGACGTAATTTTTGGGGGTCAGTCTGGATTTATTAGTGGGTTGGGACTATAGGGCCCCTTCATTTCAATTTGATTCCCATTTTAGTACATTTAGCGCCCAGCCTGTATTCAACAACATGTTGTGTCTCAACCGATGGCTGGCACAACACAAAACCTCAGATAATGTAAAGTGGGGTCTAAGCTACAACATATGCATATGAAAACGTGTTTTTAGATATTTGACGTTAAAGGTTAAAACATTACAATTGTTATGTTTATTTTTTGTATTTTAAGAAATTATAAATTAGTTTGACAGCACTGTTTGTAAGCTTGAAACTCAAGCGTTTAACTTTTCCAGTGATGAAGACATGGATGTCTCATGGTATGGTGGGTAAGCAAAATGGGTCAACTTTGAGAACCTTTTATTTTTATTTAACCTTTATTTAACTAGGCCAGTCAGTTAAGAACAAATTCTTACTTACAATGACGGCCTACCAAAAGGCAAAAGACCTGCGGGGACAGGGGCTGGGGGAAAGAAATGCATATAAATATAGGACAAAACACATCACGACAAGAGACAACACTACATAAGAGACCTAAGACAACGACATAGCAAGGCAGCAACACATGACAACACAGCATGGTAGCAACACAACATGGTAGCAGCACAAAACATGGTACAAACATTATTGGGTACAGACAACAGCACAAAGGGCAAGAAGGTAGAGACAACTATGCAACACGCAAAGCAGCCACAACTGTCAGTAAGTGTCCACGATTGAGTCTTTGAATGAAGGGATTGAGATAAAACTGTCCAGTTTGAGTGTTTGTTGCAGCTCGTTCCAGTCGCTAGCTGCAGCGAACTGAAAAGACGAGCGACCCAGGGATGTGTGTGCTTTGGGGATCTTTAACAGAATGTGACTGGCAGAACGGGTGTTGTATATGGAGGATGAAGGCTGCAGTAGATATCTCAGATAGGGGGGAGTGAGGCCTAAGTGGGTTTTAAAAATAAGCATCAACCAGTGGGTCTTGCGACGGGTATACAGAGATGACCAGTTTACAGAGAAGTATAGAGTGCAGTGATGTGTCCTATAAGGAACATTGGTGGCAAATCTGATGGCCGAATGGTAAAGAACATCTAGCCGCTCGAGAGCACCCTTACCTACTGATCTATAAATTATGTCTCCGTAATCTAGCATGGGTAGGATGGTCATCTGAATCAGGGTTAGTTTTGGCAGCTGGGTTGAAAGAGAAGCGATTACGATAGAGGAAAACAAGTCTAGATTAACCTTAGCCTGCAGCTTTGATATGTGCTAAGAGAAGGACAGTGTACAGTCTAGCCATACTCCCGAGTACTTGTATGAGGTGACTACCTCAAGCTCTAAACCCTCAGAGGTAGTAATCACACCTGTGGAGAGAGGGGCATTCTTCTTACCAAACCACATTTACCTTTGTTTTGGAGGTGTTCCGAACAAGGTTAAGGGCAGAGAAAGGTTTTTGGACAGTAAGAAAGCTTTGTTGTAGAGAATTTAACACAAAATCCAGAGAGGGGCCAGCTGAGTATAAGACTGTATCATCTCCATATAAATGGATGAGAGACCTTCCTACTGCCTGAGCTATGTTGTTTATGTAAATTGAGAAAAGCGTGGGGCCTAGGATTGAGCCTTGGGGTACTCCATTGGTGACAGGCAGTGGCTGAGACAGCAGATGTTCTGACTTTATACACTGCACTCGAGGTAGTTAGCGAACTAGGCCAAAGACCCCTCGGAGACACCAATATTACTTAGCCGGCCCACAAGAATGGAATGGTCTACCGTATCAAAAACTTTGGCCAAGTCAATAAAAATACCAGCACAACATTGCTTAGAATCAAGGGCAATGGTGACATGATTGGGGACTTTTAAGGTTGCAGTGACACATCCATAACCTGAGCGGAAACCAGATTGCATACCAGAGAGAATACTATAGACATCAAGAAAGCCAGTCAGTTGATTATTGACAAATTTTTGTCTTGGCATTCAAGTCCAAAAAGTTACTTTCTGACCACTTCTTCCATGGGCAAACATGTATGGAAAGTTTTTAGTTTAAATCCAAAGGTGATTCATTTCAAATGGATTGACTCGGGCGCAGAGGCTCTGTCAGGGGCTGCTGACAAGGCCTTACCAGACAGGAGCAAACCGAGAACAGGCTGTTCATTGGAGGGAGACAGTGTGAGCATTGAGGACCAGGGGTGAGGAACGGGTGAGGAGGACTGTCAAACTTACTTTCCCCTGTGATGTTTCAGAAGAATGGTCTGAATCTGGTTTGCATTGTTAGGAAAGACTCCTCACACACAGGTGCATGGTCTTGTATCTCTTCCCTCTGAACTCTAGGCCTATTCTCTTGCCTGTGTGTATGTGCGTATGCATTGGCTTTGGACTAGACACCTCATTGTGTGGCCCCTCTCCTCTCAAAGCTTCATGCTTTATCCCAGGGTGCCCTCAGGCAGAGGGCTCAGAAGTAATACTACCTCTTCCCCTCAAATGCTCATCCCCCTGGGCATTACAACAACACATTCATGTGATTCACCTGTTCATTTTGTCAGTCCTTATTTCAGTTGAAGATTGACATGCCTTTACTTTCAAAACGAGTGTTCACTTCAGTGGAAGCAGAAATATTCATATGGAATTTGCATATGGGCCACACTAAGTTGTTTTTGGGAACCCCCCATGTAATTACACTTTGTGGGTTTAGCACCGCAGGATCTCTCAACCTCAGGATTTTCTCAAACAATCCATCCGAAGTTTAAGAACTGGGGCCTGCCTGGACAGGCCTACGCCAGGGTAAGCTCACTGTGTGATGGAGCAGGGAGGTGGTGGTCTGACCTGTGTGGGGGCTGATATACGAGCCTCAGCCCCCTCCATCGCTCTCCCATCACTGGTATTGCCAAACAAAAGTACAAAGCCAACACCGATGCTAGTCTCACAAGTGTCATTTTTCAGAGCTCTGGGAGAAAATAGGCGGTAGATCTGAAGTGCGGAGTTGATGTCATTTTCCAAAGGGAGTGTATACGATGGAACGGCCCTATTTCACACACAACCGTAGCCTGAATACCTGTTTTTGAGTTTCCAAAGCAAAGGAGTTCTTTCTCCACTCCTGTCCCCTCAGGGCAGACAGACACAGCAGCTAGGCAGGGACTGGAGATAATTGATGAGAGGCAGGTTGAAGGGGTGAAGCAGAGGGTTGAGGATGTAGGGGAAAGGCATAGAGGATGAAAAGACAGAGAATGGCCATTGACTCAATCAACTTTTTTCTCCATCTAACGTCCCTGCTCCTGTGGAGGCTCTAGGGTGGCTGTACATGCTGGATTTGTAGCCCCCCCCCACCACACACACACTCTCACACACACACACACACACACACACACACACACACACACACACACACACACACACTCAGCCCCGCCGGCCAAGGAGCCAAAGCGCAGAACCAAAGGCGTCCAGAGCAAACAGGACTGCTGCTGGATATTACATAGCAGCTGAGTAAATATCATTTCCTTCTAAAGTGTGCTCACATTAATCTCCAGGAACCCCGCTCTTCTATTTGGGTTGCAGCTGAATGAGGATCCTCGCAGGCCACCATAATGATGCCCGTGGTGATTGATGCCCCAACGCCTGCTCTGCTGGGATTCACTCTTGTTGAAGCGTCGCCTTGGCAACCGTCACCATCGGCTATTGTGCCCGCTTGGCAGAGATGACCTAATGCTGATTTGAGGATTATTACATCTCAGTTATTGCCTGGGTGATTATACACTTGAATAATCATCCTGTTGAATGAGGGTGAAATGTATTCATATCACAATGCAATGAGCTGCTTTGGCCTGGCCTGTTTGTGAAGGATTTTGCTTCGAGAATCCTATGACTATGTAAACATAAATGGTAGCTTAGATTTGTCATGAAACAACTGGATGCATGAGATAACGAGCAGTATTAGTTCCTGGTGCTTGGGTTTTTCATCATTTGGACGAGTCACAATTTCGCAAGTGTTGGCGTCTATTGAATTTCGAAGGGGGGGGGGGGCATTTGGCCCATGGCCCATGGCCTTGCCAGTAACTTGCAAATGGAGAGGGTGGAGGTTTTCGTTCCGGCTCTGGTCCTCGTTCTATCGGTTGTCTTAGCACGTATGGACCCAGAACTCTATCGAGCATTTGACTTATTAAGCCAGACTTAAGTTCTGGGTTAACTGACATTAGTCAGATATTAATAGGCAGAAATCTGATAATGTTTTTGGCTCATTAAACACAGTGCATTCTACTTTCGCCACTGAAACAAAGCTACTTCAACTGCTACTACAGCATTACAAGAATTTGAGGCCTATTTATTTTATTTAACCTTCATTTAACTAGGCAAGTCAGTTAAGAACAAATTCTTATTTAAAAAAATATATATAAATACAGAACAAAACACACATCACAACAAGAGAGACAACACTACATAAAGATGGACCTAAGACAACAACATAGCAAGGCAATGCTTTAGTCTCTGTTTACTGTTTAAGTATAGCTTTAAATTATGTGTAAGTGGCATGGCCGATCGGCTGAGACAGACAGAGATATTTTGTGAATCAGCCTATATATTTTTTTTATCCGGGTACAGGAAGAAACCAGAGCTCTCTCGGTCAGCAGCCCTCATTCTTCTTGAGCCACAGAGAAAACAAAAGAAAAAGCTGGCCACTAGAGCAGAATTTCCCGTGTGTGTTTACACGCGTGCGTGTGTGTGTGTGTGGCCATGCCCTAGGCCTGGTGTGTGAGTACCAGCCAGGAAACCGTGACAGGCTAATAGTAGTACAGACATCTGCTCCTCAGAGGTATTGATGTGGCTGTAGTAACAAACAAACAAAGCTGCTCTTGCTGCTCCTGACAAAACAACCCAGAGACTCCCTGCCTGATAACAATACTTGAACATGAGGGACAGGAGAGGGAACTAGCCCAACATCACAGAATTCTGTCTGTGTCCGAATACCCACAGTTGCGTTCTAAATAGTAGTCATTTTGGGTATGGAACATTTAATATGGTATAAATGCCAGGATGTCATACTCATTTCTGCTTTTCATCTACGTATACTGAACAAAAATATAAATGCAACATGCAACAATTTCAACGATTTTACTGAGTTAGTTCATATAAGGAAATCTGCCAATTGAAATGAATGAATTAGGCCCTAATCTATGGAGTTCACATGACTGGGCAGGGGTGTAGCCATGGGTGGGCCTGGGAGGGAATAGACCCATGTCCAGCCAATCAGAATAGTTTTTTCCCCCACAAACGGGCATTATTACAGACAGAAATACTCCTCAGTTTCATCTGCTGTCCAGATGGTTGGTGTCAGATGAAGAATCCGGAGGTCCTGGGGCTGGCATGGTTACACTTGGTCTGTGGTTGTGAGGCCGGTTGGATATACTGCCAAATTCTCTAAAACAACATTGAGGCGGCTTATGGTAGACAAATGGACATTAAATTCTCTGGCAACCGCTCTGGTGGACATTCCTGCAGTAAGCATGCCAATTGATCGCTCCCTCAACTTGAGACATCTGTGGCATTTTATGTGACACAACTGCACTTTTCAGTGGCCTTTTATTGTCCCCAGCACAAGGTTCACCTATGTAATGATCATGTTTAATCAACTTCTTGATATGCCACACCTGCTAGGTGGATGGATTATCTTGGTAAAAGGGAAATGCTCACTAACAAATTTGAGCGAAATAAGCTTTTTTGTACGTATGGGAAATTTCGGATATTCTATTTCAGCTCATGAAATATGGGACCAACACTTTACATGTTGTTTATATTTTTGTTCAGTATAGTAGAATTTGCTACACACTGGAGGAAGAGAATCGTATTTCGAGACCCAAATGTCTGAAAACAGCTGATAACCAAAATGAACGAATTAGATGACACATTCACAGTAGGAGGAGGCTAGAATGCTGATATTAGATGACACATTCACAGTAGGAGGAGCCTAGTATGCTGATATTAGATGACACATTCACAGTAGGAGGAGCCTAGTATGCTGATATTAGATGACATATTCACAGTAGGAGGAGCCTACTATGCTGATATTAGATGACACATTCATAGTAGGAGGAGCCTAGTATGCTGATATTCGATGACACATTCTCAGTAGGAGGAGCCTAGTATGCTGATATTTGTAGCTTACTGCATCCATTTTCACTAAATAGTTCTAATTAGTATGATTAGTACACAGTATGCAGTTTAAGTAAAAAGTAGGCAAGACAGATTTCGGACACGGCCATTAACTAAGTTGTGTTAATGTTAATTTTACATTTGAAATGTTTGTACTTTCTCACAGAAAGATGTCTGATGGCTCTGACGTGAATTGAAATTGGAAAATACTCTGTATAAAAGCCAGTTCCAACAGCCTATAATTTTTGGGTGTGTTATACTATGTACAACCCATATCATCATCAAGAGCTTTGACTCTGAGAAGGAAGCATCGCACTCTCACAGACTCACTGCCTCACACAAGTCTCCCCAAGGATGCATGCTCGGTGTGTGAGTAGCCTGAATTTACTCACACATACGCAGCATTACACCAACTCTGTCTACACGCACAGGAATGTTTGGATGCTGCTTTGGTGTCAGTCAGATTTTGAAATATGGTCCATGTGGCTAATGTAGTCATTTTTGGGGTATAGAACACACTACAGAGTATTGGACAATGCCTGTAATAATGATACTGTCCAGCTTTTGTCAGTCAAGTCTGTGCTTTCTCAAACCAGGCCATAATTGTGGCATTGCCAATTCTTAGCCACACTTGATAAATGTAGCCTATTGTTATTTTCCTGTCACATTGCAGGTGGGTAAGATGGACTATTCACTCTTCCACCTTTAGGGCAGTAGGCCACTAGCTCTAGCCTGGAGGTCCCAGATAGGAGTTTTGGCAAGTTAGCACAACAGATCTGGGACCACCAGGCTACAGTTGCATCAGTGGCAGGCTAAGTTGTTTAGCATCTTTCTATGTTGTCGTCATAGCTCAACAGACAGTCGGACACTGGGTCCTTCAGTGACAGCTCTGTGGCATCATACTGTAACACTGCGGTGGTAACACATTCTGGCCTCTATCTGCCCAGCTCTGTCACTGGCAAGAGACTCCACTGTTGGAGTTCAGCTCGGTGTCTCTCAAATCAAATGAATGATGAATAGCTTACTATTTATATTCCCACTGGTGTCATTCATTGTCTTTCTTTGTAATAACACATGTTGTGACATGGGTACCACTTAGCTGCAACACGTTGCATAGTGATTTTTATTTCTCCACAAAAATGTTGAATCCGAATCAGCACAATTTTGGGATGTATTTGTACGCACATCTCCTGAAGCTATCATGATATTATGGTCAAACTAAATCTGAAAACTTTGAGCTCTCTCCATTGTGTGAGGTCCTTTTGAACTTTAATTATTTGGGTTGTAAGTAATTGGGCCAAACAAGGCTATGCTGTGCTGGGCTTTTTCCTCTGTGAGGTAGAAGTCATCCTGATCTGCTGGAGGGTCTGCGGCCGTGTGGGTGATGAAACGCTGTGAGGCAGCCCGATGGAATGGAGCTGGTGAGAATCAGTCACGTCATAGGCAGGCCCTCACACTGCATTCATCTGATCTGCCTTTGGATTGGGGGCAGAGGGCTGGGGGGGCATGGGGCAGAGGGCTGGTGTGAGCGGGAGGTGCAGTATAATATTCAGCAGCAGGGCAGAACTTGAAGCTGACATTATATATATTTTCAATGTAGTTTTTATGTGATGCACGGTGCGCCCCAGAAAAAGACCGGTAGGTAAAGATACCTTAATGAAAATGACTCAAAGTGAAAGTCAGTAATATACTACTTGAGTAAAAGTATAAAAGTATTTGGTTATAAATATACTTAAGTGTCAAAGTAAATGCATTTGCTAAAATGTACTAAAGTATTAAAAGAAAAAGTATGATTAATTTCAAATTCCTTATATTAAGAAAACCAGACGGCACCAACTAATCATGTGTGTTTAGTGAGTCCGCCAGATCAGAGGCAGTAGAGATGACCAGGGATGTTCTCTTGATAAGTCTGTGAATTGGACCATTTTCCTGTCCAGCATTCAAAATGTAACGAGTACTTTTGGGTGTCAGGGAAAATGTATGGAGTGTAAAGTACATCATTTTCTTTAGGAATGTAGTGATGTAAAAGTAGTAGTTGTCCAAAATATAAATAGTGAAGTACAGATACCCCCAAAAACTACTTAAGTCGTACTTTCAATATCACTATGCAATATCTTAACTTTTATACATGTAACATTGCTTGCGCTAAATTGATCGTAATAGATAGCATTTTGAAATTCCCTGCATCTTAAAAAAGCATTTTAATCGAAATCAGAAGTATTAATTTTTAAATGTGGAAAGCATTGTCTAGCAACCAGTATAGTTGGTATGGTAATGAAGATTTCTCAGCCAATTAAATAATCCCACCAAATGTCAGAATACAAGAGACTGGCATGTGATCCAGCTCTCTGCGGGTATTGAGAGCATGTGATCCAGCTCTCTGCGGGTATTGAGAGCATGTGATCCAGCTCTCTGCGGGTATTGAGAGCATGTGATCCAGCTCTCTGCGGGTATTGAGAGCATGTGATCCAGCTCTCTGCGGGTATTGAGAGCATGTGATCCAGCTCTCTGCGGGTATTGAGAGCATGTGATCCAGCTCTCTGCGGGTATTGAGAGCATGTGATCCAGCTCTCTGCGGGTATTGAGAGCATGTGATCCAGCTCTCTGCGGGTATTGAGAGCATGTGATCTGGTAAAGAATTATGAGCCAAGTCCATAATTACCTTCTTGATGCCGTTTATCCAGTCGGTCTTCCTTCATATAACGCCATGTTGGGCAGCCCTCCAAACTCCAGATCTCTAGTAGATGGTGAGGCAAGGGACCCTCCTAACCCCAGATCTCTAGTAGATGGTGAGGCAAGGGACCCTCCTAACCCCAGATCTCTACTAGATGGTGAGGCAAGGTACCCTCCTAACCCCAGATCTCTACTAGATGATGAGGCAAGGTACCCTCCTAACCCCAGATCTCTAGTAGATGGTGAGGCAAGGGACCCTCCTAACCCCAGATCTCTACTAGATGGTGAGGCAAGGTACCCTCCTAACCCCATATCTCTACTAGATGGTGAGGCAAGGTACCCTCCTAACCCCATATCTCTACTAGATGGTGAGGCAAGGGACCCTCCTAACCCCATATCTCTACTAGATGGTGAGGCAAGGTACCCTCCTAACCCCAGATCTCTACTAGATGGTTAGGCAAGGTACCCTCCTAACCCCAGATCTCTACTAGATGGTGAGGCAAGGTACCCTCCTAACCCCAGATCTCTACTAGATGATGAGGCAAGGTACCCTCCTAACCCCAGATCTCTACTAGATGGTGAGGCAAAGGACCCTCCTAACCCCAGATCTCCACTAGATGGTGAGGCAAGGGACCCTCCTGCATAATTTACAATGTATGTAAATAGTAAAGTATTTTCTCTGTAATGTCTCTTTCGTTAAATGTTTGGACCCCAGTAAGACTAGCTGTCCTAACAGATCAAATCATACTTCCAGACCCCACATCTGCTGAGCTATTTCAGCTGCTGCTAGTGAGCTTGTAGAGAAAAAGTTAAAAGAAATTAGTTCTGCCAAAACATTTTGTGGAAAGCCGTTGCCTAGAACCGAGTAACTCGTATCAAATAAAAGTTTATTGGTTGCGTACAAAGTTTAGCAGATGTTATAGCGGGTGCAGCAAAATGCTTGTGTCACTAGCTCGTAATAGTGCAGCAAAAATGTCAAACAAGTACACGGATAACTATAAAATCAAGTCCGGTTAACAACCCTATAACACTGTATCAGTAATCCAAATGCAATCTATGAGTGTATATACACCAAAAATATATATACTATGATATGTACAGCAGTAGATATATTACAGTGAGCTATGTCGAGAATCCAGTGTGTAAATATAGTGTAAGAAAATGCAATGTACAGTAGTAGATACTGTATCCTAGAATGAGCTATGTGAAGAATACAGTAAATGAATACACAACGTAAAAGAAACAGCCCAGTATTTAATGTCCCTATATACAGTACATGGAACAGCAGTGTTGTGTGAGTGAGTCTTTCTCTCTTATTACAAGAGGTGGTGGGCTCGATAGCTATTCAACAGTCTGATGGCCTGGAGATGGAAGCTGTTTTTCAGTCTTAAGGTCCCTACTTTGGTGCACCTGTACTGTCTCTGTCTGCTAGATGGTAGCAGAGTGAACCGACCGTGACTCGGGTGGCTGAGGTCCTTGATGATCTTCTTGGCCTTCCTTTGATACTGAGTGCTGTAAATGTCCTGGAGGGCAGGCAGCGTGCCCCTGGTGATGCGCTGGGCTGACTGCACCATTCGAGGGTGGTGCAGTTGCCGTACCAGGGGGTGATGCAGCCTACAGAATGCTCTCAATGGTGCAGCTCAAGAAGTTTGAGGGTCTTATGGGCCATGCTTCTTCAGCCGCCTGTGTCGCTGCACAGCTCCTTCACCACTGTGCCGGTGTGGTAGGAACATTTCAGGTCCTCCGTAATGTGCCCGCAAAGGAAGCTTTTTAATCTCTCATTGTGCCCAAGAACACTAAGGTAACCTGCCTAAATGACTACCGACCCGTAGCACTCACGTCTGAAGTGCTTTGGAAGGCTGGTCATGGCTCACACGAACACCATTATCCCAGAAACCCTAGACCCACTCCAATTTGCATACCGCCCCAACAAATCCACAGGTGATGCAATCTCTATTGCACACCACACTACCCTTTCCCACCTGGACAAAAGGAACACCTACGTGAGAATGCTATTCATTGACGACAGCTCAGCGTTCAACACCATAGTGCCCTCAAAGCTCATCACTAAGCTAAGGACCCTGGGACTAAACACCTCCCTCTGCAACTGGATCCTGGACTTCCTGACGGGCCGCCCCCAGGTGGTGAAGGTAGGTAACAACCCATCCGCCACGCTGATCCTCAACACAGGGTCCCCTCAGGGGTGCGTGCTCAGTCCCCTCTTGTACTCCATGTTCACTCATGACTGCATGGCCAGGCACGACTCGAACACCAATACATCAAGTTTACCGACAACAATGAGACAGCCTATAGGGAGGAGGTCAGAGACCTGGCCGTGTGGTGCCAGGACAACAACCTCTCCCTCAATGTGATCAAGACAAAGGTGATTATTGTGGACTACAGAAAAAGGAAGACCGAGCACGCACCCATTCTCATCGACGGGGCTGCAGTGGAGCAGGTTGAGAGCTTCGAGTTCCTTGGTGTCCACATAACCAATAAACTATCATGGTCCAAACACATTTATTTCTCCCCTATTTTGTGTTATCCAATTGGTAGTTACAGTCTTGTCTCATCGCTGCAACTCCCATACGGACTCAGGAGAGGCGAAGGTCGAGAGCCGTGCGTCCTCCGAAACACGACCCAACCAAGCCATACTGCTTATTGACACAATGCCCACTTAACCCGGAAGCCAGCCGCACCAATGTGTTGGAGGAAACACCGTACACCTGGCGACGGTGTCAGGGTGCATGCGCCCGGCCCACCACTGGAGTCACTAGAGCGTGATGGGACAAGGACATCCCTGCCTGCAAAACTTTCCCCTAACCCGGCCGTCGCTGGGCCAATTGTGCGCCGCCCCATGGGTCTCCCGGTCGCGGCCGGGTGCGTCAGAGCCTGGACTCGAACCAGTGGCACAGCTAGCAACTGCGATGTGGTGCCTTAGGGCCTACCGAGTGGCGCAGTGGTCTATGGTCCAAACACACTAAGACAGTTGTGAAGAGGGCACGACAAAGCCTATTCCCCCTCAGGTGACTGAAAAGATTTGGCATGGGTCCTCAGATCCTAAAAAGGTTCTGCAGCTGCACCATCGAGAGCATCCTGACTGGTTGCGTCACTGCCTGGTATGGCAACTGCTCGGCACTACATAGGGTAGTGCGTATGGCCCAGTACATCACTGGGGCCAAGCTTCCTGGCATCCAGTACCTCTATACCAGGCAGTGTCAGAGGAAGGCTCAAAAAATTGTCAGACTACAGCCACCCTAGTCGTGGACTGTTCTCTCTGCTACCGCACGGCAAGAGGTACCGGAGCGCCAAGTCTAGGTCCAAGAGGCTTCTTAACAGCTTCTACCCCCAAGAAATAAGACTCCTGAACAGCTAACACCTTTTTCCCCCTTAACTTTAAGCATTGTTGGTTAAGGGCTTGTAAGTAAGCATTTCACTGTAAGGTCTATTGTTGTATTCGGCGCATGTGACAAATACAATTTTATTTGACATGACCTTTTTTATGGTGAGAATGGCTTGTCTCATTATTGAACGTCAATTTGCCCGATGGTTTGGATATCATTTGAATTACAACTCATAGCACAACAAACTGCTTAATACTATTTTAGGAAATGTTTCTTTCTTCAAACAACTTTGTGTAAAAGTATATCAAGTCAAACATTTTGAATTACCCACAATCCTCTAAAAACAGAGCCACATGACACTTAAGTATTCATAACTTTCAAAAACGTAATAATTCTATCAGCAGATAAATCAAGTGTTTTTTTACTCAAATATCATGTCTGACTACTACTTTATTATTTTAAGTAAAGACGTAAAACATAATGAACTCAGCAAAAAATAAACGTCCCTTTTTCAGGACCGTGTCTTTCAAAGAGAATTTGTAAAAATCCAAATAACTTCACAGATCTTCATTGTAAAGGGTTTAAACACTGTTTCCCATGCTTGTTCAATGAACCATAAACAATTAATAAACATGCACCTGTGTAACGATCATTAAGACACTAACAGCTTACAGACGGTAGGCAATTAAGGTCACAGTTATGAAAATTTAGGACACTTTCTACTGACTCTGAAAAACACCAAAAGAAAGATGCCCAGGGTCCCTGTTCATCTGCGTGAACGTGCCTTAGGCATGCTGCAAGGAGGCATGAGAACTGCAGATGTGGCCAGGGCAATAAATTGCAATGTCCGTACTGTGAGCCGCCTAAGACCGCTCTACAGGGAGACAGGACGGACAGCTGATCATCCTCAGTGTCAGACTACGTGCACGGGACCTGCACAGGACCGGTACATCCGAACATCACACCTGCGGGACAGGTACAGGATGGCAACGACAACTGCCCGAGTTACACCAGGAACGCACAATCCCTCCATCAGTGCTCAGACTGTCCGCGATAGGCTGAGAGAGGCTGGACTGAGGGCTTGTTCTAAGGCAGGTCCTCACCAGACATCACCGGTAACAACGTCGCCTATGGGCACAAACCCACCGTCGCTGGACCAGACGGGACTGGCAAAAAGTGCTCTTCACTGACGAGTCGTGGTTTTGTCTCACCAGGGGTGATGGTCGGATTCACGTTTATCGTCGAAGGAATGAGCGTTACACCGAGGCCTGTACTCTGGAGCTGGATCGATGTGGAGGGTCTGTCATGGTCTGGGGCAGTGTGTCACAGCATCATCGGACTGAGCTTGTTGTCATTGCAGGCAATCTCAACTCTGTGCGTTACAGGGAAGACATCCTCTTCCCTCATGTGGTACCCTTCCTGCAGACTCATCCTGACATGACCCTCCAGCATGACAATGCCACCAGCCATACTGCTCGTTCTGTGCGTGATATCCTGCAAGACAGGAATGTCAGTGTTCTGCCATGGCCAGCAAAGAGCCCGGATCTCAATCCCATTGAGCACGTCTGAGATCTGTTGGATCGGATGGTGAGAGCTAGGGCCATTTCCCCCCCCGGAAATGTCCGGGAACTTGCAGGTGCCTTGATGGAAGACTGGGGTAACATCTCAGAGCAAGAACTGGCAAATCTGGTGCAGTCCATGAGGAGGAGATGCACTGTAGTACTTAATGCAGCTGGTGGCCACACCAGATACTGACTGTTGCTTTTGATTTTGACCCCCCCCCCCCACCCTTTGTTCAGGGACGCATTATTCCATTTCTGTTAGTCACATGACTGTAACTTGTTCAGTTTATGTCTCTGTTGTTGAATCTTGTTATGTTCATACAAATATTTACACATGTTAAGTTTGCTGAAAATAAACGCAGTTGACAGTGAGAGGACGTTTCTTTAGAATCAAGTAAGAACAACTTATTTAATAAATGTTAGATTGACTTTAAAATACACTGCTCAAAAAAATAAAGGGAACACTAAAATAACACATCCTAGATCTGAATGAATGAAATATTCTTATTAAATACTTTTTTCTTTACGTAGTTGAATGTGCTGACAACAAAATCACACAAAAATTATCAATGGAAATCAAATTTATCAACCCATGGAGGTCTGGATTTGGAGTCACACTCAAAATTAAAGTGGAAAACCACACTACAGGCTGATCCAACTTTGATGTAATGTCCTTAAAACAAGTCAAAATGAGGCTCAGTAGTGTGTGTGGCCTCCACATGCCTGTATGACCTCCCTACAACGCCTGGGCATGCTCCTGATGAGGTGGCGGATGTTCTCCTGAGGGATCTCCTCCCAGACCTGGACTAAAGCATCCGCCAACTCCTGGACAGTCTGGTGCAACGTGGCGTTGGTGGATGGAGCGAGACATGATGTCCCAAATGTGCTCAATTGGATTTAGGTCTGGGGAACGGGCGGGCCAGTCCATAGCATCAATGCCTTCCTCTTGCAGGAACTGCTGACACACTCCAGCCACATGAGGTCTAGCATTGTCTTGCATTAGGAGGAACCCAGGGCCAACCGCACCAGCTTATGGTCTCACAAGGGGTCTGAGGATCTCATCTCGGTACCTAATGGCAGTCAGGCTACCTCTGGCGAGCACATGGAGGGCTGTGCGGCCCCCCAAAGAAATGCCACCCCACACCATGACTGACCCACCGCCAAACCGGTCATGCTGGAGGATGTTGCAGGCAGCAGAACGTTCTCCACGGCGTCTCCAGACTCTGTCACGTCTGTCACGTGCTCAGTGTGAGCCTGCTTTCATCTGTGAAGAGCACAGGGCGCCAGTGGCGAATTTGCCAATCTTGGTGTTCTCTGGCAAATGCCAAACGTCCTGCATGGTGTTGGGCTGTAAGCACAACCCCCACCTGTGGACGTCGGGCCCTCATACCACCCTCATGGAGTCTGTTTCTGACCGTTTGAGCAGACACATGCACATTTGTGGCCTGCTGGAGGTCATTTTGCAGGGCTTTGGCAGTGCTCCTCCTGCTCCTCCTTGCACAAAGGCGGAGGTAGCGGTCCTGCTGCTGGGTTGTTGCCCTCCTACGGCCTCCTCCACGTCTCCTGATGTACTGGCCTGTCTCCTGGTAGCGCCTCCATGCTCTGGACACTACGCTGACAGACACAGCAAACCTTCTTGCCACAGCTCGCATTGATGTGCCATCCTGGATGAGCTGCACTACCTGAGCCACTTGTGTGGGTTGTAGACTCCGTCTCATGCTACCACTAGAGTGAAAGCACTGCCAGCATTCAAAAGTGACCAAAACATCAGCCAGGAAGCATAGAAACTGAGAAGTGGTCTGTGGTCACCACCTGCAGGGGGTGTCTTGCTAATTGCCTATAATTTCCACCTGTTGTCTATTCCATTTGCACAACAGCATGTGAAATTTATTGTCAATCAGTGTTGCTTCCTAAGTGGACAGTTTGATTTCACAGAAGTTTGATTGACTTGGAGTTACATTGTGTTGTTTAAGTGTTCCCTTTATTTTTTTGAGCAGTGTATAATAAAATCATAACTTATAAAACATACTTTAGATTAGCATAACACAAATAATTAAAATTATATTTACTCAATAACCTAATATTTGTTAACAGTGCTCAAAAACAGTACGTTATAAGAAATTATATTGACAAAATTAGTTAGTACCACTTTTATGATTTGAGTTATACTGACAGTTGGAGATGTTTGAGTAGCCACTACTCAATTTCTTTAATGAGTTAAGCAGTTACTTTTTACAGTACACACACACACACCTGTCTATATTAGACATGAGGGAGTTGGGTCCACAGTACAGTATAGTATGCCCCAGATAGCTTTTGGCAGAGGCAGTGATAAAGTAGGAAGAACCAGAGAAGAAGTCTGCAGCGGGACCCTTGGAGGACTAATTATATAACTAATGGTAAAATATAACAGAGGAAGAAGAGCAGCAAGCAGGCCAGGGGAGCTGTTTATTCAATTTGTTTTATAGCAAAGTGAATTGGTGGAACAATGAAGAGCCTTTTCACGTGGCAGAGGCAGGAAAAACTTGGCCCTGCTTCTCGGACAGTGGGCGGGTTGTTTTCACTGGTACTTGTTTTTCCTCAGGAGGTCAACAGTGTTTCATTCTCTGTCGTCCTGCTGACACTGCACTTTCTCTCTCACAACAAATGGCCCGCAATCAAAAGCAATTCAGAGTTGCAACTTTGGACATATTTGCCACTGTGAATGGGGTTATGGGAAATATGTTGTCGTGCACTCTTTAAAAGGGATGGTTGGATGACGTCCAGTCCAGAACAAACAGCCTTTGGTTCCAACAGATCGTCATAAAGACCAAACGACTCGCTCTCTCATTGTAAACGTCCACCCAGTGTGTATTCTGGGACACATGCCCTTCGTTTCTATTGGACCTTTGGTTTTGTGCTGTCACCCTGGACATACAGTGGGCACGAAGGCCTACAAAATCTGTATCCATGCCTACGTATGCCCCTTTTCAACAACAGGGCCAAACCAGGCTGAACTGTGACATTTCTGGTTCCAGGAACCAGCCATGAACTTCCAGAATCCCTCAAAGCCCATCCATAGACTCCCTTCTTGGCCCTGTCCTCTTCCCTTTTACAGCCACAGAGAGCCACCTGTTGACTGTCCCAGCCTCCTGCTCCCTGCTGGCCCGTTGACTTTATTTCCAGGTCCTGCAAGTGTCAATTCACAGCAGTGCACAGGTGCACTCATCTCCCTGTTGCCTGTTTGAAGTGGATCACAGAGTGCTTTGATCGCAGTCACCCCCCTCAAGCTCCGCAGTGGGCCCCTCTGCACGTGTTTACCATACAGATGACCTCAGAGACAGGATTCTACCACTGTATTTATAGAGGATGACTACTCAATGCAGCGTTTGCATGCGCGGAGAGAGCGAAGGATACAATGTTGTGAACCTGTCGTTAGCTGAGCTTTTTTTGTTCAAGGTGTTTTTTTTTACACACTCTGAGTTAATGTGTATTAATCTATGAAGGAAATTCAAGGTTCATTGTGCCAGTGTGGGCTAGAGTAATGTTCATTGTTTGTGTAATATTTCTCTGGAGGGTCTGTGGGAATCGGGAGTGTTCAGTTCAGACAATTGATTTGAAACTGCCTACAGCAGAATACTTGATGCCCAGGCTGTTTGATCAAAACGAGGCTTTCACCTGTCCCGAGATGACATAGAGAACCTGTGGAATTCTCAGCGATATCCACTTGAGTTGCCTCACTGACTAGTGGATTAGGCTTCTCTGTGAAGGTTCAAGGAGTCACTCGAGGGAAAGAATTATAGTATGATTGTCTGATTTTATCTTAGTTGAATACAATGTTGTGTAGGTAGAGAGAGTCCTAATTGTTATCCCTGCTTTACATGTGCCTAAATTGTCACGGGTGAATAATATGCACCAAATGTTGAACGGTGATTTTTCTGCAATGTCATCCATCATGGCATGGTGTCACTGGTCAATGTTTGACTTGCAATATGAATGATTTAATGTTCAGTCATGAATAGAATTCTGTTAAATGATCCGCTCTGCTCCTTTGCGTAAATGTCAGGGCTGCTTTGTTTTAATTCCACATCCTCATTCACTGTTTGGAGTGAGGAATTATTCACACTTGGAATTCTGGGTTTCTCATTCATAAAGAAAACTCCCGAAGCTCTGGTAACCTCTCTAGGAACATCCTTTCTCCTTTAGCTCCCCATAGAAATCCCTCGCTCTCTCAATGGAACAAATGCGTTGCTGGAGAACCTGGTTGAACCTGTGACATCCAAACAATGAACATCAGGTCTTGGTAGCCCATCATGATTGAAAAAGGAAACTGGCACCAATCTCAATCTGCCCTCTATAGGCCTATTTTACCTGCACTGGACATACAATCTAAAATGTTGTTTGGATTAAACCGAGTTCAGACTCAAGTAGCCATGGCGTGATTACCCATTGGGGTGAAGGGACTCTTTGCTACACTGCAGCCAAATGTACTTCCGGCTGATTGTTGGTTTCTATCTGGCTAGTCAGACACTGGATGCATATCACTGCAGTTTGTTTCATCAACAAATGAGACTCAACCCCCCCCCCCCCCCCCCCCCGTTTACCCCCCTCCCTCCTTTCCTGTCCCACCTTTGCCAACTTGATTTGTTTATTCCCCCACTCGGTGCCAGGATGAAAGAGCCGCTCCCGAAGCCTTGGGAAAGAAAATAATTTATCAGGGATTTCTAATAGACCCTACATAAATCATTCATTTTTCAAGATTGTGTAGGCATTTAAAGCTGATGAATGAAGCCAAGTTCTCGGCTTATTCCACTTATTTGCATTTTGGGAAACACAACGAGGAGCTCTTAGGGCCCAGTGACAGTTTAATTGAGTCAGCAGTTAATTGATCAATGATTTGGTTCAATCGCTTGACTTGGCCAGTTATTGATGGGTGCCCAATAGAGCAGTCTACTCTATGGGGAATCATTTGGGCAGTTTGGAAAAGGCCTCTTTCGCTGTTATTAAATAAAAAAATAAAAAATCATAACTTTGTCTGTAAAACCTTGTCTGTATTTGGACTAGGCTTGGGTGGTATCCAGTTTTTCATATCTTCATACTGACCTTGTGCAATACTGGGATATTCAGTAATACTGGCACTGGACACAAGGGTCGCTATTTTCAAAACCCACTTAGTTTTTTACGCTTTTTTACTTGCAAACAAGTACATGTAAAATCTCATAGAGAATGCTAACTAAATGCTAATGAGTGTATTTTTTTCCCCCTCAACACCTTCCCTGGTTGCCACTAATCATCTAAAAATGAAATCTGTCTCATCACCATTTAAGTCACTCCCCAAAAATATTTTGAGGTAGGGTGGCATTTTACCCCAAGTTACTCTAAATAAATAAATAAAGTAGGAATGGAAAGCTGGGATCCTCCTCTTAACAAAGGCCCTCTTTCCCCGCAACAGCTTGTCAGAATGCATGTTTCCCTCCATATGGCACTACTAACTTGAATGCTCCTCTCCCGCACAGAAAGGCGAGTAGGTAAATAGATAACTATTTTGCTATGTGGTAGTCAGATTTTTCTATTCATTACTCATTTTGTTTGGAGAGGAAAAGTAAATGTGGAATGTTCTAGTATCTTCAAACTGCACCTCGGCAGAAATATTCACAAAGCTCCGGTCTCTCTTCATTGTGTGCTTGTAAACAAACGCCACGTGACTGGGGATTACTAGTAAAGTTCATAATGAAACATTTTGACAGGTGAAATGAAGAATGAAATATTCTTAATCTAAAGTATCGCACAAGTTGACTTTAACTATCTACTTAAAAAGTAGCGACAAATATTCAAATGTAGAAAAAACTTCAGAAATAGTATTGATGGTATTGAAAAACCATCCCGTGGCTATTTCCAGCCCTACAGTCTACTAGCCTGAGTGGTCATAGAGTATCAAGTTGTGTTGAACTGATGTTCAAGACTGTTGTGTGAACTGGTGAGGTGTGTTTTGTGGTATTAGACAGTTTGTCAGTATAGTAGTTTCATGCTGGCTGACTACTAAAACCATAACCTCCAGAGACATTGACAGTGATTTTTGGTCTGACTTTCATCATTGAGTTTCTCCTTTTTACAGGAGCTCGTCTCCAAAACACATCCACCCCAGACTCCAGTCATGATTAGGGATATCCGGTGTGAATACACACACTTGACGAGTATGACAGGCCTTAACTGCAATCAGCGTGTTTGCGCTATACTTCATGTAATAGGGCCAGTTCATTTTGGAGGGTTTTCCTTGTGTGGGATTAAAGCCGATGATGCCCATATGATTGTCTTGGCCAGAGTCGATTTCCACTGGATTCTCAATGCTATACAATCTGATAGATTCGTTGAGGCTTAAGCCGCCGCGTTGCTAGAGATAAGACGTGATTTCGTGTCAGGAATTAATTAGAAAATGCGTTTCTTATATAACAACTCTGTTTCTATGTAATGTTCTGAAGTTTTGACAGCAGGGCTAAGCAGCAGCAGTTACAATGGCCTCTAGTTAGCTACTTACCATGCAATTCCTCTTGGCGTTTGTGACGGGGCACAAGGCCCCGGGATTTTTCATTACAGCAACATCATTTTGTGGCCTCTATTGGAATTTTGTGTGTTTTTTAAATCACCTCATGCATCTGTTTCCTTTCATAGTGGCGATGTCAAGCCCTGGTACCTCATGACAAATCCATTATACATAGCCAGGGTCACATAGCCATCACAGGACACTGTGTGTTCACTCACACATACCATTACGGTAGGGGGATGTAGCCTACAGTAGTGGCTGATGTACATTTTAATGACAAACATTCCCATTGACTGGTGAGATATCTCATGCTGGAGGGTAATTTAGCTCCATATGCAGCCTGGTTAAGAGAAGCCTCCTGTCTCCTGTTTCCCTGCTGGTGAATGTGGCGTGCAGTCAACCAGTAGCACTAGTGAAGACCCTGGCGTTTCCCGGCAGGATGTCAAGAAAGCGTGTCCGTGCTCCATCTCAGTGGGTGATTGATTAGTAACAGGGCTAATTCATTCTATAGTGGCTTTAATGAACCACCTGAGACCAGCGCAGCCAACCTTCTCTCACAATGCACCTATTTGTGCTTCGTGATCACTTCCCCCTTTATATATGTCATTAGACTATGGGCTGGTGTTGACTACGGAGACATACTTCTGACCTGTCTGCTGTGTGAGTTTCTAAGAGTTACATACCGCTGACTTGTGTGTAGTTGTAAATATCAATCTGACCTAGTTGTGTCTGTCTGTTCTCAGAGATCCGTGCCCAGCTGGTGGAGCAGCAGAAATGCCTGGACCAGCAGACAGAGATGAGGGTGCAGCTCCTCCAGGACCTGCAGGACTTCTTCAGGAAGAAGTCCGAGATCGAGATGGAGTACTCCAGGAACCTGGAGAAGCTGGCTGAGCGCTTCATGGCTAAGACGCGGAGCACCAAGGACCACCAGCAGTACAAGTAAGTACAAGTCTGTCTTGTCTGACTTTGGGTCTGTGTACCTGGGTCTAGGTCTGAGTGTTTTTCTGTCGGTCTATGCATTTTTCCTGAAGAAGTTAAGTCACTGCATGGAACCCTGTCTCTGTCTGAAATATGCCTCTCTCTGGTGTTCATGAATACCTGTTGCATTAGGCAACCAAAATCAACTTCATATTTGATTAGAACGTTGATGACATATCAGTCTGGAAAATATATTCAAATGTTTTATTACAATGTTGATGAGGCGAATCAATCTGGTTTCTATTTACAGTCAGTCTGGGAAGACGTACGCACAGCAGCCGTGCTCAATGATTCAATTTCCTATTTATTTCTCATTATCAAACTCCATCAATGAGACATTTTATTGTCATGTCGTTCTACTCATTTCATCTCCTAAATTCGACGGCAGAAATCGATTTGGACTGCGGGCTTTCTTTACCAATTTTATTCATACTTTTAAAATGTGTGTTCCCAATATGAATACATTTACATGAATTATTGAAAGGAAATATCCTGTGAAGGCAGACTGTTACACCAGGGGCTCCAGTGATAAATATCCCAAACTATTTTACCCCTCTCAGCCGATTCTGCATAATGTCCCTTTGTTCTTCTGTAGCTCATCTGGGTAGCAGTGGTAGCCCTATATTTAAAACACTTTCCCCATCTAGCCTCACAATTCAAACCGTCACCCTCTGTCAATGTGCAGATGGTATTTCCAGCACAGTGTACTGTGACTTATGGAACTGGAGAAACTCCAATGAAGTAGCTAATACCTCCCTAGAATGGGTATAGATTTTATGAGTTGTTAAAAAAAAGAAAGAAAATGGACATCAGATTCATGACTGCTCCCAGATCCACAGTATAGAATACATGGAATGGCGAAAGGATTTCTAGTGTTACAATCATTCTTGTGGAGAATAACCTAACCAGCTTGGTCCATGTCTACAGTGAGTTGGTCTGTCATTTCGATCTAACCACAAATGAGACCTGAAATGATGAAAGACACAATGTGGGAATCTCGCTCCAAATCAATTGAAATATGATCACGCTGTAAGAGAAGAAGTACTTCATCTCTCTCCCATAGCTTTACTTTCCTTACCCCTGTGTGGTACAACACAGACTGGCATGGATGTCATGGATGAGCCTTATTGGAATGTTGACACGCAGTCTCATCACGCTTTAGGAGACTGCTTATGGAAAAGACAGATATTGGCACATTGTTTGAACTTGCAGTAGGGACCAAAAATAACACGCCTGTTTGCCCTACTCTGTGTCTGGAAATATTCCTCTACGGAGTCTACTGGGCCTGTTAATGACTCTAGCAGCTGGGTGTGCAGAACCGGGAGGCTGAGGAGATTCCGACAGCGTGGCTTGTTAGCTGTGGTTTTCATCGAGTGATATAGTGTCTGGTCAGTTCATTCGCAGGGTAAACATTTGCACAGTGCCAAGCGAGCAGCATATTTCGGTGCTCTGTAAACGCGAGACATTTGAATAACAGTTTTAAGACTTGTATTCGTACAAACAGGGTTAATACAGAGGCGCTTCTGTATTCTCCGCATTCTCTAGGTTGTTTTCTTTGGACCATTTTTTTATGTTGTGAGGATTGTAAAAGTGCACTTTCACTCGGACTTTGAGCTTTCTGGCCTCATGATAGTGCAGAGCCTCAGCCCAGCTTGGGCTGGCTGTGTGTGTAATAAGCTGAATTAGCATTAAAATGAGCGCATTAAATCACTGGCTAATTAGCTGGTGTTTCCGCACTGGAGAGCAGTGAATACTGACATGCTGCGTGCAGTTGGGCTGCTAAGTGCTACTGACTGAGGTGAGAATTAAGTCACAGATTTGAATGCAGTGTTCGTCAGATTTGACAGGGAGCCAAGTTATGTGTATTCGGTTTGTCGATGCCCAAATTGCAAAAATGTGAGGAAGTTAGAGAATTAAGGGTAGGATGCTTTGTACTAACCCTGATGTCTAGCCTCTGTTTCCTCTGAGGAGAAAATAATCAGAGGAGCTGTGGTACATTTCAGTGTTCAGGACCAGGAATGCCTCGTCAGCCATATTTTTCTCCTTTATCGGGTTGCCTTCAGGAGTGAGAGAAAGTGAAAATACACTATTTGTGATACCTATGGAATTATTGCTACAGCACCTCAGTTGGCCCAGAATCAATCTTGCTTGGGCACAGCAGCAACGGTAAGTGGTATAGGCACGTTCTGCAGCTTCTCTAAGCTCCGTGTGATGGATGAAAGTTGGTACTGAGGGACCAGCAGGAGGTGGAACTGGTATGAAACTACAGTCAAATACTATTTGAAAACATTTCAAAATACTTTATCTGGGCTTGATTGAGCTTGCCTGACACAGTGGAACCAATAGGATAGTTATACAACTGCAAACCCTGCCCCGCTGAACCCAGGTCTAGTAGATGATTCTACAGTCGGTATACACAGGACACAGGACATATTGTGTATGGGAATCACATCGCTGTATGTTGGGCATCCATCCCTTGACATTAAGCTCTGTGACTCACACTTATCGGTGATAATCTGTCAACATCATCCCACATATTGAATTATTCGGTGTGCCGAAGTTATTCCGAGTATTGCGTAATTTTCAAGCCTGTCCGTTTTCTACATCCCATTCTGCAGCACGGATGGGGCCGACAGCAATATCTGTTGGCCCCTTTATTACTGATGCTTAGATGGATAGGGTCTGGCTTAGTCAAATGGCTGTCACCTCTCGTGACAAGTACAGTTCCCTCATCAAGCTCATTCAATCAACGGGCACAGTTTATTAGATCTGATTATCTGCACCGTTGATCAACCCTGATAACTAGACGTGTAATGAACAGAGTTTGATATTGCAGGAGGTGTATTGTTAGGGCGGGAGTTCTCTTTGCTAGAAAGTCAACCCTGATCATTACAAAAATAAAACCAATGGGACGGTTTATCCGCTAGCACCTCTTTTTTTTCTTCTCCTCTCTTGAGAACCAAACGGACAGTTTTTCCGTGTGGACAGTGATACTCTCTCCTCGCCGCTCCCCTCCACAGGAGACAGACACCCTGAGCACACAAGCCTCCAGCTGGATCAGCAGCTCTTTTGTCCACTGGCTTTCTCTTTTTTTTCTTCTTCCCAGAATGCAGTGGGGAGAGAGCTACAACAGGCCACACAGCGGAGTAGCCAGAACCCTGTCCCAAGGAGTGTCAGTCAGTCAGTTCACTGCTGCGGCAGCGCCATGGCTGTTTGCAAAACGAACACATTATACACACACATTATGCAGTTCTGTTTGTTTAGAGAGTGCAAGAGGGATGGAAGGGAGAGAGCGATAATTTAATTATTTATGTAGCCACCCCTGAGAGGGAGTGACTTGAATAGACCAGATTTCTTTCCCCCATACAATAAAGCCAATCGGTTTAAGGGGAACTTTCATTCATGTTGATATGATTCAATAAATATACCCCCAAATAGTAGCTATCACTCCATTTTTGTAAATTCCACTTGCAATTGTCAAATACTCATATATGCCACATTTTTATCCAAAGCGACATAGTCATGCCATACATCCATTTTTCAAATGGGTGGACCCAGCATGACTCGAACCCACCATACTAGCTTTGGAAGCGCCATGCTCTACCAACTGAGCCACAGAAGACCAATTGCCTACAGTTGTACACTGAGCTCAGAACAGCCTCAATTCATTGGGGCGTGGACTCTACAAGGTATCTAAATCGTTCCACAGGGCTGTTGGTTCCAAGTTGACTCCAAGGCTTCCCCTTGATGCAGAGCTTGAAAAACCCAACAGCGTTACCTGGGAGGGCATAGGCCCACCCACTTGGGAGCCAGGACCCCCCGTGGCTGCGCCCCTGCCCAGTCATGTGAAATCCATAGATTAGGGCCGAATTAATTTATTTAAATTGACTGATTTCCTCATATGAACTGTAACTCAGTAAAATCATTGACATTTTTGCATATTGCATATATTTTTGCTCAGTATAATATGTAATGGAAAGAGGTTTTCCTAATGTTTTGTACACTCAGTGTATAGCCTCAATTGTCAGTAAATTAATTAAAATACTAACATTATAACCGTTTGCATTCCACCCAGAGAGAGACTGACATTAAAGCTAGTGATGCGGCTTATTAATGGGAAAAATCTTATGGTAGAGGCCCTAAAGGGATTTGCCATTTCAGATAGGGCCTCTGTTGATAAGTAAATAAGGTATTTCTGTCTTAAGTGTTCAGACTCAAAATTGAGCTCAGGTGCATCCTGTTTCCATTGATTATCCTTGAGATGTTTCTACAACTTGATTGGAGTCCATCTGTGGTAAATTCAATTGGACATGATTTGGAAAGGCAAACACCTGTCAAGATAAGGTCACAGTTGACAGTGGATGTCAGAGCAAAAACCAAGCCATGAGGTCAAAGGAATTTCCTGTAGAGCTCCGAGACAGGATTGTGTTGAGGCACAGATCTGGGGAAGGGTACCAAAACATGTCTGCAGCATTGAAGGTCCCAAAGAACACAGTGGCCTCCATCATTCTTAAATGGAAGAAGTTAGGAACCACCAAGACTCTTAGAGCTGGCCGCCTGGCCAAACTGAGCAGTCGAGGGAGAAGGGCCTTGGTCAGGGAGTTGACCAAGAACCTGATGGTCACTCTGACAGAGCTCCAGAGTTCCTCTGTGGCGATGGGAGAACCTTCCAGAAGGACAACCATCTCTGCAGCACTCCAGCAATCAGGCCTTTATGGTAGAGTGGCCAGACTGAAGCCACTCCTCAGTAAAAGGCACATGACGGCACACTTGGAGTTTGCCAAAAGGCACCTAAAGGACTCTCGGACCATGAGAAACCAGATTCTCTGGTCTGATGAAACCAAGATTGAACTATTTGGCCTGAATGCCAAGCGTCACGTCTGGAGGAAACCTGGCACCATCCCTACGGTGAAGCATGGTGGTAGCAGCATCATGCTGTGGGGATGTTTTTCAGCGGCAGGGACTGGGAGACTAGTCAGGATCGAGGGAAAGATTAAGGGAGAAATGTACAGAGATCCTTGATGAAAACCTGCTCAAGAGCGCTCTGGACCTCAGACTGGGGTGAAGGTTCATCTTCCAACAGGACAACGACCCTAAGCACACAGCCAAGACAATGCAGGGGTGGCTTCGGGACAAGTCTCTGAATGTCCTTGAGTGGCCCGGCCAGAGCCCGGACTTGAACCCAATCGAACATCTCTGGAGAGACCTGAAAATAGCTGTGCGGCAACGCTCCCGATCCAACCTGACAGAGCTTGAGAGGATCTGCAGAGAAGAATGGGAGAAACTCCCCAAATATACAGTACCAGTCAAAAGTTTGGACACCTACTCATTCAAGGGTTTTTCTTTTTTTTACTATTGTCTACATTGTAGAATAATTGTGAAGGCATCAAAACTATGAAATAACACATGGAATCATGTAGTAACCCAAAAAAGTGTTAAACAAGTCAAAATATATTTTTGATTCTTCAAAGTAGACACCCTTTGCTTTGACCGCTTTGCACACTCTTGGCATTCACTCAACCAACTTCATGAGGTAGTCATCTGGAATGATTTTCCAATAGTCTTGAAGTTCCCACATATGCTGAGCACTTGTTGGCTGCTTTTCCTTCACTCTGCGGTCCAACTCATCCCAAACCATCTAAATTGGGTTGAGGTTGAGTGATTGTGGAGGCCAGGTCATCTGATGCAGCACTCCATCACTCTTCTTCTTGGTCAAATAGCCCTTACACAGCCTGGAGGAGTGTTTTGGGCCATTGTCCTGTTGAAAAACAAATGATCGTCCCACGAGCGCAAACCAGTTGAGATGGCGTATTGCTGCAGAATGTAGGGGTAGCCATGCTGGTTAAGTGTACCTTTTTTAAATTCTAAATAAATCAGTGACCTTGTCACCAGCAAAGCACCCTCACACCATCACCTCCATGCTTCACGGTGGGAACCACACATGCGGAGATCATCCGTTCACTTATTCTCCGTCTCACAAAGACACAGCGGTTGGAGACCAAATTTGGACTCATCAGACCGCAGGACAGATTTCCACCGCTCGTGTTTCTTGGCCCAAGCAAGTCTCTTCTTCTTATTGGTGTCCTTTAGTAGTGGTTTCTTTGCAGCAATTTGACCATGAAGGTCTGATTCACACAGTTGATGTTGAGATGTCTGTTACTTGAACTCTGAAGCATTTATTTGGGCTGCAAATTGAGGTGCAGTTAATTGCCTATTTCTGAGGCTGGTAAATCTAATGAGTGTATCCTCTGCAGCAGAGGTAACTCTGGGTCTTCCTTTCCTGTGGCGGTTCTCATGAGAGCCTGTTTCATCATAGCGCTTGATGATTTTTGCGACTGCTCTTGAAGAAACTTTCAAAGTTCTTTTACATTTCTACATTGACTGACCTTCATGTCTTAAAGTAATGATGGACTGTTATTTCTCTTTACTTATTTGAGCTGTTCTTGCAATAATAATAACTTGGTCTTTTACCAAATAGGGCTATCTTCTGTATACCACCCCTACAGTACCTTGTCATGACACAACTGATTGGCTCAAATGCATTAAGAATTAAGAAGGAAAGAAATTCCAACTGTTCATTGAAATACATTCCAGGTGACTACCTCATGAGCTGGTTGAGAGAATGCCAAGAGTGTGCAGCGCTGTCATCAAGGCAAAGGGTGGCTATTTGAAGAATCTCAAATATAAAACGTAGATTTTTTTAACACTTGTGGTTTCTACATGATGCCATATGTGTTATTTCATAGTTTTGATGTAAAAATAAAGAAAAACCTTTGCATGAGTAGGTGTCAAATTTTGACTGGTACTGTAGGTGTGCTAAGCTTGTAGCGTCATACCCAAGAAGACTCGAGGCTGTAATCGCTGCCAAAGGTGCTTCAACAAAATCCAGACTAAAGGGTCTGAATACTTATGTAAATGTGATATTTCATTATTTTGCTTTATCATTATGGTGCATTGTGGGTAGATTGACAAAAAATAAAAACAATTGAATCAGTTTTAGAATAAGGATGTAATGTAACAACGTGGAAGAAGTCAAGGGGTCTGAATACTTTCTGAATGCACTGCATTGTCATGCATGCATGTATGTGAGAACACACACACACACCTGTATGCATACGTAAGCTCACTCCTAAACACACGCACACTCTCTCTCCTTCTTTCTCCTATCCTCTGAGGCCCGTAGTTATCTCTCCCTCCTGTCTATACCTGTCTGTCTGACCTGATCCCTGCATTGTGGGGAAATTATGACATTGTTAGTTTCCTGCCATTTATGTAGGCTAGGTAGTAGAGTCCCTGAGGTCACTGCTGCCATGGCCCTCCCTACACACGCACGCACACACGCACGCACGCAGGCAGGCGCACGCGCGTGTCATTTGGTCCAGCAGGTTGTCTCATTAGCCAGCACACAGCCCCACTGTTTGGCCATTGATTTATTGGAATGGCTAGTGTTCATTCAATGGCTCCCTGTAGTGTTTCCATCTACACTAAGTCCTGCATTTGGAATAATGACCCCGTTTCCTCCATTCACGCTGACTTTTCGGAGACTGTAATTGTAAGTTCCCGTCTGTTCTTCATTGTATTGGATGTGTTGCACAGTCATAGCAAGGGCTGAAAGAATGCTGCGATGGTAATTTCAGCCCTTTTCTTTCAGCCTGCATCCCAAATTGCACCCTATTTACAATCCCTATATAGTGCAAAACGTTTGACCAGGGGCCTATATGAGTGCACTATATAGGGAACCATTTAGTGCACTGTCTGTATTCATGAGGAACTGGGCCGTGGCGTGCATGGTCTGGCGAATCGGGTCACTCCATTCACAGCGCCTGGGCCCCACTGTGCTGCTCTGTGCACTGAGGCGAGCCAGAGTGGGTCGGTCGGTTGGACACACTAGTGCACAGAGCCCAGTTATATAACCCTCCGGTCACAGCTGATGTCCCATGCCCAAGCTCATTACAATTAGAGACATGCCAATCACATACTCACGTACATATGCACACACAGAGATAGAATAGTAGAAACACACTTTTTGTTGTTGTTGCAGGTGCTGGTGTTTATGTGAACTCATGAAAAATAAAGAGGAACACGCTGCACACTGCTGTTCAGGCTCCCAGGTGGTTTTATTTATAACAACGTTTAGACTCTTAGGTCTTCATCAGGCATCCACATCCCAGGTGTGGAAAGTCCTATATATAGGGGCAGTGCTCAGTGACATCACTTCCTGTAACGGGAGGTAAAAATATATATCGGAATGTGATAAAATATTTAAGTCTTAAACCTTCTGTTGGTTTTTCCCAATGTAGGACAGACCACAAGGTAATTTCAACATGTAAACAACATTGGTGGGCATGCAGGTAATCAGGCCTTTGATGTTTAATCTTTGTCCTGTGCAGGGGTGGGTAAATGAGCCACATTTGTACGTAAAACTGCATTGAGCTCATTGGCCACGTGTAATCCCCCCCCCCTCCCACTGGACCTCCATGGAGGTTTCCCTTTTCTCTGGTGGGTAATCAGTTTTGACCACAATGTCTCCCTCATTTGGGGGTCTTTTTAGGAAACACACCCACTTCTCACACAGACTCACCACTTGCTGACAACCCTCGCCCTCCCATACACTCTAGGCTATATCCACGCACACACACGCAGAAACAGAGGAGAAATGAGAGATTGGCACTTCACTCCACTAAGGCAGAAGGGATTTACGGTAACTGCAGTCTTGACAGAGTGTGTGTGACGCTGTCCAGCAACTCCGCCACAACTCTTCAATTGCCATACAGTCCCTTCAGAAAGTATTACACCCCTTGACTCCTTACACATTTTGTTGTTACAGCTTGAATTTAAAATTGATTACATTTAGATGTTTTTCACTGGCCTACACACTATGTCCTAATAGATTTTTATTTATTTATATATTTTTTACAAATGAATAAAAATGAAAAGTTGAAATGTCTTACATATTTAAGCCCTTTGTCATGGCAAGCCTAAATAAAGGAGTAAGAATGTGCTTAACAAGTCACATAAGTTGCATAGACTCACTCTGTAATAATAGTTGCATAGACTCTCACTCTGTACCCCACACATACAATTATCTGTAAGGTCCATCAGTCGAGCAGTGAATTTCAACCACAGATTCAACCACAAAGACCAGGGATGTTTTCCAATGCCTCGCAAAGAAGGGCACCTATTGGTAGATGTCTGTTTTTTATTTTCACCCATTGAATATTCCTTTGAGCATAGTGGAGTAAATAATTATACTTTGGATGGTGTATCAATACGCCCAGTCACTACAGAGATGCAGGCGTCCTTCCTAACTCAGTTGCCGGCGTGTAAGGAAACTGCTCAGGGATTTCACCATGAGGCCAATGGTGACTTTAAACAGTTACAGAGTTAATGGCTGTGACAGGAGAAAACTGAGGATGGATCAACAACATTGTAGTTACTCCACAATAATAACCTAATTGACAGAGTGAAAAGAAGGAAGCCTATACAGAATACAAATATTTCAAAACATGCATCTTGTTTGCAACACGGTACTAAACTAATACTGCAAAAGATATGGTAAAGCAATTCACTTTTTCTCCTGAATACAAAGTGTTATGTTTGGGGCAAATCCAATACAACATATTACTGAGTACCGCTCTCCATATTTTCAAGCATAGTGGTGGCTGCATCATGTTATGAGTATCTTGTAATCGTTAAGGACTGGGGATTTTTTCAGGATAAAAAAGAAATGAATGGAGCTAAGCACAGGCAAAGTCCTAGAGGGGAATGTGGTTGTCTTCTTTCTTCCAGACACTGGGAGATTAATTCACCTTTCAGCAGGACAATAACCTAAAACACAAGGCCAAATCTTCACTGGGGTTGCTATCCAAAAAAACAGTGAATGTTCCTGAGTGTACGAGTTACATTTTTTACTTAATCAATCAATGGCAAGACCTGAAAATGTTTGTCTATCAATGATCAACAACTATTTTGACAAAACTTGAAGAATTTTTAAAAAGAATAATGCGTACCACCTGGATTCGGTCCAATGTAGCAACATTTGATTTTTATTTTTTTTTACATTGAATAAAGTAGAGACTCAGAGCTAAAAAATTGTATATTATAAACTGCAGTTGAGGAACAACGAGAAAGTAATTCTGCATTCAAATTTTATAAACTTGTAACCCAACTTTTGAAAAATGGCCTGTGAATGTTTTGGTACACCTACTGCAGAGGACTTGTCTAAACCTATTCAGCACCGTTCACACCTTCTTAAGCCTTCGCCTCACCCATCTCTTTAAGGATTCATAGTGTAGTAAACAACCAAAGATTTCAAGCCTAAAAGTGGTGAAAGTAGTAGTAAAAAAATGTTATCTAGTCCTTGCCCAGTATCCTAATCTGACTTTGGTGCTACTCATGTTGTTCTTCACATTACCGTCTCTTGTAAACACACACTATATAAAATAAAATC
This sequence comes from Salvelinus alpinus, assembly GCF_045679555.1. NCBI lineage: Eukaryota > Metazoa > Chordata > Actinopteri > Salmoniformes > Salmonidae > Salvelinus > Salvelinus alpinus. Next base: position 47,304,700 of record NC_092100.1, read on the forward strand.
AACGTTTATTTGTCACATGCACAGGATACAGAAGGTGTAAATGTTACAGTGAAATGATTACTTCCATAGTGGAGTCTTTTGTTTAGACCATGTAGCTAGCTAGCTAAACAATGAACCATAATCCCAACTCTAATGCCGCTTTCAAAACAACTGCGAACTCTGGAGAGAAAAAAAAAACTTGGACTGGGAAAAATCGATTTGAACGGTCATCCAACTCAGAATTCCAACTCTAGAACTTGGGCCTCTTTCTTGAGCTCCTACATAGATCATGCACCTAACGTTAGCTAGCTAGCTAACAGTATGCTTTAACTTGCAATAAAAACACCTTTCTGACAAAATTAGAAATGTATAATATCTGAAAATGTAGCTAGCTAGACTCTTACCTGTATACATGGATGAACGCAGATGCCATGGTTGCCCTTTAGTTTAAAGATGTAATCCAGAGACAGGTGTTTTATACATCAGTCTTCTTTCTGTGTTCTCTTTTTTGGGCTCACTGCTTTTGGCAATCCTCTCTCTGCTTCCACCGGGCATTCCACTGATTTCAAAACTCGGTCAACTTCTTCCGTGACAACGACACCGTTTCTTCCCCAACATTGTTATCAGAAGACGCTATATTGTCTGGTTCAATTAAAATATTTTTAATTGAGGGATTTACTCATTGTTTGATTCGTTTTCAGAGTCCGAGAAAGTCAACAGCACGATCATCCTCCAGAAAGTAGTCCTTCACAACATTTTCCCACTGAGCTTTCAAAAAAAGCCGTGGTAGACAGGATTATCCACACATACTTGGCAGCTCATGTTATAGACAGAAGCAAGCTACATGGAAGACCAATCTGAAGTCATATCTCGGCATGTCCCGCCCATCCATTATCTCAGCCGATCATGGCTAGCGGGAAGGTTAGCGTGGCAAAACTAACTATGCTCGTTATTTAACAATTTCATTCTGATTTACAGATGGCATACAAGTTTAAGGCACATGAAAGTTCACATGTTCCAGACTGCATTTCTCTCAAAACGTATGAAAAAAATGACATTCAAATGTTTCTCCTGTGAAGTAGTGACGTGCGACATACGCCTAGTTTCTTGAAACGAGTCATAAATGTTGCACAATCCAGGTGTGCAAAGCTGTTAGAGACTTACCCAGAAAGACTCACAGCTGTAATCGCTGCCAACCTTGATTCTAACATATATTGACTCAGGCGTTTGAATACTTATCTAGTCAAGATATGTTGATTTTTTTTTTTGGGGGGGGGGTATTTTTACAAATGTAAAAAAAAAACTTACGTTTTGACATTAAAGTACTTTGTGTAGATCCTCCACACAAAAAATCTTATTATATTAATAATAATTGAATCTATTTTAGTCCCACTTTGTAACACAGTAAAAATGTGGAAGAAGTCAAGGGGTGTGAATACTTTGTGAATACTTTCTGAAGTCACTGTAACTGTTTCTTCTTGGTAACTTCCCTCTGAATGCAGGTCTGTATATGTTGCCACTTTTAGCTACTTTTAGCTAAATTGGATTATTCCTTATTTTACATCGTCTATGAAAAATGGTCTTGCGTTTAGCCGGGATGTTTTTCATTTCCAGTCCTGTCTTTTGTCACATGCACCATTTCCTGTTTTCCAAGAGAGGGAGAGACAATGTTTCAGGTCTGTGGTCCGGAATGTTTTGTCCACTGTCTGTCAGGAGAAAAACATCTGCTCTTCCAGCAGCTATCATCATAGAGTTATGTAGTTAAGGGCTGCAGCATGGGTCGTGGGCCAGGGCCAATGTACAAAGTTTCACCTGTTGCGTTGACAAATGCTGGTGTGCTTGCCTGTCTTTGACTGACATTCGGGGGGAAGCCCTTCCAGAGTTCTAGAGGAGAGCTTCCATATGGTTCCTCCCTGCTGGCCCTAAAGCCTCAGGCCCTGGCCTCTCTTCTGGCCTCCTGCCTTCCCTTGGCTAGCTCCATAGCAGGAGGAATGTTTTAGATTCAACGGAGTCAGCCTGCTGCAGGCCGCTGCTTATGCACAGCCGTGGCTCACTCTGTGTCTGTGTCTCTCGCTCTCTCTCAGGCCTGGACTATATCCAGCAGTATGCGGACAGGCAGGCGCACTAGAGGGGAAACGCCTCTCCTCCCCTCTCTCTCTCTTCCTGTCTTGTCTCTTGTAATGCACTATTCCAAAACTTTACTACATGTAAAGTACCTTCTCTAACAAATGATCTTACAAGGAAGTCTCAAGTCTCCTCAGCTTACTTGTGGAGGGCGCTCTCCCCTGTTGCGAGAAGTCCGGTCCACTCAGAACATCGCTCCTCCGGCTATGCCCCAGAAATGTCGTTGATACAAACTCTCCTTCAGGCGCAGTATGCACTCGGTGCTGATTATATAGAGTGCATGCTATTATATAGGGCATTCATCACCAGGGGAGGGCTGTGGAAGAAACATCCCTACTAGCTATTACTTTTATGAAGGGACTTGATCCACTTTAGGAAGTCTTAAAACATCTCGCTAGATGAGGACAGTTAGGCAGACAGGATAGACCTGTCAGGTAGGTGAGACCTTGATCTCTAAGCACAGATTGCAAAGACAACCAGGCGAGGACACACGCATGCACACGCACATACATGTGCGCACAGGCATACTCGCTCACTCTGTTTCTCAGGGAGCAAGAATACATCCCTACATGTCCCCGCCTCTCCTTGTGCCTGTCTCTTGTTTCTCTCTCTGTGTGATTAGCAGTGATATGTATCATGAATAAGTTACACGGAACCCAAACCGTCTGCGCGCGTGCGCCATCGTGCATACATTTATTTTGTCCCCCTACACCAAACGCGATCACGACACGCAGGTTAAAATATCTAAACAAACGTTGAACCAATGACATTAATTTGGGGACAGGTCTCAAAGCATTAAACATGTATGGCAATTTAGCTAGTTAGCTTGTACTTGCTAGCTAATTTGTCCTATTTAGCTAGCTTGCTGTTGCTAGCTAATTTGTCCTGGGATATAAACATTGAGTTGTTATTTTACCTGAAATCACAAGGTCCTCTACTCCGACAAATTAATCCACACATAAAACGGCCAACCAAATAGTTTCTAGTCATCTCTCCTCCTTCCAGGCTTTTTCATCTTTAAACTTATATGGTGATCGCATCTACACTTTCATAGTATTACCACGACTACCGGCAAAACAGTTCGTCTTTCAATCACCCACGTGGGTACCTGCTTCTATAAACCAATGAGGAGTGTGGAGAGGCAGGACTTTCAGCGCGATCTGCGTCAGAAATAGGAACGACTTCTATTTTAGCCCTTGGCAACGCAGACGCTTGTTGGCGCAGACGCTTTGTATGAATGAACCTGAGCAGTCAGGGGAAGCTGTTTCTGTAAGGAGGTCAGCCATATTCATTAGGGCACTCCGTAGCAAAACGTTTTGCAACGAAAAATGTCAATGAGCAGTTTAGTCCATCCCCGTTTTGGTCTGTTTTCATATGTTTTGGTGTCTAAGGAATACAACCCAGTTGATTGATAGTGCTGCCTTGCTGTGTCCCCCTATAGGAAGGACCAGAACCTGCTGTCACCGGTCAACTGCTGGTACCTGCTGCTGAACCAGGTGAGGAGGGAGAGCAAGGACCACGCCACCCTCAGTGACATCTACCTGAACAACGTCATCATGCGCTTCATGCAGATCAGCGAGGACTCCACACGCCTGCTCAAAAAGGTAAGCTCTTCTGTAGAGGTAAGAGCTCAGACGAGGTGAGATCCCAATGATCTGACGGAAGTCGTTCCTTGTCTTGAATTGATCAGGGAAAACTCTGGTACCTCGTTATATTGGATAAATCCTTGGCTCATTCACATAGTCAGGAAAAAACTCTGGGCCCTGCTGCTAATGATACGTCTATCATCCTACAGCCTTAAAGCGGCGATCGGCAGTTAAAATAATAACAAAACAGACTCCCTGCTCTTGTTTTGGTAAAAAGCTGAGGGATGGGGCTGGAGAAATGTAACCCCTCTCAAATTCATGGGCAAAGCTATGGATGCACTGACTGATCATCCATAATACAAAAATTACAGTTTTATCTATGTTTTGAGGCTATATAGTGTTTGTTTACATTGGCTTTGTTTACAAACATTGGAGTAAGAAAGTTTATATTTTGGGTTCTCGTGGAGTGTGACAGTTGAACTAAGCTCATGAGGCATTTATAAGTTATATTCTTCAAGAATCAATGGATATATATGATTCATTTATAAGTCCAACAATACATGTAGCAACTGCTGATTGCCCTTTTTAAATAAACCAGGCACTGGACTGTACTCAGATTTGATGTCTGGCTGAATGTAGGTTTAACGTATTACATTACAAGTTGTGTTTGAGGACATCTTGATAGCAGGTCATTTATTGGGTTGTGGTTTAGTTCTGTGAACTTCTATGCTGAGAGAGAAGAACCCTCTTCCTACACAGCCCTGATCATAAGACTAAACGCCCTATCTAACCCTCCCATCCGAAGTCGGTCGCCTCGTGACCGAAACCCTGTTAATGCTGCCGCCGCCTGTTTCACTCGGACCACTCCCTACCAGATTATGAGCTCTCCTATGCACTAGGAGTCACATGAACTGACCACAGTCCCGAAAATGACAAACCAGAGCCTGTTTCAGTGGGGTGCTTTGCGTCAACGTTTTTGGCTTTTTCTCTCTCTTTTGCTGCGGGTTCTTTAGATTCGTCTGCTAGATGGAGACAGAAAAAATAGTTATTTTATTCATCTTAAAGTGATCATTGTCTCTTGATGTTGGTGGTTTCATCTGGCTTGTACAGAGGAGTGGTCTGCTCTGCACCCCACCCCCACCCTCTGCTCGAACAACTGCAACACACACAGGAAGTTAAGGCAGTAATTTCCCTTTGATAGCAGTTAGATGCTCCTGGTTTACTAATGGGCCAGATGTGAAGCTGGAGCGAAGTGGTTTGTCAGATGTTTCTTTCTCACCCCGACTCAATCCACATTAGTAGTCTGTCATTTTAAACATCAGTAAACTCATCAATGTGTTACCAATGATATGTATTCATTTTTAGGTGTTTCAATCAAGACGATATAATGTATGACGTTTAGTTCATAGCATCCCTCATATAAAGAGGTTTGCATTGACATTACACACAGTTCATGTTTCCCCTCATGTACCAACTCTCCTTATTGCTCCACCAATTTGTTGTTGGTTGGCCTTGAGCACAACAGGCAACGACCTACAGTTACAGTAAGTCTTCAGTGACTGTGTGCGTGCGTGTGTGTTTGTGTCTCCCCTCTGGCTCGTATAGTAACGTTTGGCAGCCAGGGGCCAAACCAAACGGCATCCCCCTAGTGGGGTGCAGTCTGTCACAGAGGAGCAGAGACACCCCTGCCCTCTAATTAGTACATCCCATTGTCTTTGATCTCCGCTGAGCTCCAGTAATGATAGACAAACACCAGGGGAGGCCCCCCAGTTACAACACACTCAGTACAGGTTGTCTTGTTTTAACTCGAGACAGATGCTGTTTTGTCATCCTGACATCAAAGAGCAGTGTTTTTATATTTCCAAATTCTTATGTTTTCTAACTTTTTAAAGTTATGAGTTGAATCAGTATAGGACCTTAAATGACATATCCTATCAGGCTTCAGCATGGTGGACCTTTGAAAATAGTCCGTTGATTTGTGTTCATGCCTTCGGCAGTAGTTGTTTTATTTATGAGTAGTACTGTGGCCAAGTGGGTCTGAGCTCTCTGTGCTGCGGGTGCTCATGTTTTACCGTTGTTATTGAAAGTCACAGCTTACCTCGAATTGTGTCTTTGTTCGATGGCCTCTAAATACGAGTCTTGTCACGCAGTCCATTGATTGTCGGGCAGGTCTTATCACATGTATTCTCTTCATCATTCATACAACTGGTTCTTTGTTTTACTCAGTCATTTTTTATTTATGGAGGTCACATTCTGGTGGAACTGTGAGAACCCAAGGCTTGAAAGCCTTAGCTGTATGGCGGAAGGAAGGTATTAGTTAATCTAGTTCCTACATTGCAAATTGATTCGCTACAGTGGTAGGTACGAAGGAGGGTGAGGGAAACATGAAACAGCACCAGGTACTACTGAATTGGTCTTGGCATTTGATCAAGCGGAGTGCAATGTGTTTTAACACTTAATTTGGATTAGAGCTTGACAGTTTACTGCCTGGCTTGGTGGAGTCCATTACTAGACTACCTTCCTGGGCTGCTTCTGTATAGTACAATCAGGTCAACAATTATTGGCACCCTTGATAAAGATGAGAAAAAAAGACTGCATACAATAAATAATACAAATACTGAGCTATATTGTATGCAACAAAAAAAGGGGGAAATTAGTATTTTTAAACTAAGAAAATTGCCCAGTACCAGGACGTTTTAGCCAAGAACCTGGTTGCTGAAACTTGGATTCTTCGTATAAGAAGTGGATCTTATACTAAAGTGGATCTTTCAGCAAGACAAAAAAAATATACCTGTTTTATTGTCACCTTCACCAGAGAGGTGCAGTGAAATGTGTTGTTTTATAGGGTCAGCAATAGTAGTACGGCACCCCTGGAGCAAATTGGGGTTAAGTGCCTTACTCAAGGGTAAAATCTACACAAATAAATGGTTAATTTACCAAAAATTAAACATTTTGCAATGGCTATCTGTCTCCTGTGGTTTGAATTGAAGCGTAGTCTATAAGCACAGACAAAGAATATCAAGGATCTGGAAAGACACTGCATGGAGGCATGGTCTAAGATCTCTCCCAATGTGGTCTCCAATCAATATAAAACATTTAACAAAAATGCTCAGTGCCATTATCCTTTTGAAGGGGAGGGTGCCGGAGTATTGAAAACGGGGGTGCCAATAGTTTTGACCCATTCTTTTTAAGAAAAATAATAATGACTTGTTAAACAAAGTCTCTTTGAGCATTTGTACTAGTATAAAATAATATTACATTTTTTGGGGTGGGCATACAATATAGCTCTTTTTTGCTCATCTTTATGGGTGGCAATCATTTTTGAGCTGACTGTGTAGGAGCCAATATGATTTGTGTAGGCTCTCACTAGAGTTCTGCCATATGGAGCAGTCATGCCCCTGGTGCACCACCCACCAGACATGGACCCTAGGAGTACGGTCCCTCTCTGGGGCCGGATTGATGTTGGAGGCAACGTGAAATCCATGCCCCCCCCACACATGGCTTAGTGGATTCCAGTCTCTCCCAGTCTTCTCTCTCAGATGTGGTTAGCGTCACTCATAAACAGTACACTTAAAGGGGAAGCCCATTTTGTGCTAGTCCTCTAATAAACTTGGCAACAGTAAACATGTCGTCCCCCACAAATGATGCAGCGTCTAACTTGGTCCAATCAGTGTAATTATGTAAATGCCGGATCTCTATGGTAAGACGCATCATTCAACCAAGTTTCGTAAAAATGGGGAAAGTGCTTTCTGAGATATCACGTGTGAATAACGTACAAAAGTAAGTATGAACGAACGTACGGATGAATAGTCCCCTCCCCGATTTAATCGTGTGGGATAATTATCCGTATTGGAAAATCCCCAGTTGGCATTCCCCTTTTAAAGGCCTAGTGCAGTCAAAAACGTGATGTTCATGTGTTTTATATACACTACCGTTCAAAGGTTTGGGGTCACTTAGAAATGTCCTTGTTTTTGAAAGAAATGCACATTTTTTGTCCAATAAAATAACATCAAATTGATCAGAAATATAGTGTAGACATTGTTAATGTAGTAAATGACTATTGTAGCTGGAAGTGGCTGATTTCCCCAAAAACATTTTTAATGGAATCTCTACATAGGTGTACAGAAACCCATTATCAGCAACCATCACTCCTGTGTTCCAATGGCACGTTGTTAGCTAATCCAAGTTTATCATTTTAAAATGCTGATTGATCATGGGGCGGCAGCGTAGCCTAGTGGTTAGAGCGTTGGACTAGTAACCGAAAGGTTGCAAGATTGAATCCCCGAGCTGACAAGGTACAAATCTGTCGTTCTGCCCCTGAACAAGGCAGTCATTGAAAATAAGAATTTGTTCTTAACTGACTTGCCTAGTTAAATAAAGGTAAAATAAATAAATAAAAACTTAGAAAACCCTTTTGCAATTATGTTAGCACAGCTGAAAACTGTTGTTCTGATTTAAAGAACAAATACAACTGGCCTTCTTTAGACTAGTTGAGTATCTGGAGCATCAGCATTTGTGGGTTCGATTACAGGCTCAAAATGGCCAGAAACAAATACAGTTCTTCTAAAACTCGTCAGTCTATTCATGTTCTGAGAAATGAAGTCCATTCCATGTGAGAAATTGCCAAGAAACTGAAGATCTCATACAACACGGTGTGAGTCCCTTGATAAAACAGCGCAAACTGGCCAATAAAAATAAAAGATTAAGATGAGCAAAAGAATACCGAGGAAGATTGGAAAAAAGTGTTATCAAACTAAGATTTGTCTGTCCATGTGTTTGGATCACAAAGAAGAACATTCGTGAGACGCAGAAAAAATGAAAAGATGCTGGAGGAGTGCTTGACGCCATTTGTCAAGCGTGGTGGAGGCAATGTAATGGTCTGGGGTTGCTTTGGTGGTTGTAAAGTGGTAGATTTGTACAGGGTAAAGGGGATCTTGAAGAAGGAAGGCTATCACTCCATTTTGCAACGCCATGCCATACCCTGTGGACGGCGTTTAATTGGAGCCAATTTCCTCCTACAACAGGACAATGACCCAAAGGACAGCTCCAAACTATGCAAGAACTATTTAGGGAAGAAGCAGTCAGCTGGTATTCTGTCTGTGCTGGCCACTCCATTATAGTCACTGGATCTCAACCCTATTGAGCTGTTGTGGGAGCAGCTTGACTGTATGGTACGTATAAAAGTGCCAATCCAACTTGGGGGATGTGCTTCAGGAAGCATGGGGTGAAATCTCTTCAGATTACCTCAACAAATTGATGACTAGAATGCCAAAGGTCTGCAAGGCTGTAATTGCTGCAAATGGAGGATTCTTTGACGAAAGCAAAGGACACAATTATTTCAATTAAAAATCATTATTTATAACCTTGTCAACTGCTTGACTATATTTTGTAACTCATTTCATGTATGTTTTCATGGAAAACAAGGAAATGTCTAAGTGACATCAAACTTTTGAACAGTAGTTTGTATTTCCACACTGAGGTGGGAATAATACTGAAATTGTGAAAATGCTGATAATGCACTTTTAATGTAAGAGCTGTTTGAGAAGGCTGCCTGAAATTTCAGCGTGTTTTGATGGGATGAAGTTTTGGCCTGCATGGTGACAACACCAGGCGGTGTAATTTAATCGATCAATAACAAGTTTCAAACCTCTCTGCCAATAGCAGCTAGTTTTTAAGTTACTGATCAATCCCATTAGGCTCTCTGTTAGGCCCCTCACTCAGACCACTCCAAGACCGTCCTTGATATTTGCATGAAAACTGCTGCATTGGTCTTTCAAATAAGAGAGGGCATAGCCTTTAAAGGTAGGTAGAATAAACATAACCACGTGTAACACATGGATTTACATTAGAAAAAACATCAAAAGTCCCAATGCAAAGTTACACCTCACTTTTAAATTTTTCGAGTTTTTATTTAAAACTGATCAGAATTCTGAAGAATGTCGAAGTCATGCCGGAAAAAAACATTTGCGGGATGTGACTTAATATGGAGGACCTGAGAAGCCAGTCTATTATTCCCCATATTGTAAACTGCAACAGAAATAACTTCAAATGTATAACTTCATATTAAACTGTCTGACTCACGCAGGCTAACATAATGTTAGCAGGCTAGATGGCTAGCAACATTGCAATGTATAATTTCTAATTAAACCAAATCGTTTGCGTTCATGACTACTTGTTTCAATACAATTTTCAGCCAACTTACAATAAATTCATAAAGTATTTGCTTGTAAGTTGGCTGAAAATTGTATTGAAGCAAGTAGTCATGAGCGCAAATTATTTGGTTTAATTTGAAGTTATAGATTGCAATGTTGCTAGCCTGCTAACATTACGTTAGCTCGGTGTGAGTCAGCCAGTTGTTATCCACACCTAGCGTACAGCTACATAAAAGTAAACCAAAGTTTTGGAAATACTTAACTTCATCTACCAGTTATCAAATAATTTTACCTGTAAAGTTGGTTATTTTAACCTGCTAGCTAGCGTAGCCAGCTAACTAACCACCACTGTCGACATAGCTAAGTAGTAAGCCAGAGAACTAGTCTAGCATAGGCAGGAATCCACAGAACGCAACAAAAAGATCCATCAGATATAAAGTAGAGAGAGCGGAGACTTACCGGTTGACTACCAAAGTCAAAGAAGAGTGAGGCCATTTGAGTTAGTCGGCTAGCTAATAGAATAGCGTTTTGATGTAAATCCACATCGACTTTACCTATTTTATCTCCATCACTGCTGACACTCTTGATGTACCGGTAGGTCGGTAGGAAATAGAGGTCCGTCGATTCAACCTGACAAACTGTTCCGACTTTAAAGCTTGCTTCTCATTTTTGATTCGTAACAAATGAGTCGTAACCCCATCCTTGTGGGTATTACTGCACCATGTGGGTATTACTGCACTAGCTACAAGCCACATAAAACTACTACAACACTAACTCGCTCCCTTTACTACAACTATCAAACGCACGGGAGAAGAGGAGTTGCAGTTTTTCCCATTGACTTACAGTTGAAGTCGGAAGTTTACATACACTTAGGTTGGAGTCATTAAAACTCATTTTTCAACCACTCCACAAATTTCTTGTTAACAAACTAGTTTTGGCTAGTCGGTTAGGACATCAACTTTGCATGACACAAGTAATTTTTCTAACAATTGTTTACAGACAGATTATATCACTTATAATTCACTGTATCACAATTCCAGTGGGTCAGAAGTTTACATACACTGTTGTCTGTGCCTTTTAAACAGCTTGGAAAATTCCAGAAAAGGATGTCATGGCTTTAGAAGCTTCTGATAGGCAAATTGACATAATTTGAGTCAATTGGAGGTGTACCTGTGGATGTATTTCAAGGCCTACCTTCAAACTCAGTGCCTCTTTGCTTGACATCATGGGAAAATCAAAAGAAATCAGCCAAGACCTCAGAAAAAGGTTTGTAGACCTCTACAAGTCTGGTTCATCCTTGGGAGTAATTTCCAAACGCCCGAAGGTACCAAGTTCATCTGTACAAACAATAGTACGCAAGTATAAACACCATGGGACCACGCAGCCGTCATACCACTCAGGAAGGAGACGCGTTCTGTCTCCTAGAGATGAACATACTTTGGTGCGAAAAGTGCAAATCAAGCCCAGAACAACAGCAAATTACCCTGTGAAGATGCTGGAGGAAACCGGTACAAAAGTATCTATATCCACAGTAAAACGAGTCCTATATCGACATAAAGGCCGCTCAGCAAGGAAGAAGCCACTGCTCCAAAACTGCCATAAAGACTGCACATGGGGACAAAGATTGTACTTTTTGGAGAAATGTCCTCTGGTCTGATGAAACAAAAATAGAACTGTTTGGCCATAATGACCATCGTTATGTTTGGAGGAAGAAGGGTGAGGCTTGCAAGCCGAAGAACACCATCCCAACCGTGAAGCACGGGGGTGGCAGCATCATGTTGTGGAGGTGCTTTGTTGCAGGAGGGACTGGTGCACTTCACAAAATAGATGGCATCATGAGGCTGGAAAATTATGTGGATATATTGAAGCAACATCTTAAGACATCAGCCAGGAAGTTAAAGCTTAGTCGCAAATAGGTCTTCCAAATGAACAATGACCCCAAGCATACTTCCAAATTTGTGGCAAAATTGCTTAAGGACAACAAAGTCAGGTTATTGGAGTGGCATCACAAAGCCCTGACCTCAATCCTATAGAAAATGTGTGTGCAAAACTGAAAAAGCATGTGCACACAAGGATGCCTACAAACCTGACTCAGTTACACCAGCTCTGTCAGGAGGAATGGGCCAAAATTCACCCAACTTATTGTGGGAAGCTTATGGAAGGCTACCTGAAATGTTTGACCCAAGTTAAACTATTTAAAGGCAATCCTACCAAATACTAATTGAGTGTATGTAAACTTCTGACCCACTGGGAATGTGATGAAAGAAATAAAAGCTGAAATAAATCATTCTCTCTACAATTATTCTGACATTTCACATTCTTAAAATAAAGTGGTGATCCTAACTGACCTAAAACAGGGAATTTTTAACTGGGATTAAATGTCAGGAATTGTGAAAAACTGAGTTTTAAATGTGTTTGGCTAAGGTGTAAACTTCCGACTTCAACTGTATATGGTTTCTTCTTTGTCAATGCACATAGTAGCTCATCAACGTCAACACTTGGTTTGGAATGTAATTACATGCTAGCATAGCTAGTAGCTAATGTTAGCCAGCTGGAACTAGCTACAGTAGGTAGCACTGGTTCTCCACATGATGTTAAGAAATAGAGCCTTGTGGGTAGTTCCGAAGATATCTGGAAATAAGTTAATAAATATCTGAAAATGCAAAAACATAACTATGTTTGTAGTTATAGGTAACCAGATCATGACTACAACTAAGTTACTAAGTCTTTGACCACACTGTTACTTTGACTAAAAACTCATGCTTCCTACCCTTTTAAATTGAATCATAACAGTCGTGGGCCCATAGGTTACAAAAAGTACAGGCCGAGAGTGATCACGGCTCCGAGGCAAATTTTTTACAGTTATAATGAATCATTAAAGGATGGATTTACATTTACATAATGGGTACCTGGAGGAAAATGGGGGAGGGTCATGCTTTTTCAAATTCAGTGTGATTGAAAAATAATTTTCAAGCATTCAGTAGGTTTAGGTAAAATATATTTTGCTGAAGGGAGGGCCATCCATTTTTATTTCGGAGAGGTCCGATTTTCTCCTTTTTAACCCTTATTATAATAAACGTTCACTTCATAAGTGAATGGTTTGTACTTCAGATGTTCCTCTCTGATTTACTGTGTCTTCAGTGGCCAGTGGAGTGGCTGAGGTGGTTGCTTCCTGTCAGAGGCCCTGCCCAGGTCACATAACTGGGGCATCTGCAGAGCCAGGAAATGGATGAGCTGTCGGATCCGTGCCCAAGCTCTCCTGAGAGGCCTTTTCATTGACCACTGGACCGCTTCCCAGTTCTCTCAATGGGAAAGGGCTAACAAGCGTTAGATCTAACAAGTTGACTGAGGTCCTCTTCTCTGAACGGAGGCTTCTAATGGCTCTTCCCAGGAGAGGAAGTGCGAGTAATTTCAGTGAAGATCTCACTTTGCAGCCCAATTCAGCTGTTGATAATGTTCATGAATACAGTTATGGACATAACAGCAACAACATTAAAGCGCTATTCTCGGCCGAGAATGAACAACATAGACTTGTTCATTTATTTAGATTTGCAGCCTGCTTCACAAACTTGGGCAAGAGGAACGATCTCACCAGTCCATAACCTACCACAGGAGGTTGGTGGCACCTTAATTGGGGAGGACAGACTGGTGGGAACGGCTGGAGCGGAATAAGTGGAAAGGTATCAAATACGCCAAACACGTGGTTTCCATGGTTTCCATGTGTTTGATTCCATTCACTCCGTTCCAGCCATTATTATGAGCCGTCCTCCCTTCAGCAGCCTCCGCAACCTACCTGGCCCAAAATTCAGTGCCCCAACCCGCCTATAGATCCTGCCCTCCATTCTCTAAATGTGCGTGAGAGCACCCTAGCTTAAGCTTCAGAGACTTAGTTCTATTTATACAGGGCTAAGTCTATTTTTCTGGTGCCTGTGTGAATAGGTAAGTAAAAGAGAGAGCTGGCTGAGTAGGTGGAGGTGAGGGACATGACAGGAGGTGTTGACTAGGTCAGCCCGAGGAGACTGGCTGATTTGCTTACTTACGCATGCATGCACACATGCACAAACACACACACAAACGCACAAACGACGAGAACTAATCCTCTCTGGTTTACGCCCACATGTCTGGACTGGCACTACCTTTTCCACCTGAGTCAGTCAGTCAGCAGGATTTAGATTATAGCTCTTTCTGGGATGGACCTGTGTTTGTTTGTGTACTGACTTCCTCCTTCAAACAATCAAATGATGATCTGACTAAGAGCATGCCTTTCACCCTAATCAAGGCTTTGTTGTGTTAGCCAACTCCCCTGTTATGTTGTGTTCGTTGTCACGCCAAACATGTATGGCATGACAACAAGCATCGAGAGGGGTTGGATAATGCATATTATTCAGTTCTGGCGGCCAGGTTAGAGATTCACTACTTCGACCTGTGGAATTCCTCAGTGGTCCGTAATTTCTATTGGATTATCATTGACTGTATCTGCAGTTGCCAGCTAGGATGTGTACGGATCCACCTGGATCAGTGAGGTTGGTGACCTCAGCAGAGACACTTCCTCATTGGTCACGCCCACAGGAAACCACAGATGTCTATTACAAGGCTATATGAAACCCCATGTGAACTACAGTAACCCTGGACATGACCTCTCCTATCAGATATGTGCTTCTCTCAAATGACACACACTGTTATTGTACAAATGTGTACCTTTGAAATGCAACTACTGGCACCCAGTATGATTCATATGTATAGTGAGAATCAAGTTCAAATCCACCCAACTTTATTTTTCATGTGGTAAGCGGCACAGCGTTTGGGTGTTTGGTGTATTGAAAGATCTGTCCTCCTCTCTGTTAACCCAGTTTGACTGACTGTTAAGGTGGGCACAGAGGTGACTACCCCTACTAACTCCAGATCAGATCTAAGCCCTCTCTCTCCCTCAATTTGGATAGTGGTGGTGGGATAGATCAAATTGTCACAGCCCTCTGAGGCCCCGTTGCTGGGAAAGGCCTCAACAATAAGATTAGGGTCCAGATAAGTGGGTTAGTGGGAGACTTTAAGTGCAGTGGAAGACTGTGCGATAACACCCAGGTAATATATACGTTGAAAGGGATATCCAAATGCTTTGTCAGATCTTATTATATATCGCATAAACCCACCCCGTGACTTGTATGTTACATAGTGAAAGAATAGGTGGCGTGTGTAGTAAAAGTGCCTTTAACCCAGGGGTTTGAAACTCATTTTGCCCGGGGGCCACACATCTGGTCTGCAGGACGCCAGTTTGAGACCCCTGCTTTAACCATGCATGAGTCACACAACTGTTATTTCCCTGTATTGAAAATATCAGAATGATCAATTGTGGGCTCATGTCTGATGGCATTGAGTGAATCTTGTGTCATGGGCTCTATGGGCAACTGTGTCTCTGTTTGATATCCTGGTTCCAGCTCTGTGCCCTACTGTACTCCTGACACTGCTTGTTTGTTCCATGTATGAATATGTTACTGTACTGCAAAGTCGACAGATGTCTCACATTGAATATGCTCTTTGTTTTTCTCTTTTTCAGAGTAAGGAGATAACGTTTCAGCTCCAGGAAGACTTGATGAAGGTCCTCAACGAGCTCTACACTGTAAGTTATCATTTCATTTCCTGGTTCCTATTTTGCTGTATCACTGTAACAATAGTGTATCAAGTTTTTCCTCATCAGGTCACAGTTGGGAACAACTCTCAGCCTGAGTGATAAATCATGATTCGGGCATTAAGGCAGGCCTCTCAGATCAGAGCCTACCTGGCCTGGCCTTTTAAAGTAGCTGCATGCCAACTCTTATGGTCATTGTTACAAGCAGATCTGGGACCAGCCTATGTGGATAATGCCACTTCAGGTCTCTGACCTTGGGGGAGAGCAGGGTGCTTAAACCACTAATCAATAGTTAATACAGTAGCTTTAATTGCTGCCGTCAGGCCTGGAATAGTAGCAGCTGAGATTCATGTTCCCCAGGTGGCCCTGAAGACCCTGACGTTCTAATACTTCCTCAGGTAGAAGGGGATGACTTTTGTGGTCTATATGGTCTTGGCATCTTCCCTTTTGTATAACCTACTCACATATATTGTGTGACGTGTACTTTACGTACTTTTCCATTAATCTGGTGACCATGCTATCTGCTTTGTTAGACTTTCTAACGTTTGGAGGAAGATTTTGTTAGAGGCAGTGCCGGTTCAAGGTATAAGCGACATAGGCAGTCGCTTAGGGCCAATGTTCGCTAGGGGTCCCCCAACCCCCAAAAATGTTTTTTATGTTTTGCATTTTTTGGTGTACTCAGTCAGGCACTCAACTTCCTATAGAGAGTAAGAATAGTGGAATACACCAGGTGCAATTTCAAATGAGGTTGTTTATCAGCAGTTTTTCCCTTATGTCTGTCACTGACAGTCACTCAATTATCCATGTCAGCTAACAAAATGTATGTAATGAAAAGTTGGAGGGTGGTTGGTAATGGAGGACATCCGGTGGATCCACGTCTGGGTATTAAGCAGAACCCCCTAGGTCCTGGGGAACAGGAGCAGAGTTAAAGGAGACCGGGGAGGAGACAGAGACGTAAAACAAGCAAACGCATAGGTTACAGGTAGATCAGGTATATAAAAATACATTTCTACAGATTTATTTAAATTAATTGTTCAATTAGACATGCAATAATGTCAATGGCAGACAGAGAATAAAGAAATCATACCTGTCTGTAATTTTTTTTTACGTCAGCAGGGTTTGAGGGAGGTAAGGGATGGTCCCTGGAGAAGATAAGAGAGAGGTGAGTTTGGGGTGGTGTCATGACCACTGGAGTCATACACCTTAATAGGTGGCAGCAGAGGTTACTTACAGTGACCCAGTGGTTAGCTTTGACATACTTTGTCCCATGGGCTTCACCAAAAGTGTAGGGAGCGTCAGGGCTTTCAGTGGTCGACCGTCCAACTGCTCCAACTGGAGAAGATTGTTGGCTTCCACCGAGATAACCCTAGGAAGACAAAGAGAAAAATATAATTGATAGGAAACCTAAAACTATCTTTGGGTTATTTTGAGTGAAAATGCAAATAGTTATCTGACATTTTTATATTCACCTTAACATATTGTGACCCCAGCTAGGAGCGAAAGAGCAGCGAGGTTTCATAGGTCTCGTCCTTCATCCAAATGATTACTTAATTGGCAAACTTATACAGGAAATGCCAATGAACAGTGAGCCATCGTATTCATGCATAAAAAACTAATAATGAAAGAGAAGCATTGCAGGTTTGAATTAGTGTGCGAGAGGTGGAAAAAGTATTGGCATTGACAACTTAGATGGAAAGCTACTGAGGATGGTAGCTGACTCTGTAGGCACTCCTATCTGTCATATATTTAATCTGAGCCTAGAGGAAAGTCTTTGTCCTCAGGCCTGGAGGGAAGCCAAAGTAATTCCGCTACCCAAGAGTGGTAAAGCAGCCTTTACTGGTTCTAACAGCAGACCAATCAGCTTGCTGCCAGCTCTTAGCAAACTGTTAGAAAAAATGGTTTGACCAAATACAATGCTATTTCTCTGTAATCAAATTAACAAAAGACTTTCAGCATGCTTATAGAGAAGGGCACTCAACATGTACTGCGCTGACACATTACTGATGATTGGTTGAAAGAAATTGGTAAAATTATGATTGTGGGAGCTGTACTGTTAGATTTCAGTGAAGCCTTTGATATTATTGACAATAACCTGTTGTTGAAAGAAATGTGTGTTATAGCTTTTCAACCTCTGCCATATTGTGGATTCAGAGTTATCTATATAATTAAAAAGGGTTTTCTTTAATGGAAGATTCTCTGTCAAACATGTAAAGTGGGGTGTACTGCAGGGCAGCTCTCTAGGCCCTCTTCTATTTTTACCAATGGCCTGCCACTGGCATTAAACAAAGCATATGTGTCCATGTATGCTGATGATTCAACCATATACGCATGAGCTACCACAGCTAATGAAGTCACTGAAACCCTTAACAAAGAGTTGAGGTCTGTTTTGGAATGGGTGGCTAGTAATAAACTGGTCCTGAACATATCTAAAACTAAGAGCATTGTATTTGGTACAAATCATTCCTTAAGTTCTAGACCTCAGCTGAATCTGGTAATGAATGGTGTGGCTGTTGAACAATTTGAGGAGACTAAATTACTTGGCGTTACCTTAGATTGTAAACTGTCATGGTCAAAACATATAGATTCAATGGTTGTAAAGATGGGGAGAGGTCTGTCCGTAATAAAGAGATGCTCTGCTTTTTTGACACCACACTCCAAAAAGCAATTTCTGCAGGCTCTAGTTTAGTCTTCTCTTGATTATTGTCCAGTCGTGTCATCCAGTGCTGCAAGGAAAGACCTAGTTAAGCTGAAGCTGGCATAGAAACGGAGTGATACGTTTTGCTCTTAATTGTAATTAGAGGGCTGATATAAATACTATGCATGGCAGTCTCTCTTGGCTAAGAGTTGAGGAGAGACTGACTGCATCACTTCTTCTTTTTATAAGAAACAATGTGTTGTAAATCCCAAATTGTTTGCATAGTCAACTTACACACAGCTCTGACGCACACTCTTTTCCAACCAGACATGTCACCAGGGGTCTTTTCACATTACCCAAATCCAGAACAAATTCAAGAAAGCGTACAGTATTATATAGATCCATTATTGCATGGAACCGTTCTTTCTCATTTTGCTCAAATAAACAGCAAACCTGGTTTAAAAAAAACATAACACCTCTCCCCTATTTGACCTAGATAGTTTGTGTGTATGTATTGATATGTAGGCTACGTGTGCCTATAAACAAAAGTACAGTACCAGTCAAAAGTTGATGCAAAGTATGTTATACAAAAATAGCAATAGACAAACAACACTAAGTCAATCAATTTGCAATAATTGTATACACAGTACTTTGTTTACCTCAGTCAACAGCTGCAGCTCCCATCAGTACACTAGACGAATGGCGAATACTCAGTGGAGGCCTGGACGCTGCTGTTGGGTGAAAAGAGAATTACCTTCAGGTTGTCCTCCCAACTAGCTAGATGTTAAAGAATAAAAAGATTGTGAGAGCTGTTTTTTTTTAAATTCAGTGCGGCTTTTGACATTATAGATCATAGTATGTATATGTATGTATAAAGGTATATGTTATGGCTTTTCACCCCCTGCTATATTGTGGATTGAGAGTTACCTGTCTAACAGAACACAGAGGGTGTTTTTTTAGTGGTAGCCTCTAACATAATCCAGGTAGAATCAGGAATTCCCCAGGGCAGCTGTCTATGCCCCTTATTTCTGTAAAAATAATATCTCTGCGTAAAGCTTGTGTGTCTGTATGTGGATGACTCAGCATTATACATGTCAGCTACTACAGCGAGTGAAATCACTGCAACCCTTAACAAAGAGCTGCAGTCAGTTACAGAATGGGTGGCAAGAAATACACTACATTGCCAAAAGTATGGTCGTTGAGTTGGGAAGGCTTTCCATTAGATGTTGGAACATTGCTGCGGAGACTTGCTTCCATTCAGCTACAAGAGCATTAGTGAGTTCGGCACTGATGATGGACGATGTTCCTATTCATCCCAAAGGTGTTTGATTGGGGTTAGAGCTCTGTGCAGTGAGTGTTGCAACCAAGGACAGACTATTTTTACGCGCTTCAGCACTCGACAGTCCCATTCTGTGAGCTTGTGTGGCCTACCACTTCGCGGCTGAGCCGTTGTTTTTCCTAGAAGTTTCCACTTCACAATAACAGCACTTACAGTTGACTGGGGAAGCTCTAGCAGGGAAGAAATCAGACGAACTGACTTGTTGGAAAGGTGGCATCCTATGACGGTGCCAGGTTGAAAGTCACGGAGCTCTTCAGTACGAACCATTCTATTGCCAATGTTTGTCTATGGAGATTTCATGGCTCTGTGCTCGACTTTATACACCTGTCAGCAACGGGTGTGGCTGAAATAGCCAAATCCACAAATTTGAAGGGGCTTCCACATACTTTCGGCCATGTAGTGGAGGTTAGTCCTAAATATTTCAAACTAAAAGCATTGTATTTGGGACAAATCATTCACTAAACCCTAAACCTCAACTAAATCTTGTAATGAATAATGTGTAAATTTAGCAAGTTGATTAGACTGGAGACCCTGGATTGTAAACTGTTATCGTATTGATGCATCAAATCAAATCCACTTTTATTTGTCACATGTGCCGAATACAACAATACCTTACTGTCAAATGCTTACAAGCCCTTAACCAACAATACCATTTTAAGAAAAATAAGAATTAAGAAAATATTGACAAAATAAACTAAAGGAAAAAATATTAATATTTTAATAACAATATCAACAAGGCAGGTCCTACAGCCCTTAGTTTTGTCGCATCTGGACTACTGCCCAGTCGTGGGGTTAGGTGCCACAAAAAAAGGACTTGGGAAAATTACAACTGGCCCAGTACAGGGCCCTTAAACGTACACGTAGAGCTAACATGAATAATATTCACGTCAATCTCTCATGGCTCAAAGTAGAGGAGAGATTGACTTAGTCACTACTTGTATTTATGAGAAGTATTGGCATGTTGAATGCACCGAGCTGTCTGTTTTTAAACTACTAGCACACAGCTCAGACACCCATACATGCCCCACAAGACATGCCACCAGAGGTCTCTTCACAGTCAGCAGGTCCAGAACAGACTATGGGAGGCAATCAGTACTACAAAGAGCTATGACTACATGGAACTCTATTCCACATCAAGTAACTCACACAAGCAGTAGAATCAGATAAAAATACACCTTATGGAACAGCGAGGACTGTGAAGTCACACACAGGTACCAACACACACATACAAACACATACTTGTCATGACTTTACATTCATTAATCTGATGACTGTTATTTATCTAATCAACTAACTATGTTTAATTGTTACCCGATTTTAAATTAATCATGTAACAATTAACTCATTAGGAATTTGGGGCAACACGGAAGAGGTTGTTAAGAGTTAGCATCTCCCGAATTAAACTCTATAAGGTAAATATCTATTACATCGATAAACCGTCATCTTATTAATCATTACCTCTTATCATATCATCATTCTGAACAGTCGTAACCTCATGCATCTGCAAAAAACCCAGCCTACTCATAATTCAGTACTATTTAAAAAAATTGTTATTCTTATTTTTTTTATTTAACCTTTATTTAACTAGGCAAGTCGGGTTAAGAACAAATTCTTATTTACAATGACGGCCTACCGGGGAACAGTGGTTTTAACTGCCTTGTTCAGGGTATGAATGACAGATTTTTACCTTGTCAGCTCGGGATTCGATCCAGCAACCAGTTACTGGCCCAACGCTCTAACCACTAGACTACCTGCCGCCCTACTACACCAATTGGTTTAGTTATTTATTTACTAGCTAAATAACTAAATAATAACACAGAATAAACATACACCCTTTACATGAGACAAAGGTCCCTAGTGGACTGACAAGATATGACTGCTTATTACACAGAGATGGAGAGACAGAGAAAAAAGAGGGACACTTATCATGGACACATTGTATAACTATTCTACCATTAATCATATACTTTGCAAATGAACCGCCACCCGTTTGAAATAAGAAATCACACATGTATTTACGTATGTGTGTCTTTGTCTGTCGTGTAGTCCTGAACAGAACTATAGAGTTCACACTCTTCCATTCGCTCCTGAAGCTGCTTATTTGAAGATAAGCCTGCCGTGCCGATGGTTCCAGTGGGGTGATAAGAGTAGTGTACGGTGATTTGAGACTCGTAGTAGGATGGGATGGTTTGAAGAGTTGAGATATTTGTCTCGAACAGCTAATCAGCTGTACCAATGATTGTCTGAGAGGGGAGTTTGTCGCCTCTTCCTCCCCATGTTGATTATTCAGGGTTCAGGATTTAGACGACTATGGACATGAGCTGCAGCTCTTTGTCTCTCTGGCCTAAAGGAAGGTGAGTTTATTTCTTCACCTCATGTTGAGGTTCAAAGTTTCAACAATTTCAAACATGTAGCTAACGCCTCATGTTTCCTGGTCTAAAGTTAATTTCATTACCAATGCTTTATATGCACTCTGGCCAAAGGGGACGGCTCCGTCCGTCTGACCAGCTCTCCGACCTCACTCGGGGCGTGGCTACCCACTTCAAATCAAATCAAAGTTTATTTGTCACATGCGCCGAATACAACAGGTGTAGACCTTACAGTGAAATGCTTACTTACAGGCTCTAACCAATAGTGTAAAAAATATATTAGGTAAGTAAAGAAATAAAACAACAGTAAAAAGACAGGCTATATACAGTAGCGAGGCTATAAAAGCAGCGAAGCTACATACAGACACCGGTTAGTCAGGCTCATTGAGGTAGTATGTACATGTAGATATGGTTAAAGTGACTATGCATATATGATGAACAGAGAGTAGCAGTAGCGTAAAAGAGGGGTTGGCGGGTGGTGGGTGGCGGGACACAAGCAGATAGCCAGGTTACCCAATTGAGGTAGTATGTGCATGAATGTATAGTTAAAGTGACTATGCATATACGATAAACGGAGAGTAGCAGCAGCATAAAAAGAAGGGTTGGGGGGCACACAATGCAAATAGTCTGGGTAGCCATTTGATTACCTGTTCAGGAGTCTTATTGCTTGGGGGTAAAAACTGTTGAGAAGCCATTTTGTCCTAGACTCGGCACGCCGGTACCGCTTGCAATGTGGTAATAGAGAGAACAGTCTATGACTGGGGTGGCTGGAGTCTTTGACAATTTTTAGGGCCTTCCTCTGACACCGCCTGGTGTAGAGGTCCTGGATGGCAGGAAGCTTGGCCCCGGTGATGTACTGGGCTGTACGCACTACCCTCTGTAGTGCCTTGCGGTCAGAGGCCGAGCAATTGCCGTACCAGGCAGTGATGCAACCAGTCGGGATGCTCTCGATGTTGCAGCTGTAGAACCTTTTGAGGATCTCAGGACCCATGCCAAATCTTTTTAGTTTCTTGAGGGGGAATAGCCTTTGTCGTGCCCTCTTCACGACTGTCTTGGTGTGTTTGGACCATTCTAGTTTGTTGTTGATGTGGACACCAAGGAACTTGAAGCTCTCAACCTGCTCCACTACAGCCCCGTTCATTCGATGAGAATGGGGGCGTGCTCAGTTCTCCTTTTCCTGTAGTCCACAATCATCTCCTTAGTCTTGGTTACGTTGAGGGATAGGTTGTTATTCTGGCACCACCCGACCAGGTCTCTGACCTCCTCCCTATAGGCTCTTCGTTGTCGCTGATCAGGCCTACCACTGTTGTGTCGTCTACAAACTTAAGGATGGTGTTGGAGTCGTGCCTGGCCATGCAGTTGTGGGTGAACAGGGAGTACAGGAGGGGACTTAGCACGCACCCCTGGGGAGCTCCAGTGTTGAGGATCAGCGTGGCAGATGTTGCTACCTACCCTCACCACCTGGGGGTGGCCCGTCAGGAAGTCCAGGATCCAGTTGCAGAGGGAGGTGTTTAGTCCCAGGATCCTTAGCTTAGTGATGAGCTTTGAGGGTACTATGCTGTTGAACGCTGAGCTGTAGTCAATGAATAGCATTCTCACATAAGTGTTCCTTTTGTCCAGGTGGGAAAGGGCAGTGTGGAGTGCAATAGAGATTGTTTGGGCGGTATGCAAATTGGAGTGGGTCTAGTGTTTCTGGGATAATGGTGTTGAGGTGAGCCATTATCAACCTTTCAAAGCACTTCATGGCTATGGACGTGAGTGCTACGAGTCTGTAGTCATTTAGGCCGGTTGCCTTTGTGTTCTTGGGCACAGGGACTATGATGGTCTGCTTGAAACATGTTGGTATTACAGACTCAATCGGGGACATGTTGAAAATGTCAGTGAAGAGACCTGCCAGTTGGTCAGCAAATGCCCGGAGCACACGTCCTGGTAATCCGTCTGGCCCCGCAGCCTTGCGTATGTTGACCTGTTTAAAGGTCTTACTCACGTCGGCTACGGAGAGCGTGATCACACAGTCGTCCGGAACAGCTGACGCTCTCATGCATGCCTCAGTGTTGCTTGCCTCAAAGCGAGCATAGAAGTGATTTAGCACGTCTGGTAGGCTCGTGTCATTGGTAGCCTGCGGCTGTGCTTCCCTTTGTAATCTGTAATAGTTTGCAAGCCCTGCCACATAAGACGAGCGTCGGAGCCGATGTAGTATGATTCAATCTTAGCCCTGTATTGACGCTTTGATGGTTCGTCGCATAGCAGGATTTCTTGTAAGCTTCCGGGTTAGAGTCCCGCACCTTGAAAGTGGCAGCTCTACCCTTTAGCTCAGTGCGAATTTTGCCTGTAATCCATGGCTTCTGGTTGGGGTATGTACGTACAGTCACTGTGGGGACGACGTCCTCGAGGCACTTATTGATAAAGCCAGTGACTGATGTGGTGTACTCCTCAATGCCATCGGAAGAATCCCGGAACATGTTCCAGTCTGTGATAGCAAAACAGTCCTGTAGTTTAGCATCTGCTTCATCTGACCACTTTTTTATAAACCGAGTCCCTGGTGCTTCCTGCTTTAATTTATGCTTGTAAGCAGGAATCAGGAGGATAGAGTTGTGGTCGGATTAACCAAATGGAGGGCGAGGGAGAGCTTTGTACGCGCATCTCTGTGTGTGGAGTACAGGTGATCTACAATTTTTTTCCCTCTGGTTGCACATTTAACATGCTTATAGAAATTTGGTAGAACTGATTTAAGTTTCCCTGCGTATGCACAGTTTATAGGGGAGAGATTATCTTATACCTCCTAAAATCACATTCCTCTCTTAAAAAAAATACTTTCATCACTTTTCATATTATATGCGTATTGGATGGAAAATTGACAGATAAAGGGGATATACTTTCCAAGTTAGTGTTTCATCCATACAGTTTTTAATGAGATCACAAAATTTAAACCAATATTTCATTTGTTTTCCATGAATCCCCACTGACCATTCCCCACATTGTTATGTTAAGAATATTATTCCAGTATTCACTTTTGACCGTGTTAGAGTTTAAGAGGGAAAACTGTCTGTGAATAAAGACATTCCTTTGGTTGATACTAAAGGGGGAGAAAAAGCCCCCTTTTCTCCTTAATTTACGACAGGGTGTGGAGGTGTCAAAACCCCCACACCAGTTCCCTCCTCCCCTCTGAGTGGAGGTTGTTATTGTCAGGCATTGCCAAGATGATCTGACCCATTGTGATCCTCACAGGACAGTCATGACATACTTTACACCTGGATTGTGTGTTGTAGTAGAGTAGAGGCCTGAGGGCACACACTTAATGTATTGTGAAATCTGTTGTAAAATGTATTTTAATGTTAAACATTTGTATTATGTATATTACTGCTTTGGCAGCAGCTAATGGGGATACATAATACATACAAAATGGTTGTTGAAAAATGGTTGTACATAAATACTTCCAGTGATCTAATAGAAGTTAACTGCTTAATGTTACCCTGAATTGTGAATTTCTCTGCCCTCCTACGAATGTTGCTTCAATGTCGAGATCAGTGGTCCCTTCATAGTAATTCTCCTGGTTGGGAAGATAAAATAAAATCTCATTAATGCCATTAATGTGCTACATTCAAACAGAAAGATAAAATAACACTTTGTTTTATTTAGCTAACGTTAGCTAGATTGCTGACTAGACAAGCTGAGGTAAATAAGTAGTTAGCAATGTCAATCTGAAATAAATCAATTTTTTTCCTATTTAACAATATTTTCTTGTATAAAGACAGATATATGGTAAAGAGTGTTCTCTTTCCTGTCTTTTCAGTCTTCTGAAGCAGAAGGTAGTCAGCAGGTAGTCATGGTCAAAACACTGTTGTTGGTGAGCGATTCTGAGGTAATAATTTTGCGCGGACTGAGCGTGCGCTTATGAGGTGAAATAGAACTGCCCGCGTCCTCTGAATGCTACATGGTAAATTGGCGCCAAGCAACCAGCATAGCAACGGACGCTTTGGTTTGTTACGTAGGCCGGTCAGAATTTTGCAAGTTCTAGCAACAGCCCTAGCAATGGAAGCTAGAGCTCATCAAATCCCATTGTGACGCAGGGGGACACACTCTTTGGAAAGGGGTACGCTATTTGGCATGACATGCTAGAGCCGGCCCTGGTTAAAGGGATAATTTGGCCAGTGGCTAGAGAGCAGTTGGGATCTTTCATTGACCAGAGACTTAGCCGAACACATAACATCCACTGTTTTCTTTCCAGAGATATTTTATCATAGGGCTTATTCTTGAGTGCATTAATATTGTAATCCTTCCCCTCTCCCCATTCCCATACCACAGGACACATAATGTGGCTACTATGCAATGAGGCTGCAAACTATACTAGTTAAGGGCAAGATAAATAGTTGATCTATCCTCAATCGTTAAGTAGTGAATGTGTGGCTCTTTCACAACCAGCCAACCACAGCCCTCCATGTTATATCAATAACGTCAAATGAAATGCATCACTCTGTACTGCAGGTTGTAAGTGCTCGGTGACAATTTAGATAATCTATTTAGGTGTGTAACCCTCAAAGATGCAGGGAACTTCCAAAATAAAGCAAACACTTGAGTAAATGAGGGATACAAAGTATATTGAAAGCAGGTGCTTCCGCACAGGTATGGTTCCTGAGTTAATTAAGCCATTAACATCACATCATGCTTAGGGTCATGTAGAAAAATGCCTAGTTTCCCATTATTTTGGCTACCATGGCTAGAAGAAGAGATCTGTGACTTTGAAAGAGGGGTCTCAAAGAGCGGGAGGGTTTAAAGTGTGTGTGTGTGTTTGTGTCTGTCACCAGATCTCAACCCATTTGAACACTTATGGGAGATTCTGGAGTGGTGCCTGAGACGGCGTTTTCCACCACCATCCACAAAACACCAAACATCTTGGAAGAAGGGTGTCGCATCCCTGCTATAGACTTCCGGGCACTTCCAGGCACTTGCCAAGGCGCATTGAAGTGGTTCTGGCTTATGATGGCCCAACGCCCTATTAACGCCCATGTCCGAATTACCCATACTTGCGTCCTAAATAGTAGGCCGTTTGAGTATGTCGATTTTTGTTTTGTTTAATAGTATGCAAAATTTAGAGCTTTTCGTTGATTTAGAGTATACTTTAATTGCCCGGAGGTCATACTCATATTGGCTTTTAAAACCGCTCATCAATTAGACATGGGGATGCGCTACTGAAATCAACGAATAGCGGGAAACAACGCAATCACGCATGCCGCATTCTCCTTGTACAAAAATAGAATGTTTAACAGTATGCGACATATGGTTTAAATGCCAGGATGTTATACTAATTTAGGCTCTTCATCTAGTTGATGCACACTTTCCCACAATGCATTGGAAGAGGTGGGCTGCGAGTGATAGTCTCTAGTTCTCTTCAAGTAGCCAAACAACAAAACTAGGCTACTAAATTGGGAAGATGCCTGAAATTTCTGCAGTTGTGTTCAAATGTAGGCTAAGTAGTTTTAGTTCTCCTTAAAATTATCATGAGTACTGCATCGTAGGCTACATCTTTGAAAACTAAATACTAAACCATCTTTTGATTTCTGAATGTATCTGCACCGGGGACTCGGGATGTGGCTGCGGTAATGATGTCATGTTAAACAGGCCTTTTGATTTGAACATATGGATTGTTTTAGTTTTGTTGGCTAGGCTAACTATTTAATTATTTAATTTATGGATCAAGTCCCTCGCAGTCATTCTGATCTCATTCCCAATGATCAGTGCTTTCATTTATTATGTTGCTGTCCAGAGGTTCTGAGTTTGCGAAGCACCCAACCGTCCCACGTTTTTCTGTGCAATACATTTGAAGAGTTTTGGTGTGTGTACTAGGCTATTTGATATGGTACAGCACTTATAAATACGTTGAAATGGAACCAAATGATCTGTTTCTGTCTTCAGTCCTTTTTAAATATTCTATATGGGCTACATGGTCGTCTATGGTATAGGTTGAATGTGATAGTCTGCCTATAACCAGCCTGAGTAGCTATAAATATCATTTTCTATTCTATTCAGAGTTTACCCAGATGTATCAAAATGAGACATTATCAGGCTGGTTAATGCGATGCATATCTGTTTAACTTCGAACACCCGCACTCGGCCCCACTTACTCAGCCAATCAGGAGCCGCTACTGCGTTGCGGCCGTGGCATACAGGATACTTTTTACTGAACGGTAGGCGCTAAATAGTATGGACGGTGAGTGAAAGGAATGCAGTTTAAGTATGTTGTAGTACGCTAGTATGGGTATTCGGACACTGCCACTATGTTGGTGTTTCCTTTATTTTGGCAGTTACCTGTATCATGTTATGATTACAGCATTGATTGATTGTTATGGTAAAACCCAAGAAACAGATCTGGGAACAGTTACTCTTGTCCCGGGAGATTTTTAGCAGGGGTTCAATTTCCCCGTAGCGTAAGTCTTCGGTTACAAACAAAAATTACGTTGTGTTATACTTACAATCGTTCATGACACGTGTAACGGCCACATCTCAAATTGTGTCACTGTCTCTCTCGCTGCAGTCCAATTTGACCTGATTTACCCTTGGTGCAGAAAAACACACACACAGAGAGGGAGAGAGAAAGACTATTGCATCAGACAGCCACCTTTTTATTTATTTAACTAGGCAAGTCAGTTAAGAACACATTCTTATTTTCAATGACGGCCTAGGAACAGTGGGTTAACTGCCTTGTTCAGGGGCAGAACGACAGATTTTTACCTTGTCAGCTCGGGGATTCGATCTTGCAACCTTTCGGTTACAAGTCCAACGCTCTAACCACTAGGCTACCTGCCGCCCATACACTCTAACCACTAGGCTACCTGCCGCCCCAGGGCCTGTGAAATAACAGGTCTGGTCCCAGTTGTTCTAAATCTGTCCCTCTAAAAAAAAGCAGAGGAGAGTTGAAGTTAAAACACCAGGGCTCCAGACCAGTAAGTCAGTAGTATGGCCTGTGGTTGGTCGCCCCTCAGGCTCTCTCCACTGGTTCCGATTACGTGGCTCTGGCCACCAGCACAAGACAAGCAGGGTAAAGTCTGTCCACCCGTTATGAAAATATCTTGTTTTTGGGGGGAGGAGCCGAGATGTTTAGGTTTTAGGTCTGTATTTTGATTCAGGTTGAGGTTATGCAGACCGATTTCTAATGTATACGGACGGCGTAACTGTAATTTACTGGGTTAAGCCGTGGGATCACTTTTTTCCGTCAGCTTCGGGGCGACTTTTTTTCTGTGGCTGGTCTTGCGTCAGTAGTGGGTTTAAGGACAGCCTTGGCAGGGACAGCCTTGGCAAGTCCTAGTTCAGTTTGTGCTGTCTCGCCAACTTGTTGTCATTGTTTGGCAAGACAGCACAAACAAATCTGGGACACAGGCTAGCTCTACTACTGACAGCAAAGAAGTTGGCAAGACCGTAGAAACAGATCTAGGACTCAGGCTAGGGCTGCCCCAGCAGGGGAAGGGGACTGATTCTCTCAGACCCAACAGGGTTACAGTGAAAGCCAGGCTAAGGTCTTTTCCTCTCCCCAGTAGCTTTCTGTCAGTACCTCCCCCATCCTGATGGCCACACTGTCAATGACCTCTGAAGGTCCGGAAGGAGAGAGATGTGCGTTTGTTCAGAGGTCAGAGGTCTTATCGCTTTTGGGTGGCTTAACAAGCTAGCTGCTCGAGTCCGGATGAAAGCAATGTTTACAAAAACTTTACTAGAGTGCATGTGTCGTCGTCAGTCGTGACTCCCGTTGGTCTGGAAAGCATTTCACGGTAAGGTCTAGACTTGAGGTATTCGGCGCATGTGACAAATAAAGTTTGTTTTGATTTGGTGATTCGTCAGTCTCATTCAGAGCCCCTCCCTTCATTTCTATGTCAGCTTTCCATTCCAACCCCTACACTCAGAGAGCCATTAGGATGTGTCATAAATAGTCTCTTATGAACTTGTCACGACCCTTGAAGAAATCATGGTTTACTTGAGCAGCAGTTGTACCTGGCTACTCATGAGCCACTTCCTAATGTATTCTACAGTCGTGTGAGTAATGGTAATAGCTCCCTCCTGTTTGGATAACAATGAGTCAAACCAAAGGAAGTAGCTTTAATCTGTGTTTTACTGTGGTGGTAATGCATTTCCCACTACGCCTCCATCACTCTTCCTCAATTCTGGTTCTGATGCATTGACAAGGGGACCATACCCACTTAAAATGTAGTGCATCACCAGATCTGATTACAATTACTAAATCTTTTAATTACTTTGAGTGTTTGCTTTAGCCTGCCTGGAGTGCCAGGTGGGCAGTGCTTGCACTTTTAGGTACTGTTCTATTGATTTGCTTGCAACAGGGAAACTCAATCAAGCACAGCTACAGTATTTGAAATGATTTCAAATAGTGTTTGAACCCAGGTCTGCGTATCACCTCATGCCAAACTTATTTACAATTTGGTGTCTTTTGAAACTCCTGGCCTCAGGAATTTTACATTACCTTTGAGGGATCATAGCTCTCCACTTCAAAGGGGAGGTAACAGGGTTGTTGTGTATGTGGTTTAGTCTGTACGTCCGTCACCACCTGATCTGACACGGGCCCTACCTGCCTGCTGGCACCCCGCTGTCGGCACTCCGTTTTGGGCTACGGCAGCCAGGGATGATTGCGTGTCTGTCCCTGGGTGCCCCATTCCAGAGCTCTAGCATTACCTATACGCATCAGATGGAATTGTCATCCCGTATTAAACGGTGGTGGTGATTCCAGCAAACTGCTAAGTGTAGATGGAGTTCTCTGTCGATGGAAATTCAAATGCAGAGCAATATGGTAAATGGGAACGGCAGTGAATCGTGGTTGTTGAGTTCATACTGTATAAGAGCCTCATATAAAAACAGACCGAGGCAATCTGCCTTTAATTTGTGGTGGTGAAGTAAGAATGTCCCACTGTGAAGTAGAGCTGAAACGGTCTGTGAAGAGTGGGTGGGAAGGAGATGAAAGCTTTGTTTGGTTCAAAGCAGCCTCTCACTCTTACTGTGAGGTTGAATGACTGACCCTTGACCTCTGACCTCTTCCTCCAACCCCCCCCCCCAGGTGATGAAGACCTACCACATGTACCACACGGAGAGTACCAGCGCCGAGAGCAAGCTGAAAGAGGCGGAGAAGCAGGAGGAGAAGCAGATCGGCCGGGCTGAGCCCGTCTTCAGTATCCGCCTGGAGGACAAGCACCAGAGACGCAGCTCCGTCAAGAAGATCGAGAAGATGAAGGAGAAGGTACAGCGCACTTATTCCTGCTTTACACTAATGGGCCAAGCTGTTCTGCGCCGGCCTGGTTACGCATCCATCATATTGGCTGGAACCGTGCTAGAAAGGTCCAGGTAAACGTAATCAGAGCCAGCACAGTATGGTTTGGAACGGCACAATAGTGTGAGAAAATGAGTCTTGTGAAGGTCTTTACACTGTTAATGATGATAATGGTTGCTGAAGGGAATGTTGGAATGTCTTCTCATTTAACACAGTTGGCCAGCTGTGATTAGTCACGCTCATCGATTATATTTCTATGGTCAAGCTCTCCTCTACATTAATAGTGTATATTTTCACTTTCCTCGGCCCCAACTTTGAGGAACTTACGTTGCCATCCAGGTGTGCCTGAAATCATTTGTAACAGAAACAGACCTCTACCGGCCAGCCAGACCTCCATTTTGTATCAGAAGCTGTCCTCTGTGTGTGTGTGTGTGTGTGTGTGTGTGTGTGTGTGTGTGTGTGTGTGTGTGTGTGTGTGTGTGTGTGTGTGTGTGTTTGTCTCCCATGTGTGTGATGGAAACCACACTGTCACTTAACAGCCAGATTGCTTTGTGTTCTTCTCAGAAGGAGCAGGCCTGTTTTCTGTTAGAGCTCCGTGACCAAAGGTTTAATGGCCACGGGAACAGCATTTTATTCACAGGCTCCTG
Source organism: Salvelinus alpinus (assembly GCF_045679555.1). NCBI lineage: Eukaryota > Metazoa > Chordata > Actinopteri > Salmoniformes > Salmonidae > Salvelinus > Salvelinus alpinus. Next base: position 47,336,419 of record NC_092100.1, read on the forward strand.
CAAAGCGTTAAAATATCTAAGACCATGTCAGTATGTGAGTCAGTGTTCATTGGTCATTGGCTGGTGACTAACTAACGGTCCCTCTGTCCGTCTGGCATGCAGACTTAAGAGTAAGTCAGAATGTGCACGGCTGGGCTGGGAAGGGGCTAATCCTAGATGAATTTGTATTTTAAGCATGCATAGTTTAGGCCCATTCTTGTGTTTTTGTTCTTTTTTTGTTGCCGTAGTAGCTGTTATTTGCCCTCCGCTCCGCTGTTGTCTATCTGCATCAGCTCCTGTTTGCCAGTCATCCTGAAATGTGTTGTTTTGTGTGAGAGCCGCCGTACAGTGTGCATGGAGACATGACAGCATGCGCCACTGTCACTGAAGGCATTTGTGATCATTAATTTCTCTGTTTCTCTCGCTCTCTTTCTCTTCCTCCCTTTCTCTCACTCTCACCCTCACGCCCTCACTCTCTCTCATATCAGCGCCAGGCCAAGTACTCTGAGAATAAGCTGAAGTCAATCAAAGCGCGAAACGAGTACCTGCTGACGCTGGAGGCGACAAATTCCTCCATCTTCAAGTACTACATCCACGACTTGTCCGACTTAATTGATGTAAGTAAACCGCATGACTTGTTTTTAGTTGGGAGAAACTTCCAGCTAAAGAACAGACACTCATTTATCTGCACTGTAAAACTGGGAAAGTTTGGTTGTCAAGGCCAAATTAGAAAGTGTGTTATCAAACAGCGTCTCTACTCCCTCTTCTCTCGTTAATATGCCCTTGGCTGGATCCAAAATGGCACCCTATGCCCTAAATAGTGCACAACTTTTGACCCGAGCCCAATTGGCTCTGGTCAAAAGTAGTGCACTATAAAGTGAATAGGGTGCCATTTAAGACATAACCTTCTTAACATGCTTAATGCTGTTCACTCATACATTCCTAAAGATCTGAGGGAATGTACACATTACTCCATAACACAAGCCGCAGAGAGATTCACTCTGCCACAAACAGAGAGCCGCTTCTCAGTCTAAGCCTCTCCCGTTCCCCAGACTTCAAATGAAGCCGTCTGCACACCCAATCATACGGAATGTGTTTTTTTTTTTACTCGTCTCACTGCTAAGGTAAATTGTATTACGCTCTTTTTTGGTCCTCGTAATGTTGAAGACACCCTGCCATTCAGCAGTATTTATTTAGGTCCTTTCCAGACCTAGTATCTGGGTCTGTAGAAAGAAACTGATGAGTTTAGCAGGAGAGCTGAAATATGAACGATGGCGAAGAGACACAACAAACAAACTGTGGGATGGAAATGACTGGAGGAAGAGAAATAAAAAGCCCAGTGGACTAGTAGCGCTTGTGATTCAAGCTATTCTACTATTCTACCATCCATGTCCTCATGTTATACACAGTACTGCATGACGGACAGTACAGACAGACGCACCTACACACACACGTCATCACATCTTTAGCTTGAATGGGGTGTGGGAAAAAGCCCTGCCCCTGAAACACAGTTTTCGACGATTACTGGTGTATGTTGTAGTTCAGCCGTCCCATCCCTCTCATCACCACTCTGTACTCAGTACTACTATGTGCTCTGTACTCAGTACTACTATGTGCTCTGTACTCTGTCTACCCAGCAGATTACTTTGTTTGACCAGACCTATAAACATGAGTTATTTATACACTGGCCTACCTGGGATATCGTTTTTCCCCTTTAGTAAAATATGTACTGTACCATGTGTCTGGAGTTGCCAGCACAGCCCCGGAGAAAGCTGGGGACTTTTAGCGATGGTGTATTCCAGACAGTCGGTAAGGAAGGGGATCCGTGAGAAATGTGACCTCCATGCTAGGTTGAAAATATAGAAAACATTTTTCAAATTATCTACAGCCACTTGTAATAATGTAATAATTCCATGCAGCAGCGTTCAAAAATAAACACATTCACTGGACCGTCGCTGATTCCACAGGATTATCATTGAAAACGTGACCAGTGGTCAGGAAAGGTAATGAAGTGGCTGTAGATTGAAAAATGTTTAAATGAATAGAATGACTGTAAAACAGTTATGTGCTTGCAGACTAGTTAGCTGAAATTCACTAGGAATGTGTTTATTTTCCAATTTGATGGAGAACTTTCTGTACTGACAACATTTACTTCCAGTATTGCTAGTCCCCTTGTTTAGAATTCTTCCACATTTATGAATACTAGATATTTAATATTAGAATCCTCGTGTCCTAAACTTTATATTTTCGACCAAGCCTCCATGCTGCCATGCTGGGTGCTAAAATTGCCTTCCTCCTGCTTTAATTGTGTTTGTGCTGGTGTTCACACACACTCGTGATCTGTCTCGGAGGTGACAGGACAGGGTTTCAAAAAAGTTGGATCAGATGAATTGGATCCAATGTTATTTAGGCTAGACAAACCGGGCGGTTAGCTTGCCTGGCACAGTGCTTCTGAGTCTGGGTGTCTTCCATCAGCCTCCAATGCTGTCCGTGTGAACTCACAGGCCCTGGCTAACCAATGTCTTAGTTAATGAGATCCAGCATCAGATGCTGAAGGAACTATTCATGTTGGACACAGTATTCAGGTTCTATGACTCAGGGCCAAGGCAGCTGTCAGAGAAAGTATCAGACTATTCTCTTAACGGCCAATAGTGTTAATGGCTACAGTGTGTGGAAAGACTTAGAGAGCATACCTTGTCAACTTTGTTGAAACTGTTACAGAGTTGTTGGTTTTTCCATAAACAAACTGGAACACCATGACACAGACTGACCAGGTGAATTCAGGTGAAAGCGATGATCCCTTATTGGTGTCACCTGTTAAATTCACTTCAATCATTGTAGATGAAGGAGAGGAGACAGGTTAAAGAAGGATTTTAAAGTTTTGAGACAGTTGAGACATGGATTGTCTATGTGTGCCATTCAGAGGGTGAATGGGCAAGAGAAAATATTGAAGTTCCTTTGAACGGGGTGTGGTAGTAGGTGGCAGGCGCACCGGTTTAAGTGTGTCAAGAACTGCAATGCTGCTGGGTTTTTCACTCCCAACAAGAATGGTCCACCACCCAAAGGACATCCAACTATCTTGACTCAACTGTGTAAAGTATCGTAGTCAACATGGGCCATAATCCCTGTGGAACGCTTTCGACAACTTGTAGTCCGTGCCCTGACGAATTGAGGCTGTTCTGAGGGGGGAAAAGCGGTGCAACTCAGTATTAGGAAGGTGTTTTGTACACTCAGTGTATTTGTATTCGCTGGATAACATTTCATGTTTTAGGGCAGTCTGACGAATGTGTTTGGACCTAACCTTTTAGTGCCTGCGACATTCTGCATGGCTTACTATCAGTTTGTCAGAAGATCCAGGAAACGGGACTTCCTGATCCAAATATAGTCTCCTCTTCCCCTCTACCAGTGCTGTGATCTGGGCTACCACGCCAGCCTGAACCGGGCACTGAGGACCTACCTGTCAGCGGAGTACAACCTGGAGACAAGTCGCCACGAGGGCCTGGACATCATGGAGAACGCCGTGGACAGCCTTGACCCCCGCAGCGACCGCCAGCGCTTCATGGAGTTGTACCCCACTGCTTTCTGCCCGCCCATGAAGTTTGAGTTCCAGCCCCACATGGGCGACGAGGTGAGACATCGAGTTAATTTGTCATCTGCTCTTTCATTCATCCATTATTGTAGTGAAAGCTAGTGCTGTTTGTCCAAATGGTTGAAGACACCTCCATGTTTTTACTGGAATCAATATGTTCAGTCCTAAATGCTTCACAGTGTGGAATTGAATTAGAATTTGATTCAAATGTCTCGTACTAAACGAGCCCTGGTTTTGGCGGCTTAATTGCGTAACTTTACTGTGTCTAAGCCGGCAGAGCAGGTTTTTATAGGCCGAAGCCAATGACAAGCAGGTCTCATTTCTCAGCCTTAAGTCGAGTACTATACGTTTTACTGAGGAGTCGTTGGCTCTGGCGTCCCTGATTTCATGTTTGTTCACAAACTATTGTTCTGCGGCTGTCTGGATTCAGATCTGGGTCAGTGGAAACCATTGTGGTTTGTGGTGTAGTTTAAACTGATTTACTTCTTAGGTTAAAGATTAAGTGAGCCATCTGTCTGACGGCGGTGATGAAGTGACTTCCTGTTCAGTGATGATGCATTTCCTCTTCCTGCACAGGTGTGTCAGATTGCGATGCAGCCCCCGGTGAACGGAGAGCTGATGCTGAGGTTCCAGCAGCTCCAGTCCCGCCTGGCCACTCTGAACATTGAGAACGAGGAGGTAAGAGGGAGGCCAGCTCTGACATACCTTGGTCCTATTTAGTCAGCCATGCAACAGAAAAAAGTGATGCCATGGAAAACGCAAATGAGTGTTGATTATTGGACCAATTAGTCCTTAAGGTCAGGTCGTCCTCCATGTTTTAGTCCTTTTTTAAATGTTTTACTTGGAGCTTAATGAACACAACTGTTTGGGTCCATTGTGGTCGCATGTTAGGAAGGAAGTAAAATGCTGTATGGAAAGTTACCTCAAGTCAGAAGTCAGCCAAGGAGAGTTGATGGCTTAAATCATTTAGAAATCGAAGTTGGAATAATTACCGTACAACAAAAACCTCTCCTCTCCTCTCCTGCAGGCAGCCTTCAGAGCCATACAGAGAAGTTTTTTCCCTTGTCCCAATGGTGGGGGAAAAAATCTCTCTCTCACTCTCTCTCTCACACAGGCACACACAGGCACACACAGGCACACACAGGCACACACAGGCACACACACACACACACACACACACACACACACACACACACACACACACACACACACACACAATATATATTCTATTTGAACACTCTGTCCCCCACCTCTCAGTTTTGACATTGGCGATACATCCCTGGCTGTAACATTTTAATCGGACTTGTGCTGGCTGGCATGCCTGAGTGCTTGCTAAGTAAAAAGCCAACTGGAAGGAAATGTCTGTATGTCTGCTGCTGCGGTGTTAGGGAGTGCAATCACGTCCATCTGTCTGTCTTCTTGTGTCTCACGTTGTCTCCCATCTGACCTGCTATCTCCGCTCCCTCCTCTCGTCTCACATCAGTGCGCACAGCCTTCTCTCTTTGATATCACAAAGAAATAAGGACTTAGGAATGAATGCTTGTGAATGTGTCAGTCAGTTTCTGCTGCTTCAAGAGATTTCAGACTGGCTTGATTATACAACTAAATAAAGTTTATAGATATGTGTTTTTGTCAGAGATGATGCATGATATGTCTGCAAGTTCTCAGTGTCTATTTAAACTTTTCTATTGTAGGGTCTAGTACTGTCTAAGTTATTTATGAGAAGCTTAATCGCCTGCCAACCCTCAATTTCCTATCGTACACTGTCATTCTCCCTGTCCAGACCTATAGTGTTGTAGTACTGTATGTTTGTGGTTTGACTGGGGTATTTCATGCTGGGCTACAAGGCTCAGGCTATCACACTGGGTGTGTAATGTATTTCTGAACGGGGAGTTGTTGTCGATGCCTAAGCCCAGCTGGTGTTTTCACACTGGCTGTATGTAGTCAGTACAGGCAGCACCCCTCTGTGTGGGGGGTCGTGAACAGCCATGGTGCTGCATGACCTTGTCTGCCTGGATGAAACGGATGCCCCATACAGGTCAGGACGGGGAACCACTGCTGAGATGGCCTCTTTCTCTCTTTCACCAGATGGCCTCTTTCTTGGCATGGTGTGTAATTGAAAAGGCCTTTCCAGGGGCTGAAACACTGAAGCAGAACTGTACACACATTGGCTATTTCAAACGTGCCAAGTTGTCAATTCCTTGCTTCTTCCGTCCTTGTTTTCTCAATTCCTCTCCAAGCTCATTGGATGAGGAGGTCTGAGGGAGGGACCTTGTATCCTCTCCGCCAATGCCCTTTGAAAGGAATTGAGGTAACAAGGACGGAGGAGGCAAGGATTTGACTGACCAAGATCTGTTCCAGACAGGAAGTGAAAAGCAGTTTTTTGTTTTCTGCTATCAATTGACATGCAGCTGTTTCCTCGACCTTTGACTCCATGAGAGGGTGTAAGAAAACATGGATAAGGTGATTTATTAACGTCAGAGATGGAAGACTGGGAGCTATTTAGCATGGGACGGCCCACTGTGGTCCTCTGGTCTTGGGTGTATATATGCAGATATATTTTCAGAAATTCTGGAATATGTTATGCTGTGTTGGTTAAACCTCTACCCTTCTCAGAGGACAGAGTTGTGTTTATTACAATTCCTTCGCCATTCAACGTGGGTGTTTCTCAGAGCTCGCTATTAATCCAGTTATTTAAATTCCCTTTGCCTCTGAGATTTGGATGAAACACGGCTTTAGATAGATACAGACAGTCTCTTTCCTCCTCTCTCTCTCTCGCTAGATGTGTACCAAACTTAATGGATATTCTCTAGGCGTTTTGCACTAACCCTGGCAATCCAATACGGTCTCCTTTGTAGGGAGCCGTTGTTTGTTTCTCTACAGATAAACCTCAGGGTGGCACATCAAAGCCTAGGAGACGTGTGTTCAGTGTTAGCTTACTGTTGGCCAGCCGCAGCCCTGACTCACTGATCAGGAGATTAGCCTGCTCCTCACCACAGGCCCTGATGGATAGAAGTCCTGCTCCTCACCACAGGCCCTGATGGATAGAAGTCCTGCTCCTCACCACAGGCCCTGGTGGATAGAAGTCCTGCTCCTCACCACAGGCCCTGGTGGATAGAAGTCCTGCTCCTCACCACAGGCCCTGGTGGATAGAAGTCCTGCTCCTCACCACAGGCCCTGGTGGATAGAAGTCCTGCTCCTCACCACAGGCCCTGGTGGATAGAAGTCCTGCTCCGCACCACAGGCCCTGATGGATAGAAGTCCAGCTACCCACCACAGGCCCTGGTGGATAGAAGTCCTGCTCCTCACCACAGACCCTGGTGGATAGAAGTCCTGCTCCTCACCACAGGCCCTGATGGATAGAAGTCCTGCTCCTCACCACAGGCCCTGATGGATAGAAGTCCTGCTCCTCACCACAGGCCCTGATGGATAGAAGTCCTGCTCCTCACCACAGGCCCTGATGGATAGAAGTCCTGCTCCTCACCACAGGCCCTGATGGATAGAAGTCCTGCTCCTCACCACAGGCCCTGCTGGATAGAAGTCCTGCTCCTCACCACAGACCCTGATGAATAGAAGTCCTGCTACTCACCACAGACCCTGATGGATAGAAGTCCTGCTACTCACCACAGACCCTGATGGATAGAAGTCCTGCTACTCACCACAGACCCTGATGGATAGAAGTCCTGCTCCTCACCACAGACCCTGCTGGATAGAAGTCCTGCTCCTCACCACAGACCCTGTTGGATAGAAGTCCTGCTACTCACCACAGGCCCTGGTGGATAGAAGTCCTGCTACTCACCACAGGCCCTGGTGGATAGAAGTCCAGCTACTCACCACAGGCCCTGGTGGATAGGAGTCCAGCTACTCACCACAGGCCCTGGTGGATAGGAGTCCAGCTACTCACCACAGGCCCTGATGGATAGGAGTCCAGCTACTCACCACAGGCCCTGATGGATAGGAGTCCAGCTACTCACCACAGACCCTGATGGATAGAAGTCCTGCTCCTCACCAGACAAGTTTTATACTGGAGATGTGTTAGTTGTGAAGTCACTTGTCAGGCTGCCCATGGTCTTTGTAGCTCAGTTGGTAGAGCATAGCACTGGTAATGCCAGAGTAGTGGGTTCGATTCTCAGGACCACCCATACGTAAAATGTATGCTCTCATGATTGTATGTCACTTTGGATAAGTGTCTGCTAAATGGCATTATTATTATATTCAACCCCAGAGTTCAGAAGCCAAATACACCTTGAAGAGCCTAAATGCCAAATGTCAAGAAGGTCTGTAGTTCTAGAATCAAGGTGATAAGAAATGTCTATATACCATTAGGGACAAGTATCTTTCTCCTTATGGCCTCGTAGTCTCAGCCCCCCCTTCCCCCCAGCAGTCACAGGGATCACCTCCAGGCCTCCTGCTCTAATCCTGCTGGGCCCCAACTGGCATATCCCAGTGAGCGCATCTATCTAAAAGCCCGGCTGTAATTGAGCCTAGCAGTCAACACTGGTAACTAGTAGTCTGCTGAATAATACAGTGACTTTCAACAGCTATTTAGCTGGGAGCGATTCTCTCGCATGCGTGGGTCCTCTCCATACTGTGACAGCTGGGCCCATTGGCCTCCACAGGCCCACCCAGGAGAGGCTGGGGGAAGAGGGGGCTCGTCTCATACCCAGGAGTTAGTTAGGAAAGGTACTGTACTCCCGTGCCAAGGGCACGGTGGTGATGGAACCCATGGGCTGGTGCTAAACAGTGCAACTCTGGACCCGTATTCACAAAGCGTCTCTTCATAGTAGGAGTGGTAATATAGGAAGACGCAGGTCTTTTGGGTCCTATCAAAGCAGAATGTTGGTCAATCCCGTCACGCGAAAGGAAGGGAATTTTAAGCACCCTCATTCCACTCAATATCACCACTCCTCATTCCACTCAATATCATCACTCCTCATTCCACTCAATATCACCACTCCTCATTCCACTCAGTATCACCACTCCTCATTCCACTCAGTATCACCACTCCTCATTCCACTCAGTATCACCACTCCTCATTCCACTCAGAATCACCACCCCTCATTCCACTCAGAATCACCACCCCTCATTCCACTCAGAATCACCACCCCTCATTCCACTCAGAATCACCACTCCTCATTCCACTCATTATCATCACCCCTCATTCCACTCATTATCATCACTCCTCATTCCACTCAGAATCACCACGCCTCATTCCACTCAGAATCACCACGCCCCATTCCACTCAGTATCACCACTCCTCATTCCACTCAGTATCACCACTCCTCATTCCACTCATTATCACCACTCCTCATTCCACTCAGAATCACCACCCCTCATTCCACTCAGAATCACCACCCCTCATTCCACTCAGAATCGCCACCCCTCATTCCACTCAGAATCGCCACCCCTCATTCCACTCAGAATCGCCACCCCTCATTCCACTCATTATCATCACCCCTCATTCCACTCATTATCATCACTCCTCATTCCACTCAGTATCACCACTCCTCATTCCACTCAGAATCACCACCCCTCATTCCACTCAGAATCACCACCCCTCATTCCACTCAGAATCATCACGCCTCATTCCACTCAGAATCACCACGCCTCATTCCACTCAGAATCACCACGCCTCATTCCACTCAGAATCACCACGCCTCATTCCACTCAGAATCACCACGCCTCATTCCACTCAGAATCACCACCCCTCATTCCACTCAGAATCACCACGCCTCATTCCACTCAGAATCACCACGCCTCATTCCACTCAGAATCACCACCCCTCATTCCACTCAGTATCATCACTCCTCACTCCTCATTCCAGAATCATCACTCATCTGAAACTTTCAAATGACCCAGTTCGCTTAGTAATTGAAGGTAGTACTATAATAGCGAAAGCCTGAAAAGTTTGTTTGGTGATTTAGGACGTCTTTAATTTGAAACGTCTAAGCTATGAGAAGCTTAATCGCCTGCCAACCCTCAATTTCCATTCTCCCTGTCCAGACCTATAGTGTTGTAGTACTGTATGTTTGTGGTTTGACTGGGGTATTTCATGCTGGGCTACAAGGCTCAGGCTATCACACTGGGTGTGTAATGTATTTCTGAACGGGGAGTTGTTGTTGATGCCTAAGCCCAGCTGGTGCTTTCACACTGGCTGTATGTAGTCAGTGCAGGCAGCACCCCTCTGTGTGGGAGGTCGTGAAAAGCCATGGTGCTGCATGACCTTGTCTGCCTGGATGAAACGGATGCCCCACACAGGTCAGGACGAGGAACCACTGCTCTGTGTCCTGCCCACCAGATGGCCTCTCTATCTTGGCATGGTGTGCCATTTCTGTTTTTGCTTAACTTCTTACGGCTGAAATCCCGTTAACGGGATCGATTTGACAACAGCCAGTGAAAGTGCAGGGCGCCAAATTCAAACAGAAATCTCATAATTAAAATTCCTCAAACATACAAGTATTATACACCATTTTAAAGATACACTTGTTGTTAATCCCACCACAGTGTCCGATTTCAAAAAGGCTTTACGACGAAAGCATACCATGCGATTATGTTAGGTCAGCGCCGAGTCACAAAAACACAGCCATTTTCCAGCCAAAGAGAGGAGTCACCAAAAGCAGAAATAGAGATAAAATTAATCACTAACCTTTGATGATCTTCATCAGATGGCACTCATAGGACTTCATGTTACACAATACATGTTACACGATTAAGTTCATATTTATATCCAAAAATCTCAGTTTACATTGGCGCATTATGTTCAGTAATGTTTTGCCTCCAAAACATCCGGTGATTTTGCAGAGAGCCACATCAATTTACAGGAATACTCATCATAAATACTCATCATAAACGCTGATGAAAGATACAAGTGTTATGCATAGAATTAAAGATATACTTCTCCTTAATGCAACCGCTGTGTCAGATTTCAAAAAAGCTTTACAGCAAAAACACACCATGCGAAATGTCTGAGTACAGCGCTCAGCCACCATACAGATACCGCCATGTTGTGGAGTCAACAGAAGTCAGAAATAGCATTATAAATATTCACTTACCTTTGATAATCTTCATCGGAATGCACTCCCAGGAATCGCAGTTCCACAATCAATGTTCGATAAAGTCCATCATTTATGTCCAAATACCTCCTTTTTGTTCGCACGTTTAGTCCAGTAATCCAAATGCACAAGGCGCGAGCACTAAGTCCAGATTTAAAGTCAAAAAAGTTATATTACAGTTTGTAGAAACATGTCAAACGATGTATAGAATCAATCTTTAGGGTGTTTTTATCATAAATCTTCAATAATGTTTCAACCGGACAATTCCTTTGTCTTTAGAAATGAAAAGGAACGGAGCGCGCTCACGGCCGCACGCGTCACTAAACTCAAGGCTTTCTGCCAGACCCCTGATTCAAACAGCTCTTATTTGCTCCCCCTTCACAGTAGAGGCCTGAACCACGTTCTAAAGACTGTTGACATCTAGTGGAAGCCTTAGGAAGTGCAATCCGACCAAATTTTACACTGTATATTGGATAGGCAATCACTTGAAAAACTACAAACCTCAGATTTCCCACTTCCTGGTTGGATTTTTCTCAGGTTTTTGCCTGCCATATGAGTTATGTTATACTCACAGACATCATTCAAACAGTTTTAGAAACTTCTGAGTGTTTTCTATCCAAATCTACTAATAATATGCATATCTATCCAAATCTACTAATAACATTCATACCACCCTGTTTTTCTCAGGTGGGTCAAATGTTGAATGAGTCATGGGTCAGACAATAGAAAGACGAGCTATAATCTGTTCCTGTCTCTGTGTGTCGTAGCCACATGTGAAACCATGTAACGCCAATGTTGTTCTCCTAATAGAGGTCATGGGTTTCATTGAGATATTTGTCATTCAAGCACTCACATCTCCACTAGTTACTAGCTCGTCTATCAGTAGTACATGCCTTCTGACTTTGATGGTCACACGCCGTAACCTCCCTGTCAGAATTCTGTTGTATGCAGAGTGGCGTTTTCTGCTTCAGATGGTGGTTAGGCTGTTTCTGTTCTTTGCGAGTTGGCCTCTCTCTCTCTCTCTCTCTCTCTCTCTCTCTCTCTCTCTCTCTCTCTCTCTCTCTCTTTCTCTTCTCTTCTCTTCTCTCTCTCTGTGCATCTTTTCTGTGTCGATGACTCACGCTGACACATTCGACAGTCAATCTCAGGTTCTGGCAGGTATCGTTCTCTCTCATACTCTCTCTGAACCACTTCATCAGGTGAACACATGCTCTCTGAAATCATGTGAGCCCTCGGCATGCAGCACCATCCTTTCCCCCGTCTATCTACCTCCTAACTCTCTTCTTAGTCTCTCTCTCCTCTCTCTCTTTCTCTCTCTTTTTCATCTCTCTCTCTTTTTCATCTCTCTCTCTCTCTTTTTCATCTCTCTCCTTCGACCCCCCCCCCCCCGCCAAATGTATCACATCAGGGCATCAGTGGAATGGGAGTGTTTTCAGGAGCCAACATGTCTCTGAGTGAGACCTATTTGAAGGTGGGAACAGTTTGTTTGCAAATAACATGCATTTCATTAAAGCTTTAACACAATGCATACATCATCCCCTGGAAAGAAGTATCTTTTTGACTTAGTCACGGTTACCGTCAGTGTCTAGTGGAATTTTGCATTGTGGTGTCCTCCCTCTGTTGGAGGTGATGCGATATGCTTGGCCAAGCCCTGGCGTTTATAAGCTCTTGGAAAAGCAATCGCTGACAGTGAAGTGGCGGCTATGGAAATAAGAATGAAAAGCCTGGGACTGAGCACCATTCCTCCCTCCCTACCTACCTTCCAGCTCTATTCTATCTGTGTCTGTAAATTGATTGCCTGGTCTGGAGTCATTCTCAAGGACTGGTGCATTTGTCATGCTGCGTCTGAGGCTGGCAGAAAGCCATGAATTTCTCACATTAAGAGGGTGGTATAAGTTATTTGAATTGGTTTTTATTTGTATTTATTTATTTAACCTTTATTTAACTAAGCAAGTCAGTTAAGAACAAATCTTTTTTACAATGACGGCCTCCCCCGCCCAAACCCGGACGGCGCTGGACCGGTGGTGATTCAGCCTGGAATCGAAACCGGGTCTGTAGTGACGCCTCTAGCGTGGCACTGTAAACCTGTAGTAAAGTTGTGGTCCTCTCTTGTGTTCTGTTCAGATCAAGAAGACGTCAGAGGCCACCCTGACCACCATCCAGGACATGGTGACCATCGAAGACTATGACGTGTCCGAGTGTTTCCACCACAGCCGCTCCACCGAGTCGGTCAAGTCCACCGTGTCGGAGACCTACCTCAGCAAGCCCAGCATCGCCAAGCGGAGGGCCAACCAGCAGGAGACGGAGCAGTTCTACTTCATGGTGAGTGGAGCGCCCTCTAATGGTAACCTCTGGGCTATGACTGGAGAGAACTGGTCAGGGTCATATTCATTGAACACAGTAGCAAAAATATATTCAGTAAGTTGTGCTGACTTTGAATTCAGACTGACAGTCGCTATAGAAATTGCTGCTGTTGATCGATTGGCTGGAAAATATGAATACATGTTGACTACGTTGGATCGTTGTGATCCGTGGTGTCATGATAGTAGTTGTAATGTATCTTAGTAATAGAGCATGTGACAAAAATAGTATGTGCTCACTGTACTTGTTTTTCTAGTGATTTATTTTTATTTTTTAAGAGCTTTAAAATGCTGAATATATTATGTATTCCCTCTCTGGGCAATGTAACTCTGACACAAAGCTCTCCAAAAGTATCTCTTCCTTAGCGAGCGACTAGGCTATTCTCTGTTATTGTGTCCTCCTGGCTGTCTAAAGTTAGACATGGTGCGATAAAGCTTTAAAAAAAAACTCCCATTGTCGTTGTGTCCTTTGCCCGTGGCTGGCTTATCAGAGATTGGTGTCTTAAGGGCAGGCAACGCTCACTTGGCTCATCAGCCCTAGTAATTACTCTGAATTCTCCACAGAAATTCCGTGAGTTTCTGGAGGGCAGCAATCTCATCTCCAAACTGCAGGCCAAGCACGACCTGCTGAAGAGGACTCTGGGAGAAGGTAAGGGGTCAGAGACCCTAATGTCATGACCTACTTCATGTCTGTCTGTTCTGTCTGTCCCCTCTGTCTGTCTGTCCCCTCTGTCTGTCTGTCCCCTCTGTCTGTCTGTGCCCTCTGTCTGTCCGTATGTCTGTCGGTCATTCCACCATCAAGACAGGAGGAAAATGACTGGGCTTAGTTTGGCTCAGTTGTTAACTAAGCATGTTTCCATATGTATTAAACAGTACGCTGACTGAAAGTCTTGGCTATTGTCTGTTTTCAGTGGACTGGGGTTTGTAAAGGAACTTCTGGCTAAGTGAAAGAGAAAGATTGCATGCACTTTCTGAACGAAATGCTGTGCTTTAGAACTCAGCTAGTTAGAAACAGTTAATAACATACTTGGTTGATTCTAAAATGGTCCATTTCAATCTCCTCTGGACGTGGTAACATTTCCCTTGTGCTACTTTCTCCATCGGGTCTCACGACTGAGAAATAATCTCAGCATTAGCGAGCCAAGTCAGAGCTAAAGGGACTGTGCTGCTGTATTATCCTTCTTAGAGATTGATTAGTGGTTAGCTTAATGGCCCGGAAGCATTAGCGCATATTACTGTTATGTCTGGGGTCCCTGTGTTCTACATCGGTGGTATATCTCCTCAAGGCCTTTGACTAAGCTTCTGTCAACACTGAGCTGCTCCTGTTCCTGATAGCAACAATAAAGGCTGCTCCCAGGGTGGTCTCGATCGGTCGGTCTTAGCAATCTGTTGACTGTACAGGGAGTTGAGATCGAGAATTGGGACTTTGATTATGACGAGCCAAGGGATCCTGCCTTCTACAAAGCTTTCAATTGCGTGAGTGTGTGTGTGTTACTGTGTGTGTCGTCGTCATGCGTCTTTATCTTTTATTTGTATTTATTTGAACCACCCCCTTCCCTGGTTGGAGGACCTGGTGGAAAACATAAAAATGACTCCCAAGCGCATTGGCAAATCGACCAATCCCGCTAATCTTAATTCCACCCCTCAGATGTCCACAGAGTAACCCATTTTTTACCAGTATATTACCATTTTACCATTTCCTTATACAATACATCCTTCTATTTTACTGTGATGTGTCACGAGGGTCTTTAACCTCTCTTTTTGTACCATGTCTACTGAGATTGCCCTAAAAATAAATACTCTTTACCTAAGAGTATAATAATGAGGCCAGAGGTTACGGGCAGATGGCAGGGCTGCATCGTGCTTTACTGAGCGTGTGCACAAAGCTCTGCAGTGTCTCGGGGACAGGTCCCAAGTCTCAACTCATGTCCCCCCTCTAATCGCTCTCTCTTCCCCTTTCTCCCTTCGGTCTCCACAGGTCACAGAGGGGACTATATGACCACAAGGTAAGACACTACCACTATCTCATATACCAACCTCTTAGGTTTTAATAAGACCGAGTTGTCCAAATTCAGTTCTTTAAAAACCTTCCCCAAAAGTCATTGTACTTTCCATTGCGAACACTATTTCTCGTTATCCTCCTAGAGACAAATTTCCAATAACGTCTAGACACATTTACACTGGTTTGTAAAGAAAATAAAAGTTAGCCTTGTGAAATGTTTCTCCATCATCACTATGTGCACAGTGAAGTAATCCCTACTGTAACTCCTGACCTTGGAGAGATGGACAGCGGAGCAGAGAGAGCAGATGTTACTGCTCTGGACTCCCCTGGGATTTAATTTGCCATATGCCGAGCATGGCATGGAAATGATTCTGAATCCCCCTCCCCCCTCCCCCCTCCCCTTTCTCTCAGATAGCAAAGCAATGTTCTTTCACAGGGGGAGAGAGAGGGAGAAATACTGTCATTTGCATGCAAATGCACTGTGTGTTAGTATCAAGATCAAAGTCCCTTTTGGAGGGAATATTTGTGACCCACCACCTGGATTCGGTCCTAAATTTTAAATTGTATTTTTACATTGGATTAAAGTAGAGACTCAGAGCTAGAAAATTGTATATCATACACTACAGTTAAGGAACAATAGGAAAGTAATTCTGCTTTGAAAGTTGATAAACTTGTAACCCCACTTTTGAGAAAATGGTCCGTGAATGTTTTGGTACACCGACTGGAGAGCTCTTCTTTGTCTACGCCCATTCAGCATCGTTCACACCCTTTTAAGCCTTAGCCCCACCCATCTCTTTAAGGGTTCACATGCGAGGCCATTTGCTAAACAGAGTGAGTACGGTAGTGTAGTAAACAACCAAAGATTTCAAGACTAAACGTGGTGAAAGTTGAAGCAACAAGTAGTAGTGAAAATACACTATCTAGACCTTGGCCAGTATCCTAATCTGATTTTGGTGCAGGTCATGTTGTTCTTCACATTACCGTCTCTGGTGAACAGAAACTATATAAAATGTTTATTAGTCACATGCACAGGATACAGAAGGTGTAAACAGTACAGTGAAATGGTTACTTGCATAGTGTAGTCTTTGGTTTAGACATCTAGCTAGCTAAACAATGAACCATAATCCCAACTCTAATGCCGCGTTGTATGTACACATACTTAGAAGCTCATGTTATAGACAGAAGTATGCTACATGGCAGGCCAATCCGAATTCGTCTCTCAGTATGTCCAGCCCATCCATTATCTCAGCCAATCACGGCTAATGGGAAGGTTCCTATATTTTTTCGTGGCTAAACCAACTAGGCTCGTAATTTTTTTTCTTTTTTTCGTATTTACAGATTGCATACAAGTTTGTTATTAAGGCACATGAAAGTTCACATGTTCCATTTCTGCCCCAAAATGCATTTTGATAATTAAAAAAAGAAAGCGTTCAAATGTCTCTCCTGTGAACTAGTGACGTGAGACATAGGCCTAGCTTCTTGAAACGGATCACATTTAAGGTTGAGGGTGATTCTATGAATAATGAAACATTTCTCTCGACTTTAAGCAGTCTGATATATTGATTGTTTTGACACTTTGCTCTTGGTACAGGGTATTTTAGTATTAAAAAATAGTTTACTCCATATACAAACGTATAATTACGAATAACAACTTAGACACATGAACAATGACATCTCATTTGCCCAGACCCACATGCTCACACCCACATCCCTAGTACCTGTATTATTGTTTGGAACCTGGCCTTAAATTGTACCAATTTGTTTTTCTTGGTCACCCATGTTATTTCAATAATAAATCATTAGATTTTTCCATTGTGCTAATGATGGCAGATGGAAGTCAATCAAAGTTTTTAGTATACTTTTTTTCAAGATGAGTGATGAGATGAGAATCGTCCAGCCCATTGTGTATCTCACTACACCCCCATATGCCATGTCTTGAAATATGCAGACAGACGGATTAAAACAAAGTTTACATTGTAATACTTTTGACAGCAAACTTTCTAGCTCCGCCCACAACCTCCGGACTTCATCGCATTCCCAGAGAGCATGGATTATTGAGTCGTTATTAGTTTTACACTTCAGATATGACTCCGCAGTTGTGCTGTAGAACTTGTGAATTTTGCCTCTTGTATAATAAATTCTCTATATTACTTCAGACTGGATTAAGCGTACATTTGAGTTAACTGTCATTTCGTTAGTTATGCTCCATGAGCATTCTTCTCTTGCCTATTCCAGTGGAAACCATGAGAATGACAGTAGTTAATATCAGTATGGGAGCAACGGGGGATGACTAGAGGGACAACCCCACTGGTAACGGTCGTGACATTACTGAACTCACGAGACGACCACCCCCGTCCTAGATGCCACACACAAACTTCCATGTCGTGAGGTGGATGCTACCGCACGGCGCCCCCTCACACTCCACCCAGCAGGCCTGTTATTTTCATGACCTTTGATGTTGGGTGGAAAGGAAAAGGAAGGCTATCAAACCCTCTAACTATATAGGAGTTGGTGACCGCTCAATGAGACTAGTGGGGATATCCGATCAGGGCCCAGCATCATTTCACCACGAACACTCGGAAACTCTCAGAACAGACTTACCTGTCCCTGACTGACCCCATAAACGACAACACAAGTCACTTTTTTGCCATAGTTTAGAAAATGCATGCTTACTTGGTCTAAGCACGCATCTGTACTCTCAATGTCAGAATGTTTTACCAAACTATGTACACTGTATGTTCATGGTGGACGATTTCTCTAGCTTCTGTAACACCGTCTCCATTTTCTAGGCCTCCCAATGTGCCGCCAAAAGCTCACGGTGGCACGAATAGGAGGGCTAGGCCCCGCTCGGTCTTTAACGTCAAGTTGTTTAATGGCAATCTGGAGTCCTTTGTCAAGGTACTGGTCAAGTCCGGCCTCGAATCGCTACCGACCGTCTCATCGACCGTTACCATAATGATGACCGTAACTCAACCACTCTCGCTTGTCCTTTTTCCTGGGGTTTGATCATTACGCCGACTACAAGTCTGTGGTTCTATTTTTTTCGGGTTCTCTCTCCAGCTGTGTAGTCTCAAATGCTGGGGAAGCACAGAAACAGCATTGGTACTGACAGGGTGAATCCAGGGGAGGTGGAATAATGGCAGAGCAGAGGGCACGTGAGCACGGAGTGGGGGGGGGTGAAGGAGGAGAGGATTGAGGGACGATGTTTGTCTCCATCTTTCCCCCTGAGTCCATGCCGTCGGCTATGGCATTGGTATTCCTCCCTCTCTTTGTCTTTCTCTCTCTCTCTCCTCTGGCTGGTATGAAAGCAGCCATTGTCAGCAGGATATATGCGATAGCCAGGGGACGGTGGCCAGAGCGATAAGGGATTCACCACCTCATAGTGCCCTGCTGTCCTCCCTGCTCCTTCCCCCGCGTTTGATAGCCGCTCTGTACTCAGTGTGTGAGGGCTGGGCTAGGCTGTGGTACTGTAGGTGGCTGCTGTGGTGATTTAATCTGGGTTTCGCCTCTCTCTCTCTCTCTCTCTCTCTCTCTCTCTCTCTCTCTCTCTCTCTCTCTCTCTCTCTCTCTCTCTCGTTCTCTCGTTCTCTCTCCTCCTGCTCTCTCTGCTTCCTTTTACTCTTCCTTGTAGCCGCGGACGACGGAACTCGCACGCCAGACACCAGGTAGAGTGGAGAACCTGGAGTCTAAAGGGACCCCTACTGCTGCCTGTCTGTCTATACTGACTTCCCTCCTGTCTGTTTGTCTCTCTTTCTGCCCTGCCCCTAACACCACTGCCACTTCCTGTCTGTGAAAACCTTGGACCTGTGTGTGTTGATGTGCAATACTAACTCCCTGGAGGTTTGCTCTGAAAGACTGAACTGCCCACATCTATAGATGTCATTTCATTGATATCCTAATTCCTATATCCCTGTGTCCCACGGTTGAGCTGGATACTGAAGTATAACTTGGCCCGTCCCCAATAAATTGCACATCTACACCGTTCTCACAATTTGGCTCAGATTACATTGTACAATTATTAGAATACCCAACACTTATTTTAAACCGTCCAACATCTACGTTGATAGTATATGTTGGGAGAAATCCAATACCTATCTGGCTTAGTCCTCACATCATGTGATTGTATTACATCAGCATGCAGTGTAGTGGCCCAGGCCCTGTCCATCTCCGCTACAGAGCATTGGTAGCCGGTGATTCCTGGAATCCTGGCATGATTTCTGTGTTTGGGGCCATGTGTATATCCCCTGGGGTGAAAACAGAGCCAAAACATTATTAGAAGCATGTAAGAGTCCTCTGCCCCAGCAGAGAGATGGCAGCTGGTACTTCTGCAAAGTGTAAGCTACTCTGGAGTGCAGATCTGTACCCTTCTACTGAGGGAGGGAGGAATGTGTTTTCTGTAATGCAGAGTTCCCCAGTGGTCAGCCCGTGCCCGGTGCGTTTGTTTGGCCCCTTACGCTTTCTGAGCAAACACAAATAGTACAGTACTAGTCAAAGGTTTGGACACACCTACACATTCCAGGGTGTTTCTTTATCTTTACTATTTTCTACAATGTAGAATAATAGTAAAGACATGAAAACTATGAAATAACACATGCATTTCAATTAACAGGTGTGCCTTAAGTTAATTTGTGGAATTTCTTTCCTCAATGTGTTTTAGCCAATCAGTTGTGTTGTGACAAGGTAGGGGTGGTATACAGAAGATAGCCCTATTTGGTAAAATACCAAGTCCATATTATGGCAAGAACACCTCAAATAAGCAAAGAGAAACGACAAGCCATCATTACTTTAAGACATGAAGGTCAGTCAATCCGGGAAATTTCAGGAACTTTGAAAGTTTCTTCAAGTACAGTCACAAAAACCATCAAGTGCTATGATGAAACTGGCTCTCATGAGGGCCGCCACAGGAAAGGGAGACCCAGAGTTACCTCTGCTGCAGAGGATAAGTTCATTAGAGTTGCATCTCAGATTGCAGCCCAAATAAATGCTTTAGAGTTCAAGTAGCAGACACATCTCAGCATCAACTGCGTGAATCAGGCCTTCATGGTCGAATTGTTGCAAAGAAACACTACTAAAGAACACCAATAAGAAGATGACACTTTCAATGGACATTAGACCAGTGGAAATCTGTCCTTAGGTCTGATGAGTCCAAATGTGAGATTTTTGGTTCCAGCTGTTGTGTTTTTGTGAGCCGCGGAGTAGGTGAACTGATGATCTCCGCATGTGTGGTTCCCACCGTGAAGCATGGAGGAGGTGGGATGGTGTGGGGGTGTTTTGCTGGTGACACTGTGTGATTTATTTAGAATTCAAGGCACACTTAACCAGCATGGCTACCACAGCCTTCTGCAGCAATATGCCATCCCATCTGGTTTGCGCGTAGTGGTAGTATAATTTGGTTTTCAACAGGACAATGACCCAAAGCACACCTCCAGGCTGTGTAAGGGCTATTTGACCAAGAAGGAGAGTGATGGAGTTCTGCATCAGATGACCTGGTCTCCGCATTCACCCGACCTCAACCCAATTGAGATGGTTTGGGATGAGTTGGACTGCAGAGTGAAGGAAAAGCAGCCAACAAGTGCTCAGCATATGTGGGAACTCCTTCAAGACTGTTGGAAAAGTATTCCTCATGAAGCTGGTTGAGAGAATGCCAAGAGTGTGCAAGGCTGTCATCAAGGCAAAGAGTGGCTACTTTGAAGAATCTCAAATATAAAATATATTTTGAGTTGGTTAATACTTTTTTTGGTTACTACATGATTCCATGTGTTATTTCATAGTTTTGATTATTCTACAATGAAGAAAAAAGTAAAAATAAAGAAAAACCCTTGAATGAGTAGGTGTGTCCAAACTTGTGTGTGTGTATGTATGTATGTGTGTATATAAATGTAAACGCAACATGTAAAATTATTTCATGAGCTGAAATAAAAGATCCCCAAAATTTTCCAAATGCACATTTAGCTTATTTCTCTCAAATGTTGTGCACAAATTTGTTTACAACCCTGTTAGTGAGCATTTCTCCTTTGCCAAGATAATCCATCCACCTGACAGGTGTGGCATATCAAGAAGCTGATTAAACAGCATGATCATTACACAGGTGCACTTTGTGCTGGGGGCAATAAAAGGCCACTCTAAAATGTGTAGTTTTGTCACACAACACAATGCCACAGATGTCTCAAGTTTTGAGGGAGCGTGCCATTGGCAGCTACCTCCAACGTCGTTTTAGAGAATTTGGCAGTACGTCAAACTGGCCTAAAAACCGCAGACCACGTGTAACCACGCCAGCCCAGGACCTCCACATCTGACTTCTTCACCTGCGGGCTCGTCTGAGACCAGCCACCCGGACAGCTTCGTATTTTAGAGTGGCGTTTTATTGTCCGCAGCACAAGATGCAGCTGTATAATGGTAATTCTGTTTAACGAATTATATATGGATTATCTTGGCAAAGGACACATTTTGACTAACAGGGATGTTCACATATTTGTGCAATTTTTGTTGCTGTTGAGGAATTCGCTTTTTGTGCATATGGAAAATGTCTGTTCTTTTATTTCAGTTTATGAAACATGGGACCAACGCTGTACATGTTGTGTTTTATATTTTTGTAAAATCACCAGGAAATCAACTCAAGGTTATTTTAATTTAGAAAATCTGTTCCCAACTATTCCCACGCATAAATAAAGACTCATCCCAATGTAATTAAGGATTTAAATTATTATATTTTTGTCAAATAATAAATCTGTTTGGGATTCTTGAGGTCAATTTGCACTGTACAAATTATTTATAACTACGTTCAAGTCCCCCGACCATCCGGTCAAGGAAGAATCTGTCCACGGATGAATGTAATTGGGGACCCCTGCTGTAAAGGGACAGTTCCTCCTCTTTCCCTTTCTTACTCTCCACTCCATAGGAGTGCGTTAGTAGTGCCGTTACATAACCTCACATAACTTATCACTCCCAAGTGTGCTCAAGTGTTGACTTAACACGATAAAGAGGCCATTTTTTTGTACCACTGGAGCCCCGTAGAGTTGTATTGGGTAAGAGGAACACTTGCACAGGCTTGTCGTTGTGGTCAGTGAGTCACTACTGTAGATTTAGTGATCTATTAAAATCATGGAGACGTTGTGAGTGGCGTGAATGGTTCTGCAGCTGCAAAACTCCAGTCTGTCTCTGTAAACTTTCTATATGATCATTGGTAACACTACCGTAGTCCCTCTCATGCCTATGGCAGATGGTATAATGTCTTATATAGTTGTTATAAAGGCTTTATAAATGCATACATAAGGGGGGCTTCAGTAAAATGTTACCGATCATTATCAGTCTAATGGTGGACATGCATGTAGATAAAAATGTGTGTGTAAAGTCTGTATAATATATTGCGTTTGAGGATGATCCATCTATCACTAATGACATGCCATTCCTCTTGTTGTGAAGGACTCTGGACAAGCTATCCCCCGCGTGGTTGAGAGCTGTATTCGATTCATCAATCTGTATGGTGAGTTGATCATCCATGATTTACTAATATTTCGCAATGCAACAGCTATGGTTTTCTTAAATTTTCACACCATTTGCAGGCCAACCAAGTGTAACAGTCAAATTGCTATTTGGTGCAGATTTTTTTCTTTTTAAAAGCTCCTAAATTGTGTTCAACCTGTTCAATGTTTGACCTTTCCAAGTTTGGTCAAATGTAACATTCCGGCAATTTCAGTGTTCATTGTTTGCGTGGGTCCATTCTTCCCGTGTCAGTGTTAGAATCCGTTTCATTTTAGTCAGTCATGGGAAAGACTACGCAGATACCATCTTGTTTACTGCAACCATCCATACAGCCAATGGGATGCAACCGTAGAGAGATCGCAACATTGTATCTGTCCCTTTTATTGGCGTCTGTGAGCACGCAGGAAGCTCCATTGAGGCCATCTCCATTATGAGATGTTTGCTCACGAGTATAATGAATTGGCTGATCCCTCCTGATGACCTGGATGGAATTCCTGTACCCATAGGAAGTCCCACCCAGTTGACTACTTCAAAATGGTGAAAGTCCTCAGTGGTGCTGGCCATGCTAAAACAGGCTTTTGGGCACCTGAGTTCTCTAAACATCTCTAATGATGCAACACACACACACACACACTTCCTTCACACACGCTGTGAAATAGGTTAGTTAGGCTATTACTGTAATAAAACTCTTACAGAACATGTCAGCTTAATCATTTGACGCTAATGACCTCTTTCCGCGTTTTGCGGACACCGGCGACGTCTTACAGTACTGGGCGGCCGTCTTGTGACGGGGCAGACATCGGCTAATTAAGCTCTGCACTAACCTCTGACCTATCTCCTTATTAAATCCCGGCTGGAGGACACTTTAGTGAGACTAGATTGCGGTCTCTCTCGCTCATTAATTATCTTTAATTGGAAAAGTGAAGGGCTGGAGGAACGGGATGTGGCCTTTTAGTTGGGATTTAAACTGGCTTTTTGCACTGGTGTTTTTTGTAATGGCTGCCTGTCACCATGAACTAAATATGTGTGTGTGTGTGTCTCTCTCTATCTCTATCTCCTCTCTTTCTTTCTCTTTCTCGCTCTGTTCTTTGTTCTCTTCAGGCCTTCAACATCAAGGAATATTCCGTGTGTCCGGGTCTCAGATGGAAATCAATGACATCAAGAACTCATTTGAGAGAGGTGGGATGTTATTAACATGTTACAGTCAATTGACACTTCACACATTTGAAATAAGTGGATATGAGTGGACTTGAATTGATTATATAATACTTTGTAGCTACAGACTTTGACTTGGTCTAGTTGCCACTTCATGTACTATTTTAAAATAATTTGTTTACACTGGTAGGAACTTATCAAATGTATTTATAAAGCCCTTCTTACATCAGCAGATGTCACAAAGTGCTTATACAGAAACCCAGCCTGAAACCCCAAACAGCAAGCAATGCAGATGTAGAAGCACGGTGGCCAGTGCTCTTCTGGCTCTGCTGGGTGGAGATTATAACAGTACATGGCCATTATTAAAGCATAATCGTTCTTCAAGATGTTCAAACATTCATAGATGACTAGCAGGGTCAAATAATAATCACAGTGTTTGTAGACGGTGCAACAGGTCAGTACCTCAGGAGTAAATGTCAGTTGGCTTTTCATAGCTGACCATTCAGAGGTTGAGACAGCAGGTGCAGTAAAGAGAGCGAGCGACGAGGGAGAGAGAGAGAGGGTTGAGAACAGCAGGTCCGGGACAAGGTAGTATGTCCGGTGAACAGGTCAGGGTTCCATAGCCGCAGGCAGAACAGTTGAAACTGGAGCAGCAGCACGACCAGGTGGACTGGGGCCAGCAAGAAGTCATCAGGCCAGGTAGTCCTGAGGCGTTGCCAGTGTGTAAGTTTAACTTCCTTCTAGTGAGGGGAAATCACATCATTGCCTGCATACAACATATCCCTCACATACACTTATCGGTCTCCCAGGTAACGACCCGTTGACAGATGACGAGAACAACCACGACATCAACTCAGTGGCCGGGGTTCTCAAACTCTACTTTCGGGGCCTGGAAAAGTCCCTCTTGCCCAAGGAAAGATTTAACGACCTCCTCTCCAGTATCAGTAAGTAGCTTTAGTTACCAGTCGTCTCCACACAGCTGGGTGTACTACAGTATAATACACACTCAAACTGAGACACACACACACACATTATGGGTATACATATGATGTTCAACGTAGTGTGTTGATATTCAATGGGAGTGCATTGTGACTCATTGTGTGTCAGCCAGACCAGGGGCGTTCTATGAGCCATGTAGGTCCTAAGTGGCCTTGTTCATGGCATTGATGGGACGTGTAGCAGATGAAACGGCGTCATTAGTTAGACCGTATTCACATGCTCTTTGCAGGCCAACTCGTAATGTCCCACTTTGGGGAAATCATCACAAACAGCCTTGGGACTAGACATTATAGTTACTTGCTCGTCTGGGCTGTTTTCGTCAATAGCATGCTGCTGTGTTACCCCGTCTTTGTGCCCGGGTGTGAATAGTACCACTTTGTGTTGTTCGGTCTTCTGCGCTGACTGGAGCATTCATGGGATGAGCTGGGACACGAAGCTCACCGTACAGCCTGGTGTTGGGTGATGAAATGTAGAAAGGCAGAAGTACAGTAGTGTTTACATCAAACCAAACAGTGGTGACTTCGCTTCTCTCACACAGACGGCCGTATTGTTCTCTTACCGTAACGGCAGTGTGACACGGTCTGACGTAGTTCAGTCAGCCCTTTGTGGGATTCGCTCTGACCTTATAAGATGTCATGTGGGTGCTTTGAGGGTGGACTAGTGGAGTAGCCACTGTTGTTCAAGAACAATAAACTGGCTAGTGTGAGTCACATGTACTGTACTCGACGTGTGCTGTAATGCCTTTGGTGCGGCGGTGGTGTCTGTGTCTGTGTCTGTGTGTGTGTGTGTGTGTGTGTGTGTGTGTGTGTGTGTGTGTGTGTGTGTGAGCGAGCGAGCGAGATATGGCATTGGCTTACACTTGTGAGGGATGGGGATTCCCTGTTGTTTACATTCTCTAAGGCCTAACATACCAGCGCTTGGAGAGTGGGCCTCGTGCCCAGCCAGCAGTCTCCATATGAATAAAACCCTGTATCCAGCACAGTGTCAAGTTTACTTTAAATGGATGCCTTACTGGCTTTTGGACAAACACACGTGTCTGTACATGAGGTTGTATAGTTGCAAGTTTCTGCCTTGTCTGTCTACTGTCTTCCACAGCGAGTGAGGTGGGGTGATCGTGAGGAAAGAGGGAGGGGGGGGATGTGACTTCTTTAAATAGCATCCTTCTGAAGTGTTCAGGAACCATGCAGAAGAGAACTCACGTAAGATGAATAACATCACAAGTATTCCCTAAAGCCCATCTCCCAGATGGCCCAAACTCGTTTCACGGTGACAGCGCTATTTCAGGAAGCCATCGTCGTGGCCAATGGAAAAACATGAAATGGGCTGCTTTGGAACAGAGGAGATGGGCGAGTTAAAGCGTAATTGAGCAGCGCGCAACGCTTTGTATGATCGTTCTGACACAAGACTAAAGTTTTGTGAGATGCTTTGTCATAATTATTGCAGCAGTGACAACAAATGGATCAATACGGTAGAGTTTATTTACATTTTTTTTCCTCTCGCTGACAAGAGAGAATTGAGAGGGAGATGATAACAGAGAGAGATACGAAGAGGTAGAGAAACAGTGCGAGGTACATTTGTACTTTAGTCCTTTAGTAGACACTCTTGCCCAAGCACTTACAATCAGTGCTTTTTTAAACTAAAGTAGGCACGCATGCACGTGCGCGCACGCTCCCTTTCCCATCTGTTAGAGTGTCACTTTCTTGTGATATTTAGGGCAGCAACAGAACTGGAAGCGGCAGCATTTATTCCAGTGTGATTTATAACTGTGGAATTGTCCTCAATGATATTTATAACGGTTTTAAGAACAGTGTGAGTATCCTTACTGGTATTTGGAGCTGCTCGGAGCTTCATCTATGGTTAGTAAGTCTTTGTGAGGGCCCATGAGATTGTAGCCTGATTAAACCGGAGTGAATGTGGCGCTCACCATTGAGCGTAGCATTCAATCTGGTTCAACCAGGCTATAGAGCAGGGGCCGGCAACAGGTGTGCCAAATCCAGCCCACATGTGATTTAATTGGGGGGGGTTGTATTTTAGTTTTTGGTTTAAAAAAAGAAAAAAGACCAGGAATAATTTAGAAAATCTGTTCCCAAGTATCCCCCCCCCCCCAAATAAAGAGACATGTGATCGTGTCTCAATGTAATCAAGGTATGAAATTATTGTTATTTTCAAATACGCAGTGCACAAATGATTATAATTGTGTTCCGGCCCCCTGCTATAGAGAGTTGGGCCTTATCCTAATGGCCTCGCCCTTAATATGCTGCTTACAGCTGCAGGCACACTGGGTATCAATGAGTGAGTGGGCACATTCAGATGGATATCCGCCATTAAATATGCAGCCCTGCAAAGTGGCATGTCAGGCACATTTTAGAGAAGATCAGGGACGACGCACAGACAGAGATTGTCCCTGAATGTCACCCGATTCACTGTGACAGGAAGACTTTAATCAGCTTAATGGCTGATACGTTAGCGTGTGTGACACACACACACACACACCACCTCGGATACATGTATTTTAAATAGCTTCATGCATACTAATAAGAAATATAGATCAAGCTAAAAACTGTTCAACCTGAATCTAAATCATTGTAGCCTAAATGGCTCCGGTCTGTATTTCCAAGATTTACATGATGTGCAATAGTGAATGATTTAATACATCTCTCCCTCTCTCTCTCCCGCTCGCTCGCTCTCTCAGGAATAGAGAACCTGTATGAAAGATCCCTGTACATCCGTAAGATCCTCCTGACCGCCGTGCCCAGGTCTGTCCTCATCGTGATGCGCTACCTCTTCGCCTTTCTCAACCAGTAAGTCCTCAACAACCAGTAAGTCCTCAACAACCAGTCCAGGGTCATATTCATTAGGCATCAAATGGAAGAAAATGGACTGAAAGGGACTTGTCCAATAGGAAACTCCAAATGTTTGTTTTCCATTGTGTGCCATAATGAATAATATGACCCAGGCTTATTTGATATACCATTAGTAAGTACAAAACACACATTGACTGTACTACTGTATGGGGGACATGTTAGTCAATCACCAAATAGCCCTAAACTTTAACCTTTTAAGATCAGTGTACAGTACACTCTGGTTTGTTACTGTATGCAGAGAGAGGGAGAGACAATGATGAGCACGTGTTAAGTTAGACGTGTCCAGTAATAAGAAGTGACTGGAGAGATGTATTCCTGAGTAATTTACTCTACCTGAAAGGCTGTCATTGTTTATTTACTGTTTAGGTGATACAGAGAGGAGCATCATGACGGCGTGAACTCTGTTAGGTTATTACAAGGTTTGAGAATCGATCACTACCCAGACAGTGAGAGGATACGCAGGCTGTCTGGTGCCTCGGCTGAAAATACAGCTGTACCACGCTGAACTCATTCCTGTTTGTACACAAACTAATGAAAATACAGCTGTACCACGCTGAACTCATTCCTGTTTGTACACAAACTAATGAAAATACAGCTGTACCACGCTGAACTCATTCCTGTTTGTACACAAACAAATGAAAATGCTGTGTTTTGTGAAGGGCAAAGTTGATCCACTATTTTGTTGAAGAGATTACGCCAACTTATCTTAACGTAAAGTCGATTGTTGTGTGTAAACCCTGTATCTCTCTATTTTTCCCCCCCACAGCCTGTCACAGTACAGTGATGAGAACATGATGGACCCCTATAACCTGGCCATCTGCTTCGGCCCCACCCTCATGCCCACGCCCAACATCGAGGACCAGGTGTCGTGCCAGGCGCACGTCAACGAGATCATCAAGACCGTCATCATCCACCACGAGACCATCTTCCCCGACGCCAAGGAGCTGGACGGTCCCGTATACGAGAAGTGCATGGCCGGGGGAGACTACTGGTGAGCTGAACATAGAAATGTAATTACTAGAACATAGACCTGAGCTTTGAAATATAACTACTAGAATGGACCTGGATGAGCCCGTTTATGTGAAGTGCATAGCCGGCGGAGACTACTGGTCAGGTCCGGGTTCCCACTGTTCGACACTAAGAATTCCATGACTTTCAATGAAATGTGTTAAATTACCTGGCTTTCCCTGTCTGAAATCAACTTTTCCCTGATATTCCACAAGTTCCCTGACCTGTGGGACCCTGTGAGATGATTGAGTGAGCAGGGTCACCCGTTTATGGGGTCAGGGGTCATTCATTAGTGATTCTCGATACGGGCAACTTGCGATGATGTGATTTTGACGAGCTTCACAGATGTGCAAGGTGAGGTGTTGGCCGGGGAGCTCTTCACAAAGTCGTGGGTGTTTTTCTCATTCCCGTCCTGTGATTGTAGTCTAACTCCGGGCTCGCAGCCAAATGACCCCTTCATAAGGGACATAATGCTCCATGCTGCAGGTATGTATGCACGCGGTGTGGAGTCCGTCCAAGGGCCACAGCTGTCTCAATACATCATGAGCGAGAGTTAATGCAGCTAATTAGGCTAACTGATGAGGTGTCTTTGGTGAGAAAATATGACAAGGGGGAGAGCTTATTTTCCTGCGTTCGAGATTTTGAATCTTTAGATATCTGCCTCGACGAGGTGAGACAGACTAAACGATCACCGTAAAGACCCTTCATCAGGGTAGAGGAAAGGAGACAAGTCACTTGGCAAGGAAACCGTCATCATTATAATGTCAAGTAGTGGAGCATGTAGAACTATGTTAAAACAGAGCAGAGTAAAGTTCCCAAGCCAACTAGCTCCACAGTTGAGCAGCGAGAGGTTATCTACCCCCGAAGAGCACTAGCCTTGTCCCAGATCTGTTAGTGCTGTATTGCCAACTCCTTAGCTTTACATATCGGCCTTGACGAGGTTAGTAAGGAAACTCTAACCTAAAGTGCAGCACATAGAAGTACAGTACATTAAAACAGACCAGAGTCAAGACTCTGGGCCAGCTAGCTCCTCAGCTGTGAGGATGACAGCCTATCACTTGCTTCCTCTGAAGAGCACGGCTCTCTCTCTGTCTCTCTCTCCGTTTCTCTGTCTCTCTCTCTGTTTCTCTACCTCTGTCTCTCTCTCTCTCTGTTCCTTGGCGGAGTGTTAGCGTTAGCTCCGCCAGAGCTAATCACCCGTCACAGCCGTCAGGACGCCGTCCCTGACCGAGGCACATCAAACCCGTGGAGATTTTCTGTCTTCGCTTTCTCCCTCCCTCCTACCCCAGTGGGTGATGCGAGGCGGGTGGTGGTGGTGTGTTACCCTGGGAAATGGCGCTAAGTGCCAGCCGGGGGTAATCTGTGGAAGATGTAAGGGGCGTTAGTGCCAGGTTCATGCCCCAGGGTTCCCGGGGACAACGCCTGAAAACAGATCATTCAAACCCAGGCTGTGTCATGGGAATACTGACGATGCCCTCGATTTGTGGCTGCCTCTTAATTTGGCTGTAGATGCATCTCAGCCGTATAAAGTCCACTGCTTGCCTGCTCCCCTTCATCTACACTAAAAGTATTAGACGAACGAGATCTATATGAGGGTGTACCACTTACCAGGTATTTGCTTTCACCAATCCAGTCCAGTGTCACATCATTGCCCGAAGAAGGAAAGGAGACGAGGACGGGAATCCACTTCACACTATTAAGATACACCCATAGGCTGAAATGAAATTGAGTAGCTGGTACGGTTGTATCCATGGTAGCCGGACCCTGACCCTAACCTATAAACCCTGACCTCTGATCCCGCCCCCCCCCACAGTGAGAGTCCCTACAGTGAGCATGGGGCCATTGAGGAGGTGGACAACGAGGGAGGGACAGAGACACATACCAGCGAGGACGGTGAGTACCCTTCAAACAGGCACCCTCGTAAGCCTATGATGTAATGACATACCAGATGTGAACATCATGGGAAAAGCATAAACTTTCTTAAACTCAGCCTGCTAAATGGAATGACCTTAAAGGGGCAGGGAACTGGACTCCAGAGATGTGGGTGTCTATTGATATTCAAATGATTTTTGCATCACCATCTCCCCATGGGACCTGGGTCACACGCTGGCAGCAGCACCCCCCTTCCAGGCCCCTGGCGGGCTCTTCTGGACCACCTCGGGTGATGTGATGAGGGCTCTATCATTTTTTGGGGTCAGAAAGAACTCGAATTCGAAAGAACTCCTAATTCTATGGGTTGGCCACTCAAGTATACCAAGAATATTTAGCTACTTTTTGGAGAGTTCTCAATCGGTTCCCTCTTGAACTCCAAACTGGAATGAGGAGGATGAATGATTGTTTCGATGTCAGATTTGGTCTATACAACTTCAGACTTTCCAGACTAGCTTAATAATACCATCTCTGGTGTCCCTGCTTTTTACATTACTTCACCATGTGTTCATATGATAGGCCTCACTCACACCAGCCTCAGACACAAGCAGGCCAGGGAACTATATACTGTACTTTTCAGACAAAGTCCCCCCCCCCCCCCCCCAAAAAAAAATCTAGATGTCTGCCTGCTCTTCCATCTGGTCTGTTGGACCCGGTCTCAGACGGGGGGGGTGGGGTGCGATGAAGTTGCTCTGTTCCAAATCAAACACACTGACTCACCCCCTCAGTGGACTACAAAAGGTTCAGGTGGCCTGAGTAGAAGTCCAGAAACCGGTCGTTTCTCAGGCAGACAGTGCGGGCAGCAACTCTTTCAACCCCCCCCCACTTAAGTCCACAAGTGACATTCTCCAAACTTCCAAACCCGTTTAGTTTCCATGGTAATAATAAACAGACACATTAGTAGCCTAATCATAATAATGGCCATTTATCATCAGTCTGTAGACAGAATGTATACAAGAGCTCCAGGGTGGAAATGTAGGCCATAGTTCTCATTACATATCTTTACTAGCACACCATCTTTCAGTCGTACACGTTCATCCACATGTCCATTCCAACTAATGAAGACACCTGGGTCGTGTTCATTCGGCTTCTAATGGACATGTTCAATGAGAACCACTATTTTCCGCTGCAAACCGTTTCAAAAAGCGTTTTCCGTTAAATGCCTTAATGAATGAAACCGGATAGTACAGACTAGGGCACGTAGGCTACATCATAGTTTTCCATTCTAAAATGAGAACACACATTTGTAGCTATCCATTGCAAAGCTATTAATTAAGGACAAGCAAGCCTTAGAAATCATATGAACCTAACTCGGGCTACCATGGTTTTTGTCCAAATATTGTCTCCCTGTCCGTTTGAGCGGAAGGCCTTTCTGACCCCTATGTTATTGTCATTCCCGGTGGGCTCTTCAAGCCCGTTCACAGGCCTATTGTCAGTTAGTGGTTGAAAATACTTTAGGATCTTACTCAGATTTACAGCCTCATTGTGAATGGTTTGTTTCTTTAGTGTTACCGTATGAAAATGTACAGTTCTACTGTATGACGTCAATGTTAGATCCTAGCTGTGTTCAGGGATTGAACGTTTTTGTAAGCTCTTGTTGAATCAGCCACCTCTGTAACTAACCAATAAGGGAGAAGGGGGTAGCTGCAGCCCAATATGGCGACCAGAGTGTGGGTGTGTCTAAAGGAAAGTAGTGGGTGTGTCTAAAGCACTCTGTTCTATGTTAGATGGTTTCGATTGAGCTGTGTTAAAAAAAACTTCTTTTTTTAAAATTATACCACGGACATCTGTTTCAAATCCAGAGGATGTCTGAATCGTATTTCACTTTTTTACACAAATAGTTGTACAATTTCTGTTTTAAAATGGACACATTTTTGTACTTTTTCGTGATATCCAATTGGTAGTTAGTCTTGTCCCACCGCTTAACCCGGAAGCCAGCCGCACCAATGTGTCGGAGGAAACACAGTACACCTGGCGACCGTGTCAACATACATTGCGCCCGGCCCACCACATGAGTCGCAAGAGCTCAATGGGACAAGGACATCCAGGCCAGCCAAACCCTCCCCTAACCCGGACGACGCTGGGCCAATTGTGCGCCGCCTCATGGGTCTCCCGGTCGCGACACCGTGATACAGCTGCCCAGTGGGAAGCACCTCAGGCAGGCACATCGGTACAACACTGGTGCACTAGTCATTCGCACCGGCTTATCGACCCGTTCTGCAGCCAAAAGTCTTCAGTGGCAACAAATGTGCTCAATTAGCTGATTCGCTTTCCATACACCCACTCGCCCATACTTCGTTCACCGTATTGGGCTGCAGCTACCAATACTTGAAATAAGGCCAAGCTCTCTCCTCTTCCCTCCCTCTCCCTCTTTCCCTTCTTCCCCTCCCCCTCAATCCCTTCTCCTCTTCAACGCAAATGTGTCTGTCCTCTTTACTCAGGATAGAGAGTGAGAGAGAAACTGAATAAGAAAAATAGGGAAAGTCATTCCACGTGTTGGTCTAAGTAGCTGTCCGGAAATTCCTTTGGCTGGGAGGCTCAGCCCCCGCTGGCGTGTGTCAGAGCCCATTTATTCTGATGGACTATACCTGAAGAGGCCACATTTACAGACCTGACACCAGCAACAACCCTCTGTCTGTGTGGTCATGTAAGGCAGAAGAAAATCGTTTACAACCTACTACGTCCCAGACATAGTAGATTGTAATTTCCTCGTGTCTGGTAACTCTTTCACATGCTTCAGACAGAACTCATTCTTCATGAACCGCATCCCGTCAGCTCCCGCAGCACGTTTCTGGCCGGCAATGACATGCATGACAACGCTGCATAATCTTTATTTAGACGGCCATTTCTCCCTCCCTGTCAATACATTGGTGTTCCCTCTTCTGGTAAAACACTATAGGGTCAAAGGTGATTTTTATCTCCGTGGGCTGTTTCATGTCAAACCCTGGCAGCTGAATGTTGGGACAGCCGTGGTTGGAGTAGTGCATTTTCTCTACCCAGTGTATTATACACTGAAAAGGTCATTACCTTTCCCCTAAGAGAGAGACACACACACACACACACACACACACACACATCTGTCTCTGATCAGCATGGTGTGTCCTGTTCTGTAGCCATGCTGTAGCCATGAATAAACAGGACCTTAGATTTATGTTTGTCTGGAGCGCGAGGGAACGAGAGAGAGTGGATTCATTGGGGCCTGCCTGGCTGCTGTTTTTCTGTCTCTTGCGTTATTGATTGTAGCCATATCTCACTCCCAAGGTTGCAGTCCCTATTCGCATGCATGGCCATGAACACTGAGCAGAGCGAGCCATGGGACTGGCTCCACCTGGGGTGTAACGGCATCCTACGGCTGTTCATCTCAGTGTGTAAACATATCTGGAGTACTGCTGTCAAACGATTCAAATAATTGACTTGATGGCATTAGTTAATTGCGATGAATCACCATTTTTGAATTTGCTCAAATTTGGCCCTAAAAGATTTTTCCATTTAAAAAGCAGTGCATTGAGTTACAGGCATACTATGGGATGGAAACACAATTATCTACATCAGAATGGTTTAATAGCATTTTCACCATAAACAACACAAACTTCACTAACATAGCTACAGCTATAAATGCTCCCAATGTTTCAGCAGGCCTACTCCCTCTTATCAATGTTTCAGCAGGCCTACTCCCTCTTATCAATGTTTCAGCAGGCCTACTCCCTCTTATCAATGTTTCAGCAGGCCTTCTCCCTCTTATCAATGTTTCAGCAGGCCTTCTCCCTCTTATCAATGTTTCAGCAGGCCTTCTCCCTCTTATCAATGTTTCAGCAGGCCTACTCCCTCTTATCAATGTTTCAGCAGGCCTACTCCCTCTTATCAATGTTTCAGCAGGCCTACCCCCTCTTATCAATGTTTTAGCAGTCCTACTCCCTCTTATCAATGTTTCAGCAGGCCTACTCCCTCTTATCAATGTTTCAGCAGGCCTACTCCCTCTTATCAATGTTTCAGCAGGCCTACTCCCTCTTATCAATGTTTCAGCAGGCCTACTCCCTCTTATCAATGTTTCAGCAGGCCTACTCCCTCTTATCAATGTTTCAGCAGGCCTACTCCCTCTTATCAATGTTTCAGCAGGCCTACTCCCTCTTATCAATGTTTCAGCAGGCCTACTCCCTCTTATCAATGTTTCAGCAGTCCTACTCCCTCTTATCAATGTTTCAGCAGCCCTTCTCCCTCTTTCTCTCCCCCACACCCTCTCTTTCTCTCCCCCACACCCTCTCTTTCTCTCCTCCACACCCTCTCTTTCTCTCCTCCACACCTTCTCTTTCTCTCCCCCCACACCCTCTCTTTCTCTCCCCCCCACACCCTCTCTTTCTCTCCCCCCCACACCCTCTCTTTCTCTCCCCCCCACACCCTCTCTTTCTCTCCCCCCCACACCCTCTCTTTCTCCCCCCCCCCACACCCTCTCTTTCTCTCCCCCCACACCCTCTCTTTCTCTCCCCCCACACCCTCTCTTTCTCTCCCCCCACACTCTCTCTCTCCCCCCCACACCCTCTCCCTCCCTCCCTTACCCTCTCCCTCCCTCCCTTACCCTCTCCCTCCCTCCCTTACCCTTACCCTCTCCCTCTATCCCTCCCACACCCTCTCCCTCACTCACTCCCACACCCTCCCTCCCACACCCTCTCTTATCTCTCCCTCTCTCTCCCTCGCACACCCTCTGTCCTCCCTCCCTCGCACACCCTCTGTCCTCCCTCCCTCGCACACCCTCTGTCCTCCCTCCCTCGCACACCCTCTGTCCTCCCTCCCTCGCACACCCTCTGTCCTCCCTCCCTCGCACACCCTCTGTCCTCCCTCCCTCGCACACCCTCTGTCCTCCCTCCCTCGCACACCCTCTGTCCTCCCTCCCTCGCACACCCTCTGTCCTCCCTCCCTCGCACACCCTCTGTCCTCCCTCCCTCGCACACCCTCTGTCCTCCCTCCCTCGCACACCCTCTGTCCTCCCTTACCCTTACCCTCTCCCTCTATCCCTCCCACACCCTCTCCCTCTATCCCTCCCACACCCTCTCCCTCACTCACTCCCACACCCTCCCTCCCACACCCTCTCTTATCTCTCCCTCTCTCTCTCCCTCGCACACCCTCTGTCCTCCCTCCCTCGCACACCCTCTGTCCTCCCTCCCTCGCACACCCTCTGTCCTCCCTCCCTCGCACACCCTCTGTCCTCCCTCCCTCGCACACCCTCTGTCCTCCCTCCCTCGCACACCCTCTGTCCTCCCTCCCTCGCACACCCTCTGTCCTCCCTCCCTCGCACACCCTCTGTCCTCCCTCCCTCGCACACCCTCTGTCCTCCCTCCCTCGCACACCCTCTGTCCTCCCTCCCTCGCACACCCTCTGTCCTCCCTCCCTCGCACACCCTCTGTCCTCCCTCCCTCGCACACCCTCTGTCCTCCCTCCCTTGCACACCCTCTGTCCTCCCTCCCTCGCACACCCTCTGTCCTCCCTCCCTCGCACACCCTCTGTCCTCCCTCCCTCGCACACCCTCTGTCCTCCCTCCCTCGCACACCCTCTGTCCTCCCTCCCTCGCACACCCTCTGTCCTCCCTCCCTCGCACACCCTCTGTCCTACCTCCCTCGCACACCCTCTGTCCTCCCTCCCTCCCTCCCTCGCTCCCTGCCTCCCTCCTTCCACACCCTCTTTCTCTCCTTCCACACCCTCTTTCTCTCCCCCCACACCCTCTCTTTCTCCCCCCACACCCTCTCTTTCTCCCCCCACACCATCTCTTTCTCCCCCCACACCCTCTCTTTCTCTCCCCCACACCCTCTCTTTCTCTCCCCCACAACCTCTCTTTCTCTCCCCCCACAACCTCTCTTTCTCTCCCCCCACAACCTCTCTTTCTCTCCCCCCACACCCTCTCTTTCTCTCCCTCCACACCCTCTCTTTCTCTCCCCCCACACCCTCTCTTTCTCTCCCCCCACACCCTCTCTTTCTCTCCCCCCACACCCTCTCTTTCTCTCCCCCCACACCCTCTCTTTCTCCCCCCACACCTTCTCTTTCTCCCTCCACACCCTCTCTTTCTCTCCCCCCACACCTTCTCTTTCTCTCCCCCCCACAGCCTCTCTTTCTCTCCCCCCCACAGCCTCTCTTTCTCTCCCCCCCACAGCCTCTCTTTCTCTCCCCCCCACACCCTCTCTTTCTCTCCCCCCACACACCCTCTCTTTCTCTCCCCCCACACCCTCTCTTTCTCTCCCCCCACACCCTCTCTTTCTCTCCCCCCACACCCTCTCTTTCTCTCCCCCCACACCTTCTCTTTCTCTCCCCCCACACCTTCTCTTTCTCTCCTCCCACACCCTCTCTTTCTCTCCCCCCACACCCTCTCTTTCTCTCCTCCCACACCCTCTCTTTCTCTCCTCCCACACCCTCTCTTTCTCTCCCCCCACACCCTCTCTTTCTCTCCCCCCACACCCTCTCTTTCTCTCCCCCCACACCCTCTCTTTCTCTCCCCCCACACCCTCTCTTTCTCCCCCCACACCTTCTCTTTCTCCCTCCACACCCTCTCTTTCTCTCCCCCCACACCTTCTCTTTCTCTCCCCTCCACACCCTCTCTTTCTCTCCCCCCCACAGCCTCTCTTTCTCTCCCCCCCACACCCTCTCTTTCTCTCCCCCCACACCCTCTCTTTCTCTCCCCCCACACCCTCTCTTTCTCTCCCCCCACACCCTCTCTTTCTCTCCCCCCACACCCTCTCTTTCTCTCCCCCACACCCTCTCCTTCTCTCCCCCCACACCTTCTCTTTCTCTCCTCCCACACCCTCTCTTTCTCTCCCCCCACACCCTCTCTTTCTCTCCTCCCACACCCTCTCTTTCTCTCCCCCCACACCCTCTCTTTCTCTCCCCCCACACCCTCTCTTTCTCTCCCCCCACACTCTCTCTCTCCCCCCCACACCCCCTCCCTCCCTTACCCTCTCCCTCTATCCCTCCCACACCCTCTCCCTCACTCACTCCCACACCCTCCCTCCCACACCCTCTCTTATCTCTCCCTCTCTCTCTCGCTCGCACACCCTCTGTCCTCCCTCCCTCGCACACCCTCTGTCCTCCCTCCCTCGCACACCCTCTGTCCTCCCTCCCTCGCACACCCTCTGTCCTCCCTCCCTCGCACACCCTCTGTCCTCCCTCCCTCCCTCTGCCCTCCCTCCCTCCCTCCCTCCCTTACCCTCTTTCTCGCACACCCTCTTTCTCGCACACCCTCTTTCTCGCACACCCTCTTTCTCGCACACCCTCTTTCTCGCACACCCTCTTTCTCGCACACCCTCTTTCTCGCACACCCTCTCTCTCTCTCTCTCTCTCGCACACCCTCTCTCTCTCTCTCTCGCACACCCACTCTCTCTCTCTCTCTCGCACACCCACTCTCTCCCACTCTCTCTCTCTCTCTCTCTCCCACTCTCTCTCCCACTCCCATTGACTATGATATTGATTACTGCATTGTTGGGAAAGAGCAAGCAAGAAGGGCATTTCACTGTACTAGTGCTTGTGACAATAAAAACGTGAAACTTGAAACACACATCCTCTCACACACACACACATATACCTATGGAGAAAGAGACGTCCCGTATTGATCTCAGAGCTGTCACCTTTATTAAATCACATATACCTATGGAGAAAGAGACGTCCCGTATTGATCTCAGAGCTGTCACCTTTATTAAATCACATATACCTATGGAGAAAGAGACGTCCCGTATTGATCTCAGAGCTGTCACCTTTATTAAATCACATATACCTATGGAGAAAGAGACGTCCCGTATTGATCTCAGAGCTGTCACCTTTATTAAATCACATATACCTATGGAGAAAGAGACGTCCCGTATTGATCTCAGAGCTGTCACCTTTATTAAATCACATATACCTATGGAGAAAGAGACGTCCCGTATTGATCTCAGAGCTGTCACCTTTATTAAATCACATATACCTATGGAGAAAGAGACGTCCCGTATTGATCTCAGAGCTGTCACCTTTATTAAATCACATATACCTATGGAGAAAGAGACGTCCCGTATTGATCTCAGAGCTGTCACCTTTATTAAATCACATATACCTATGGAGAAAGAGACGTCCCGTATTGATCTCAGAGCTGTCACCTTTATTAAATCACATATACCTATGGAGAAAGAGACGTCCCGTATTGATCTCAGAGCTGTCACCTTTATTAAATCACATATACCTATGGAGAAAGAGACGTCCCGTATTGATCTCAGAGCTGTCACCTTTATTAAATCACATATACCTATGGAGAAAGAGACGTCCCGTATTGATCTCAGAGCTGTCACCTTTATTAAATCACATATACCTATGGAGAAAGAGACGTCCCGTATTGATCTCAGAGCTGTCACCTTTATTAAATCACATATACCTATGGAGAAAGAGACGTCCCGTATTGATCTCAGAGCTGTCACCTTTATTAAATCACATATACCTATGGAGAAAGAGACGTCCCGTATTGATCTCAGAGCTGTCACCTTTATTAAATCACATATACCTATGGAGAAAGAGACGTCCCGTATTGATCTCAGAGCTGTCACCTTTATTAAATCCGACAGACTAAATTCCTGCTTGTCACATCTCATTGACTCCACAACACGCCTGTCATTCCCCAGGAGGGAGAGGGGGGGGGGGAGAGAAACGAGATACATGTGGAATCACTGTCCTCGCTCCACTGCTTCCCTCCCCAGGATGCTCACCAGGGAATGGTACTGAGTTGTTCCTGTTAAAAGAATATCATGGTGTCTTTTCACACATGCTCAGGTTCCTGCTATCTCAGCTCTATGGTGCTTCTCCAGTTACATTCTTCCTATTGAGGAAGCTGTGCAGAGGAGCAGCAAAAGTGAACGTCAGTGTCCAGGGACCCCCTGTCTGGTTTAATGGGTTCTGGTGGTTGGATGTTCTGGGGGGTGGATGGTGGATGGCATTACTTAATGGGGGGATAAAAGAATATGAGCTATTTTTAGCTTCGTTTGTTTCATTGCTGTGTTGTCATTGGAGAGATATTTATAACTTGTAAGAAATGTCCAGATCAAATAGGCGATGTCAGCCAACATTTTTTAGCTAGGTTTTTTAGCCCATAGATTGTTGTAATGTTTGAATCACTCAAATATGACATGAATACACATTAGACATGACAAAAAGTATAGAATTGCAGGAAATGGGCTAGAAAACTCCTTTGCTATTCATAAATCATACATAAATCAAACCAATACTTTTGGTCCCGTAAAATTTTGGGGGGGCTATGTACAAAAAGTGCTGTAATTTCTAAACTGTCCACTGAATATGGATGAAAATACCCTCAATTAAAGTGGAAAGTCTGCACTTTAACCTCCTACTCATTGTTTGATTTCAAATCCAGACTTTTGGAGCAGAGAGCCAAAATAATAAAAAAAATGCTTCACTGTCCCAATAATTGTGGAGGGCTCTGTATATGGCATTATTAAAGATATTGAAATAGGCCTACTGATTCAATTCAATGGAGTAGTCAACTGTTGTTTTCTGTGTAGCAAAGCCCATGTTTAACACCTGCTTCGTTCTTCAATCATACCTGTATGTCTATTCATGGGAGCTTGACTTTGTATAAAAATGGTGGTGCACAATCTAGCGGGGGGTCCGGGGATCCTCCCCCTGTACATTTTAAAATACATTTTCCTGCAATTCTATATTGTTTCTCAACAGGGAATCCATGTTTACTTGTCAGAACACAACCTTTTTCTTAGGTTTTTGCCACAATAAACAAATGACAAAGTAACACATTTGTTTCCTTATAGCAGCAGAGACCATAAAATACAGAATTTGAAGAACAATTCAAATTGTGCAGTAAAACTGTAAATATGACTTGAATCTAGATCTGTCCCCGACAAAAAAAGAAAAATAATAATTGTGGTCACCCGTGAGTCGAAAATCTTTAATGTGTATTTTTCCATATATAGACAAATCCTATGTGTTTTAATCAACTACATGCACTGAACTTGTCTGATGCTTTAAGTGCACTGAATTATTAAATAAGACACACAAATGACTAGAAGGAGCCCGACTGCAATTCATTTGATTGTGCCGGGCTGTGGAAAAAGAAAAATGACAGCGAGTGACTGTGAGTAACACCCATTGTCTCTCTCTCTCCTCCCTGTTACAGCGACCACCACAGAACATCAGCAGTGTTTATCGCGCTGTCTGTGTGTTGCTGAAGCTGCAACATAATTATCCGTTTCTGACTGAAAAGTTCTGTTACCGAAATCCCTAATTAGTTCAGGAAAAACATTCCCTCTTCCCTTAACTCTTTACGTGACACATGTATGCATCGCATGTATGCATCGCATGTGACCAATAAGGCCTGACCTATAGCATATCATAAACACACCAATAAATGAGTTATAACAAACACCAAACACCATAACACATGTGACCGCAAAATGGATGCAGAGAACGTGACAAATGAACTCGAAACGGGAACTGGTTGCTCAGGCTTTAAAGGGGAAGTCAAATCGGTGGAATAAATTTGACTGATTGTGGAAAATACTGGAGATAAAGAAGGGGTGGTAAGGACCAAGCTCTGCATGCGTATTATGTGTGCCAAACAGGTACTGTTTTTCTGACTGTTTGGAACAATGTAAACAACCCAAAATAAATGTTAAGCGTACCAGAGAGTCTGTTGTAAGGTTCTTTTTTTGTGTGTATTTTTTGGAACGCCTTTCTTACAGCAAACACTACAAACTGCTGCATGCGTTCGTGAATACAATTGCTGAAATGGAACGATTTATTATGCTAATTATTCAAGGGACGCTTTATTTTATTTTACAACTAAAATGCTTGATTGTTTTTTAAATTAGGAATGACTCGTATTCTGTGTGATGACATGAATGCACCGAATGAATGATACAGTAGCCTATATAAGTATTAAAACATAGGCCTAACTAAGACTAAACAGGATGCGCTCTTAAGCCTACAGCTCAACGGTGGTTAGACAAGGCTGCTATACTAAGCCTACTAATGATGATGACATTACTTATTATTATAATGATGGTCATTATAGTAATAATAACAATAAGAAGGAGATCA
Source organism: Salvelinus alpinus (assembly GCF_045679555.1). Lineage (NCBI taxonomy): Eukaryota > Metazoa > Chordata > Actinopteri > Salmoniformes > Salmonidae > Salvelinus > Salvelinus alpinus. The sequence continues at coordinate 47,377,908 of NC_092100.1, forward strand.
ATAATAATAATTTGTTATTATTATTATAAATGTAATTTTCCTGACAATTTGGAACAGTGTAAACAACACTAAATCCATTATAAGTAATACCAGAGAGGCTGTTCAAACGAAGAAAAACAAGTGTGAAGCCTTAATTACAGCATAGCAAAGATTAAAAACAGCCTAATTTGTGAGATTGTTTATCCGACATGTTGTGGTTGCGTGAGGCTTGGTGCTTTCGGAATCATTAGGCTATTAAACAAACACTTATATAGGCAACAGAAGCAGTATGTCTTATTTCTGTTTATGTGCCCGACCGGCTTGATTTGGTCTTATGTAGCAAAATTTGAAATTGTGTTTTTTACATTGGATAAAAGTAGAGACTCTAGAAAATGGTAGATCATACACTACAGTTGAGGAGTAATGGGGAAGTAATTCTGCTTTGAAAGTTAATAAACTTGTATCCTCACTTTTGAGAAAATGGCCTTTGAATGTTTTGGTATCTAGTGAAGAGCTCTTTGTCTACACTCATACACGTAACGTTAGCTAGCTAACAGTACACTTTTTTTTTTTTGAATTTTTTTTTTTTGCATTTTCCAATTAACAACATTCAAGACAAACGTGAAAAGATATTAGACAACAATAGGACAAAGTGACAGTAACAGATGAGCGTAACAAAAAGTAAAAATCAAACAAATTATAATTATATATACAAACAAACATACAATAAAAAAAGATTATAATGAGACATTGGATCATATGGTCACCTGCCGTAGGTTACATATTATACATTACGTGTGAAACATTATATAAGGATAATATAGAGATTCATTCAATGTGATGTGGGGGGAGATTCTCCATATAGTCAATAAAAGGTTGCCAAATTCTGTAAAATGTATTTAATTTATTCCTCAAGCGGTAAGTGATTTTCTCCAGTGGGATACAACTATTAACTTCTGATAGCCACATTGCAACTGGCAGGGGGGAATCCAATTTCCATTTCAAGGCAATACATTTCTTGGCAATCGCTAGCAATATTTCTGTTAGCTTTATAGTATGGCTTTGCCTAAGATTGGTGTTAGTAAAGTTGCCCAGTAGACAGACCTCCGGGTCTAAAGGGAATGCAACCCCATGAATTGAGGATATGGTATCGCATACCCCCTGCCAGAAACCGTGTAGTTTTGAACACTGCCAAGTGGAATGGAGGAATGTTCCTTCATCTGAGCCACATCTAAAACATAGGGAGGAGATATCAGTGTTGAACTTGTGCAGTCTAGATGGGGTGATATAGAGCTGATGGAGGAAATTAAACTGGATCAGTCTGTATCTGGAGTTCAGTGTGGATGTAACACCATTCCTGCATAGGTCACTCCATAGACCCTCATCAAGATCAATACCCAGATCTTTTTCCCATCTAAGTCGGGGTTTATCTAGCCCGGTCAGTGTTAGTCCTGACATAAGAGCATCGTAAACACGGGAAATGGTCTTGAACAGTGGTAGGTCTGCGTGGCAGAGTTGTTCAATAGGTGACATCTTAGGTAGGTTCCATTGTCCCTTGAGAGACACCCTAATAAAGTTTCGTAGTTGTAGGTAGCTAAAGAAGTCCCTGTTAGGCAAGTGGTATTTCTGTTTCAGCTGATCAAAAGACATAAGAACTCCCTCCTCGTAACAATGTTCCAGAAGAGTGATCCCCTTATCAGACCATGGTCTAAAGTTACTATTCTGGAAAAACATAGGAATCAATCTATTGTTCCATAAAGGGGTTTTAGGGGAAAGGAATCCCCCTCGTCCGAACAGCTCTTGCAGTTTGCACCATGTCAGGACAGAATGTATGATTAAAGGGTTGTCTGTGATGGTTTTAATAGATTTTCTGTCCCATTTGTAAAACAATTCTGCCCCAGTGTCATCGTTTACCTCAAGCTTTTCAATGTTCAACCATGAGGGAGAGGGACCCTTATCAAACCTCTGAGCCAGAAACCTCGACTGTGCTGCCCAGTAGTACATTCTAAAATTGGGGAGGTTTAAGCCTCCTTGACCTAACAGTACACTTTAACTTGAAATGAAAACTACTTTCTGACAAAATTAGAAATGTGTAATAACTGAAAATGTAGCTAGCTAGACTATCTTATACATGGATGGACCATTCTCCCTCTGTCATGGATGCCGTGGTTGCCCTTATTTTGAAGATTTAATCCGGAGACAGGTGTTTTCTCCATCTCTTTAGCTATTATACTCTAATTCCACTGATTTCAAAACTCGGTCCACTTATGCAGTTCTACTACGCCAAAAAATATTTTTTTTAAACCGGATTACCTACACATACTGATCAGCTCAAATAGACAGAAGCGACTACATGGCAGACCAATCCGAACTCATCTCTCGGCATGTCCAGCCCACTCATTATCTCAGCCAATCATGGCTAGCAGGAAGGTTGCTACCTTTTTCTGTGGCTAAATCACCTAGGCTCGTAATTTAACAATTTTATTCATATTTACAGATGGCATACACGTTTGTTTTTAAGGCACATGAAAGTTCACATGTTCCAGAAGGCATTTCTGCCAAAAAACGAATTTCGAGTTTTTTTTTCAAGTTTACGTTCAATTGGCTCTCCTGTGAAGTAGTGATGCTTGACATACGCCTAGTTTCCTGA